>NC_135881.1:104466429-105085715 GCF_964194155.1 Cetorhinus maximus
GTTTATCCCTTCTCAGAGTAGAGGAAGAGGACAAAATTCCAGAGGTTTAAGGGAACAAAATATAAGTCGAGGCTGGGTGGTGGGTGGGGGGAGCTATTGGATTTAATGCAGGGAGCATAAGAAAGAAAATGCTAAGGGAAATGTAATGAGATTCAAGATAAGCAACTCTCCAGGACCTGAAATAGGTGAGGAAATTGCAGGTGCATAGTTGGCACCCAATCCACCCCCTTAAACATTCACTCCATTCACTGCAGACGCACAGTGGCAGCAGTGTGTACTATCTACAAGATGCACTGCGGCAACTCGCCAAGATTTCTTTGACAGCACCTTCTAATCTCTCAACTTCTACCACCTAGAAGGACAGGGCATTAGATGCCTAGGAATTCCACCACTTGCAGGTTCCCGTCCAAGACACACACCATCCTGACTTGGAACTGTATTGCTGTTCCTTCACTGTTGCTGGACTGCAGCGGTTCAAGAAGGCAGCTCCCCACCACCTTTTCAAAGACATTTAGGGTTGGGATTTAGAAATCACCTTTCAAGTGATACCCAAATACCGTGAAAGAATAAAAAAAACTTCCAAAACTCTGCAGATTGGAAATTATCCCTTCTGGATTGGAAAATTGCAAATTCACTCTATTATTTAAGAAGGGAGGGAGAAATCGGGAACTGCAGATCCATCAGTTTAGCATCAGCTTTGGGAAGTAGCTGAAACTTATCAGTGACCGAGTGACTGAGCTGTTGAGCAACTTGTGTTGGGTAGGCCATGACTGCTAATTTGGTTCAATTTTTTGAGGAGGCCACTATGATGGTGGGTAGGGGAGTGTCAGTCAATGTTAACTTTGTTTTTGAGCACTGTGCCTCAGGAAGGAATATTGATTTTAAAAGGGGGCTCCTAACTGGGCCTAAGGGGTTAAACTATGGAAATAGGTTGCAACTCTGCTCATCCTAGTCCACAAGGTTTTGTCAGAAATGTGAAATTATGATACTTACCATGACCCCTTCTGGGCACACACTCAGGCTCCAACAGATCTTGTTGTCAGAATTGAGATTTTTATTTCAGATGGTGGTGTTGTGCTGATGATATCAAGCCGTAATATTTGCAAGCAGGATGACTAACTGTTCCGTATTTTAAGGGACTGTCCCTTATTTTGACTTTGGGATGCCTTTTGTTCCTTATTTCTAGGGCAGGCTGTGGGAGACTGACCCTGGGAGTGTCCTCTTGCCCCTTTTTTTGTGGTCATACGCATTGTGGCTATTGGTCACCAGGGGGGACAAATGGCCCTGTGGCTCGCTCTCTCCACCCAACCCCCACTCTCCCCCATATTTGTTCTACGATCATTGTGACTTGGATAAGGTTGGATGTTGGGCTGTATTCATTCGAGAGAGGGAGTTTGATCTGTTTCTGGTTGATTCAAGCATCGCTTCATATAAAAAGTAGGCAATCTGTGATATTATGCAAAGAAAAGATCTCCTGAGCTAGTTTCCATCACCTGAAGAGGTTGGAGAGGGACTTTCCAGTTTTTTCCCCTGTCTAATTGGCACGAGTCTCTTTGCAGAGCTTTCCTCACTCTAAATGACTGAAGTCTTGATTTGAGAACTGCTCTAATAAAATTAGAGCTAGCGCATTAAATATCAAGGCAGAATTACACTCATTGTGCAGGATGTGAAGACATAGGCTCTGTTCATTCTTTGTAGGCAAGGTTAATTATTTGCTTTTGGTATCTTAAGCTAAGGTCAATGTCAGCTTGGGTAATCAGAATATCAGAATTCTAAAAGGCAATTTAATATTGTTTGTACAAGGCTCCACTATTTTTAAACTGTAAAATTGATTGACAGGAGCACAGCATGCCTGTACATGTCTAAGCAGTGTGGTTGAACTTTCTAGTTGTTGGGTTCAGGGTGTGATGACTTCTGATAATTAATTCCCCAAAGCTATTAAAGCTGTGCTGAAGGAAGAAAACATACTATTTTTCAGTAATGGATTGGGTACGAGCCATCTCAAAGTTATGTTCAAAATGAAAAAAATAATTTTATTATATAGAAATTGCTGCTAATGCTCCCCTCTGCCCAAACCCCACCCACCAGGCGGCTTACTTCACTGCTTCCCTCCTGTTCCTTCGTCAGACCCTTCATTGCTTCCTGCTCCCACCAGCCTGATTGCCCGCCTCCCCCCACTGCGTCCTCCCGCTTGAGACGGAAGGGCCAGCACAGGAAGTGGCATAAAGAGTGGGAGGGAGGCAGGAGGAGTGGTGAAGTGCATAGTGGGGAATTGGGAGAAATGACAGAGAGCAGGTGGAGCGGCAGAGTAGACTGCAGGGAGCGGGAGGTTTTGGAAAGCAGATGGCGGACACACAGTCGTGATGTCAGTGGTATGAGTTAGTGTTTTTCAACAGCCTATCAAATCAGTAATTTGTGCATTGATTTTTTTTCCAGCTTCTGAGTCTCTCTCTCTTTGCATAGAAAAGCTCTGTTATATATTGACCTATATTCATGTATAGCAGGGATTACAATTTACAGAAGCGTTCCAGCCATCGGTGTTTGGGCTGCGGTAGTGGGTAACTGGTTGGTTGCTTTTTACCAAATACTACAGCTCGTGGTAAAGATTGAAGGTAGAACATATGGGCCATCACAACAGTGCACTGAACTATTTTCACTGTTACAGGGAGGAAAGTTCTGGTAACCATGTAACAACAATTAAATGCTGGTAGTCTGATTTTACAGACTTGATCGTATGACTTTCCATAATGGGTATTGAGACGACATGCTATACTTTGATATTGAGTTTAACTGTAAATGGTTTACAATAAGAATAACTACCTTTTGTGTAAGATTATAGCTTTAAAGAGTTCTGAATTTTTCAGTAAATTATAATCGAAGTACACCATAAAAGTTAAGTAAAACATTTAAGTTAACTCTATAAAATAGGGACGCCAGCACAATGAAAGGAGCCGAATTAGTGAGTAGCGAGTGAGTATTTAAGACTCGTTTTTTTCTGTTATGTCCATTAATAGTCAAATAAATAGAGGCATGGCAGGGCACCTCCTGTTTGGTACACACCCTGTGTTAAGTGGAAACTCCAGGAAACTTCTTGCATGCAGAAAATGTCAGCTGGAGGAGTTAAGCTGTACAAGCGGGGGCAGAAGGAAGATTGTGAACACAATAGTGATAGGGGATTCTATAGCTGGAGGAACAGACAGGTGTTTCTGCAGCCGTAGGCATGAATCCAGGATGGTGTGTTGCCTTCCTAGTGCCACAGTCAAGGATGTCACTGAGCAGCTGCAGAGTACTAGTGGGGGGGGTGGGGCGGGGGGGAAGGGTGAACATCCGGTCATGGTCCATATTGGTACCAAGAACATAGGCATAAAAAAGGATGAGGCCCTTCAGGCAGATTTTTAGGGAACTGAAAAATAAATGAGCAGGCGGGACCTCAAAAGATAGTAACCTTCAGATTGCTCCCAGTTTCTCATGGTAGTGAACATAGAAATAGGAGTGTACAGTGATTGAATGCGTGGCTGGAGAGGGTGCAGGAGGGAGGGATTTAGATTTCTGTGTCATTGGGGCCAGTTCTGGTGGAGATGCGACCTGTCCAGCCTGAACTTGTTACACCTGAACAGAGCCGGGACCAATATCTTTGCAAGTGCTTTATTGGAGAGGATTTAATCTAATTTGGTAGGGGGTTGGGAAACAGGAGGTAACATTAGAGAGGAAAAACAAAGTGCTTATAGAATTAGCAGAGATAGCTAGCACTGGAGTAAGAAATAGTAAGCTATTAATTGAGGTCTGATCGAGTAAGAGGGAATGCAGTAAAGTCTGAACAAGGTTTACTGGGCATGTACATGAGCATATGGAGTGTGGAAAATAGGGTTGGTGAGCTGTAGGCACAGATGGTCATATACGATGATGTGATGATAACTGAGACCTAAATCAAAAAAGGGCAGGACTGGATGCTAAATATCCCTGGATAAAAGGCATTCAGGAAAGATAGGGAAGCAAATAGAGGAGTAGGGGGCAGTATTGATTAAGCAGAATATTAAGAGTGCTGGAGAGAGAGGATGTCCTGGAGGGGCCAAGGACAGAATCTATTTGGTTAGAGCTAAGAAACAATAGAGGTACATTACACTACTGCATGTTTTCTATAGGTCACCAACTAGTGAGAAAGATATAGAGGGGCAATTGTGCAAAAACTATTGAATAGTTATAAATGGGGGACTTTAATTATCCTAATATAGATTGGGTTAGGAATATTGTAAAGAACAGAGATGGAGAAGTGCTTCTGAAATGTGTTCAGGAGAATTTTACAGATCAGTGTGTTTCCAGTGCAATGAGGAAGGAGTGTTATGATAGGCAGGTGGTATTTGCCAGGCTGATCAAATCCCAAAGGGAAACTTGACCAGGCTATCACAATGATTTTGTAATTTGTATTGATTACGAGAAGGTTTGTGCACTGAAGTCAGAAGTAATGGATCTACTCTCACCTTTTGAGATTTTAAAGATTAAATTAAAACATTTATTAACAAAAGAAAAGAAAACTTAAACACATGATTACAGTTACACAGTTACATTTAGTTTTATAACAGTTCTCACAAGATTTCTACTTAACTAGACCCCCAACTACACACCCCCTTCCAGGCAACAGTCCAAATAGATTCTTCATCTATAAAATATCCAGCAATATTACCAGAAGCACCCACTGTTGCTATAAGGGAGGAATTTCACAGCTTCTTTCTCCCTCTCACTTGACAATGGAACTCCAAAGGCTTTTCACAACCTTGGTTATTGGAACAGTAAACTTCACCAGGCTAGAGGCTTTTCCCACAAGTCTGTTTCACACAGTGCACCTCTCTCACAGCCACTCCACACACAGCTTTCTATCCTTCTTTAAATATATTTCTTCCCTTTTGACCTGTAAGTCCGGTTGTTTTAACCTTTCTTTGGAAGTTACTTTTCCCAGAATATTAAAATCTTTCGTGTTGTCATTGTGACCAGCACTTTCAGGAAAAATAAATTAAATAACTTTGCCTTATTTATCTTGCCAATTGTAAACATCTTATAATGTCCCTTTGAAAATCAAACAACCTCTCAACTTATCTAAAAATGCAAATTCCATTCACACTGTATCTGCTGAGACATCATCCTAGTTTACCCATCTCCATTTCAAATGCCTGTTTTGCACCTAATCCCTTTCGATGATTCAAACCTTGCTGTCTGATTGTCTGCAGTTTAATTAAACTATGCACATGCACACTCCATAAGCCTGCTTCAGTACCCCACAAAAATATTAGAAAAAAAAGATATTTCCTTTACAGGAGACATTGCTGGATCTGGTTCTGGGGAATGAGGTGAGTCAAGTGGATCAAGTCTCAGTAGGGGGAGATTTAGGGAACAGTGATCAGAGTTTCATATGGTTTAGATTGGCTAGGGAAAAGGACAAGGAATAATTCAGAGTAAAATTAATTAATTTGGGAAGGGCCATTTTCAATGTGGTGAGAATTGAACTGGCCCAGCTGAATTGGAATTGAAGATTGGCAGCCAAAGCTGTAATGGAACAATGGGCTGCCTTTAAAGAGGAGACGGTTTGGGTACAATCAAGGTACATTCCCACAAGAGGGAAGAGATAGGACAAATGAAACCAGATCTGCCTGGATGATGAAAGAGATAGGCAGGAAAAGGGTTTATATGGCAGATGTCAGGTTGATAATACAAGTGAGAACTAGGCTGAATATAGAATGTTCAGAGGGAAGTTACAAAGGAAATAATAGAAGAATAGAGAGAGTATAAGAAGAGACTGGCAGTTAACATGAAGGAGAATCCAGAAGTCTTCTTGTAGGCATATAAATAGTAAAAGGATGGTAAAAGAAGGAGTGGGGCTCATTAGAAACCAAAAGAGGCATTTACATATGGAGGCTGGAATACTAAATGAATACTTTGAATAATCTGTCTTTACCAAGGAAGAAGATGCTGCCAAAGTCACAGTGAAGAGAGATTAAAAAATCATAAGGAGCAGGTATTAGAAAGGCTGACCATACTTGAAGTTGCTAAATCAACAGGACTAGATTAGATGTATTCAAGGATATTGAGAGAAGTAAGGGGTGGAAATTATAATGGCTCTGACCATTATCTTCCAGTCCTCCTTATATATGTGGGAAATGCCAGAGGACTGGAGATTTGTAAATCTTACACTCTTGTTCAAGGTTAATCTCAGAAACTACAGGCCAGTGGATTTAACCTCGCTGGTGGAAAAGCTTTTAGAAACGATAATCTGGGACAAAATTAACAGTCACTTGGACCAATGTGGATTAATTAAGGAAACCCAGCACTGATTTGTTCAGGGCCAATAGTGTTTGAGTAATTTGATTTGAGTTTTTTTAATGAGCTAATACAGAGTATTATAAGGATAATGTGGTTGATGTGGTGTATGTAGACTTCGAAAAGGTGTTTAAATAAAGTGCCACATAATAGGCTTGTCAGCATAGTTACAGCCCATGGAATAGTATGGACAGTGGCACTGTGGATGTGATGTTGCCTGAGCGACATGAAATGGAGTGTAATGGTGAACGGTTGTTTTTTGGATTGGTGGAAAGTATATAGGGTTCCTCCATGGGGCTGGTATTCGGACCACTGCTTTTTAAAAAAAATCTATATTAATACCCTAGACTTAGATGTGCAGGGCACAATTTCAAAATTTGTGGATGTTGCAAAACTTGGAAGTATTGTGAGAAGGACAGTGATAATTTTCCAAGAGGACATAGATAGGCTGGTGGAATGGACGGATATGTGGCAGATGAAATTTAATGCAAAGACCCAAATTTTTAATTCCTCTCTGGCCATGAGGAAGGTGCCAGAGGACTGGAGAACAGCTAATGTGGTTCCGCTGTTTAAGAAGAGTTGTAGAGATAAGCCAGGGAATTACAGGCCAGTGAGTCTCACGTCAGTGGTAGGGAAACTATTGGAGAAAATGCTGAAGGAGAGAATCTATCTCCACTTGCAGAGGCAAGGCTTGATCAGGGATAGTCAGCATGACTTTGTCAGAGGGAGGTTACGCCTAACAAATTTGATTGAATTTTTTGAGGAGGTGACCAGGTGTGTAGATGAGAGTAGTGCAGTTGATGTAGTTTATATGGATTTCAGCAAAACCTTTGACAAGGTCCCACCTGGGAGACTTATCACTGGCCCTCTATCCAGCTCTACTTGTCTCCCCCCCTCCACCCCTAGACCAGCTTATATTTCACCTCTCTTCTATTTTTACTTAGCTCTGTTAAAGAGTCATACGGACTCGAAACGTTAACTGTGTTCCTCTCCGCAGATGCTGCCAGACCTGCAGAGATTTTCCAGGTATTTTTATTTTTGTTTTGGATTTCCAGCATCCGCAGTTTTTTGCTTTTATCCTAGTGTAAAAGTAACTTCCATTTTATTGCAGTTGACCTCTGTAACCTGGAGCCAGAGGAGGGAAAATAAATCAGTCTGTTCCTCCTCTTGATCGCTAATCCGTGACACCTCCTGGTAATTGTAATTGAATGTGGGGAACTGTTGGGTAAAGATGGGGTGAGTTGACTGAGGTAATTCACTCAAAGCCTGACAGCATACTTTGCCTAGACTTTCACCTGAAGAATGACTCAGTGGAAAAGGTAGATGAGGGTGCTCCTGTCTTTGGAATTGCACACAATCATGAGATAGTGCCTTGAGAAAATTGTTAAAGGAGAAGGCAAGGAAGAAGGCAGCTACAGGGAACGTTTTTTTACTATACATGCAAGAAATCATGGTATTGCATATGCATCGGGAGTTGTAGAAAAACAGTCAACAGTTGAGTGTCCCAATTGAAGTTTTAGTATAAACTGATAAGTTCATACAGATTCAAGTTGATCTTGTAAATAAATTACTGCTATGTTTTGAAACAGTACCCAAATAATTTTTAATTCAATATCACCTGTAATAAGGATGCCATGTAAAGAATGCTCGAGTCTATTGTTTTTAACTGGGGTGGGTGACGTGTCTATTGGAATGCAGATAGCAACACACTAAGGCGTCTTCGACAGCACCTTCCAAACCTGTGACCTCTACCAACTGGAGGAACGAGGGCGGCAAATGCATGGGAATGCCACCACTTGCAAGCTCCCCTCCAAGTCACTCACCATCCTGACTTGGAACTATATCGCCATTCCTTCACTGTCACTGGGTCAAAATCCCAGAACCCCCTTCCTAACAGCATTATGGATGTTCTTTACAACACATGGACTGCAGCGGTTCAAGAAGGCATCACATCACTATCTTCTCAAGGGCAACTAGGGATGGGCAATAAATGCTGGCCTAGCCTGCAACACCTGCTTCCTGTGAACAATTTTTTAAAAAAGCCATGAGTTATTGGGTTGTAAATCCTACAAAATAAGGCAAATTGAATAATGATAGATGTGCTCCCTCAAGTTCCAAGACATGCATTTTCAGAATGACATTTATTAAATTATTAAATATATTTACAGTATTTTGTAACATAATCCTCAGTTTTTCCACTAAGTTATCTCTAGATTGCTTATCAGACATTGCCATTTTTCTGCAAAACAATTATTACTTCTCAATTGAGTGGTATCAATTGAAATTTGTATGTGCTGAAGAAACAGCAAAACATCATTTATGTACCTATTTACTGGTAGTGTTGAACAATTTTCTCTCAATTTCTGTTCAGCTCCTAACCTTTCCTGAATATCTAATAATTAACTGTTCATGAACCTTTTATAAATGACATTGCGAACAGAATTGTATTTCCATCACTAGCTATTTAGCCCTTTTAAATGAGGATTGTAATGGGGCCATTGGGTTATGTGGCTTCCAATTTAGATTAGTTCCTTGACATAATTTATGAAAAAAAATGAAGTTTTCCAATTTGAGTACAGTAAAAAAACAGTATTTGTGTTCCTGCCACTTGAGATAGAGATAAAACCATTTCAGAAAGTGGCTTGTCGTCCCACCCACGGTTTAAATGTTGTTATAATAAATGTTTTAAGGCGTTTTATTCCCCGACATTTTTTCATTATAGAGATTGCCCTTTCCATTGAGATTTCACTTTCCGTTCTTCCTATTTCCTCCCTGCCTTTATTCCCACACCAATAAGCAGACACAATTCCTCATTGATAATAAGTAATATTCTCTCTGCTCCAACTTTTAGATTAGCAGAAGATGGTTGGGCAGATTTTCTTCTCACCTCTAAAAATACTTTTGATTTCCTCTGGTGATTTATTTTGAATAAGGCTAGAGATTGCTGCTTTCTTTCCATCCCCTTTGGTTTTTCAGGACCATTAATCTCAGTTATTGATGCGATGAAATGGCAACTTTCCAGGTCTCTACTCACATTACTCTTTGACCGATTACAAGAGATACCCAGTGATGACCCAGTGATACCTACTTCACCTGCACATTATATGAGCAAGCTTTCTTAGCAGGAAAGAAAATTATGGCAACTCAAGTGCCTGGAGACCAATGAACATTGCTGTAAGAGAAATAAAAAACTGCTAAGTAACATATGTGGCTTAGATCGAATGAAGTCTGAAAAAGAAATACATAATGGGATTTAATTCTCCTTAGAATAATAAGATAAATACAGTATAGCAATCGAAAGAGCCCTAAATTGAAGCTAAAGAGGCTGAATGATTTGCTGCATCCAAAATGCGAAGAAGAGTGAATTTGAGATGGTGGGTCTTTGCACTATAGGGGTTCTTTTCTCTGAGACCCTCCCCACATTCAAGTTCGTGACGCCAGATTCACAAATGTACGGCTTGAACAGAATGACCAGCGAGACAAGTTTCTTCTGATAATTCACAGTTGCTTTATTGAATCACCCACGACCCCACAGTACAAAACCCCAAAATTTAAAACCACCCGTTCCCAGCACCCGACACACAGTCACCACGACTTGGTTTAAACTTACAAAAACACAAACAAAACATCACGTCTTGTCCTGAAACCTTAAGAAAAAAAACCCTCAGACCAATGTCACCAAGATATGGCTGAAACAAGTTATAAGGTACTAGCAAAAAACACCGAGTTTTCACCCCAAACCTTCATAAAACCCTCAGACCAATATCACTATGATTTGGCTGATACTTAGAATCCCCAACACGGCTGGTCTGTCCGGTGTTGACTGAGTCAAGATGACCAAACTCGACCCTTCTTCCGACTGCAGCCCAAAACCTTCAGGCCAATATCACCATGATATGGCTGAAAACACATGCAATCCCCAACGCGGCTGGTCTGTCCGGTGTTGAATGTAGGCCTGAGTTAAGGTGACCAGCCCTGACCCTCCTTCCAACCGCAGCCCAGATACTCAGATCTGCTCTTTTATAATAATTTAACTCAGACATGTCAAAACATATTTCCTGTTGTTCCAGTGTCCATTTAGTTGATTCCACACAAAGTCCAGACAAATGTCATCAGCTCCTCCTGGTTGAAACAATACGAGGTTTTCCATGGAAGATGTATCCAAACGAATATTATCAGTTCTCAATGTATGAACAATTCTCCTGCTGTTTGAGGTAGCACAGTAACAGCACCTGGCTCAGAAGTTAATGAGGGTCTGAATGACCCTATTCTAGTAGGGTCTGTGGTGCTGACCTTAGTTGCATAATTCCTTGTGTATTATATTGCAATGTCCTTTGTGCCATTGTATTGGGTAATCAGACTTCTTGATTGCATTAGTTGATGGCAGGTAATGACATTTCCCTGATACCATTGTTCCCTGATAGAAGATAGTCAATGTCCAAACCCTTTTGATGAGTCACAATTTTAACCCCTTGCTGCCCAGCCCTGTACTGCTGACTGCAGTTTGTCTTTTGTAATTTATTGTTTCAATCATGAGGTCAAAACATGTCCGTTGGTTTGAAATTGTTCCATAAATTTCCCAGTTTGAGGGGATTCTGATTCTACAGCACAGTTGCATAAAGTGGAAACGCTTTCCCAGATACTGGTAGTAATAACACAGGATTACCCAAGATATGCATAATGAGATTACTTTCTAACTGGGTTTGTGTCATTGTGAGGGAAAACAAAGGACAGCAAATCTTGCACCTTTTCAGTCCACTGTCTTCCTTTGCAGCAAATGCAGCAAGAGACTGCAATGTCAGAGAGGGGCTCCTGAGCCACATTAGGTGATGTTTAACTTAGAGTTGACCACCAATGTGCAAATCATCATCTCACAAGACAGAAGGCTACCAAAGAAGTTTGAGAGTGGTCATAAGAATTAACCATTTTGAAGAACAAGAATGAGTAGTGAAACTACAGCCTACCGGCAATGTGCATGCCAATTTTGGTTTTAATGATACAAAAGTTTTGGCTGATATTCAAAATGGAAATAAAGAAAGAATTTGTAGGGGAGTTTAGATCTTGCAATGTTCTGTTCTCAAAGTTAACTATGAGTTACCTGGTAATAGAAGAAGAGTTAACTATAAAGTGGCTTGCCATGTTTTAGTGGCTTTGTTTTTAATAACTTTCTGTCCTCTAACAACAAGTACTCTTCATGTAAAACTGAGGTTTGTATTTCATTTTCACATTCAAACAAATTTGAAGGTACAGTTTCAAATCTGTTTGAATTCAACTATAAGTTGAGTAGTATAGTACTCTGGATGGTGATCATTACTGGTGCTGTGCCATGTGGATAAGTAATATTGAGAAGTGGGTCTGTTACTTGGCTTACCAAGTTACCAATTTCAGTTGTTGTGGGTAAGTGCTATCTCACATATCTTGTTACATGTGGCAAGCTGGATCCTGATACTGGAGGCAGGCTGCATTAACACTGGAGTTGCAGCATTGATGGTAAACCAAGCTGCTTGAACTGATATTGCAGCTGTAAAGTAGAATGCACCTTAGATAATTATTCTTTTGTAATATTTTCTGTAGTTATGCAACACTATTGCTGGACTGTGTTGTTAGACTCAATGTGAAGTAGAATTATTATATACTTCTTACTGTCTCTGTAAGGCAAGTTGGGAGACATTTTTAAAATGGTGTTTATGCTGGGCTTCATACAATTTAAATTTCACTCCAGGTATGTGGTAGAATCCGCATTCTCCAGATCTATGGTTTGCCTATCAGAAGGTCTTTGGCAAAATGGACGGATGCTACATGAGACTGAATTGAATTTGATTTTGTTAATTTTAAGCATACTGATTGTTATCCAGCCAATTGGTAACCATGCTCATACACTTCATTTACATTTTTACAGCTGTTCTATTAAGCTAGTGATTTTACGTTGGGTTCTGTTGTTAGGAAGGCTTTGATCAAGAGGACACTTTGTGGATATTGGTGTTTAATAGTAAAGGGTTTAAGATATCCGTGCTGTAGACTCCATATAACTGAGCATCTGAAGGGATTTAGTTTCAACTTTGCTTAAGTCTTTTATTATGTAATATTTTGAAATACAGCCCTTTCTAGGTTTTATTCTAATGTGATTGAAACCATGGTGTTATTTGCCTTGCAACTGCATTATAAGACGACGGCCAGAATTTTTTGCTTGCCGGGCAGGGGCGGTCAGGAACCCGACTGCCGCTGGCGGTCAGCTCTGCACCGCAATTTTTACGCAGGGGGGCCAAGTAAGGCCCACCCAGCGTAAGACGCGATAGCGGCAATAGCAGGAAGGGGTGGGTGGGGGAGGGAGCTCAATGTCTGCTGGGTCCAATGGCGACCCAGCAGTCGATTCAAAAGCGGCCCAGGCAGCCCCTGGAAGGCTGCTGTGGAGGGATGCAAAATTGTCATGGTGGATCCGTTTGCTGGTGAACACGGCAGGCAGGAGGGCAGGTCGGCCCCGCGTTTGAGTGCTTTGCTGCCCTCCTGGAGGAGGTGGCAGTGTGGAGAGAAACTCTTGTCCCCAGGGACAGGAGGAGGAAGCTCCCCCACCACCTCACAAAAAAAGGCCTGGGAGGAGGTGGCATCCTGTGTCAGCAGCCATGATGTGGTGAGGAGCACATGGGTCCAGTGCCGGAAGCGCTTCAGGTTGCGGACTGGCGGGGGACCCCCCCCCCCCCCCCCCCCCCCACCTACTCATCTTGACCCAATATGAGCAGGAGGCCCTGGAGTAGGAGAAGGCGCCATGCATCTAGGCCAATCAGCCACGGTGAGGTTGGGGTGCCACATGGAGGTAAGAGCGCAGGGCACTGAGGTCAGAATGCCTGTCATTGCAACCATTCCACTAGTCTCTATATTAATGTGCCAGGCATGCACAATGACAGTGCAATGACTTCAACTAATGACATGTCCTTGTTCTTCCTTTCAAGCTCACTAGCAGCCCATCGGAGTGAGGACCCTGACGGCCCACCCCCGACCCCTGAGGACAACACCCAACAGAACGCACCTGTGCCACACCCTCTCTGCCAAGCAGGCATCAGCGCAGATACCAGCACCTCAGTGGGCATTAGATCTTCGGCTAGTATCTCGGAGCACATTGGTGAGGGCACTTCACACTCACTTGAGGCACAGGTGGAGGCAGAGAGTGCCCAAGGCGCCGGCAGTCAGAGGACGGCTGGGGACTAGGAACATGCTCAGTCGGTGGCTGATGATGTGCCTCTGGAGTCGTCCTTGAGGCAGCAGATGCTGGAAGTCCAGCAGGGTGTGCGGGACGATCTAGCGGAGATACATGAGGGAATACGTGCCATGGTCTCTGTTGCGGAGGAGTCCTTACAGAGCATGAGCAATGCAATGACCCTCATGGCAGAGCGCAATGCCGCCTCTGTGGAAAGAGTGGTGATTCTCATGGAGAGGCTCGTCCAGGAGCTGAAACATGGGTTCCTGGGTATGCGCTTGGATCTGCAAGCCCTCACACCGGCAATGACCTCAGGTGGTCAGTGTCAGCGTGGGAGATGGATTGGGCACCCAGTATTCCAGCTAGGTGCCCGACCATCAGTGGTGAGCAAGGAGGTCCAGAGCGACCTCACGTTGGCGCATGAGCTACCTGTTGTCTCGGCGGGCTCTTTTCAGGGCGCTCTAGATGAGGGCAGCAGTTCCTCTGCCCCTCTGCCAGTGACCGGGGCATCTGATGAGGCTGTGGCGATTGGGGAGATGCCAGCTGTGGCACAGGCCGCTCCCTCCCAGGCGGGGCCAGTACAGGCTCCACGGGCCAGAGGTCACCCGCCAAAGTCGCCAAGGCCAAGAGGACAGCGGAGTGAGCAGGCTGTCTCAGATGCCAGTGCCAGCAAAGGGGTGGGGGGGCCACCTAGACATAAGCAAGTGCAAACTTAAAGCACCTTAATCACAACATGGCCTCAGCATGGGTGATCTTTGTTTTCCCCACTTTTAATTTAATTCTTAATTGGTGTGATGGAGAACACCTCTGAATTTCATTTGTTAACTTTATGGCAGGCACCATATCATTAAATATGTTTTTGTACAACAAGCCTCTGGGTGCTTCATTAGTTCTGCAGGTTAGCCCATGATGTTGAGTGACTTGTTTCTCAATAAACTTTATTGAAATGGCACATAGTGCATGTTGTTGACCAAGCAAATGTTCCTGTCAGGTATCAAATATGGAGCCTGCAACCCTGGCATGTGGTGGTGGTTCTTATTTGGTAGTCCAGCTGAAGGAGCGTTGGATCAAAACGTCCAGGGTGTCCCTGCCTCCCTGGAGGGATTGCCCAGGTCAGCGTCTATCTCCTCAGCGTTTTCCTGACTCTGCTCGTCCTCGGACTCGCTACTGGGCTCATCGCCTGTTGCCTGAGCAGCTGCGTCAAGACCTTCTTCCTCCACTGTGTCCCCTCTTTCCAGTGACAGATTGTGGAGAGCGCAGCATGCAACCACTATCAGTGACACATGATCTGGGGGGCACCGGAGTGCGCACCCTGAACGGTCCAGGCAACTGAAACGCATCTTGAGAAGACCTATAGCACTCTCTACCACCGCCCTTGTGGACCCATGGCTCCTGCTGTACCGCCGCTTGGCCTCTGCTCTTGGATGGCAGGGAGGTGTCATGAACCACTTTCTGAGGGGATAGCCCTTGTCACTCAGCAGTCATGCATCCAGACGGGCTGGAGCACTGAAGAGCCCTGGCACCTGGGAGCATCTCAGGATGTAAACGTCATGGGAGCTACCTGGGTACCTTGCACAGACTTGTAGAATCAGCATCCTGTGATCACACACTATCTGCACCTTCATGGAGTGGAAGCCCTTCCTGTTGACGAAGGCACCGGGCTCACCTGCTGGCGCCTTGATGGCCACATGTGTGCAGTCTATAGCACCCTGGACGCGGGGGAAGCCAGCAATGGCCGCGAAGCCTCTGGCTCACTCTGCCTGGCTGGCCTCGTCTGTGCGGTAGTGAATGAAAGTCAATGCACGCCTGAACAGAGCGTCTGTAACCAGACAGACAGCTTGACACAATCGTGGACAGTTGATTGGGAGACTCCACAAAGATCACCCACTAACCCCTGGAAAGAGCCGGAGACATAGAAGTTGAGGGCCACTGTGACCTTCAGCACTACTGGCATGAGGTGTCCAACCACACAGTTGGAACTGACCTCAGGGCCGATCCTCTAACAGATGGAGGCCACCGTCTCCCTTGAGAGATGGAGCCTCCTTCGTCGTTGCACCTCAGACATATTGAGGTAGCTGCATCGCTGCCTGTAAACCCTGACAGCAGGAAAGTGGAGTCTTCTGCGGCCCCTTCCGCTTTGGACTACCTGCTGGCCCTCTGCCCCTTGTGCCTGCGCCTGTCCTCCCACAGGTCGCTACCCTGGTGGCTGAATAATGACACTAGGCCTCCTCCCCCTTCTGGACCTCACTTCCTCAGAGGAGGAGTTGCTTCTAGCAGAGACCACAATCCCCATTCCCAGGGTAAGGGAAGGCTGTCTGATACCGGGAAGGCTGTCTGATACCTGGAAGGCCCCAAGTGGTATGAATCTTCCGGGGGCCTGGAAAACAACACTGAATCCTGAAGTGAAGCCTCGTATTTCTGTCAAAGTAGCTCTGAAGTGAAATGAAGATGCCCTGTTCACACAAGCAAGCAACAAGTTATAAGCTAAAGTAGAAACTACTCACAAGTGCACTCATCCCTCTTATCCCGCCTGTGGATGAGGTTTGGATAATTGTGGCCTGCCCGCCTGCCCGTTTAGCCCATGCGATGGCCTGAAAATCGCACAGGCCATGTAAACTGCTGGACAATAGGTGTCTCAAGGGCCTTAACTGGTCACTTAATGGCGGGCGTGCCTCTATCTTCATCGCGTGCCCACCTAGCAAAATATTGTGAGGGTGTGTAATAATGTCGGCACGCTCAGCCGACGTCAACGCGCTTTATTTCTCGGTCAGACGTGCCTGGCACACACCCGCACGCCGACCTAAAAATTCTGCCCCATATGACATAGGAGCAGAAGCAGGCCATTCGGCCCATCGAGTCTGCTTTGCCATTCAGTGAGATCATGGTTGATCTGATAATCCTTAACTCCACTTTCCTGCCTTTTCCCCATACCCCTTGATTCCCTTACTGATTAAAAATCTGTCTCTCTCAGCCTTGAATATACTTAATAACCCAGCCTCTACAGCCCTCTGCGGTAAAGAATTCCAGATTCACTACCCTCTGAGAGAAGAAATTCCTCCTCATCTCTGTTTTAAATGGGCACCCACTTACTCTGAGATTATGCTCCCTGGTCCTAGACTCTCCCACAAAGAGAAACAACCTCAGCATCTACCCTGTCAAGCCCCCTAAGAATCTTATATGTTTCAATAAGGTTGCCTCTCATTCTTTTAAACTCCAATGAGTACAGGCCCAACCTACTCAACCTCTCCTCATAAGAAAATCCCTCCATCCCCGGGATCACACTATGCCAAGGGTGAAGGTCTAAAAATAAAGCTCCATTTGCATTCCTGTTCTCAGTTTGGTGCTGCCATAAATTTGCCCAGTAAATTCAGCTGAAATTATAGAAGCAGGGATGGGTGAAATTGCTCTTTGGCAGTGGTGTGAAACAGGCCTGTTTTACACCCTTCCCAAGCACATCTGGTATAGTGTAAAATGGACTGCCAATGTTATAACCCATTTTTGTGCTACTGAAGACCAATTTCATCCCCCATGTCTACTTTAGAGCCTTGTTCAGGTAATGGAGCCATTTGAAAGGCAAGAGCATCATTGGCTTGTATATAACTTTGAGGGTGACTTGACAATCTTCCAAGGTGAAGAAATGAAGTGAGCTGCATCAGTAGAGGCTGAAAAGTTAGTGACTGGTACAGACTGGTTGCCCTTTCTAATCAACATTTTTAACAATTCCCCCATAACACAGATTTGACTTGTTAATGGGAGAGAAGGAACTAAGGAGAAAAAATAAATCTATTTCCAAACTGCATTAGGTTTGAGGTGCCATGTTCAGATTTGCATATCTATATAAATTGTTTTCCAGTTGGACTGAAGAACCTCTTTAAGAACCTTTCTGTATATGTGGCCAAAGGGGATCATCTCTGGTCATATGCCTTGCTTGGAATGTGTGTGTCAATATATTTTAATGACCACAATTTCTGATGCTGACATCTTATTATAGCAATTTACTTTTTCCTTAACTTTGAATCTGTTAATACCATCCCCAGACAATCGTATTGTTTACCTTCATAGAATCTTACAGCACAGATGGAGGTTATTTGACCCGTTGTGCCTATGTTGGTGCTTTGAAAGAGCTATTCAATTAGCCACACTCCCCTTGAAGGATGATTACTTTGCATTCCAAACATCCATAACTGATGACTAGTCCAAAACCTTGTTGCATGACACCACCCCCACCAACCACCTTACAACAACTTTACAGCATCCCTTGCTTTTAGAGAGCTGTTTCAAAATTGAAGGTGAAAGAAAAGGGGTTTAACGGTTTGGCAGACAAAAGAAAACTCAATTTCAGGGTTGTTAAAGGAGTACATTTTGAGATGGGGGAGGATGACCACCAAGCAGAGGTGCTTAGAAGAGCATTTCACATAATGGGCTGAAGGATCAGCCACTGCTAGAAGGAGACCAAGGGGAAGGCAGGCCTTCAAAATAGGACATATGACCAGAGAAGACAAAAACAAAAATAGCTGGAAAAACTCAGCAGGCCTGACAGCATCTGCGGAGATGAACACAGTTAAAAGGACAAAGGGGTGTTGACAATGGTGATATTATCTAAGGAATGTGCTAATGGGGACATTAAGGGTAGCAAGCAGGACAAGCAAGTGGCAGATGGCCCTAGTGGGCGTGGGGTGGGGGGAAGGGATCGAAATGGGCTAAAAGGTGGAGATAAAACAATAGATCGAAATAAATTTAAAAATAGGTGGAGAAAGAAGAATATATTTTGAAAAATTATAAATTATTGGATAAAGGGGGATCGGAAAGGGGGTGGGGATGGAGGAGAGAGTTCATGATCTGAAGTTGTTGAACTCAATATTAAGTCTGGAAGGCTGTAAAGTGCCTAATCGGAAGATGAGGTGCTGTTCCTCCACTTTGCATTGAGCTTCACTGGAACATTGCAGCAGGCCAAGGACGGACATGTGGGCATGAGAGCAGGGTGGAGTGTTGAAATGGCAAGCGATGGTCTGCTGGGACAGTCCTGTTTGAATCGTGTCAGCCTGTTCCTGCCCCACGGAACTCATTTCTTGCTATCTTGACTCCATTCTCTCTCCCCTTGTCCAGTCTCTTCCCACCTACATCCGCGATTCCTCTCACGCCGTACATCATATCAACAATTTCCAGCTCCCTGGCTCCAACCGCCACCTCTTCACCATGGACGTCCAATCCCTCTACACCTCCATCACGCACCGGGATGGTCTGAGGGCTCTCCGCTTCTTCCTCAAACAGAGGCCCAAACAATCCCCATCCACCACTACTCTCCTCCGTCTGGCTGAACTTGTTCTCTCACTGAACAATTTCTCCTTAAACTCGTCTTACTTCCTCCAAATAAAAGGTGTGGCAATGGGTACCCGCATGGGCCCCAGTTATGCCTGTCTCTTTATGGGATATGTGGAACATTCCTTGTTCCAGTCCTACTCAGACCCCCACCCACAACTCTTTCACCGGTACATCGATGACTGCTTCGGTGCCGCTTCATGCTCTCGTCGGGACCTGGAAATATTTATTAATTTTGCTTCCAATTTCCACACCTCCATCATTTTCACGTGGTCCATCACTGACACTTCCCTCCCTTGATCTCTCTGCCAATTTCTGGTGATAGACTGTCCACCAATATTCATTACAACTCTACCGACTCCCACAGCTACCTCAACTACAGTTCCTTCGCCTCTGTCGCATCTGTTCTGATGATGCCACTTTCCAAAACAGCTCCTCTGACTTGTCTTCCTTCTGCCTTAACCGAGGTTTTCCACCCACGGTGGTTGACAGGGCCCTCAACCGTGTCCGGCTCATCTCCCGTGCATCTGCCCTCACACCTTCCTCTCCCTCCCAGAACCATGATAGGGTCCCCTTTGTCCTCACTTATCACCCCACCAGCCTCCGCGTTCAAAGGATCATCCTCCGCCATTTCCGCCAACTCCAGCATGATGCCACCACCAAACACATCTTCCCTTCACACCCCACTGGCGGCTTTCCGCAGGGACCATTCCTTCCGGGACACTCTGGCCCACTCCTCCATCACCCCCTACACCTCAAGCCCCTCCTACGGCACCTTCCCATGCAACCGCAGAAGGTGCAACACGTGTCCCTTTACTTCCCCCCCTCCTCACCGTCCAAGGGCCCAAACACTCCTTTCAAGTGAAGCAGCACTTCACTTGCACTTCCCTCAATTTAGTCTACTGCATTCGCTGCTCCCAATGCAGTCTCCTCTACATTGGAGAGACCAAACGCAGACTGGGTGACCGCTTTGCGGAACACCTTCGGTCTGTCCGCAAGCATGACCCAGATCTCCCTGTCACTTGCCATTTCAACACTCTACCCTGCTCTCATGCCCACATGTCTGTCCTTGGCCTGCTGCATTGTTCCATTGTTCCAGTGAAGCTCAAAGCAAACTGGAGGAACAGCACCTCATCTTCCGACTAGGCACTTTACAGCCTTCCAGACTTAATATTGAGCTCAACAACTTCAGGTCATGAACTCTGTCCTCCATCCCCACCCCCTTTCCGATCCCCCTTTTTCCAAGAATTTATAATTTAAAAAATATATATTTTTCTTTTCCCACCTATTTTTAAATTTATTTCGATCTGTTGTTTTACCTCCACCTTTTAGCCCATTTCAATCCCTTCCCCCCACCCCACCCCCACTAGGGCCATCTGCCACTTGCTTGTCCTGCTTGCTACCCTTAATGTCCCCATTAGAACATTCCTTAGCTAATATCACCACCATCAACACCCCTTTGTCCTTTTAACTGTGTTCATCTCCGCAGCTGCTGTCAGACCTGCTGAATTTTTCCAGCTATTTTTATTTTTGTTTCAGATTTCCAGCATCCGCAGTATTTTGCTTTTGCCTAGAGAAGACTGCTGATGCTGGGCAATTTGAGGTGTTGGGATTTGAAAGTAATATCACAGGAGTGTCCTTTGTGAAAAGAATCTGCATTAGGTTGTGTTAATGAGCTGGGACCTCAGTCTATAAGTGACTGAAAATGGAGGAGGGCAGGCGGTGTGGTGGGGGGGTGGTGTGGTTTATCCCAAGTAAAATAAGGGTATCTGGCTTTTCTTGTCTGGATTGCCTGGAACAATAATATGGTAATTTTCTGTTGTTGTGTTAATTAGTAAATACTATAGATGGAACACAGCACCATTAACACATTTCCCAAATCTTCTACTGCCCTGCTGTCTGTGACAGAAGAACACAGAGGTATCTACAAAATTAAGCACAATTTTGAAATGAAAGCTACTTGACCATAATGTAAAGTCCCTTGCTGGATGTTCCTGGCTTCTTCATGCCTTTCAGCTCAAGGTATTTCTAGAACCCTGTGCCTCAAAGATGTGCATAAGAATCCTGGACAAAGTTAATTTCGGCCTTATTACTGTCCATTTTCCTTCATCTGTTTTCTACACCTGCTTTTGTATTTGATTTTCTTCAAACATTCCCAAATCATGTCTGAGCTAGTTTCAAACAGTCAATGGCCATGACTGCCTATGAATTGAAATAAAAACAATTCATGTCTGCCTGTAGACTGATGTAAACATGCATTAGGATACCTTCAAAAGATATATCTAATACTTAAGATTTCTTCTAAGACTTCTAATGTTATAAAGATGAAGTATTTTACTTGAATGGTTTCCATATGGCATCTCAAGAATAAGGTCGTTATTTGAGATGAGACACGTGTTGAATCAACAATGTGTTCTGAGGGTCTTCTGATTCTTTGCTTCATCAAAAAGTAATTACAACGGTGTTCAATATTTCCCTTGTGTTTATGTAAGTGTCCTTCAACAGCATCTAGGCTGATTGTTATTTACTTACTTTATCACTTAGCTATACACAACTTCATCGTTGATCAAAGATATAAGCCCACATTCATTTTCACACTATAAGCAAGATTGAGAATCCCTGCAAGTAGAATTCTTTCACTTTGATATGAAGATCTGTAGTGTGTGTTGTTGGAAATTGCAGAAGCTGAAATAGTTGCTTGGTAGCACAGAATTTGAGTATTGCTGAAAACAAAGACTTGCTGCTGGTGTTTTTTCATCTTGCACTCATCAGGACAGATGCAAGAATACCAAATCTCATAGGGAACAACAATTTATGCTGCAAGCTTGGTAGTTAACTGTTCCCCAGTGCATTCTCCATGGCAACGTCTCTACCAATCAGTCCACTTGCCAACCAATCAGTACACTCTTCTCATGCAGTATAAATTATTGTTCCCTTTGAGATTTGGTATTCTTACATTTGTCCTGATGAGTACAAGACGAGGAGCTTCGGCAGCATGTTTCTTTTCTCAGCAGAAGCTGAAGGATAATAATCCATTTGACAAAATGTAGCGCAAACACATGTATATGTATATTGGTATGTGTGTGTATGTTTCATTGGGGTTTATACAGGAGAGGCGGTGGCATAGTGGCATTACTGGACTAGTACTCCAGATACCCAGGGTAGTTCTCTGGGGACCTGGGGTTCAAATCCCACCACAGCAGATGGTGGAATTTGAATTCAATTAAAAATCTGGAATTACAGGTCCAATGATGACCATGAAACCATGTCGATTGTTGTAAAAACCCACCTAGTTTACTAATGTCCTTTAGGGAAGTTTATCTGCCATCCTTACCTGGTCTGGTCTACATGTGACTTCAGACCCACAATAAGGTGGTCGACTATTAAATGCTGCCGAAATGGCCTAGCAAGCCATTCAGCTCTCAAGGGCAATTAGGGACGGGCAATAAATGCTGGTCCAGCCGGTGACGCCCACACCCCATGAACAAAAAAAAAAATATCTTAAGGTTTCCCTGGTCTGAATTTGTGGTGTGGTCCATTTGTTAGAAACAATTAAATTTTATGAGGTGCCAAGGTCACCTTATTGAGCATTTGTATAAGTTATCTACTTCTCTTAAAAAAGAGAATTCAGTCAGGCATTCTGCTTAATTTCCAAATGATTAATTCTTTAAAAAGTGTAAAACTGAGCATAATGCAGATCATGCTGTGGTAAATTGACATGGTGCTGTAAAGATCCTTAGAGAGGCTCCCTGCTAGGTTCCAATTCAAAAGTAGTTCATAATTGTGTGTGTAGCCATTCCTGGTAAAGCAATTAAATAGTAACTCCAAGTACTTTAATAATCTTTGGATATTTCGGGGAGTAATTTTAACCTTCCAAAAATGTGTCGGTTTGGCTTTGGTGAGAAGCTGAAGTTAATAGAAATTTCAAACACAACCCCAACCCATCTCAAGCCCACCTATTTCCAGTTTTAACAGAGGATGAGGGTGGACAACCAATCTTCTGTCAAGTGGTAGGGCAGATAGCAAGAGTTTTTAAGGTGGCTGCGAACCTCGAAAGGCGGTGAGAAGGACCAATTCTGAAAGCCAAGTACCTTTTGCAGCACTGTCTGTTGGGCCATGAGGAGCAGGAATGTTTCCTCAGGTCCAATAAGCTGCTCTGCTTTCAGCTCCATGATCGCCAGCTACTGCCCGCTCAAGCACAATCTCACGTGCCCACCCCACAAACTGCTCTCTTCTCAGCTGCAGCCTTGTCTGTTTTGTATGTTAAAGGCACTGTGTAAATACAAGCCGTTACTGTACAATATGTGCAAGAACTGGCTATTCTTAGCTGCAGAGTAACACTGTTAATAAATGCCGACTAGCTGAAATTGTTAAACTAAATCTCTCCTAGAGCAGTGAAATTGATGTACAATCTAGCTTCTGACCTGTTGCTCAATCTATTTCAGTCTTCCAAGGGCTGGTTAATGGTCAATTCAGCAACTAAGAAATTTAGGTTTTCAGTGCTCTACCTACGTTGTTCCAGTTCCCAGTTGACTGAGCACACAACCTTCATCAATGTCTCTCTGCTCAGAATAGCTCGAGACAGAGTGACCCTTCTCTCCAATATTGTGTACTGCTTCTCTTCTGTGGTACAGATGAGTAAATTGTAGATACAAACCTGTTCCCACCAGTTGGAGCATTAATGGAGCACTCTCTTTCCCCTTCTCTAGAGTAGATTAAAACAGAATTTGCAGGGCAAGAGCAGAACTCATGTTAACTGTGGTTCTTTGTTTTTGCTGGACAGTGTATCAAAAGTACAGCTTGGGGCACCTGCTGCTGTAGAGACAGTTGTCACATGAATTTGATCTGGATAGCTTATTATTAATATAGACAAAAAATTGAGAAATTAATTGTACTGTTACAAGTCAGCAACTCGGATCTCCCATATCGTGACAAATGCTGCAGTAATCTGGGTTCAGCAAGTGACAGTTGACTCTGTGTTTGAATTTATCCAACTGTTCTGCCTCAACTCTTCTGCCCCCAAGAAATGTATTTTTAATTTCTTTATGTGCATCAGTGGTTGTTTCTAACATGGCATCTGCTCAAAAATAACATATTAGATTTCAATTAAATTGGAGCTACTCAGAGTGGCCCTTGGGAAATGAGCATTATGTTTTGAATCCTGCTGATTAAATTAGTTATATTGTATTAAGCTGTTGCTGTCTGCTATATGTCATCTATCCTATTTCTATTGTGCATCCAATGTGGTACTTTTATTGCATTAAATACTGTTAAAAGGCTGATATACTTACAGACTTGGCACAATAATTGTATCTGGTCTCTTGAATCTATATGATTTTTTTGAGTTGCTTTCTCTGTCCCCAGTCAGATGTTTGCAGATGGGCTAATGTATATTTATTTTACTGTCTTGGTCAATGCAGCATGGAAAACTCTAGGCTTCAGATTTCTATATACCCTAAGTTTGTGATTTCAGCTGTGCATATAAGGGTAGCAACCAAGCAGCAATCTAGTGTTTTTATGAAAGGGAATAGAGGATTGGTGATACTAACACAAACATGACGGGCCAAATGGCCTCCTGTGTTGTAACCATTCTATGGAGCAGCAAACTCTTGTCATTTTCTATTCCTGTTTAAGATTTCCAGGGCATGTAGTTATTTTTCTTTCTAACAGTAGCTCCATAATTTCTCTATAGAAAGAGAGCAAATCAGTGGGATCAGATTTGTTATATTGTGCTAGGAAAGAGCAGGTATAGACACGATGAGTCAAATGGCCTTCTATGGTGTGAACTTCAATGGTTCTAAATTCCATAGTGTACAGGATTGAATATGTCTGAAGTTGAAGGGGTGGGGATGGTAAAGGGAAACTATACTTTCTTTACAAAAAAGAAAGTGCTGGAAAAACTCAGCAGGTCTGGCAGCATCTGTGGAGAGAGAAACAGATGCCTTCTTTATAGTCATGGAGATGTCAATTCAAATTAACTGATGTATATTGCTGCAATATGTTACGTTATATTTCTAAATGTGCCAAACTTTTGATGATGCAGTGGGAATTTTCAGTGTGGTAGCCAGTTAGATTGGAAGAGAAAGTCTAAAGAAGAAAGTTATTCTACTTTTTGAATGCAATCTGAGTACATTGCAAATAAAGTAACTGAATATATGTGGAGAGAGGGATCCATTATGTTGACAGTTAAACCATAACTGTTAATTCATATTGTTGGAGGGGTTTTTGGTGAACACCAGCTTCACTGATGGCACAGTTCTACTAAGGTGTCATGGAAGTAATTTCCAGTTAATTTATTGCCTAATAATGTAGATTATTTTATCAGCTTGTAAATTCTTATTCTGCGTTATTTGTATCCAATTTTTATAGCAGATTGCCAAATTGAGGCAGCAGCTCCAGCGCAGTAAGCAAAGCAGTCGGCACAATAAGGAGAAGGACCGCCAGTCTCCACTCCATGGCAATCTCACTGCTATCAATCAGTCTCAGGTAAGCTGCTTTGGAAGGTTGTAATTGTATATAATCTTCTGAACTGATTGCATTCCTCCTAGTGTAATCGTGTAATGTCTGTATACAGTCAGGTGTTTTTCACACCAAAGATATGCTTTCTGATGTAAAATAAAATTAGTAAATGCCATAACGCACAGCTGGTTAGTAAACAGTTTGATGATGACTGTGCTAATGTTTCAGGTGAGAGCCATCACCAATTCTGATGATTAGTTCCAACTGGAATTTGTAACAGATTGTTTTCCTTCAGATGCTGTGCGCTTGCAGCATTTTCTATTTTTGTTTTGGAGTTTAGCATTTGCAGTTTTTCTGCTTAATCTCTTATTTTCCTGTGAGTTGAGTTGTCACAGTTGATTGGCTCTTTTTTGTTTGCCAATAATATTGGTATAGAATGTGTATTTTTAAAGGTGAAGGTAACTTGAGGGGTAAGTATTGACCCATAAATTTACCTCAAGTGGTTTTGGTTTTTTTTTTAAGATCATTTGTGTTTGAAATTTACTGCACTGCTTCAAGGTTAACTGTCTACACTCCGTTTCCACATTAAAACAGACACGCTCCCTTGGCTTCCTTTAGAGTTGAAAATGGTGCACTTTGTTGTCAAGGTTGCAACAAGACAAAGGTGTTATTTACTGAAAAAGCAGTGGTAGCCTGAGAGCTGGCTGTCTTCCCCCATCTTCTAAGATGCCCTAGGACCCATGAAGAAAGGGAGGAAACTGGTTATCCTCAGAGAACAAATATAGATACAAGACAATATAATATTAAACAGATCCACATTTGGACTACTATTACAAAATGATATAAAGGAATGGCAGAAAGTTATCGAATGGTACAACACATGAGTTTTTGTTGGATTTTCTTCGTGAATTTATCTCCCAGAGTAGTAACCTGTCTTGTATTTCACATTTATACAGTTTGATTGCTGAATAATGAGCAGATTTTTAATGAAATGTGCAACTAGGTTATAATTCACGTGATGAGTCAACCTGTTTTTTAACAAATATTTCATGCACACAAACACTTGGAGCCCTGGTTACTAAAAAACTGGAGAAAGATCAGAACTTTAGATGTAATCACTATGCAATTAAATGGGAGTTACTGTGTTGGTGGTTTCACACTGCAGAATATCCATGTGTACAATTTAGTAACCATTTTATTGCACCACAAGAGCAAAGTCTTGCCTTTCGAGCACTGAAATATTTATATCAACTGCTAATATTTTCTTTGTAAATTTGTATTGTCTAAAACTCAGAAGAAATACACATCACTGTAAACTGCTTTGGAAGTCGTTAGTAAACCAAGTGATGTTGAAATATATTATGTATTCCTCATAAGTAGTAAAACAACTTTTCAAGAATAAATATGTCCAACCCTATGAGTTCTTGCCAATTGGCTGTGCTGGCCATTGTAATAACAAATGGAAAGCTATATTACTGTTGAAGAATAATTTGCATTAGAATAACTAGTAAAATGTGCCTAGCTGGAGATATGCAATCACTCAAAATGCACACAATCTAAGTTGAATACCCCTTTAAATTTTTTTGGAGTCTTGAACATTTAAAAATGTATACATATTTTGTGTTCCACACTGCGGTTGCCAATTAATATGACTGAACTTCACAGTGGAGCACAATTTTGTGCTAATATGGAATGGTGGTCCATGGCTTAATATTAGGGCTAGATTGCAGATGGTCATGCTTGCGCATAGAGAGTTATTCCGAGGTGCTGGTTTTGGGGCTTTTGCAAAGGCTGGCTAGAGGCTGCCCATCTCAGTCAACTGTGTGTGTTGCGTGGGGGATCTACATGGTAAAATGAAGAAACAAAGTTACAAAGGGTGTATTAACTTCACCAAATCCAAGTTTATCTTAAGCCAGTTAAATAATGCAGTTGCTTGATTGAATCGTGACTGGTTAGAAGGGTTAATAAAGGATTTGGCAGGTTAGTGTTAATACTGCTGCCACATTTTAAAAAAAGTGAAGCCAGGTAACTACCAGCAATAATATTCAAAACAACCAAACTAAAGAATCTTATGAGGCGAGGTTGAGTAGGTTGGGCCTGTACTCACTGGAGTTTAGAAGAATGAGAGGCGACCTTATTGAAACATAAGATTCTTAGGGGGCTTGACAGGGTAGATGCTGAGCGGTTGTTTTCCCTTGTGGGACTGTCTAGGACCAGAGGGCATAATCTCAGAGTAAGGGGGTGCCCTTTTAAAACAGAGATGAGGAGGAATTTCTTCTCTCAGTGGGTAGTCAATCTGTGGAATTCTTTACTGCAGAGGGCTGTAGAGGCTGGGTCATTAAGTATATTCAAGGCTGAGATAGACAGATTTTTAATCAGTAAGGGAATCAAGGGTTTATGGGGAAAAGGCAGGAAAGTGGAGTTGAGGATTATCAGATCTGCCATGATCTCATTGAATGGCCTACTTCTGCTCCTACATCTAGTGGTTTTATAAGAAGTGACACTCCTAGTTCATTGTATTTAAACTCCTGAAGGTGCCCCAACACCATGTTGTGTATTCAGTTGGACTTGACGTAGCTTTAATATTTGTGCATATCAATCATGACTAATAAGTAAAGACTAATTTGTGTAACTTCTGCTGACATCTGAATTAAGTAAGGCGTGCTACATTGAGGTTAATTAAATATATTACTATTTCAGGCAGTCTTTATTTTTGTCAGTAAAAGAACACAGCATTCTACCAAATGTGTTTACTTTACTTTAAAACTACCAAGGAAACTGAGAGACAGTTGGAACACTCCCCTTTGAATTCCAGGACCTGTGTTTGAATTCAGTTCAGGAAAATATGTAGACTGAATGAACATCTGTGCCTCCATTTTCATGCTTGAAGGGTCTTACATGACCCGAATTAAGCTAGTGTTAACTACAGCATAACATCGCACCAAATCGTTGGTTATGGGAAGCTGAAGTGCCAAACTGCTATGGTAATAGTACCCTTTGCTCTCCATGTGGTTGTAGTATACCTGTGTAGAAGTGCTTGGTGCTGACGTGCCTGTAAAAACTGCAAAATTTCCTCATTCCCCAGCACAGTAACTATTTTTTTCTTTCATTTTTCTTTTTGTAATTTAATGTTTGCAGGAAAAGCTGATTGCTAAACCACCTTTATATCAGCACATGGGGTGTATTTTTATGACCTTGTCTGTCCTTTGCGGTGAAGATGAACATGTTCATCAACTGGGGTATTTGGTAGGGCTCCGGTGAGTATGCAGGTGACTGCTAAGGCTGATCTGTACTCAGAAGGTTCTGCAGCAAATAGGACAGAACACTGCAGATGACTGTGGCATGTCGAGTACCGGCATATCATATTCTGAAATTCAAACTAATTTTATATTTTAAAAAACTGGACAAAAAGGCTGGAAAAGATGGCCACCCGAGGACACCTGACTTCTTTTGTGGATTAGAACCAGTCCTTGTTTCAAGAGGGAACAAATGAACATTCCAGACTTATGTGAGGCAATACCCTTCCTTCAAAGGAGCATTATCTAATTTGAAAGGGTAATTGTAAAACAAAGGCACTGTCTCAAACCCTTAGAAGTGTTAACCCACTACACAGGAAGTGGAATCAACATGAATACCACATCTTACTTAGAAAAGGCTTGAACTTGTGAAAAGCCACATTGAGACAGTCATGTTTTCTTTGACAAAAACAAAAATACCTGGAAAAACTCAACAGGTCTGACAGCATCTGCGGAAAGGAACACAGTTAACGTTTCGAGTCCGAATGACCCTTCAACAGAACTAAGTAAAAATAGAAGAGAGGTGAAATATAAGCTGGTTTAAGGGTAGATGGGACAAGTAGAGCTGGATAGAGGGCCAGTGATAGGTGGAGATAACCAAATGATGTCACAGACAAAAGGACAAAGAGGTGTTGAAGGTGGTGATATTATCTAAGGAATGTGCTAATTAAGGGTAGAAAGCAGGACAAGCAAGGTACTGATAGCTCTAGTGGGGGTGGGGTGGGGTGAAGGATTCAAAAAAGGCTAAAAGGTAGAGATAAAACAATGGATGGAAATACATTTAAAAATAATGTAAATAGGTGGGAAAAGAAAAATCTATATAAATTACTGGAAAAAAAAGGGGGGAATCGGAAAGGGGGTGGGGATGGAGGAGAGAGTTCACGTTCTAAAATTGTTGAACTCAGTATTCAGCCCGGAAGGCTGTAAAGTGCCTAGTCGGAAGATGAGGTGCTGTTCCTCCAGTTTGTGTTGAGCTTCACTGGAACAATGCAGCAAGCCAAGGACGGACATGTGGGCATGAGAGCAGGGTGGAGTGTTGAAATGGCAAGTGACAGGGAGGTCTGGGTAATGCTTGCGGACAGACCGAAGGTGTTCTGCAAAGCGGTCACCCAGTCTGCGTTTGGTCTCTCCAATATAGAGTAGACTGCATTGGGGGCAGCGTATGCAGTAGACTAAATTGAGGGAAGTGCAAGTGAAATGCTGCTTCACTTGAAAGGATTGTTTGGGCCCTTGGACGATGAGGAGAGGGGAAGTAAAGGGGCAGGTGTTGCACCTTCTGCGGTTGCATGGGAAGGTGCCGTGGGAGGGGGTTGAGGTGTAGGGGGTGATGGAGGAGTGGACCAGGGTGTCCCGGAGGGAACGATCCCTGCGGAATGCTGCCAGGGGGTGAAGGGAAGATGTGTTTGGTGGTGGCATCATGCTGGAGTTGGCGGAAATGGTGGAGGCTGGTGGGGTGATAAGTGAGGACAAGGGGGACCCTATCATGTTTCTGGGAGGGAGAGAAAGGTGTTTTCTTTGCCTGTTGAAAAGATCAGCCAGGGGCTGTGGTGCAGGCAGTTCCACCAAAGCCGTCAGAAGTATCAATTTAACCAGCCTGTGAACCAGACTTGGAAACAAGCTGCGAGACATCAGGCAGCCAGAATATGTAACCTGCTCTGGTTTAAAGTTCGCCTGAGAACCAACTTAGCTATTTGACTACAAGAAACCTCACAACCTGTTGTGAGCCCTTCGCTTTACAAGACCCCCACTTCAACTTAAAATCATCAAATCCATTCAAAAGACCACAGGCTTGCCATGTGGAAGACCAAAGATTGTAAATCAGAGATTGAGATCATTGTAATCTGTAAAAATGTATGACCTTTATTTGGTCCAATCTTTGTGTGTGTGACGTTGCATTTAATTGACGTTGGGTAAATATGTGAGAATCAACAACCTTCATTTAAACTCACCAAAGCTTTCTGCTGAATTATTTAATTGGAATACACGCTCGAAGAGTAAGAAAAGAGACACCTCTTTCCATACAAAACATACAGTAGGAAAGCAAATACATTCTGTCCGTGACAGTTCAGGTTTGTACAAGTTACTGGCTCAAGATTCCCTTTACTTGCATTTTCCTGCATTCAACTCCCCTCCCTTGATGTACTAGTTGAGAAATCTGCCAGGGGATACTCTACCACAGTCTACTGCAAGCCTACCTTCACTGGTCAGTATATGCATTAGGATTCTTACAGTTTCACGCTGTATAAGATTGGACCTTTCAGCAACCTTGTAAATAGAGCCTGAGCCATTTTCTCACCATGCGACCTTGATGCTGAAATAGGGTGCATGAAGAGCATCCTGCAGGATAATGTCTACCCTGATCAGATCATTTCACGCTGTATATCTCACACTCATGAACAGGCCTAAAGCTGTCACTTTCGGCCCTGTAAAGTGCCCAGTCTACCTCAGATTACCCTGGAAGGGCAAGGTATCTCAAAAATTTGAGCAACAGGTGAAGCTAGCTGTTTCATGCTGCTACTATGCAATAGCAACATGAGTGGTATTCGCCACTAACTGGATGCTGCCATCAAGCCAAAAAGACATTATGCCTATCACACAAATGAGTAATGTGGTACATGAGTTTCAGTGCCAATGTGATGCTAGGTAGGTAGGCCGTATGTCCTATAGACTAGCAGATCGTATCAAACAGCATGTCCCAGCCACTGTTCGCAATGGGCAGGGGACAGACTGTACCCAACCAGCCCTTGCTCGCAAAACTCGAAACACAGTGTCCAACATTAGATGTGATTCTGCGATTGGGCAACATTTACTAAATAATCCTCAGTGTGCTAGGAATTATGCTGACAACCAATTTAAGATTGTCAGTAAGGCTCGCAATATGGCACATTTGCGTGTAATGGAAGCTACAAATATTAATACACAGAGCTCTGTTCTTTGCAGACAGAAAGAACATGTACATACATTGCAACTGTTTCAGCTAAACAAAATATGTGATAGCCATTCGCAGACTCATTCCTCAGGGCAATGCCTTGACCAATCGGGGTTGAGCTGCCTGGTTTAAATTTCAAACAATGTTTAGCAGTTAACTGTCAGTCACCATCATGAGTGCATTCTCCATGTCAACACCACTAGCCAACCAATCAGCACTCTCCGCATACAGTATAAATTGTTGTTTTCCCCCTTTATATTGGTATTCTTGCGAGTGTTCTGATGAGTGCAAGACGAAAAGCTTAGACATGTCTCTCTTTTTTCAACAATACTCTGTAGGCTTTCAGTTTGGTAGGCAGACTTACTCCTCTTTGTTTCCAGACTGATGTTCAAAGTCTGCAGAAGGCTACACTTGCTTTGGAAAGGAACTCGCCAATCTTGTGACAATCATAGAGGAATCTCACTCCTCCCTATCGCTGGCAAGATCTTTACCAGAATCCTTCTGAACTGCTTAGTGCAACGTCTCGACCAGGATCTGATACCAGAGAGTCAGTGCAATTTCAGAAAACAGCAAGGAATCAATGATATAGTGTTTGCAGTTAGACAGTTCCGGGAGAAAGGCCAAGGACAGAACATGGACTTCTATACCACGTTTGTTGACCTGACCAAGGCCTTTGAGACAGTTAGACGCGAGGGCCTCAGGAAGGTAATGTAGAAATTCGACTGCCTTGAGAAATTCATCACAATGGTTCGACAGTCCCATGATGGCATGCTCGTGTGTCTTGGATGCTGGTGAATCTTCTGACCCTTTTCCAGTCACTAATGGAGTTAATCAGGGCTGCACGCTAGCACCACCCCTCTTCATGTTTTTCTCCATCATGGCCTCATGATGGTGATACTGGCATCAAAATCAGATGGACAGGAAGCTGCTCAATCTGAGACGGCTCCAGGCAAAGACCAAGGTCTCCAAGGACATGCTTTGTGTTTTCCTACTTGCCGACGACTGTGCACTAGCTGCCTGTTCAGGGCTAGATATGCAATGTAGCATGGGCTTGTTCTCCATTGCATGTGACAACTTCAGTCTTACAATGAACATGAAGAAAATTGAAGTAATGTACTAGCCCGCTCCAGGAAAACCCTACCTTGAGCCTAAGGTTTCAGTCCATGACCAGAACCTGTCAACAATGGATAAGTTCACTTATCTCAGCAGAACAACCTCTCAAGCTGTCAATGTTGGCAATGAAACACATGCAGGAATTCCCAAAGCAGGTGTATAACTTCAGTTACCTCGGGAGAACAGTTTCCAAACGTATGTAGAAACTTAAGCCAAATGTACTGAAGAGACCTTGGGTGAGAAATTACAGCTTGTCATCATCCATTTCTTTTGGGTGCTATGAGTACCGAGAGCTTTAAAGTAGCGTTCACAGCAGGAGCATGCCCTTTAAGGACAAATTGTGCTGGATAACATATTGATGAGGCCGTTAGTGGCATGCTTAGTGAACATCTGCTGGAAGTATGCAGAGCAGGCTGATCAAAATGCCAATTTGCATGAAAAGCTGATTTGATGCCAGTGCTGCCATTTTGAAGCTCAAATCTTCAGCTAATGCCCTCTCTTAACCTTACACAGCTGAGCTTGTGTTCACCAGCAGAAAGGCCCCTCTCACCAACACTATTTAAAGGAACCATCAAATGCCTGCAGGTGAGTTGCTAATTGATATCTTCTGGCTGTTGCTTTGATTCTACCAATATTTGGTGCTTTCTTTTAAAGTTGCCAACGTCTACAGGGGGCGTTATGGCAGGTGCTGAAGGCATTTAAGCTTGCTTCAAGACTATATAAACAAGCTGCTCCTAGCTATTGCCCTGCTCTGCATGGCCTCTGTTTATTCTCCTGGTGTTCTAAGGGCAATCTGCTGGGAGATAGAGAAGAAGGGTCAGGGAGAAGGCCTCTCAGCAGGGGCCATATCAACCCAGGATGGCCAGTGAGCAATTCTGCTTAGCAAGGAATTGTTTGTGAGACACCTATGCTTCAGTAAGAGTGTCCTAGTTGACATCAGTCACCTACTTCAGCCACAATTGCAACCTCAAAGCAGGGAAAGGACTACATTGTCAGTGGCTGTGGAAGTGACTGTGGCAATGAACCTTTATCCATATGACTCCTTCCTTATTGGAGATGGAGATATTCACAACATCTTGCAGTTTGCCATCCACTGTTCCATAAGGGAGGTCACTGTTGCTCTCTATTCAATGAAAGCCAATTACATTTCATTCTGTCTTGCCAAGAGCAAAGCAGCAGGCAGTGAGCAGGCTGCTTTGCTATGATTGTAGATTACCTCATGAGGCAGAATGCCATTAACTGCATGAGCATCACTTTGTGGGTTAATCCATGACAATTTTGAGATGTACTGGAGCTGAAAGGGCTTCCACTCCCTCAATGTCCAGCTGGTGTGTGACCATAGGCAGCAAATAATGAAGGTAAATGCCAGATTTCCTGCCAGCATCATGATGCCTTCATTCTGTGGCAGTCTGCTGCACCAGTTCCGTTTGAGCTGCCTGAGCAGACCATGTGGCCACTACTGAGCAATAAGGGCTATCCTTGATGACATGGCTAATGACTCCTGTTTGGAACCCATGCAGGTGGGAGCAGCATGTAAGCACTAAAAGCCAACTGCCACTCAAAATGTGATAGAGCAGACCAGTGATGTGCTGGAACAAGTATTCTACTGCCTGGACTGCACAGGAGGAGCCCTGCAGTACTCGGCAGAGCAGATATCAAGATTCTTGGTCTGCTGCATGCCTCACAACATTACCGTCGTGAGCGGGACAGCCTTTGCCACCAGCTATACAGCGAACATCTCAGCAGCAGGAAGAGCTAAAGGAGGAAGAGAAAGGGAGGAGACAGCTTAGACAGTCCCTTTCTGCCTGATCTGTCTGTGAATAACTTGTCCGAATGTGATAGACGTAACTGCAAACCAAATTCCCCATTCACCAGCTATTACTGATCATCACATCGTCTGCTTGATCACCATGCAAAAAATAAAGCCACCTGGAAATAAACATTCCAAACCAAATTTATAAATGAAATAATTCCATTTTGTGTGCAAAAGTCAACAAATCACCCTTGTGCATTCCCTCAGTGCTTGTTTCATATGTGCCTTTGCCTGCCCTAGTGCTTCTATGCAGTACTATCCCAGTGGCTGCAGCATGGCTGAATGGAAGGTTGCTGACTTTGTCGGGGAGACATCAGATGACCTTCGAGCTGCTGGAGATCACCCGCCAAAAGGCGTGGCTGATTGCACCATCTTTGTATGGGTGGCAGTTGTCTAAACCATCAGGCTGATGGGCAGCAGCAAGAATGCTTGCAGAGTGACAGCGATGGGAGGGTAAATGCTGTCTTGCTGAGAGGAAAGCATATTTGTGTTCCATGGAGTCACTGCTACTTTGTTGGGGTGGCGCCTCAGCAATCCTAGTGATCTGTTGGAAGAAAGACTGCTGGTCTGCTGTGAGACCCTGCAAACACCTTGGCACATTGCTGTCATCATGGCTGTGGATTGCAGTCTGATCTTGTGTGACAACAAGCTGAGCTTCCATTGCAGTATTCATGTTGGATGGATGCTGCTTGTGCTGCAATGGAAGCAGTGACATTGATCACCATACTGCATAACTGTTGGGCTGTTAAGCATATGAACAGAGTTGGCCATGCTGGAAAGAATGAGCTCCAAGCTCCATGCAAAGCCCTGTGTCAAGTTGGGGCTGGACTTCTTCATACCCTTTAATGTTGAATGTAGGCTTTCTTGCAAGCTTTCCAATGTAGTAAGCATTTGGTATATTGTGCATATCCATCAGCATTCCTCTGTAGGCCATTCTATCAAAGCCCTCGGAGGCCATTGCAGCAGGACTAGAATGCAACCTTATTCTTTGGCAAGCTGGCTCCTGCTCTATGACTGTCCCCAGCCTTGGGCTGCAGATCACTCGTGCTGGTGTCTGACCACATACAGACTCGATGCTTATGCTACTATCTAAAGTTAGAGCTGTGCCATTAACTGAGCTGGTAGCTGCAAGTGTGAAGTCAAGTGACACTGCATCTTCACCATTGTTCTTGCTTTTCTTGCACTGCCTTGCCAGGTTTGCACTTTTTGGATATCTGAAGAAGAAAGGCGCAAAGCAATGTTGTGGTGTGGAGAAATGGGGAAAGAAAGAGGTGCATACTTGCATAATGTAAGGCAGAAAAGAATGTCGGAAGGGGGCCTAGTGTGATGTGAGAAGGTGGGATTAGATATGAGGATACCATCATCTTCGATGATTTCAGCCCGGCTGGTAGTCACATCCTCAGCAACAGGCGTCCCAGTACAATTTCCTCCACAAGAGGCTAGGACATGCAGGTGTGCCTGACCTCCTCCAGTTAATTCCTGCTGCTGCCAACTTGTACTGCAAGAGGGAAATGTGTCAGTGAGTAGGGTGCAAGTTGTGCAATATAGAGTATGGCAGTGGGTAAGTGTACAAGCATACACTGGAGCATAGGAATGGTGAGTCGTGATAGAGAACATTGGTTATTAAGTGAGTGATTGGAATGTGGTAAATTAAGCAGTATCAGACTAGTGGTGCAATTGGTAGGATGACATTTGAAGATGGATTCATTGACCTTGACTATTTGTGCATTCAGGTCCTCGAGGCTTGAAGCCTGGCATTAACCTCTATGGGTATCTGCTCCCACTATCTTCTAAGCGTGTGTCGGAAGGGTGTCCTGGCCCCCTGTAGATACAGGGCACCTCTCCTCCTTTCAACCTGCTCCACAAAAGTCTCTGGTGCAGTATTCAAAAACTTTGGAGCCAGCTTTACCCTTTGTTGTGCCAATCTTCAATGTTTCACAGGTCAAATTCACTTCCTGCATGACTGCCACCTGCCCCAGCCACAATGCACCTCTCCTTTTTAAGAGCTGTTGACTAGTTTTCATCAGTGCAGGCTAGCTTTAAGTGGTGCTAGGCACTCTCAATATTGTCCTCATGCTAATGCATCCAGTCAATCAATGGATAGTTTGTACTGGATGGAAGCTGCACTCACTCAAATCAGTAGGCACCACAAAGTTGCATTGAATGGGCATGGGATCATCTCCAATTGTAATTCCCTTTCCTGTTTTCATGTGCCATCTAATTTAGCACCCCTTGCTTTTTGGAAGCGACAATTCCTTTAATTTATCATCAGCTAAATCCCCCTGAATCTAGCAGATTTCTCTTAAGAGTGCATAAGGGGTCATCAGAGTAAATCTGGCTATAGTTACACAAACATCTGCTAGAGGTTTTGGAAATTAGCCAACTCAGAGGAGAAACAGCATATATATGATAGAATCTTTTTAAAATTACTCATTCACCCCAACTCTCTTATGTGGAAATTAATACAAATATTTCTTTACGCCTTGCTTTATTGACTAAGCTTTTGTTCATCAGCTGAACTGCAGTTTTTTTCTTCATTTTTTCCAAGCAAAATTCTGCAAAGTACCATCCAGAAACAAATTATGGAAGCCTCAGTTACAGACTGGAAGTAGGCCATTCGACCTATTTAATCTGCACCGCTCTCTTTCTACACAAGATAAGCCATCAAATCCCACTAACTACCCATTATTATTCATTTTTCAAGTAACTGTCAAATTTCCTTTCAAATCAATGGCTTATGCTTTAATAACAGTTTCTGATGGGAGAATCCCACATTCTAACCATCTTCTGCAAAGTGATGTTATTATAATCCCACCTTTAATTTTATGTTTGCAATCACTAAATTTGAGCCCTCTTGTTACCAGCTTGGTGACCAGTGGAACATTTTATCCCCGGTTTGATAGTATCACTCAAGTCTGAATCAGATGGTCTTGGGTTCAAGCCCCACTGCAGGGGATATATAATTTAGGCTGGTGCTTTAGTACAGTTCTGAGGGAATGCTGCACTGTTGCAGGTCTTATCTTCCTGCTGCCGCAGACAATATTTATTCCTCAACTCACCGTCACTAAATCAGATTATCTGATCCTTATCTCATCGTTGTAGGTGGGACCTTGCCATCCATAAATTGGCTGTTTCATTTTCCTATACAAGAGTAAACTAGTTCAAAAGCACTTCACTGGAACATGGGAACAGGAGTAGGCCATTTGGCCTGTTGAACCTACTCCGCCATTCTGACCAATGGTTGATTATCTACCTCTACACCACTTTTCCCTATCATCCCCAAATGCCTTGATGTCATGAATATCCAGAAATCTATTGATTCCTGTCTTGAGCATGCTCGGTGATTGAGCTTCCACAGACCTCTACGGTAGGGAATCCCAAAGATTCACTACCCTTTGAGTGAAGAAATTCCTCCTCATCTCAGTCTTAAATGGCCTACCCCTTATTCTCAGATTGTGTCCCCTGGTTCAAGACTCATCAGCCATGGAAAGCATCCTATCCACATCTGCCCTGTGATGCTCTGTAAGAATTTTGTAAGTTTCAATGAAATCACCTCTCATTCTTCGTGAATACAGGTCCAGTTTCCCCTGCCTCTCCTCATAAGACAATCCTGAAGGGGATTACTCAGGTGAACCTCTGTTGCACTCCTTTTACGGCAAGTATATCCTTCCTTAGGTAAGGAGACCAAAACTGTACTTAATACTCCAGGTGTGGTCTCACCAAGGCCCTATACAACTGCAGCAAGACATCTTTACTCCTGTACTCAAATCCTCTTACGATGAAGGCCAACATACCATTTGTCTTCCTAATTGCTTGCTGCACCTGCATGTTAGCTTTTAGTGACCCATGAACAAGGACACCCAGGTCCCTTTGAACTCTAGTGCTTCCCAACCTGCCACCATTTGAGAAATACTCTGCCTTTCTATTTTTTCTACCAAAGTAGATAACTTCACACTTATTAACATGATATTCCATCTGCCATGTTCTTGCCCATTCACTTAGCCTGCCCAAGTGCCCTTGAAGCCTCCTTGCATTCCCTCACAATTTACATTCCCACCTAGTTTTATGTCATCAGCAAATTTGGAAATATTGCATTTGGTCCCACTTCCAAATCATTGATGAGGTGTCAGCTGTGGCTCAGTTCATAGCACCTTCGCCTTTGAATCAGAGTGTTGTGGGTTCGTGTCCCACTCCCGGAAAACCAAGAACTGTGATTGTACTCGAAAGAAGTTGCAATCTGTGACTGTTGGTAACTCGAAAGAGTTTCCAAATCATTGAAATAGATTATGAACAGCTGTGGCCCCAGCATTGATCCTGTGGCACCCAACTAGTAACAGCCTGCCATCCTAAGAATGACCCATTTATTCCTACTCTGGTTTCTGTCTGTTAACCAATTCTCAATCCATACTAGTGTATTGCCCACAATCCCACATGCACTAATTTTGTTTACTAATCTCCTGTGTGGGACCACATAAGAAGCCTTTTGAAAATTCAAACACTACATCCACTGGGTCTCCTTTATCTAGGCTACAAGTAGCATCCTCAAAAACTCCAGCTTTGTGAAACATGATTCCCCTTTCATAAATCCCTGTTGACTCTGCCCAATCAAATCATTATTTTCTAAATGTCCAGTTATCTCACCCTTTATAATAGATTTTAATATTTTCCCTACCACTGATGTTAAACTAACAGGTCTGTAGTTCTCAGTTTTCTCTTTCCCTCCCTTTTTAAATTGTGGGGTTACATTTGCTACTTTCCAATCTGTAGGAATCTTTCCAGAATCTATAGAATTTTGAAAGAAAATCACCAATGCATCCACTATCTCTCCAGCCACCTCCTTCAATACTCTGGGATGTTGCTCATCTAGTCCAGGGGATTTATCAACCTTCAATCCAATTATTTGTTGAATATTACCCCTTTATTAATACTAATTTCTTTCAGTTCCTCATTTTCACAAGTCCGTTTGTTCCCTAGTATCTCCGTGAGATTTTCTATATCTTCTGCCATGAATTTTTTAGTTTTTCCACTGTTTTCCTATTCTCCATTATGAATTCTCCTGTCTCCGCCTCTAATGGATCCGCATTTGTCCTAGCTAATCTTTTTCTTTTCATATACCTAAAGAAGCTTTTACAGTCTGCCTTTATGTTTCTCGCTAGCTTGCATTCATATTCCCTTTTCCTTTTATCAGTTTCTTGGTCCTCCTTCGCTGGATTCTAAATTACTCCCAACCCTTAGGCTTACCACTTTTTTAGACAACCTTATAAGCTACTTCCTTTGATCTAATGCAACCTTTAACTTCTTGTGTTAGCCACAGTTGATTTACTTTTTCTGTTGGATTTTTGTGTCTTGGGAGAATATATATATTTGTTGTAGGCCTTGCAATACTTTTTAAATACTAGCCATTGCCTGCCCGCCATCAGATCTTTTAATGTATTTTCCAAATCCACAATAGCCAACTTGCCCCTTATACCTTCATAGTTTCCTTTGTTCAGATTTAACACCCTAGTGTGATAATGAACTATATGTAAACTTCATGTAAAATTCTATCATCATATGGTCACTATTTCATAAAGGCTTCTTTACAGCAAAGTTGTTACTAAGCCCTTTCTCAATTTCTCAATACATAATACTAAACTTAAAATAGCCCAATCCCCAGTTGGTTCTTCAGCGTACTGCTCCAGAAACCCATCTTGTGCACACTCCAGGAATTAATTCATGACAGCAATAGTGCTAATTAGGTTTACCCAGTCTTTATATAAATTGAAGGAGCCCATTATTATTGTATTACCCATGTTAGGCAGCTTTAATTTTCTGATTTTCATCATGTCCAATGTCGCCATTACAGTTTGGTGGCCAAAAGGAAATTCAACCAGTGTTTGCTGCCCCTTGCTGTGTCTTAGCTCTACATAAACTGAGTCTATATCTTGATCCTTCGATCTAAGATCCCCTCACTAATGTACTGATCTTGTCCCTTATTAACAGCACTACCCCACCTTCTTTTCCTTTTTGCCTGTTCTTTCTAAATTATGGACACTGTTGAATATTCAGTTCCCAGTCTTGGCCATCCTGTAACCTCGTCTCCGTTTGGCAATTAAATCATACTCACTTACCTCTATTTGTGCTTTCAAATCACCCACATTGTTGCGAATTTTGTGTACATTCAGAGTGCCCTTAACTTTGTAGTCTTAACATTATTCTACAATCTGATCCTATTTGATGTCTGCCTTCACTTCATCTGACTTCTAATTTGCTTATTACTCTTCTACTTCCTTTTACCGGTTTTGCTCCCCTCCAATCTGGGTTCTCGGTTCCCATCTCCCTGCCAGTCTAGTTTAAACCCTCCCCAGCAGCCCTAGCAAACCTCCCTGCGAGGATGTTGGTCCTGGTCCTGTAAAGGTGCAACCTGTCCACCTTGTACAGGTCTCACCAGCCCCAGGACCAGTCCCAGTGTCTCAGAAAAGGATGCCCTCCCTCCTATACCAATTCTCCAGCCACATGTTCAATCGCTGAATCCTCCTATTCCTATGCTCACTAGCAAGTGGCACTGGACATAACCCTGAGATTACTGCTTTTGAGGTTCTGCTTCTTAATTCCTTTCCTAACTCTCTCAAATCTGCTTTCAGGACCTCCCTCTTCTTACCCATGTCATTGGTACCAACGTGGACCACAACTTCTGGCTAATAGTTCACACTGGTTGTGAAATAACTTGAAATGTCCTGAGGTCATGAACGACATTGTTCTATTTTTGCAAGTTCTTACCTTTTCTGTTCCTTTTCTGTCCACCTTATTCAGAATCTTAAAAGTCCTTGATTAACTCCCCCTTAACCTTCTGAGCTCTGCTGATAAAAGTCCTAATTTTCCAAATTATTCTTTATAACTATAACCTCTTAGTACCTAAGAATGATGGTCTTGGTACTGATATTGAATGTAGAAAAAATGTATCCTTGGAATCATTGCTTTTGTGAGACTGTACCATTTCCAACATCCTGACTCTACTTAATTAAATTTACTGAGAACTGGATAACCATGGGTGACGCCTACCAAGGTAAACTCTATATGCATGACCTTCAAAGATAATGGATTCAAATCCTCGAGCTTTTGTTCATTCTTTCAGTCAACAATATTTAAACCTGATCAGTTGCATTCCGTAAGTTACATTTCCATTGCCCGGCCACAACAAAAAAACCTACATGTCTTCAATGGTGCAAATGCTTCAATCATGTTTTCAAGACCGAACATCATTTAAAAACTGTAACTTTCTAATTATTGTGGTTCTTTGTGGCTCGTGTTCCAGCTGTTTATAAAATGCCTACACATAAGGAAATCCATGACTTGAAAAGATATAGCGCTCAATCTCTTTTTATTCTCTCACCAATTTTAAAGTATGAGCTAGTATGGCTAGGTGGATATTAGCTGAAGCAACGTTAATTATCCAGTTTTGAGTAAGGAAGCAAAGTACAGAAAAACCAAAAACAATGCATTTGCAACTTGTAAAAAAAAAAAATTCTGATAAATTTTAGTTTTGAAAAAAATGACATGTTGTCATTGGATGCCACCTACATGCCTCAGCTTGCCTCTCAATCCTCATCAAGTTGCAGTTTTCCATGCTGCAGAAAATAGGATGTGTTTATTACCAGCGGGTGAAGACTCAACTGTTGAATAACTATTTGCTGGACAAATGTGAGCTTGCTTCATGGAAAATCACTGTTGGCTAACAACAGGCAAATAATCTATCGTTCTTTCTGCCATAAGCATTGTGAATGATGTGGTTTGCTTTTTGATTTGGAACTGGCAGATGTAGAAAACTGAGGCAATTTACTCGGAGTGAGTCATAAAATTAAAGGGATCAGTAAAACTGAGCTGGTGCATTGTACACAATACTATGCACCACATTATAGGAAGGATATTAGTGCCATTGAAAGGCTTGGTGCCGATTCACTAGACTAAAAGCTCAGATTTTGCTATCAGCAGTGAAGAAATGGGGCTTGGCATTCACCTAAATAAAAAAGCTGCCCAAAAAGTTTCAGCTGGCTGTGCAGTGTCTTCTGTTACCCATACTGTTTAATGCTGTGGGAAAGAAGATAATAAGGATAGTGCAGGAAGGCTTACCAGAGAGATGTGGCTACATTGTAGGAGGTCATAGCATTCGGAACCTCAGGCATGCAAATGACACCACACTTATAGCTAGAACAAAGGAAAAGCTAGAGACTGTGGCAGGCCTTGTCAAAAGACACATATATGGGGCAAAGACCAGTGTTATGGCTATAAATGGCAATGGATAATTCAAAATTAGAAGCACTGCGATAGAGGCAGTGAACAATTTCAAATAACTTGGCTTGATGATAAACACCAAAGTCACTTCCAAGAATGAAATCCAGGCTATATTAGCTACAGAAAGAGGCATGACCAATGACTTAAGTAGCATCTGGAAGTCCCAACAGTATTAGCATGAAGCTGAAAACACATTTACTAGTGTGGAGTGGTGCACTCTATAGATGCAAGAGTTGGACTCCGAAAGAGGATAAGAGGAGGATAACAACTTTGGAAATATGGGTATGGCGGAGGGTGCTCAGAATCAGCTGAATGGACAAAAAGACAGATTTGATCAAGAGTTGAAATTCAGGAATCTGAAGAGTTACTAAGGTCAGCTAGAGAGAGAAAGCTGGCAAGTACAGACATTGGCAAAAAAGACCTGGCAGCATTGTCCTGGCAACAATTGAAGGAGAAATTGAGGGTTAAAACGAAGAGGAAGAAGAAAAGTTGGATGGGTGGATAACATTGAAATGTGGACTCGGGGATGCTTGAAGGAAGCCAGAGAAAAGAAGCAAGATGATGCCAATGGCCCCATTAAGACTATGGTAAAAATGAGCGAATGAGAATGCAGCTGTCCTCTTTTCCAATGCTAGTTTGAATTTGACAACATCTAAGGGGATCTGGAGTTTCCAGCAATGGCCAGGATCAGGGAGGCTAATCAACAAAGCAGGTTGAAGAATCCTCACAGATAGCAAAGCATCGAGTTCAAGTGGTGAGAAACAGTTAGAGTAGCGGGGCTGCAAAGAGTGTGGAGAGGGAAGGTGAGAGCTCAGTCTGAGCGGCAAGAGCAGCAGAGCTACAAAGAGTGCAGAGAGGAAAGGTGAGAGCAGCAGGGATACAAAGAGCATGGAGAGAGAAGGCTAGAGCAGCAGGGATAGGCAATTTCCAGTCGGAGCCTGGATTTGGAAAGAAAAATAGAGATATGACATCATGGGGACACAGGTAGGTGATTGGCTGGTGAGCATTTCCAATCGAAACTACAGAATAAACTGGTGGAGCTTCTCTTTTTTAAAGTAGGTGCATTAAGTATTCATAGGAATTAGAAGTATTAGTAAGGTTTATTTGTATTGATAAAGGTTTATTCGCAGCAGTAAGATTTATTAGTAGTAGCAAGTTTATCAACTAACAGAGAAATGGTAGAGCTGCTCCAGCCTGGTGTACAGGACAGAATTCAAAATTTGTGTATGATATGAAGCTTGGAGGCATTATAAACTGAGGAGGATAGTGTAGAACTTCAAAGAGCATAAACAAGTGGGTGGAATGGGCGGGCTGGTGGCAGTTGAAGTTCAATGCAGAGAAATGTGGCATGGTTCATTTTGGTAGGAAGAACATGGAGAGAATATAAAGTAAAGGGTACAATTCTAAAGGGGATGCATATGTGCATTAATCATTGAAGGCGGCAGGACGAGTTGAGAGAGTAGGTAATAACGCATACCGTATCCTAGGCTTCATTAATAGGGGCATTGAGTAGAAGAGCTAAGAGGTTGTATTGAACTTGTATAAGACACTAGTTCTTCCTCAGTTGGAGTATTGCATCCAGTTCTGGGTGCCACACTTTAGAAAGGATGTGAAAGCATTGGAACCATGAGAATGGTTCCAGGGATGAGGAACTTCAATTATGAAGATAGATTGGAGAATTTGGGACTGTTTTCCTTGGAGAAAACTGAGAGGGGACCTGATGGAGGTATTCAAAATCATGAGGGGTCTGGACACTATAGATAGGAAGAAACTGTTCCCAATCCTGAGGATCAACAACGACAGGGCACATATTTAAAGTAATTGGCAAAAGAAGTAAAAGCAATACGAGAAAGAACTTTATCGCACAACGAGTTAGGGTTTGGAATGCACTGCCTGGGAGTGTGGTGAAGGCAGGTTTAATCGAGCCATTCCGGAGGAAATTAGACTGTTATCTGAAAAGGAAGAATGTGCAGCGTTAAGGCAGGAGTATGGGACTAGGTGAATTGCTCATTTGGAGAGCTGGTGCAGACGTGAAGAGTCAAATGGCTGCCTCCTGTGCTGTAAAAATCCTGTGATTCCATATGAATTAAAAAGCAGGAAACAGAAGTTACATTCAAATCATTATACAGAAAGCAAAAATTTGGAAATATACACAGCATCAAGGGAGAAATTTGAGTAACAAAAATAATAAATTTTAATGTTTTTAAAAATCTGTAACACTTATTTTTCTTAAGGAAGGAACTTGTAAGATTAATTTTTCAGCAGTAATTATGACTCGGTGCACCGTTTAAAAACTCAATTCGCCCTGTTTGAACAAAGCTTAAGATTTTCATTGGCTTTCAGACTGAGAGTAGTGGTTAACTAGATTAAGCTCATACCTTAAGAGAGATCTCAGTGCCATTTCCATTGACAAATATCACATCAGTGCATCTTGTGGAGGAAGAAGGTATCTCTGATAGCAAACTCTGGATTTCAGTGTTTAATGCTATATGTGCGGGTGCCAGAAGTTGCTGTCAGTTTACCCAGTAATAATGGTGAGCACTTAATGCTTTTGTTACTACTGCAAATTCCAGGCCATAAAAAGGAACAGCAACTTAAAGTGATGAAAAAAAGGTGAAGACTTTTAAATCTGGGGACAGAAAAGGATAACTGTAGGGATGGGGCAGAGGGATGTCAGGGGGAATTGAGAGATTTTCAAAATGACGCTTTGAGAGTGTAATTTTTACTGATTTTTACCCAGTAAAAATTGGGTAATGATTGAGAACAATGACTAAAATTAAAGTGTAAATTAGGAAAAATGCAAAGGTTGTAAGAACATGAATTGCTTCAACTTTAGTAGCTATTGAGTCAGAGACTATAGCATCATTTAAAAGAGAATTAGATATATATTCGAAAGGAAGATTTGGAATTACAACCTGCTGTGTCTTATCAGTCACTCATCACCTGCAGCGCTTCTTTGTCAAATTATTTGTCTGGCATAAAAACAAAAAACTACTGCGGATGCTGGAAATCCAAAACAAAAACAGAATTACCTAGAAAACTTTGTCTGGCAACCAGTCTTGATGAGCCACTGTTTCCTTCAGATAAACATTTACCAATTACTGCCCCATCAGTTTACTCTTGATCATCAGTAAAGTGATAGAAGGGGTCATCAACAGAGCTAGCAAGCAGCACTTGCTTGTAAATAACCTGCTCACTGATGCTCAGTTTGTGTTCCGCCAGGGCCACTCAGCTCCTGACCTCATTACAGCCTTTGGTCGAACATAGACAAAAGAGCTCAACTCCAGAGGTGAGGTCAGAGTGACTGTCCTTGACATCAAGGCCGCGTTTGACCGAGTGTGGTTTCAAGGAGCCCGAGCAAAACGAGTCAATGGGAGTCATACCTAACACAAAGGAAGATGGTTGTGGTTGTCGGAGGTCAATCATCTCAGTTCCAGGACATCACTGCAGGAGTTCCTGAGAGTAGTGTCCTTGCCTCAACCATCTTCAGCTGCTTCATCAATGACCTTCCTTCCATCATAAGGTTGGAAGTGGGGATGTTCACTGATAATTGAACAATGTTCAGCACTATTCGCGACTCCTCAGATATTGAAGAAATCCATGTCCAAATGCAGCAAGACCTGGACTGGCTTGAGGTGACAACTGGCAAGTAACATTCTTTTTTGTTTAGTCATTCACGGGATGTGGGCTTCGCTGGTCAGGCCAGCATTTATTGCCCATCCCTAGTTGCCCTTGAGAAGGTGGTGGTGAGCTGCTTTCTGGAACCGCTGCAGCCCATGTGGTGTAGGTACAGCCACAGTGCTGTTAGGGAGGGAGTTCCAGAATTTTGACCCAGCGACTATGAAGAAACTGCGATACATTTCCAAGTCAGGATGGTGAGTGACTCGGAGGGGAGCTTCCAGGTGGCGGTGTTCAAATCTATCTGCTGACCTTGTCCTTCTAGGTGGTAGTGGTCGTGGGTCTGGAAGGTGCTGTCCAAGGAGGCTTGGTGAATTCCTGCAGTGCATCTTGTAAATGGCACATACTACTGCTACTGTGCATCAGTGGTGGAGGGAGTGAATGCTTGTGGATGTGGTGCCAATCAAGTGAGCTGGACAGTGCCAAGCTTCATGAGTGTTGTAGGTGCTGCACTCGTCCAGACAAGTGGAGAGTATTCCATCACAATTCTGACTTGTGCCTTGTAGATGGTGGACAGGCTTTGGGGAGTCAGGAGGTGAGTTACTCATCGCAGGATTCTTAGCCTCTGACCTGCTCTTGTAGCCATAGTATTTATATGGCTAGTCCAGCTCAGTTTCTGGTCAATGGTAACCCGCAGAATGTTCCTTGTAGGGATTCAGTAATGTTAATACAGTTGAACATCAAGGGGTGATGGTTATGGTCATTGGCTGACGACTTCTGGCTGTATTCTGTCCTACACCAAATCTTGCTCCCCTGTCGCTATGTTCTTGCTGACCTGTACTGGTTCTCTGTCCACCAACACCTCATTTAAAATCCTCACCCTTGTGTTTAAATCCCTTAATGGCTTGTGCTCCTTATTTCTGTAAACCCCCAGTCCCTGCGCCCTCTGTTTCTGATTTTGGCCAGTTGTGCATCCGTCCCTCTTTGTCCCAGCAGAGGTATGACCCTCTGCAGTCTAAGCTACAGACTGTGGAATTGCTTCGCCAAACCTCTTTGTCTCCACTTCCCTTTCCTCTTTCAAGCCCACCTCTTTAACCAAGTTTTTGGTCACCACTCTTAATATGTCTTTCTTTGGCCTGGCATTCGTTTCTTTGATTACATCTCTGTGATTGCCGTGGGATATTTCCCTATGTTATTGGTGTTTTATAAATGTAAGCTGTTCCATTTGAAGAGTTAATGGCCTGCTTTCTATGTTATAATTTTTATGATTTTACAAAAGAATATATATTTCCTAGGATGTAGACAGCTCTCTAACCCTTTTGGTATCAAATAGGATAAAAAGCAACCTTAGATATTATACTGGGTTTAGTTGCAAGTGCTGAGTTAGCTGGTCTCGGTCATGGAGCACCGCAGTTCACCACAGCGCTCCTACGCTAGCAAGAGGCAAAGGCTTAGCCTTCATTGTGCCGCATGTGAAATGTTCTTCAATACTGGTGTTTTACTGTGGACCTTGGCAAGCATATAGTATTACAATGCTTTGGGGTTTGTAATGCTGTACCGTGCCTTGCCAAAGGTTAAGGGCACAATCAGGTTCAAGCGTGGTCTCTTTCTCCCTGCTTCAAACCATGCCCTCAGAATTTAAAAGCTTCTCAACATGGCTGCCAAGGTTCATCTATGTGAAATGGCCTCAAGTGAGATACTGGAGAGTCAAATGGTGTGGAATGATATTCTGTAGGTATTGGCTACTTTTCCATTTATCTCCATCTTGATCTCTTTTAGCACCTTTGACAACTCTTCCTTTTAACACCTGTTTGTATTCTCTTTTACATTCTTGTACCTTTAAGCCTTATAGATACTTAAGTATCTTGGCGTATTTTAACTAAAAGATCACATCAGGCAGTCTGACCAATTAATTTCCTCATGGCTGGTATGGAAATTTAAGCTGATCAAAAAATCTAACTTGTACATTTTTGAAATAACTTTTATCTCTTAAGATTCTTCATATTTTCACTTTGTTACAAATTAGTTTGTCCCATATTACTGTTGATGGAGCTAGCAATGATTTATGTACCTAATATTTTAACCATGGAAGTACAAGTAAATGCTCCAGTGATTACTTTTCACTTTATTCATCACTGCAAATAGGGTTCAAGTGGTCACTTCACCGTACCATGTCAAAAAATACATCAAAACTAGCTGTATAATCATGAAAACTGCTCCCCCCTCTCCCCCCCCCCGCCCAACCCCTGAATTACTAAAACCATGTATATTGCAAACTTTCATTCCAGTCCTTTCCTATTTGAAATTGAAAGGAAATGACCAGGGTATAATCATGGGTATCTAACCCCTAAGAATGTGGATCTCAAAGCATTACAGATGCCCATGCTATAATTACCTGAATATGTGTGGAACCAGGTACTTCACCATGGATGAAAATGCAGGAGTTTTTCTATGTAATGTGAACAAAGAAAATGATAATCTATGCAAGTCAGATTGTATATCATGTTATGATATGGCAGGTGGTATTTGCCAGGTTGACCAAATCCACAAGGGAAACTTGGCCACACTATCACAACGATTTTGTAATTTGTATTTATTACGAGAAGGCTTGTGCACTGAAATCAGAAGTAAAGAGTCCACTACTACCTCTAGAGATTTTAAAGATTAAATTAAAACATTTATTAACAAAAGAAGAAAAAAAACTCAAACACACGGAAGATTGCAGTTATAACAGTTCCCAATCTCTCTACTTAATCAGACTCCCAACTACACCCCCGCTTTAAGGCAACAGTCCAAATAGATCCCAAATTTATAAAGTCATCCAGCAATTTTACCACAAGCACCCACTGGACAATGGACTTCCAAAGGCTTTTAACAGAACTTTGGTTACTGGAACAGCAAACTCCTGCAGGGTAGCTAGAGGCTTTTCTCCACCAGTCTGTTTCACGCAGTCACCTTTCAAGATCTCACATGGCCACACTTCACTTTCCACCCTTCATTAAATATATTTCTCCCTTTTTGATCTGTAAATCCCTTCGTTTCCATTTGTCTTTGGAAGTTGCTTTTCCCAGAATATGAAAAAACTTTCATGTTCTCATTATGGTCAGCACTTTTGGGAAAAATCAATATAATAACCTTGCCTTATTTATCTTGTCAGTTGTAAAAATCTTATCATGTCCCTTTGAAAATCAAGCCCCTTTCCCGCTTATCTAAGAACGCAAATTCCATTCACATTGTATCTGCTGACACCTCGCCCCTAGCTTTCTCATCTCTATTTCAAACACCTGTTTTACACCTTGCTGCTTTGATAATTTAAACATTGCAGCCTAATTGTCTCTAGTTTAATTACATACCCAGAACCACACATGCACGCGCACACGCACACACCCTACTTTAAAATATCCCCCAATAGTATTAGGAGAAATATGATTGTTTCTTGACAATTAATTTTTTTTTGTCCCCAGAAGTATTGCTATATCTTACAGTATATTCCATGTACAACCATTGCCCTCTCAAAGCCTTTCTATGTACATTAGCCTGAACTGTGAAATTTGACAACGTGGGGCTGTGGAGGACATAACATGAGCCCTGTCCTGTCTGTCTTGGCATTCACAGATACTCTTTGAACAGCGATTATTGCAAAGAGGGCCATTAGAATGTGAATTTCTCTGCCATGACCTTGTTTGTACCCATAATTATTTTACAAATGAAATTAGTTCCTTGAAACAGAGGAATATTAAAGGACAATGATAGCGAGTAGGTGTCTGGGGTTAGATGAGGTGACTCATGGCGAAAACACTGTTGTAGATTTGATGGGTTAATTGGCCTCTTTTTGTGCTGTAGCATTCTCCGATTAGTCAGACAAAGCAGTAAACTGTTTTTTTGTGACACAAGTTATATATTTTTGCTCAAACCTTTTAAATTTAATCACAATACGTATGGACTATAAAAGCCAGCAAGTGTTACATTCCATATGCCTCCCTGAATACAAATGTTGAAGTTTGATTGAGAGTAGATATAAGGTACTTAACACAAATATAAACAAGGCTGCCTGATTCAGTAACACACACTGTTGAAAGCTCCTTTTGAGTTGAGTTAGTTATTTAAAAAGAAACCCCAGCTATAGTTTTAGGGGTATTTAACAAAATTGAATTTTTAAATTTAGAGATTTGTTTGGCATCATTATTCAGGCCAGTGCAATTGATACTGTGGTGAAAAATAAAAGAACAATACTGTATATATGTTAATTAAAAATAATTATCAAATATGAATTCAATATTTTAGCTATGTGTTATCTTTGAGCTAAATGGTACAATTTCTACTGTAACTGATTTATTGTTTATTTGCTTACTGTTACATTTTTGATAGACTAAAATGACATGTGATGTAGTGATGTCTGTCATTTTCATTAACAGGAGAAAGATCCTGTGAAGATATAAGATTATTCCACGATCTGAAGTGATTAACTGAGGCTTTCTGGATGTTATCCTGGGCATGTTACTGAAATCCTACCTAGTTTTCAGAGATAGTGAAGAAAATGTTGGTCATAGATTATCTTACAGCAGAGTCACAGCTCTCAAAGATATAGAAGCTGAAAAGTTTAAATGAAGGTAGAAAATACCCAAAAACCTAAAGGCCTCATCTTTCAAAATTTGAAGATACTTTGTGCATAATTTTATAAACTTAAAATATAATTCTATATAGTAGCCGGCTTTCTGATTCAGGTCATGTTTCAAAGGCTAGAAATTGACAAGACAACTTCATGCATTACCATAGCTCAAAGAACACACTATCTCTTTGAATGTAAATTAGAGTTGTATTTTCATAGAAGCGTTTGATAAGATCATTGCAGGCTGTATGTCCCATTAATTGGCTGATCAAATCAAACATTGTTATTTTGGCTGTTCGTAATAGGCTATATATTGACCATACTCATCCAGCCCTGTGTTTGCAAAACCCAAAGCAAAACATCTGCTGTTAGATGTGACTCTGAGATTGGCGCCGGGATTTTCCACACCCGCCCACTGCCACGAACTTCCAGTCCCACCGCAAGTCAATGGACATCTGGCTGGGGTGCTGCCTGGCCCGCGGTGGGTCCTGCCTGCGACAGGGCTGGAAAACCCAGGCCTGGGAAACAATTGCTGAACAATCCTGAGTGCGCTAATAGCTACACTAACAAACAATTTAAGATCAGTTGAGCTCTTAATATGGTTCATTTACTCTTGCTAGAAGCAACATACGTTCACATGCAGGAACCTGTTCTCTGAAAATAAAGGGAATATGTCCAAACCTTGTGCCTTTTATGAATTACCCAGAAGCAAACGGATCCTATAGTTCTCTGTTGCTTTCTCCAGACAACATCTTGGCCAATCAGCGCAACAGCAGACTTTGCTCCTGTAGTGTGATTGTTGTGATTATTTGAAATTTGGCATTCTTGTGTTTGTCCTGATGAGTGCAAGACAAAAAGCTCCAGCAACATGTCTCTCTTTTCAGCAGTATTCAAGTTCTATACTATCAAATAAATGACTCTTGACTCCACCCAGGAGTTCCTGGCCTCTGCTTGATGCTTTCCTATAACAATCTGGTTGAATTCAGAGATTCTTCCTGTGAAGAGTCATATATTTACACGAATCCTTATCCTGCCACTCCATGCCACAATGAGTCATGAGTCATATTCCTATCTATCTTCAGGTCTGATGAATGGTCATCTCCACCTGAAATGTTAACTCCGTTCCTCTTCAAAGATGCTGCCTGACCTGTTGAATGTTTCCAGCATTTTTTGTTTTTAATCTCAATGAGTCATGATCTCAATGAACTGTGCATCATACCACAACTTGAATTTTAGTGAAAATATATTTCACACTTATCTTTTGGATTTTGAAACTAACCAGAACTACTTAATGCATCCAGGAAACTACATGTTAAATACAGTGAGAGTTAACTCAGAAGCTGAAATGATAGTTTAATAATATGATTCCACCAAAAAAATTTAACTCTGAACTGATTGTATGGGATTGGTTCAGGAGCCTTAATCCCTTTGAAGACCAAGTTGTTTTGTTTCTCTTTAACTGCTGTCTATCAGATGCATTGTGCTGCTACATTAGTGTTCATAATGTTGGATGGAAAGTCATTGAACCATGATGTGTTCTCGTTCATTAGCTATTAGATTTGTTACCAGAACACTTGGGGGAGAATTTTCTCCCCATTCTGGGGGTGGGTTGGGCGGGAGCAGGCGGACGGGCAGCTGATCACCGCCTGTGAACGGCTGCACGCCACCATTTTACATTGATGGGCCAATTAAGGCCCGCCCAGCATGATGTGTACCCGGAAGTGCTGAGCGCTCCCTGTGCTGGCATGGGGAGGAGGCTGAGTCGAGGCCTGCGCTCTTTCGTGCACGTGCACAAACCTCCCTGAGGCAGCTCTGTTTGATATTTAAAAATTCAAATAAAGGAAAAAAGATTTCAAGACATGTCCTGAGCTGGGACATGCCTATGAATATTTTTGAACATTTTTATTAAAGTTTAAAAACCTTCATGAAACCTCATCCCGCCCCTGGATGAGGTTTCATGATAAATGTGAAGGCCGCCTGGGCTCTTCACCTGCCCGCCAACCTTAAGGTTGGACGGGCAGCTCAGTTAATTATTTTAATTGCTGTTTAAATGGCCTTAATAGGCCTTTGACAGTTCGGACGTGCAGCCAACTTCAGTGCGCACCCGCCGAACTCAAGATTTTAATGACGCGTGGTGACGTCAGGATGCACACCCGATGTCATTTTACGTGTTGGTGAGCGGGCCCCGTACCCGCTCGCTGACCCGAAGATTCTGGCCTTGGAATAAGTCTCTTGTGAATCCTCTTTTTGTGGGGAATGGCACATAATGTTGTGTGACACTACAAATGTGCTAAATGGAATAGATTTGGAACAGAGCTAGTAGCTCCAAAACTGGACATCCAAGACGGTGTGGACCATAAGCAGCAGCAAAAATGTATTCAACAAATATATGTAACCTCGTGGCCCAACGTATCCCTCACTCTATCATTGCCATCAAACTTGGAGATCAACCCTGGTTCAATGAGGAGTGCAAGAGAGCATGCCAGGAGCAGCACCAGGCTTATCTAAAAATGAGGTAGCAACTTGGTGAAGCTACAGCACAGGACTACATTCACACTAAATAGCAGAAGCAGCATGCAATAGATGGGGCTAAGTTTTCCCACCATCAACTGATCAGAACGAAGCTCTGCTGTCCTGCCAAATCCTTTGTGGTGGTGGACCATTGAACAACTAAACAAAGAAGGATGCTCCACAAATGTCCTCGGCCTCACTGATGGGGGACCCCAGCGTGTCAGTGCAAAAGACAGGCTCAAACTTTTGCAAACAGCCAGAAATGTTAAGTGAATCATCCAACTCGGCATCCTCCTGAGGTCCCCGGTGTCACATGTGCCAGTCTTCAGCCAATTTGGTTCACTCCATGTGATATCAAGAAAAGGCTGAGCACTGGATATGACAAAGACTATCAGCACTGACAACATCCTAGCTTATTGAAGACTTGTGCTTCAGAACTAGCCGCGCCCCTGGCTACAACACTGGCATCTACCTGACAATATGGAAAATTGCCCAGGCATGTCCTCTCCACAAAAGGCAGGACAAATCCAAACCAGCCAATTACCACCTCATCAGTCTGCATGTGATCATCAGCACCATGATGTAAGTTGTCATCGACAGTAATATTAAACTTCACCTACACAGCAATAACCAGCTCACCATTGCTCAGTTTGGGTTTTGCCAGGACCACTTGGCTCCAGACCTCGTTACAACCTTCGCCTAAACATGGAAAAGCGAGCTGCGTTCCAGAGGTGAGAGTGGCTGCCCTTGATATCAAGGCAGCATTTGACTGAATGTGGCCTCAAGAATACCATTAAAATTGAGGTCAATGGGAATCAAGTTATGTTCTTATGAAAGGCAGGAACGTCTGAAAGTTGGTGCTCAAAGGAACTTTGATGTACTCATACAAGGAGCAAAAAATTTTAATGCAGATCCAGTAAGCAATTGGGGAAGCAAATGCCATGCTGGCCTTTATTCCAAGGGGATTGGAGTACATGTTAGGAGCAGCATATTAGCATGGATAGAGGATTGATTAACTAATAGAAGACAGAGAGTTAGGTTAAGTGGGGCATTTTCGGGATGGCAACCTGTAACTAGTGGAGTGCCACAGGGATCAGAGCAGGGGCCTCGATTATTTACAATATATATTAATTACTTAGATGAGGGAAGTGAATGTACTATTGCCAAATTTGCAGATGACAAAAATAGGTGGGAAGGAAAGTGGTGAGGATGACAGAGTCTAGAGAGGGACATAGACAGGTTAAGTGAGTGGGCAAAAACTTGGCAGATGGAATATAATGTGGGAAAATGTGAGGTTATGCACTTTGATAGGAAGAATAGAGGAGCTGAATATTTTTTAAATGGAGAAAGACTGTAGAAAGCTGCAGCACAGAGGGATTTGGGAATCCTTGTGCATGCATCCCAAAAAGCTAACATACAAGTTCAACAGGTAATAGGGAAGGCAAGTGGAACGTTGACCTTTATTTCAAAGGGAATGGAGTATAAAAATAGGGATGTCTTGCTAACAAGGCACTCGTTAGACCTAGAATATTGTGAGCAATTTTGGTCCCCTTATCTAAGAAAAGATACACTGGCATTGGAGGCAGTCCAGAGAAGGCTCACTAGGTTGATCCCGGGTATGGAGGGATTTTCTTATGAGGAGAGGTTGAGTAGGCTGGGCCTGTACTCATTGGAATTTAGAATGAGAGGTGACCTTATTGAAACTTATAAGATTCTTGGGGGGCTTGACAGGGTAGATGCTGAGAGTTTGTTTCCCCTTGTGGGAGAGTCTAGTACCAGAGGGCATAATCTCAGAGTAAGGGGGCACCCATTTAAAACAGGGGTGAGGAAGAATTTATTCTCTGAGGAATTCTTTACCACAGAGGGCTGTAGAGGCTGGGTCGTTAAGTATATTCATGGCTGAGATAGACAGATTTTTAATCAGTAAGGGAATCAAAGGTTATGGGGAAAAGGCAGGAAAGTGGAGTTGAGGATTATCAGATCAGCCATGACCTCATTGAATGGTGGAGCAGACTGAATGGGCCGAATGGCCTACTTCTGCTCCTATGTCTTATGAATAAGGAAGTCTTGCTACAATTGTATAGGGCTTTAGTGAGACCCTACCTGGAGTAGTGTATGTAGTTTTGATCTCCTTATCTATGGAAGGATACACTTGCATTGGAGGTAGTGAAACAAATTTACTAAATTAGTAATTTAGATAAGAGGTTGAATGAATTAGGCCTTTATTCTCAGGAGTTTAGAAGAATGAGTGGTGATCTAATTTAAGCATGCAAGATTCTGTAGAAGCTTGGCAGAATAGACTCTGAGAGGTTGTTTCCCCTATCTGGGGTGCATAGAATACAGGGGCATGGCATAAGGGTACTGAGATGAGGAGAAATTTCTTCACTCGGTTGTGAATCTTTGGAATTGAACCCTGGAGGGTTGTGGATATTCCATCACTGTATATATTTAAAGCTGAGATATTGGGATTTTGGGACTCTCTGGAAATCGAGGGATATGTGGAGTGGGCGGGAAAGCGGATTTGAAGATGAAGATCAGCCATGATCGTATTGAATGGTGGAGCAGGCTCGAGGGACCAAATGATGACCTCCTATCATAGAATTGTTACTGCACGGAAGGCAGCCGTGTGGCTCATCGTGTCTGTGCTGTTCTTGGCGAGAGAAATTTACCTAGTGCCACTCCCCTGCCTTTTCCCTGTAGCCTTGCAATTTTTTCCTCTTCGGCTAATGATCTAATTCCCTTTGAAAGTCACTCCTGCTCCTATTTCTTAACATCTTATGTTTTGAGAGCTCTTTGTGTCTATGGTCCCTAATTTGAAAACCAGTGACTTAATAGTAAGAATAATCAGATCAAAAGAGCATGGAAATGTCATTTACTTGGATTTTGTGCTATTGCCACTTATTTCTTGCTTTCCTACAAAGTTCTTTGAATAAAAGAGAATCCAACTATGACATAGAATGGGAGGATGACGAGGTAGGCGCCATGCATGAAAAGAAACATTTTAGCAAATGAGGACATGCTTCTGGAGGCTTTATAAAGGCCTGGAGAGAGGAAGCAAGATAAGGCGCATAGCCATTTCAACACACCATCCTGCTCTCATGCCCACATGTCCATCCTTGGCCTACTGCAATGTTCCAGTGAAGCCCAACGCAAACTGGAGGAACAGCGCCTCATCTTCCGATTAGGCACTTTACAGCCTTCCGGACTTAACATTGAGTTCAACAACTTCAGATCATGAACTCGCTCCTCCATCCTAACCCCTTTTTAATCCACTTTTTTTAATACTCATTTTTATTTTTTAAGTTTTATTTTTTACCCACTTTTTAATTTTATTTATTTTCAATTTTATTCATTGCTTTACCCCTACCTTTTATCCTATTTTCGATCTTTTTTCCCACCACTGTCCCCTCCCCCCACCCCACCCCCACAACCACCATCTGTCACTTGTTCATGTTCTTTCCAGAGTGTTTACCCTTGTCCTGCTATTATCAAATTCTACTTTCTGACCTTAATGCCACCATCAGCACCTCCTTCAGCCAGTACCACTATCATTAACACCCCTTTGTCCTTTTGTTTATGACATCGTTGTCAATCTCTCCTTTGCCTCCACCTATCGCTGGCCTTCTATCCAGCTTCACCTGCACCACCCCCTTAAACAGTATGAATTTCATCACATTTTTACTTCTCTTTAGCTCTGAAGAAGGGCCACACGGACTCAAAACGTTAACTTTGTCTTTCTCTCCACAGATGCTGTTGGCCCTGAGTTTTTCCAGCATTTTCTGTTTTTGTTAAAGGTGTAGCTAGCTTTGTGGAATGAGTTGATTTCCTGCAAAGAACCCTTCCTCAGTTTGATCCAAGTGGGAAAAGGTGTGGCAAGCATGTAACGGTTTAATATTGCATTTAAAAGTCGTGAGCAGTGTGATTGTTGTTTGCATTCGATGGAAAATGCTACTGCAGTCCTTCAAATAGCGATCACATTTTCCATCTGTTTCTTCAACATATTATTTGTAGTTGATGTTCCAAGCCTGCTATGCTTTGAGTCCTCTGAGGGACCCATTCATACAGACATTAGCTTTGGTCAGCAAGTACTGATCTTTATACTAATAAAAAACAGAAAGCGCTGGAAATACTCAGCAGGTCTGGCAGCATCTGTGGAGAGAAAAACAGAATTAACATTTTGAGTTGAATATGACTGTTCTTCAGAACATGCATTTATATGCAGAGCATACATTTATATGTTTGTAAAAATTCTTTGTAAAACTGTTTTGGGGTTATTCCAAGATCCAATACATTTACATATGAACTTATGAATTAGGAGCAGGAGTAAGCCGTATGGCCCCTAGAACCTGCTCCGCTATTTAATAAGATCATAGCTGATCTGATTGTGGCCTCAGCTCCGCATTCCGTCTATCCCGGATAACCTTTGGCTCCCTTTGTTAGTCAAGAATCTATCTACCTCTGCCTTAAAAATAGTCATTGACTCTGCCTGCACCGCTCTCTGGGGAAGAGAGTTCCAAAGGTTCACAACTTTCTTGAGAGAAAAGATTTCTTCTCATCTCCATCTTAAATGGGAGACCCCTTATTTTTAATCTGTATCCCCCTAGTTCTAGTCTCTCCCACAAGGGGAAATATCCTTTCATCATCCACCTTATCAAGACCCTTCAAGGTCTTATATGTTTCAATAAGATCACCCCTCAATCTTCTGAACTCAAGTGGATACAGGCCCAGCCTGTCCAACCTTTCCTCTTGAGGTAAGCCACCCTATCCCAGGTATCAGTTGAGTGAACAGACTCTGAAATGCTTCTAACACATTGATATCCTTTCTTAAATAAGGAGACCAGGCAAAACTGTACACAGTACTCTAGATGTGGTTACAACTGTAGCAAAATACCCCTGCCTTTGTGTTCCATTCTCCTTGCAATAAACCACAACATTCCATTTGCCTTCCTAATCACTTGCTGTTTCTGCATACTAACTTTTTCTGATTCATGTACCAGGACACCCAGATCTCTATACCTCAAGGGTTCTGCAATCTCTGTCCATTTAAATAACATGCTGCTTTTCTATTCTTCCTGCCAAAGTGGACAAGTTCACATTTTCCCACATTATACTCCATCTGCCAAATTTTTGTCCACTCGCTTAATCAACCTATATCCCTTTGCAGACTCCTTACGTCCTTATGAACCACTAAAAGTTAGCATTCAGGTACAGCAAGCAATTAGGAAGGCAAATAGTATGTTGGCCTTCATTGCAAGTGGATTTGAGTACAGGAGTAAAGATGTCTTGCTGCAGTTGTATACAGCAGGTGAGACGTCACCTGGAGGATTGTGCACAGTTTGGTCCCCTTATCTCAGAAGGGATATACTTGCCATAGAGGCAGTGCAATGGAGGTTCACCGGGTTAACCCCTGCAATGGTGGGATTGTCTAATGAAGAGAGACTGGGTCTGTATTCACTAGAGTTTTGCAGAATGAGGGGTGATCTCATTGAAGCTTAGCAAGTTCTTGCAGGGCGTGACAGGGTGGATGTAGATGTTTACCCTGGCTGGCGAGTCTAAAATCGGGGGACACAATCTCAGGATAAAGGGTGGGCCATTTAAGACAGATGAGCAGGAATTTTTTCACTCAGAGGGTGGTGAATATTTGGAATTCTCTAACCCAGAGGCCTGTGGAAGCTCAATCATTGAGCATGTTCAAAACAGAAATTGATAGGTTTCTGGGGACTAATAACATCAAGGGATGTGGAGATAGTGCAGGAAAGTGTTGTTGAGGTAGATGATCAGCTGTGATCTAATTGGTTGGCGGAGCAGGCTTGACAGGCTGAATGGCCTACTCCTGTTCCTATGTCCTCTTCAAAACTTACTGTCTTACCTATCTTTGTGTCATCAGCAAATTTAGCAACCATACATTTTGGTAGGAAAAATCAAAAGGCAGATTTTTATTTAAATGGAGAGAGACTTCAAAAAAGTGCAGCACAGAGGGATCTGGGTGTTCTTGTGCATGAAACACAAAAAGTTAGCATGCAGGTGCAGCAAGTAATTAAGAAGGCAAATGGAATTTTGGCCTGTATTGCTAGAGGTTTGGAGTTTAAAAATAGGGGAGTCTTGTTACAACTGTACAGGGTGTTGGTGAGACTGCACCTGGAGTACTGTGTACAGTTTTGGCCCCCGTATTTAAGAAAGGATAAACTGGCATTGGAGGCAGTTCAAAAGAGATTCACTAGGCTTATTCCTGGGATGAAGGGGGTGACTTATCAAGAACGGCTAAACAGCTTAGGCCTTTATTCATTAGAGTTTAGAAGAATGAGGGGTGATCTTATTGAAACGTACAAGGTTCTGAGGGGGCTTGACAGTGTAGATGTTGAGAAGGTGTTTCCATCAGTGGGGGAATCTCGAACTAGGGGACATAGTTACAGAACAAGGGGACACTCATGTAAAACTGAGATGCGAAGGAATTTCTTCTCTGAGGGTAGTAGATGTCTGGAATTCTTACCTTAGAGTTGTAGAGGCTAGATCACTGAAAGTATTTAAAGAGGAGGTAGATAGATTTTTGAAATATCGGGAAGTTGAGGGCCATGAGGAGCTGGCACGAAAGAGGGGCCTGGGACAGATCAGCCATGATCTTATTGAATGGCAGGGCAGGCTTGAGAGGCCGAATGGCCTACCCCTGCTCCTATTTCTTATGTTCTTATACATTCAGTCCCTTCATCCAAATCATTGATATAAATTTTACCTGATTTTTGTTTTAAAAACAGACTTTTTTTAAAAACACACCTAAAATGTTGAGAATTATATTATTAGAATGGAGTATTCCATATTGATGAGCAATCAGCCTTGGAGATCTCTGTTGACCTTCCAATTCTAGCCTGTGGTGCAAATCCAATTTTAATCACTGCACACTGGTTGCCATGCTTTCAGCTTCCTAAAGCTCAGGAATTCCTTCCTCAAATGTCTCCACCTCAGTATTTCTCTCTCCTTTTTTAAGAGGCATCCTAAAATCAAGCTTTTAGACTTCTGTCCTGATATCTCTATGTAACTTGGTGCCAAAACGTTTTGATTGGTATCACTCTTGTTAAACGCCTTGGGACGTTTTAATATGTTGAACACAAGAAATAGGAGCATGAATGGACCATATGGCCCATCGAGCCTGCTCTGCCATTCAACACGATCATGGACGATCTTGGGCTTCAACTCCATTTTCCTGCCTGCTCCCCATATCCTTTAATTCCCTGAGAGACCAAATATCTATCCCAGCTTTAAGTGTATTCAACGATGGAGCATCCAGAACCCTCGGGAGCAGAGGATTCCAAAGTTCTCAACCCTTTGAATGAAGTAATTTCTCTTCATCTCAGCCCTAAATGATCGGCCCCTTATCCTGAGACTGTAACCCTGTGTTTTAGACGCCCCGATTAGCAGAAACAATCTCTATGTTGACTGTATCAAGCCCCTTCAGAATTTTGTAGGTTTCAATGAAATGGCTTTTCATTCTTCTAGACGCTAGAGAATATAAACCCTATTTACTCAGTCTCTCATCATAGGACAACCCCCTCATCCCAGGGACCAATTTAATGTACATTCACTGTACTGCCTCCAATGCATGTATATCCTTTCTTAAATGTGGAGATCAATACTGCACACAGTATCCCAGATGTGGTCTCGCTAAAACCCTGTACAATTAGAGCAACACTTCTTTATTTAAAAAAAAATTTTTTTTTGTTTGAACGCTTCACGAATTTGCGTGTCATCCTTGCGCAGGGGCCATGCTAATCTTCTCTGTATCGTTCCAATTTATTCCTGTACTCCAATCCCTTTGCAATAAAGGCCAACATGCCATTTACCTTCTTAATTGCTTGCTGCACCTGCATGAGAACTTTCTGCATTCTTTGTACAAGCACACCCAAGTCTATTGAATGTGCTATATTAATGTAAGTCGTTGTTGTTCGGAGCATCTGAAATGGGAAGCCAGATCCACATTTTGAATGAGACCGTTTATTAGAAATGCATTTATTTATTCTTGTAACCATATTTATTCCATTTTTGTTATCTATATTGAGTATTTGAAATGTATCTGAATGAATGCTTTTTTATGAGTAGTTGAATTCTGTTTAGGAAAGTCTGTGCTCTGAAGCATTGTTAAAAGCTTAGTGCAGTTTTTTTCCACTTTATGATTTGTGTTTTTAGCACAGAGATGACAATGTAATTTGACATTTGCTGTTATGACGTAACTCTAGAGACCTAATTAAATGCTCAGAACAGTTGGTAAAAATGCCTGAAGTCAGTGTTGGTAATGTTACAGATTCTTTGATGTGCGCTAAATTTCTAGTTTATTGCTAAGAGCAGATTTTAAGTTGATAGCCTGCATCAATGCCATTATTGTATGCTTGATCACTGATTCCTTCTGGCAATCTTGTTAGATGATATTACACTAACGGAAATAATCCAATGCAATTCAGGGACAGCCAAGTTGGTTATGTGCATGTAACATTGCAAATTAGGAATATTGGGGGGAGTTTTGACCCCCATAAATGTTAATGTTAAAAATAAAACTCCTGACCCCAACCGACCCACTTTCGGTTAGATAAGAGGTGATAAGAGGGGTGAGAGTTTTGCAGGCAACTAATTGCCTCACACGTGGTTCCATATTTGGTCCTTCAATCTGGATGGATGTGACCAGGAAACAGAGACACAAAATGCTGATCACATCTTACCGTTACATTTGGCAGGACTTTTGGGAAACCCATTTTTTGAGTTTCCTGATGTCAAATAATCCCCCAGCCTGCAATCTCCCTGCTTCAGAGTTGATATCCAGTATGTTAATTGGAAACAAGGAAATGCAACAATTTTTTTAATATTCGGTCATGGCTAGGCCAACTTATTGCCCATCCCTAATTGCCCTCGAAAAGGTGGTGGTGAGCTGCCATCTTGAACCACTGCAGTCCATGTGGTGTGGGTACACCAATGGTGCTGTTAGGAAGGGAGTTCCAGGATTTTGACCCAGCAACAGTGAAGGAACGGTGATATATTTCCAAGTCAGGAGGGTGTGTGACTTGGAGGGGAACTTCCAGGTGGTGGCATTCCCATGCATCTTCTGTCCTTGCACTTCTTGGTGGTAGAGGTTACAGGTTTGGAAGGTGCTGTCAAAAGATTCTTGGTGAGTTGCTGCAGTGCATCTTGTAGATGGCACACACTGCTGCCATTGTGTGTCCTTGATGGAGGGAGTGAATGTTGAAGGCAGTGGATGGGGTGCCAATATAGCGGGCTGCTTTGCCCTGGATGGTGTCTAGATTCTTGAGAGTTGTTGGAGCTGCACTCATCCAGGCAAGTGGAGAGTATACCATCACACTCCTGACTTGTAGATGGTAGACAGGCTTTGGGGAGTTAGGAGATGAATTACTGTCCACAGAACTCCCAGTCTCTGCTCTTGTAACCACAGTGGGCTGCAACAATTACCGAGGCATCTCTTTGTTAAGTATTATGGGAAAGGTCTTTGCTCACGTTGCTCTGATCAGATTAGACCCTGACAACACACATCTACCCTGAGCCTTAGTGCAGCTTCAGAGCTGGCAGATTGACAGTTGACATGATTTTCTCACTTCGACACTTACAGAAGTGCCATGAACAATGCCGACCATTCTACATTACCTTCATAGACCTTACCAAGGCCTTCAACCTCGCCAGCAGAGGCAGACTTTTCCAACTGCTATGGAAAATAGGCTGTAATTTCTTCTTTCCACAGGAACATGCACAATTCCATTAGTTATGATGGAGCAACATCAGATGTTTTCAAGATCAGCAGCAGGGTAAAGCAACGCTGCATCCTGCCGCCAACTCTCTTTGGCATATTTTTCTCCATACTGCTGTTGTAAGCTTTCAGTGACTCAAATGAGGGTTTCTATCTGCATGCCTGAGTTGTTTTACTTGGCAAGACTGTGCGCCAAGACCAAAATGTGTAATGTCCTAGTCTGTGAATTGTTTGCTTATGACACCACGCTGGCATCCTATACTGAAGCTCATTTGCAGCAGCTTGTAGGTCGGTTCTCCCGGGCCCGCAAGGAGTTTGGACTGATAATCAACGTCAGAAGGACCAAAATTATGGGCCAGGTCATATAGACTACACCTTCCATCAACCTAGACAACCTTGCTCTGCAGGTCATCAATGCCTTCACATACATCGGATCAACAGTTACCAACATCCTGTCCTTTGACACCAAAATCAGCACAGCGATTGCTAGGGCCTCAGCTGTCATGTCAAAGTTGAGAGGTTGAGTGTGGACCAACAGCAACCCAACTGAAAGTGCAAAGCTCTGTGTGTATCAGGCTTGTGTTCTTGGCACTCTCCTTTACAACAGTGAATCATGGACGACTTATGCAAGGCAAGAAAAGCAGCTGAACAGCTTCCACTTCCACTGCCTCAGATGAATATTGGGCATCTCCTGGCAGGACAGAGTGCCGGAAACAAAACATGCGAATGTGCAGGGATTCCCAGCTTGTTTGCCCTGTTAAGTCAGTGGTGACTCCAATGGCTGGGTCGTGTGCGGCGAATGGATGACGGCCGCATCCCCAAAGACATGCTCTGTGGCGAGCTTGCTCTTGGCATGAGACCAACAGGTCACCTATGCCTGCGCTGCAAGGACATCTATAAGCGAGACTTCAAGTTGTCTGGAATCTGGTTTGATGCATGGGAAGCCCTTGCTGCTGATTGGAGTGCTTGAAGATGAGCAGTCAAAGGGTATGGAAAAAGCAGAGGACAATGGAAATGACCAAATTGCAGAAAAGGGAGCCTGCCAGAAGGGGAAAAAAAATCAGTCAATCTTAGGCCAACGCCATTCATCTGTGTCAGCTGCAGAAAATGCCTGGAAATCTGCTGTGCTTACCAGGTCTGGCCTACATGTGACTCCAGACCCACAGCAATGTGGTTGGCTCTTAAATACCATCTGAACAAGGGCAATTAGGGATGGGCAATAAATGCTGGCCTAGCGAGCGGCACCCACATTCTATGAACAAATAAAATAAATTTGTGAATTGGCCTCTACAGCCACAATAGATGATGTTCAATCTAGAAGTGATATCCACCCTGGGCACAGTCCATCATCTCCCAAGACGGATGGACATCGAAGGAAATTGGAAACAAGGAAATGGCAGAGATTTTGAACAAGTATTTTGTAACTGTCTTCATAGAAAGCATCGCAAGGATAGTAGAAAATGAAGAAGCAAAAGGGAGGGAGGACCTTAAAACAACAAGAAGAAATGCTAGGAAAACTAATGGGAGTGAAGGCTAACGAGTCCCCTGGACGTGATGACCTGCATCTTGGAGTCTTAATGAAAGTGGCTGCGGAGATTGGAAATGCATTGGTTGTAATCTTCCAAAATACCCTAGATTGTGGAAAGGTCCCAGCAGATTGGAAAGCTGCAAATGTAACACCTCTATTCAAGCAAGAAGGGAGACAGAAAGCAGGAAACTATAGGCCAGTTAGTCTAACGTTTGTCATTGGGAAAATGCCAGAATTCATTATTAAAGATGTGGCAATAGGACTTTTACAAAATTGCAATACAATCAAGCAGGATGGTTAAAGGGGAACCAGTAGATGTAGTGTATTTGGGTTTCCAAAAGGCATTCGCTAAGGTGCTACATAAAAGGTTACTGAACAAGATAAGCATTCATATTGTTGGGGGTGATATAATAGCTTGGATAGAAAATTGGCTAACTAACAGGGAACAGAGTTGGAATAAATGGAACATTTTCAGGTTGGCAAACTAATGGAGTGCTATAGGGCCTGGTGCTGGGGCCTCAACTATTTACTGCCTACCTTAATGACTTGGATTAAGGGATCAACTGCCTTGTAGCCAAATTTGTTGCCAATACAAAGATAGGCAGGAGAGCAAGTTGTGAGGAGAACAGAGTCTGCAAGAGGATATGAATAGGTTAAGCCAGTGGGCCAAAATTTGGCAGGTGGTGAATAATGTGGGAAAATGTAAGGTTGTTCACTTTGGAAGGAAAAGTAAAAAAAGCAGAATATTACTTAAATGGAGAGAAACTGCAGAATTCTGCAGTATAGAGGGGCCTGGGTGTCCTTGTACAAAAGACGTCAAGTTGCAGGTACAGCATGTAATTTGGAAGACAAATGGAATATTGGCCTGTATTGCCAAGGGGATGGGGTGTAAAAGCAAAGAAGTCTTGCTACAACTGTACAGGGCATAGGTAAGACCACACCTGGAGTGCTGTGTACAGTTTGGTCTCCTTAAGAAGGGGATATAGTTGCATTGATTGCAGTTCATAGAGGGTTCATTAGACTTATTCCTGGGTTGAAGGGCTGTCTTAGAAAAGGTTGAGCATTTTGGGTCTATACTCATTAGAGCTTAGAAGAAAGGTGATCTTACTGAAATATATATTGAGGGAGTTTGACAGGGTCAATGCTGAGAGGATGTTTCCTCTCGTGGGGAAATCTAGAACTGGGAAAACAGTTTAGTAATAATAGTATCCCATTTAAGATGGAGATGAAGGGGAATTTCTTTTCTGAGGGTTGTTAGTCTTTGGAATTCTCTTCCACAGAGAACAGTTGAAGCTGGGTCATTGAATATATTCAAGGCTTTTTTGATTTGATCAGCACGGAAATCATGGGTTATGGAGGCAGGCAGGAAAGTGGAGTTAAGGCCACAATTAGATCAGCTATGATCTTATCGAATGGCGGAGCGGGCCCAATGGGCTGAAAAGGGTATTCCTCCTATTTCTTATAATCTTATGATTAGAATTTATATTATATGTAGCCATCACAACTCTGGGTAGCAGTGTGAAATTAAAAACAAAAGCTTTCAATAGTATGCATTCTTTGCTTTTGATTATTTTGCTCTTACTTTCCTTCCTGCCTTACTTTCCTTTTAAATGCACTTGCAACATTCCTGCATTGACTCAGTAGAGAAGCACCTTCCCTGCTCACAAACGTCTGCTAATGCAGCTTTTAAGCTTGGTCATTAGGAGGGGGTGTGAGAGAGACCTGTGATAATGAGCCTCCATTTCAAAGACAAATCTTCTGCTCATTGATTTTCCTCCTTTTTCTCCTCCTGCCCAGTGTTAAAGCCAAGATAGAGAATTCATCATTTGGGGAAAATACTTAATATGAACCTCCAGTCTTGGGCTTTGATGCAGCTTATCTCAGCATTCAGTGCCACAATTGCCTGAGTACCTTCTGTGTATATATACGTACTTCTGTAAGTAGTTGCCCATAGTTGATGCTGATGAAGAAAAATATGTTACATTTCAAAAATGGCTCTGAACTCTGTAACATACAAAAGTTGGTATTGTGTAAATCACAAAAACAACATGAGGCACAGTTTGTAGGAGTGTACCATTACTGCTGTGTGAATGTTCATGCTAGTATTCTAAAATCCTTTTCAAAATGTTTTTCTTTTTCATAGGCCACCGCAGCAAGATTTATCCCAGGTCCAGCATCAAACATTACTGTTTCAAAATCCGCAATTTCACGGGTCCAGAACAGTGTTGAAGGCATAAATCAAGAAATAGAAAGAATGTTTATTAAAGACAGTGGAGAAAAGGAAGAACCATCAAGGGTAAGCACAAGCTCAGCCTTTATTGCAAGTGTATTTACGTAGCTGAGGTAAATGATTATATATAAAAACCAGGCTGTGATTATAAAGAGAAAAGAAAATGTGCTAATGCTAGGAATAAAACAAATTATTGGGAATGCACATGAATAATTCATCTGAAGGAGGAAAGAACATTGTGTTGCAGTAGGAACCCTTCATCAGACCTATTTTCAGGCGTTGAGCTTTCTCTAGCTTTATTATGAATTTGAAAGATTGACTGTGCTACAGCTGAATTGTCTCACAAAAGCTAGTTGAAATATGAGTTCCACCTTGGCACTAGTGTTGAACATATGCATTTGTTGATTTGTCAGTATCCTCATTTCTCTGAGAAGTATAGATGATGTGCCATTGCTCACTGAGTTGTAGCAAAACTTCAAATGTCATGTTATAAAGACCCATGCAGTTAGCTGTGCAGTAACCAGAGTTTTGTGATAGTCTTTTGCACAGATGAACTTGATCACTAGTGGGATTCTGTTTTTCTGCAGGTACCTGAATCCTGTTAGAAACTTAATGGGGGAATTAAGTCCCAATGGTGACATCATTAATTTGATTACATCACTCATATTTTGTTTTTCTAATTAGTGTGAATGTTTTTAAGGTACTTGTTATTGCACTGATCTTATGACTGTGACCATTTATTTAATCTGTTTGGGTTAACATGACGTTCCTTTCTCTGAAGACTACTGGGTAAGCGAATTAATTAATGACTTATTATCCATGTGGAACGTTTCACTCTGCACGTAACTTGGGTGTTATGGTTGGTGGACTAGTTTTGAATTCTGTGTTAATGCTTAGCCAGAAAAGAGATGTGCCTAGAAATTAGAAAGGTCATGAAATTTTTGCTTCAGTCAAAAATGGGAGAGGAGTATATTGGGGAAAGAGATTTATTTTTATTTCTCTTTCTATTTTGGCTTCCATTTTGCATTTTTAAAAAATGTCAGTTTTATATAAACTTTCAGAACCCTTTGTTTTTTCCTCATTGCTCTTCATTGAGCTTTTTTCTCTTGTGTATTCAGTCCCATGATTGTTCATTTAAATGCAAACGCATTCACTTTTATAATTTGTCAAAAAAAATTCATGTTACTTGCCAATGGCACATGGACAGTTGGATTCATGCCCTAGAAATGGTATTGCTTCCCACTTTGACTACAAAAGTGTGAAGCAATCAACTGATTCTAACTGCAGCAGAAATTATAATTTTGTTAAGGATATATTTATCCGCATGATGCTTTTGTCACCATTTCTCATGGGTGTCCCTTGATATCCCTGCATTACTGAAGGCAGGCCTGCATGGAAATTTGCCTAAGCTAGTGGTTCTGGTTGGGCTTGCACTGAGCAAGAGTGGTGCTGGAGAATGCAAGCATACCTCCTGATCGAGTGTGGACTTCGGGTGGATCCGTTGGCACTGGGATTGTCATAGGGAGACTTGCAGCAAACTTTCCGGGACTGGAGGCAAAGATGTTGCACTTGGAATGGGCTCCCAAGTAACAAATAACATTTTGATTGCAATGGCCTGCTGCGGGCCAAGTACTTAGGCACTGAGGGACCTGAAAATATAGGGGGTGGCGGGGGGGTGACATTGTAGTGGAACAAAGCACGCTGCAGGAAAGGATGTCAGATTTCTATCAGCACCCCTGAGATGTCAGATTTCTAGCAGCAAAACTTAACTAGATTAGTTTGCTAAAGGATATGCAAAATTTTGCCGGTGAGGTTTTCTTTTTTCAGATATTTTCTGCAAACTATAAGATTCTGAAGTATTGTCTATTAAAAGCCTCATTTAGAACTGTATCTTTGGCCACTGACAAAGCAATGTGGCAGATGAAAATATTTTCATAAAATATTTTGATGATTTAATTGTTTACCATTCTCCTTGTTGGAGTTGTTTCTTGATTTTCTCTGGGTAGTTTCCCTTCCTATTTGTGTATTGTCCTCCAACACCACAAGCCTTCGGGATCTCTGTGTTGGTGCAATTTTGGCCCCTTGTTCCACCATTGGTGGCTGTGCTTTTGGCTGCCTTGTGCCCTAAACTCTGAAATTTACTCCCTAAATTTCTGTCTCTTTACCTTTTTCTCCCCTTTTAAGATGCTCCTTCAAACTTACCTCTTTGATCAAGCTTTTGGTCATTTATCCTGATTCCTCCTCCTATGGCTCAGTGTCAAAAAATGTCAACTACTTTTCTTGATATTGCTCTTGTTTAGCACTTTGGGATGTTTTACTACATTAAATGCACTATATAAAGAAAAGTTGTTGTTGAAGCAATCATCATGCAATGAACTGATATTTCCTACTTTCAAGGAGTTTTGAGCGAATCTCAAATACGCAAACACTTCTAAAAATATATATAGTAAGACATAAACTTCAAAACTAATCATGAAATTACATATTTTTTATGTTTTTGTCATGTATTGGTTTAGAAATTTGTGAGCTACAGCCATGACATGATAATAGCATATCTCTAATAAAGTTCCAACATTTCCATTGAAGGAAATAAAATAATGGAAGTGTTGTCTGCAGTCTTGGCAGTCCTGATTGAAAAGTAGATTTGTATGAACATTGGGTGGGAATAAAAATTGGCTGTGATGCCCTCCCATGATCATGTTCACTTCCTTGCCTCTTCTATTATGAATGACCAGTTGAACAAGCTATCAGATGATTGGTGCCCACAAAACCCTACTCTAGTATGGGTTGCAGGGAAGTTGAAATTAGCACACCCAGCCAATAATGTTTAGCAATCTGAAATAAAAATAGAAAATGCTGGAAAAACCCCGTAAGTCTGGCAGCATCTGTGGAGAGAGAAACAGAGTTAACGTTTCGAGTCTGTATGACTTTTCAGAGCGAAGGAGAAGTAGAAACATGATAGATTTTATACTGTTTAAGAGGGGTTGGAGCAGGTGGAGCAAAGTTGATGGTCAGGTATAGGTGAGAGCTGAGGAGAGATTGACAAAGATGTCATGAACAGAAGACAAAGGGAGCGTTAATGGTAGTGGTAAAGACTAAAGAAGGTGCTGACAGTGGCATAAAGGTAAGATAGAAGAATGTGTTAATAGCAGGACAAGGTTCAGTGCTCTGACACCACAACATAGAAAGAAGTGACAGATGACCCTGGGGAAAAAGGGTTTAAAAAATGTTGAAATAGCAAGCGACAGGGAGCTCTGGGTCATGCTTGTGGACTGAGCGAAGGTGTTCTGCAAAGCAGTCACTGAGTCTGCGTTTAGTCTCCCCCATGTACAGGAGACCGTATTAGGAGCAGCAAATACAGTAGACCAAATTGAAGGAGGTTCAAGTGAAGCGCTGCTTCACCTGAAAGGACTGTTTGGGGCCATGGACGGTGAGGAGGTAAAGGGGCAGGTGTTGCACCTTCTGCGATTGCTGTGGGAAGGGGATGAGGAGTTAAGGGTGGTGGAGGAGTGGACCAGGGTGTCACCAAGGGAATGGTCCCTACGGAATGCTGACGGGAAGGGGAAGGGAAGATGTGATTGGTGATGGAATCATGCTGGAGTTAACGGAAATGGTGGAGGATGATCCTTTGAATGTGGTGGCTGGTGGGGTGAAAAGTGAGGACAAGGGGGTCCCTGTCATGGTTCTGGGAGGGAGAGGAAGGACGAGGGCAGAGGTACGGGAGATGGGTTGGGCATGGTTGAGGGCCCTGTCACCACAGAGGGTGGGATCCCTCAGTTGACAAAAAAAAAGATATGTCAGAAAGGCCATTTTGGAAGGTGGCATCATCGGAACAGATGCGACAGAGGTGAGGGAACTGAGAGAAGGGAGTCCTTACAGGAAGCAGGGTGTGAGGAGCTATAGTCAAGGTAGCTGTGGGAGTTGGTGGTCTTGTAATGACTATTGGTAGACAATCTATTACAAGAAATGGACACAGAGAGGTGAAGGAAGGGGAGGGAAGAGTATTGTTGGATGAGACGGTTCATGTGAAGGTAATAGAGGGGTGAAATTGGAAGCAAACTTGATAAATTTTTCCAGGTCCAGATGAGAGCATGAAGCGACACTGAAACAGTCATCAATGTACCAAAAAAAGAGTTGTGGGAGGGGGCCTGAGTAGGACTGGAACAAGGGATGTTCCATATACCCCACAAAAAGACTGGCATAATTGGGGCCCATGCCACACCTTTTATTTGAAGGAAGTGAGACAACTTAAAGGAGAAATTGTTCAATGAGAGAACAAGTTCAGCCAGATGGAGGAGAGTGGTAGTGGATGGGGTTTGTTTGGGCCTCTGTTCAGGGAAGAAGCAAAGGGCCTTCAGACCATCCTGGTGGGGGATGGAGGTGTAGAGGGGTTGGATGTCCATGGTGAAGAGGAGGTGATTAGGGCCAGGAAACTGGAAATTATTGATATATGACGTAGGGTATCAGAGGAATCATGAATGTAGGTTGGAAGAGACTGGACAAAGCAAGAGAAAATGAAGTCAAGATGGGAGAAATGAGTTCCATGGGGCAGGAACAGGCTGACACGATGGGTCTATCAGGATAGTCCTGGTTGTGGATTTTGGGAAGGAGGGAGAAGCGGGCTGTGTGGGTTTGGGAGACTGAGGTGGGAAGATCTCCAGTGGAGATGAGGTCAGTGACAGTCCTGGAAACAATGTCTTGATGTTGGGTGGTGGGGGTCATGGTCCAGGGGGAGGTAGGACGAAGTGTCTGGGAGTTGGTGTTCAGCCTCTGCAAGGTAGAGGTCAGTATGACAGACAGCAACAGAGACTAAACGCAGACTGGATGACCGCTTTGTGGAACACTTTCGCTCAGTCTGCAAGCATGACCCAGACCTTCCTGTCGCTTGCCATTTCAACACACCTGCACTCATGCCCACATGTCCATCCTTGGCCTGCTGCAATGTTCCAGTGAAGCCCAACGCAAATTGGAGGAACAGCACCTCATCTTCCGATTAGGCACTTTACAGCCTCCTGGACTTAACATTGAGTTCAACAACTTCAGACGATGAACTCTCTCCTCCACCTTTACTCCTTTTTAAATACAAAAAAAAAAATTGTATTTATTTGTTTGTATTTATTCATTTTTAAACTCCTCTTTCCACAAACCTTCCCCCCCCCAACAAACACTCCCCCAACAGGGGCATCTGTCACTTGTTTCTATGTTGTGGTTTCAGAGCGCTGACCCTTGTTCTGCTATTAACATATTCTGCTAATCAGGAACTGATTATCTTGTCACTGTAGACTACTATCCTGACTACTGAGAGTTAGGCCAGCTGACTTCAATGGCAACGAGGGAAATATCAGAATGCTTGAAAGCATACTTCAGTCGTCACAGCGTTCCCGATATTGTGATGAGCAACAATGGCCCTCAGTTCACGAGTGAAGAATTCGGCCGTTTAAATTCCACCGGCTGCCAAGGTGGAATTTGGACCCATCTCCCCAGAGCGTTACCTTGGGCCTCTAGATTACTAGACCAGTGACATTGCCATTGTTTCGTTTTTAAAGACAGCAGAGCTTCAGTGCTTTCTCGTTCTAGGTCTTTATTGACTAATCTTAAGATAGCAGTCTCCAGAGAGCTACCTCATTTTAGAAGTCACTTGACTACAGCAAACCAGATAGGATACGTGGAACTGATTGCATTTCAAACTCAAACATCCCCCTTTTCATACTGAACAAAGACACAAACATCCCACTTTTCCTGGCGAACAAAAGACAAATTTGCATGCACGATCATGTTACCCAAGTTACCCACTATTCTCATGCATTAATAACTGTTTGTTCTTCTAGTCAGTCTCTGCCCCTGCATTGTGCACAGTCTTTAAATCGTGCAGGTCCCTTAATCGTACACATTCACGTTATCATCGGCTGTCCGTCTGGGTGATGTTCCTTGTCCAGAGAGTGTCTTTCCCATGGCACGTGTTGCCGTGGTAACTTGTTGTTCCATTGCGGTTGGTGGGGACACGTGGGCCTCTGGGACTAATGGTAGTTCTGTACTCACTACAGCTGGTGAGATGCTTTCTTCCTGACCGGCTGATTGCTGTGAAGGAACAGCTTCGCTGGTTGCGCGTATATGCCTGCAGTTGTGCGGGTACATTTGGTCGTTCACTTCCACCGTGTACAATCGAGGTGACAACTTCTCTACGCATGTCCCAAGTTTCCACGTGGGTTGACTCCTGTTGGAGGGTTGAAGATTTGTACCCTGACTGGCTGACCAATACTCAGCTCTGGCAGTCTTGTCAAAATAAAATTTGGCTTTCTGCTGTTTCACCTTGATTTTGTCACTCACGCCTTTTATTACTTATACTTTCCATGCCTGCCGTCAGTGTGTTTCTCCACTTGAGGATTGCCTTGTACACATCTGTGCTAGATTTGATCGATTTCTTGATGATTCCTTTGGTGATTTTCACTGCCACCTCAGCCTTTCCATTCAACTGGGTATAGTGTGGAGATGACATGTAGTGTTGAATTACCCAGTCCTTTGTGAAACGGCCAAAATTCCTCACTCGTGAACTGAGGGCCATTGTTGCTCATCACAATATCGGGAATGCTGTGACAACTGAAGTATGCTTTCAAGCATTCTGATATTTCTCTCATTGCCATTGAAGTCAGCTGGCCTAACTCCTAGTAGTCAGGATAGTAGTCTACAGTGACAAGATAATCAGTTCCTGCTATAGTGAAGAGGTCTACTCCCAGCTTCATCCATGATCTGCCTGGGATATCATGTGTCATCCACAGCTTCCTAGCTTGTTTAGTTTTGTACTTGTTGCACGCATCGCACTGGCCAATGTGGTCTTTAATTTCATTGCTCATGTTTGGCCAGTAGAGCACTTCTCTTGCCTTTCTCAGACTTGATTCAATTCCTTGATGGCTTGCATCGAAATGCTTCAGCATCTCTCCTTTCATCTTCTTACGGATGATGATTCTAGCTCCTTTGTACAAATATGAAGGCAGTGCAACGATTTGTTGGATTCATGAACTATATAGCAAAATTTTTGCTGAATGTGTCATCAGAGCCAAGGATATGCAATGGTATAGGGGAACAGAACAAGAAGCAGCGTTCACTAAAATCAAACAACTAGTGACGACAATGCCAGTGCTGAAGTAATATGACATCAATGATGAAATCACCTTGCAGTATTATGCAAGTTTGGCCAGATGCCAAATTGGATTGTCAGTTCATCTTGGTGTGTCCAATATTCTCTTGTAGCCACAGATGTGTCCTGGATGCTGTCTGGCCATCCTTTCATTACTACTACTTGTAGCACTTGGAGAGTTGTATCGTGTTGTATAGCTGTTAATTTGAGCAAGGCGCTTGTCTGTCAGATTCACTGTCTACTGGGTTGATGACTTCCAAATCATGTTGAGCTGCTGCTTCATGTTGAATCTGGAAGATTTCACAGCCTGTTGTTGCATTCTCAACTTTCTTCATGGGCAGCACTGCTCTCAATGGCATGTCAGTTATGTACATCTGTTCCCTTGCTTGTATGTCACGTCCAATCTTTGTAAACAGAGAAATATTCTTTGGAGCAGATAGTAATGATTTGAGAAAAGTGCTTTGAAGTGGCTTGTGTTAGGACTCCACTGTTACTTTGTCTCTCTCAAGCAAGTATTGATGAAAATGTTTACAAACAAAATCAAAAGCCAGGCACTCTTTCTCAATCTGAGTGTAGTGTTGTTCTGTTTGTGTTAGTGTCCTGGATGCAAATGCAACTGGTTGTCCTTTGTGCATTAGGGTTGCTCCAAGATCTGACTCACTTGCAAAATACTGCAAGGTGATTTCATCATTGATGTCATATTACTTCAGCACTGGCATTGTCGTCACTAGTTGTTTGATTTTAGTGAATGCTGCTTCTTGTTCTGTTCCCCTATACCATTGCATATCCTTGGCTCTGATGACACATTCAGCAAAAATTTTGCTATATAGTTTATGAATCCAACAAATCGTTGCACTGCCTTCATATTTTTTGGTCGCTACATTGCTGCTACGGCTCTCACCTTGTCAGGATCTGGGCGAAGACATTTTGCTGTCAATACATGACCTATGTACTTGACTTCAGGTATCTTCAGTTGCAGTTCAGCTTCAGGTTCATCTGGCGAGCTCTCTCTAGCAGTCATATTAAATTATGACCATGGTCAGCTACAGCTTCTCCCATTGTATCTCCACATCCATAGACTAATAGATCATCTACTATGGCATCTACTCCGGGAAGATCACTGACTACCTCATGCTGTCTGCATTGATACTCTTCTGGAGCCGTGGAAATGCCAAACAGCATGCGCAACCATCTGTATCTCCTGAATGGCATCCAGAATGTGATTAGAAAACTGCTTGCTGTTCTCATCCAGCTTCACTTGCCAGTAACCACCCTTCACATCGAGGGTAGTGAATTTCTTTGCCTTGGCAAGTTGCTACAAAATTCCTTTGATGTTTGGCAAGGGGGAGAGAGATCTCCTCAGCGATTTATTTAGATCCTTTGGGTCTAAACATACTCACAGCTTTTCAAGTTGTTTCACTTCTACCATGCTGCTAATCCAATCTGTAGGAATTGTCATTTTCTTGATTACTCCCCTCTTTTCCAGCTCTACTATTTTGTCTTTTAGGCTTGACTTGAGGGCAGCTGGTATTCTTCTCAGCAGATGCTGAATTGGTCTTATACTCTCAGCTATTTCTAGATGATGTTCTCCTGGTAGACGTCCCAACCCTGTAAACACATCATTGTACTCCTCTAGGACCTGTTCTGCCGTCAGTGATTTTGTGTGCTACGATATGTTCTAAATCTCTGGCACAATCAGAGTTACCATTCCATGTTTTAGACTGGCTTCAGCTTAAATGAGTGGCTGTTGTGTCCCATCTATGATCTGGAACTCTAGATTTTCCTTCTTGCCATTGCATTGGGCCCTGAGACTAATTTGTCTCCTCTGTATGAGTATCGCGTTATCATATAGCCTCAACCTCACTTTCAAGGGCTTAATTTTTGGACCGCCTTGTTGAGCTACTTCGCACAGTTCTGTGAAGGTCATTATGTTGCTTGACGCACTAGTGTCTGTGTCTCATTTCTTGTTCACTTCATACTCTCCTCTGCAATCATCATTGTAACAATTACAAACCATTTATTACCTATAAACTTGATGGAACCAATCTGTTGGATCATGTATAGTTCTTCATCAGACTCTTCTGCTGATATTTCTCCAGTAGCCATCTGTATAGACTTGCTATGCTTCTTTCTAGCCAAACACTTGTGTGGGAAATGATTTGGCTTCTTGCAGTTAATATATTACTTTCCCCATGCAGGGCAATCCTTCTTTTCCTTTATGATGTTGACTGCAGTATTTACGCCCTGTCCTGTGTCTGAAATTGTTCTGCTCTTTCAGCCTGTCTCTCAGCATAATGTATCTCCTGGTCTGCTCTGCCATACATGTGCTCTAACTGACGTTTTACAAGCTCTGCATTTCTACACGCGTCTATCGCTTTCTTGAGCGTAAGTTTCTCTTTAAGTACACTTGCTCTCATTGAGGGGTCTGTTAGGCCTAAGATTATTCTATCTTTAATCAGATCATCTTTTAGCTGTCCAAATTCACATGATTCTGCAAGCTGTGTTACTGCAGCCACGTATTGTTCAATGGTTTCCTTTGCACCTTGAGCTCTAGCGTCGATTACATAGCATTCATAAGTAACGTTCACTCAGGGTTCAAAGCATTTGTTGAAGGCTGTCAAAATCTCTGCCATATGTTTTATTTGTTCGTTGGTTAGATTCAGAGTGTATACACTCTGTAGCAGTCCCTCCCCAGTAGTGTTAGAAGTGTGGCTACTCTTTTTGGTTCTGGCTTGTTAATGAACTCTGTTGCTAGCTCGTAGTTTTGACATTGCAATCGGAAAAAGTGCCAATTCTTCCAAATATCGCCTTTCAATTCGACAGGGGCTGAGATTGGAAAGTTTCACACCATGTTCACTTACCCAGTATTACTTGCAGTCTTCTGTTTGTTTGCTTTTCCTTGTCCTTTTTCAGCAGCTTGTTGCAGATTTTAACATTTGTGTGCCTTTCTGAGCTGTCTTCTCTGCAGCATTTCCAGGATTCTAGAATGCTGTTTTATCCCCACTTCCTAACACCATGTTTTGTGTTTAAAGACAGCAGAGCTTCTTGCTGCTTTCTCATTGTAAGTCTTTATTGACTGATCTTAAGATGGCAGCCTCCAGAGAGCTGCCTCATAGTAGAGGTCACATGACTACAGAAAGCCAGATAGGCCATGTAGAACTGATTGCATTTCAAACCCAAACAGCCACTATGTCACTGTCTTCCCCAATCGGGAAACCACTATCTCCATTGCTGCTCTGGGCTGAGTTAGGAAATCTTGGCCATGTGTCTCTAGTTAGGGAGAGGTCAGGTCATATAAGGATCCAGCTTATCGTCTGTTGCCCCTGTGCTGGGAAGTGCTGTGGTGTAGATGTTGTGTGAGAGGTTTGACTGTAACACCCTCGAAGCAAACAACCTGCTAAAATTCACTGTCGGTCAAGCCTCATGAATAAAAATTACTTGAGTGAGGTCCCAAAGACCTACTGTCACCTGTTGCTTCAAGAGAAGGCCTTCAGGAGAGGACAACATTCCTTTAAAAAAATATTGAAAAAATATATATATTTCAACAGTGCCAGATCAGTTATGGCCAAAAGAACAGATTAAAAGTTGTGCTTGTGGGTAGTTTTATGCAGTTCAGAATACAGCAATTTTTGAGGGATTGGGGGAAGGTGATAGAGAAATTAAAAAGTCAAAGACTACGGAAAAATTAAGGAAGACATCAGTACGCAAAATATGCATTAATTATAATAAACAACATGTGCTTTGTTAATAAACTTGAATATGATTGTTAAGTGGGGAATTCATTGCATCAGGCTATTAGACAAAAGAAAAACAGAATTACCTGGAAAAACTCAGCAGGTCTGGCAGCATCGGCGGAGAAGAATAAAGTCGACGTTTCGAGTCCTCATGATCCTTCAACAGGGTCATGTGGACTCGAAACGTCGACTTTATTCTTCTCCGCCGATGCTGCCAGACCTGCTGAGTTTTTCCAGGTAATTCTGTTTTTCTTTTGGATTTCCAGCATCCGCAGTTTTTTGTTTTTATTAGACATAAGACTTTGGTAAGCCCCTGAACACGCATCCATCCTCCAGTTTGTTTTGATAACCAGCAGCATATCATTTAATAAACCCCATTAGGAAAAGTAAAATGAGCGTTGTGCACTAATAATGCCATACAATTGGGATGAAGCTGGAGGAAAGGTAGGAGTGCTGCCGACTGTGTCAAAACAGTTGCAAACATACAGGTCACTTTTTCCATGTGTTCACTTGTGCTGTGCCAAATTCACAAATATGTTGGTGTTTTTGATAACTTGGAGGGTGGATACTGTTGATGTGGAGATATGCCACTCCTCTGATTTTAGCATTAGTTTTAATGGCCAAACATGAATACGAAAAATGCCCAACATAATTGCTCTTTCTTTAAATGCCAAAGATTGTGATCCGTTAAGAAGAGCCTGCACTGCTACAGAGTTGAATCTTCCAGATGATATAGATCAGAATGAACAACTTATGCAGTAAGTTTACATTCTAGTAATTGAGAAACTGCTAGGGTCAGCTGGAAGTATGACAGGGTGGGAATTCTGTATACTCCTATGACTCCAAACCCCTGCCACTACCGCCTCAGCTGATATTTTTTTCTTTGTGAGAAGGGTCCTAATTTTATAAGTAGGACAGGTCTAAGGCAAAAGTCCCATGCCTCACCGCTAACTGCTGGGAGAGAGCGTAATATCGTGTATCTGTAGCAATTAAAAGGATGCTGCTGTTTAAAGGTTAGTTGCATAGGAAATTATATAACTCAGTGTGAGATTGAAAGCGCAGAAAGTTACAAATGGCAGAAGAGGAACGATTCGGTCGTATGGAATGCGTGTCATTTAATATGTGGGAAGTCTTGGACACTACTGGTGTCCCAGAGGACTACGTGCAGGAAATTCTGCCAGAAACTTGAGCTCCCCATTTTGGAGCTTCAGCGATGACTGGAATCACTATGGTGCGTCCGCGAGGCTGAGAGCTATGTGGATAGCACATTCAGAGAGGTGATCAGACCGCAGGTTAGGAGCATGGAGGCAGAAAGGGAATGGGTCCCTGCCACACAGCCCAAGAGAACCAAGCAGGCAGTGCAGGAGGCCCCCTAGGGGTCCCACTCGCAAATCTGTTTTCCGTTTTGGAGACTGGTGAGGGCGTTGGTTCCTCAGGGAAATAAAGTCAGAGCCAAGTTTGTTGGACCATGAGCAGCTCGGCTGTACAGGAGGGGAGGAAGAAGAAAGGAAGAACAATAGTGAAAGGGGATTTGTTAGTTAGGGGAATAGATGGGCGATTCTGCGGCCGTAGGCTGGTATGTTGTCTCCCTGGTGCCTGGGTCAAAGATTTCACCGAACGGCTGCAGGGCATTCTTCTGGGAGAGGATGATCAGCCAGAGGTCATGGTCCACATTGGTGCCAATGACTTAGGTAGGAAGGGGAATGTTGCCCTGCAGACAGAATTAGGGAGCTAGGGAGAAAATTAACAAGCAGGACCTCAAATGTAATAATCTCCGGATTACTCCCAGTGCCACGTGCAAGTGAGTACAGAAATAGGAGGATAAAGCAGATGAATGTGTAGCTGGAAAGATGGTGCAGGAGGGAGGGCTTTAGATTCCTGAGACACTGGGACTGACTCTAGGAGAGATGGCACCTGTACAAGCCAGACGGGTTGCACCTGAACGGAGCCGGGACTGAGTTTCTTGCAGGATGTTTTGCTAGTGCTGTTGGGAGAATGTTAGAAAGTGATATCAAGGTGCACAAGATACTGGGAGAGACAGATAGCACTAGAATAGGGAATATTAAGTTAATAGGCAGAATTGGAGTAGAAGGGAAAGTAATGAAGTCTAAATCAGAGCTATGCTGCATGTATGTGAATGCATGGAGTATAGTAAATAAGATTGGTGAGTTACAGGCACAGGTTGCCATGCAGAATTATGATGTTGTGGCGATAACAGAGACCAGGCTCAAGGAAGGGCAGAACTGGGTATTAAATGTTTCTGGGTGCAAGATGTTCAGGAAAGATAAGGCAGGAAGGAAAGGAGGATGGGTGGCAGCATTGGTTAAGGAGGGCATTGCAGTGCTGGAGAAAGAGGATGACCCAGAGGGTTCAAGCACACAATGAATTTGGCTAGAGCTAAGGAATAGAAAGGGTGCAATTCATTGCTCAGTGTAGTCAATACATTGGGAAGGATGTAGAGGAATAAATCTGCAGGGAAATTGCAGAGAGGTGCAAACATTATAGAATAGTTATAATGGGGGATTTGATTTCGGATAATGGTAATGTAAAGGGCAGAGAGGGGCAAGAGTTCTTAGTGTGTTCAGGAGAATTTCCGACAGTAGTATGTATCCAGTTCAACAAATAAGGAGGCACTGCTAGACCTGGTTCTTGGAAATGAGGTGGGCCAAGTAGATCAAGTGTCAGTGGGGGAACATTTAGAAGACAGTGATCATTGTGTCATAAAGTTTAGGATGATGGTGGAAAAGGACAATGGACAACCCAGAATAAGAATAATTAACTAGGGGAAAGCCAACTTCAATGGGGCAATTATGGAGCTGGGCCAGATAGACTGGAACCAAAACAGTAGCTGAACAATGGGCTACCTTCAAAGAAGAAATGGTTTGGGCACAGTCAAGGTATGTTCCCTCAAAAAGGAAAGGTAGAGCAAACAAATCTGGAGCTCCCTGGATGAAAAAGGAGATAGAAACCAAGGTAAAGAAGACAAAGTGTGCTTATGACAGGCATCAGGTAGAAAATACAACTAAGAACCAAGCTGAATATGGAAGATTCGGAGGAGGGGTAAAAAAGCTAATAAGAGAAGCGAAAAGGGACTATGAGAAAAGACTGGCAGCCAACATAAAGGGGAAACCCAAAGTCTTCTATAGGCACATAAGTAGTAAAAGGGTAGTAAAAAGAGGAGTAGGCCCAATTAGGGACCAAAAAAGGAGATTTACACATGGAGGCAGGGTCTTGGCTGAGGTGTTAAATGAATGCTTTGCATCTGTTTTTACCAAGGAAGCATATGCTACTCAGGCCATGGTGACAGGGGAAGAAACTCTGTCACTAGAAGGGTTCAAAATTGATGAGGAGGTATTGGATAAACTGTCGGTACTTAAAGTTGACAAGGCACCGGGACTGGATGAGATGGATCCAAGGATACTGAAGGAAATAAGAATGGAAATTGCAGGGGCACTGGCCATAATCTTTCAGTCTTCCCTAGATTAAGGAGAAGTGCCAGAGGACTGGAGGGTTGCAAACAAACCCTTGTTCAAAAAATGTTGTAAGGATAAGCCCAGCAATTATAGATCAGTCAGTTTAACGTCAGTGGTGGGGAAGCTTCAAGAAACCATTTTTCGAGATAGTGTTAATAGACACATAGAAAAATGTGGGTTGTTTAGGAAGAGCCAGCATGGATTTCTTTAGGGGAAATCGTGTTTAACTAACTTGCTGGAATTTTTTAAAAAGGTACCAGAGAGGGTTGTTGGGGGTAATGCTGTTGATGTGTTGCACATGGACTTCCAAAAGGCATTGGATATAGGATCACACAACAGACTTGTGAGAAAAGTTATAGCTCGTGGAATAAAAAGGACAGTAGCAACATGAATACAAAATTGGCTGAATAATAGGAAACAACAAGTGATCGTTAATGGATATTTTTCTGGTTGGAAGAATGTTTGTGGTGGAGTTCCCTAGGGCGCAATATTGGGACTCTTGTGTTTCCTGATATATATATATTAATGATCTAGATCTTGGTGCACAGGGGGCAATTTCAAAGTTTGTGAATGATACAAAACTCTGAAACATTGTAAACAGTGAGGAGGACAGTGTAGAACTTCAAAAGAACATAGACGAGTTGGTGGATTGAGCAGATGAAGGTTAATGCAGAGAAGTATGAGATGATTCATTTTGGTAGGAAGAATGTGGAGAGACAATATAACATAAGGGGTACAACTCTAAAGGGTGTACAGGAGCAGAGGGACCTGGGTGTATACGTGCAAATGTCATTAAAAGTGGCAGTAAAAGTGGAGACAGCAGTTCATAAAGCATACAGTATCCTAGGCTTTATTAATAGGGACATAGTGTATAAGAGCAAGGAGGTTATGCTGGGGAGGTTATGGACTGACAAGCGCAAGTAACATTTGCACCACACAAGTGTCAGGCAATGACCATCTCAAATAAGAGAGAATCTAACCATTGCCCCTTGATGGGGACATTCAATGGCATTAACCTCACTGAATCCCCCACTATCAACATCCTGGGGGTTACCATTGACCAGAATCTGAACTGGACTAGCCATAAAAATACTTGGCTACAAGAGCAAGTCAAAGGCTAGGAATCCGGCAGCGAGTAACTCACCTCCTCGCTCCCTAAAGCCTGTCCACAATCTACAAAACACAAGTCAGGAGTGTGATGAGATACTCTCCAATTGCCTGAATGAGTGCAGCTCCCACAACACTCAAGAAGCTTGACACCATCCAGGACAGAGCAGCCCACTTGAATGGCACTCCTTCCACAAATATTCACTCCCTTCACCACCAACAACCAGTGAGAGCAGTGGGTACCATCTACAAGATGCACTGCAGAAACTCACCGAGGCTCCTTAGGCACAGCTTCCAAACTAACGACCGCTACCATCTAGAAGGACAGGGGCAGCAGACAGATGGGAATATCAGCACCTGGTAGTTCCCCTCCAAGCCACTCACCATTCTGACTTGGAAATATATCACTGTTCCTCTGTTCCTTCACTGTAGTTGGGTCAAAATCCTGGAACTCTCCCCACTCTCCCTCCCCTACCCCAACAGCACTGTGGGTATACCTACACCACAGGGACTGCAGCTCACTACCATCTTCTCGAGGGCAGTTGGGGATGGGCAATAAATGCTGGCCTAGCCAGCGACGCCCACATCCCATAAATGAATAAGGTTATGCTGAACTTGTATGGGACGCTAGTTAGACCTCAGCTGGAGTATCGTGTACGGTTCTGGGCACCGCACTTTAGGAAGGATGTTCAGAAGCGGTTTTGCAAGAATGGTTCCAGGGATGAGAAACTTCATTTATGAAAATATATTGGAAAAGTTGGGACTGTTTTCCTTGGCGAGGCGAAGGCTAAGAGGAAATTTGATAGAGGTGTTCAAAATCATTAGGGGATTGGACAGAGTAGATAGGGAGAAACTGCTCCTGCTCGTAAAAGGATTGAGAATGAGAGGGCATAGATTTAAAGTGATCTGCAAAAGAAGCAAACGCGATGTGAGAAAAAAACCTTTTCACACAGCGAGTGGTTCGGGTCTGGAATGCACTGCTTGAAATTATGATGGAGGCAGGTTCAATCGAGGCATTCAAGAGAGCATTAGACGATTATTTAAATAGAAACAATGTGCAGGGTTACAGGGAAAAGGCAGGAGAATGGCACTGAGTCATAATGCTCATTCGGAGAGCCAGTGCAGACACAATGGGCTGAATGGCCTCCTTCTGCATTGTAACAATTCTGTGAGAGCATCAGGGCCCTAAGATCCTCAAAGGATTCAGTGGAGCTAACAATGGCAATGGCTAGGACAAGGAGAAACCCCAGGGAGTATGGGGGGAGGTGACTTATGCACTGGCAAAGACTGGCATAACTCACTGTGTACATGGGGAGGGGACCACAGCTGTCTTATACACTGTTGGAAATATCCATATATCACCTCCTTGGTCTGTGGACCCCCCCCCCCCCGCCCCCCCAGAGTGAGTGTCTGCTGGTTGGATGTTGCCTGCATGCATGTTGTCAAACTCTCCTAGCTTTTATCCATGTTTCTTCATGTACTCTGCGTCAAAGCTCAGGAACAATAGAAGACCAAGAGGTCAATTCTCCAGGAGCAGTTGGAAGAACCAGGGAGAAAACCACAGTTCTGCTTTCATTGACATGGGCAGCTGCAGTGACAGTGGGAATAATAAGAGCAAAGTTTTATGGCAGAGTTTTGGAAGAAGGCCTCCCTTCTCACTTTCCTGTTCATACAACCTCTGCATCACTAAAAATAAGTCAAGAAAATCCAAGCAGGCCACACTGTTTCCTTGCCAGAGAGAGGAGTATGTATCAAATATGAATCAGCCTGAAGTGCCTTGCACCATTTCTAGAAATTCCTGCACGCTCTACTTTAGGAGTTATGTAATGTAAGAAAAATAGTACCTTTCAGTAGCTTACTCTTGAGACTGACTATGCCATATTGCTTGCTGTCTTTGTTCTGAGAAAATTCTACTTATGAAACAATTTATCTTTACCAGGAGATGGGTTTTTCTTCCTACTGTGCGTCCAGCTTCCAAACAAAAATAGGTCCCAGGTGGAATGGGTCATAAGGAATGCGATTAATTTAGTCAAAGAAAGCACTTCCTTAACATATATTTTATCTTCATCTGTTTACTAATGACTTTGAGCTGCAAACCCTTCCATGATTGATCCCTGTTCTAGAACCTTTCTGCTAACAAGAACGGGTTAGGTTTGCCAGGCAGTTCTTTAAAAAAGGGGCCATGAAGCTATTGGATTGTCATTTAAAGCCCTGATGTCCTTTAGGAAAGGAAACCCACCATCTTTACCCAGTCTGGACGTGACTCCAGTACCACCAACGTGGTTGACTTATTACTGCCCTCTCAAGCGGTCTAGCAAACCACTCAGTTGCCACTATCACCTCTCATCAATTAGGGATTAGCATTAAAAGCTGGCCTGCCATGTCCACATCAAATAAATTTTTAAAAAATCCTTCATAGAAGGAAGGAATACGTTAAATACAGTAAGACATTCCATCTACCGTTGTGTATAAGAACCATTAAAATTTAGTTTGAATTTATGTTAGGAATGGGATTCAAAACAGGCTTCAAATATGGAAGCATTCAGTTCCCATGCTGGAATGAAGAAATCTTCCATTCATAGGGCATGATTGAATGCTCATCTGCTTTACTTTGGAGATGTGACTCACTATACCCGATGGCTCTTCAGTTAAATCGGTCATTCAAGTGTACTATCCCTGTGTAAAGAGTTTTGTCTAGTGAACAAAAACTCAGGTCTGTTTGGTGCACAACAATCTATCAGGCACATTGACAAATTTGTCCTGTCTTTTACCATGATGCCTTCTATCATGATATGGAATGCTATTGTGTTTAAATTTTGTCCTCATGCTCATTATGGTGATGGATGTTAGTGGTGGGAGAAGGAACTCTTCCACTTCTGACATTCAGACTCAACGTTAAGCACCCCTGTTTAGGTATAACGAAGCTTAGTCGTAGACTAAAACTCCGTCCGCTCATCCGAACAATGGATCATAACCCAGCCTTATTGCACCACTGTGGTATTTCCATTTCCTAAGCAAGCCGTCCTGTGATAAAAGCAAAATACTACAGGTGCTGGAAATCTGAAATAAAAACAGAAAATGCTGGAAAAACCCAGCAGGTCTGCTAGCATCTGTGGAAAGAAAAACACAGTTAACATTTTGAGCCCATATGACTCTTTTTCCGAGCCGTCCTGTGGCCTTTTGAGAAAGATTGTTCTTCAGTTCCAAGTTATGATGTGGATTGTTATTTAATTTAAGGTGGTGCAGTGTTACACTGTGTAGCAATGTTAGCCTTTCTAACAATTCTGATAAACCTTAGTCTAGCCATGCAACGAAGGTTCACTAGTCCCTAGGATGAGGGGATTGTCCTAGGAGGAGAGTATGAATAGACCACTATTACATAGAAGAATAAGAGGTGATCTATTGTGAAACATATAAAATTCATAAGGGGATTGACTGCCTAAAAGCTGCAAAAATGTTTCCTGTGGCTGGGAAATCTAGGACATGAGGTCACAGGCTCAGAATAAGATGTCAGCCATTTACGACCAAGATAGAAGAAATTTCTTCATTCGAAGGATCGTGAATCTTTTGGAATTCTCTACCTCAGAGAACTGTGGATCCTCAGTCATTGGGTATATTCAAGACAGATTGTGATAGATTTTTGGGTACTAAGGGAATCAAGGGAATGGAAACAGTGTAGAAAGGTGAAGTTGAGATAGAAGATCAGCCATGATCTTATTAAAGAACATGCTCAAGGAGCCAATTGGCCCACTTCAGCTCCTATTTAAGTTTTTATGTCCTTATATCAGCGGCCTGTTTAGAAGTTCATTATGTTTGTTTTTGATCTGTGTGAAGGCAATTTCAAACTCATACAGTCTGTAACTGCTTTCTGCAGGACATAGTCTATTTTCCTTTGGTGGGTGAGGATAAAGCTGCAGTTATCCACCATGTCATGTTGTTCCTTAAAATGTTTTTTTTTGAGGAGGTTGTGGCTAGAAAGATATATAATGTTTTGGCATTACAACAGTATATTCTAGTATACACATTTAAAAAAATTCATTTACGGGATGTGGGCTTCGCTGGCTGGGCCAGCATTTATTGCCCATCCCTAGATGCACTTGAGAAGGTGGTGGTGAGCTGCTGCCTTGAACCGTTGCATTCATGTGGTGTAGGTACAACCACAGTGCTGTTAGGAAGGAAGTTCCAGGATTTTGACCCAGCGACAGTGAAGGTAAGGGGATATATTTCCAAGTCAGGATGGTGAGTGACTTGGAGGGGAACTTGCAGGTGGTGGTATTCCCATCCATCTGCTGCCCTTGTCCTTCTAGATGGTAGTGGTCGTGGGCTTGAAAGGTGCTGTCGAAGGAGCCTTGGTGAATTCCTGCAGTGCGTCTTGTAGATGGTACACACTGCTGCCACTGTGTGCGTCTAGTGGAGGGAGTGTATGTTTGTGGATGGGATGCCAATCAAGTGGGTTGCTCTGTCCTGGACAGTGCCAAGCTTCTTGAGTGTTGTTGGAGCTGCATTCATCCAGGCAAGTGGGGAGTATTCCATCACACTCCTGACTTGTGCCTTGTAAATGGTGGACAGGCTTTGGGGAGTCAGCAGGTGGGTTACTTATCATACGATTTCTAGCCCCTAACCTGCTCTTGTAGCCACAGTATTTATATGGCTCGTCCAGTTCAGTTTCTGGTCAATGGTAAACCCCAGGATGTTGATAGTGGGGGATTCAGTGATGGTAATGCCATTGAACATCAAGGGGCGATGGTTGGATTGTCTCTTGTTGGAGATGGACATTACCTGGCACTTGTGTGGCGCGAGCATTTGTTTGTTCACCTATTGAGACTATGACTATTCTTATATGATTGTTTTTGATAATTTAGTATCTGCTAAGTAAAGAAAGATTATAGATTGTAGCATTAAAGATCGGTCCTTTTTAAAAAAAAAATCGCTTTTACAAACGGTAAGCCATAATCTTTTCTCAATCACTATGGTTTGCTATTTCGTGCTTGTCATAAAAGTTGTGATTAAAGTGGGTTTTCTTTTTTATATTGTATGATTAATCCTTTGATATTTCCAGGAAAAACTTGGGTAATCAAATTCCTCAAAGTATGGAGTACATTTGTAGAATTAATTGTAGACTTAATTACCTTATTCCCTATTGTAATTTGGTGCAATTTTTTTTGTTGATTTACATAGTGCTATTTTCATGCAGAATTCCTGGTGATTACTGTTTCATCGATATGCATTATTTTGGCGATAGTGTTGTATGAGATGCTGGTCATTAAAGTTAACACGCCTGTGTTAAAAGGCTGTCAATTTACTTCAGATACAAAGCTGTTGTTTTGTGAACAACTCTGCGCCCTTTCTTGCCTGATTTGTCTGATTGCGCAACTTTGTTTCCAAAAGCTACAAGCTCAAATAATCTTTTAAACTTGTGAAAATGAGAAATGATTTATTGTGGCCAATTTCTAAGACTGACTTCAGCACTGCAATTGTGAATTGAAATCAGAATTTGGTTTGTTAATCCAATAACCTCTCCAAGCAGCTTGTACCTACAGAAATGTTTTAACTATGACGCACTGTTTTGGTTGACATGTACTTATGTGGCAGTTATACTGAAGCTCTTGGTCACGGACTGGTGCTTGTAATGTGTATCCGTAGTGGGCAATGGATATGCATCCAACCAGGTCCTTGCAAAACAAAAATGTTTTATGCATGTGTGCTTAGACACATAATCAAAACTTTGTTCCCAAGAAAGGAGAGTTGGCTTTCTACTAACATTAGAAAGTTTCCATTACAGATACTTAAAAAAAGACTTCTAGGAAACCTGGGCACATTTATACTACACTGGGCTGGAGTTATGCTGCATTCTGTGATTTCAAATGTTAAAATGATCCAATGGAAATCAAGGACAAGGATGAAATGTGTCTCATTACCTATGTTTGTCCCAGAATCTGATTTGCAGGTTATGCTGCTACTCCCTGGTCATTACACCTGAAACCTCTTCCTATAGCAAGATGAAAGCGGCAGTATAATTGCCTGTTCGTGGACGTCCTGTAGAATAAATCACAACTGCACAATTTTATAAGGACAACCTGTCTCTTGAAGGAATATGCAGTCAACTTAATTGAGCACTTTAGATAAAGTTGTGAGAAGATCTGATTCTGAAAATGTCATCAGAAAGTCATCAAACTACTTTTGATAAGGAATTGTTACATCTGTATTGCACCCCCTTTTTTTTTGCATGTCTCGTTGAATTGGTGGTGGAGGGGTGGGGAAGAAAGTTCAAATCAAAACAGCAAGTGAAGGGATCAGTGAACATCAATACCATATGTGCAGTGGTACAATTAGGATTTTCCAAAGTTATAGACCATTGCTATAGTGAAAGATGAAGGTTTTGCATTCTCGTGCTAATGTTTATACAGAGTGAGATCCAAGAATAATAGATGAGTATTCTATATTTCCTTCATTTAGAAATTGGTGGACAAGAAATGCTGCAAGTTTTTCCTTTTGTAAAAGTGAGTGTATGATAGGGTTGCTAAAACAAAGGTTGGACCTGCGCCAGTAACATGATGCTACATTTTTTTGATTGGACATGAAAAATAATCACAGCATGACCCTGATGTCAAAGAGCAGCATATCTGAGGACTGTAATATGCGAGACTTGAAAGTCACAAATAAATATTTCAAGCTGCCTCTTCAGTGTTTTAATAAATGCCTGATAGGTTTGTTCCCTCCTTTGTTGGGAGTTGTGGAAAACTGTAGCATGGAGACAAAATCCTGTCAGTATCATGTCATCAACTGGTTCTAAAAAATGTGGTTTCCCTTTTCTCAAGGATTCAGAGTGAAAAATGTAAGGGAAACTATCAGCAATGCAGTGTAAGGGGGCAGTCACAATTTCCCATTGGGCTCTTTTTATTCCAATAAGAAGGCTTTGTGCCTTTTCATGCCTCCAGTCTTGACTGAGTAAATCATCTCTGTGTAATTGTGCACCAAGTTTATCTGGACACCTTTTGATTTAAATGTCCATTATACTCTTTCATATGTATTCTCCACACAGTTTAGCTGAATCATCTGACTTGATTAGCTCTGGGGCAACCACTAGTCTTGATGTGGATGACGTGGTGCCACATGCCGTACCTTATTGCTATGTTTTATAAAACGTTCTGGGCTGCATCTTTATATCAGTTTTTTTTTCAGCGGTAAGGCTCCTTTTCTCTGTCTGACCTCATCAAAATTATGGGATAAAGTCTCAAACCTTTGGTCTACGGGAGAAAGTTAGATTCAACAGAGCAACAACATTATGGGCAGAATTTTTTGCCTGCCAGGCGGGTGGGCCCGACCTAATCTCCAGAGGGCGGGGAGCCAATCCCTGCCGGAGAAGTGGGCCCCGCCGCCATTTTACGTGGGCGGACCAATTAAGGCCCGCCCAGTGTGACGTCCGATGGGAAGCGCTATGCGCTCCCTGTGCGGGCGGGGGGGGGATTCCCCAAAGGAGAGAGTGCGCTCTTTCACGCATGCGCATGAAAGAGCACACATCTCCCTGTGGCTAAATGCTGCCTCAGGGAGATCGCTTACACTTTGAAAAATATGAAAAATAGAAAAAAAAATTCCCTAACATGTCCCCCTCATGTGACAATGCCACATGAGATGGGACATGTTCATAATTTACATAATAACTTTATTAAATTTTTTAAAACCCTGCATGAAACCTCATCCCGCCGGTGGATGAGGTTTCATGTTTTATCTATTTGCCGCCGGGGCTCCTGGCCTGCCCACCAACCTTAAGGTTGGTTGGGCAGGTCCTTTAATTTTATAATTGATCCTGTCAATGGCCTCAATTGGCCATTGAGAGGTCGGCGGGCGCACAGCTGATTTTGCTGTGCCCCCGCCTTCCTGAAAATTTAAATGGGGCGGGGTTCCACCTGACGTCATCCCGCGTCATTTTACGCGTCGGCGAGCAGGCCCCGCCCCCCGCTCGTCGACGGCAAAATTCTGCCCTATAAGTTAGTTCAGTCTCTCCGGGGTTTTTCTTTCCTGTTAAAAGTTTCCCAGGTACATGACAGGTCAAATCTGAGTGATATACTCCCAGAAATATGATATTCTTTCTTGGCAGGCAAAAGAAGACAACCTATTTAGCTTGTATGGTTGAACCAGCAACCAAGCTCCTTTACTGGAGAACAGCTGAACTATTCACTGGGTAAAAAGTTAAACACAGAGAGGTGCTTTTTGCCTAATGAGTGGAAGTCCCAATTTTGAGGGTCCCGTGGCCTCATAAGCGGATGGCAGAACTTCCACAGCAATCTTGCCATCTAGCCAATTAACATCAAGCTGGTAGAAGGTAGTGCCAGCGGGTTGATGGAAGGTGCCATATTTAAAGGCCAGTCTGAAGCCTTCATACAGGCTACACACACACAGGGCATTGGAAGGGATATTAAACAAGGGAACCTGTGGAAGAATGGCTGGAGTCAGGGGAAGGGTGACTCCATGGTTCAGTGACACCTTCCTTGGAGGTTCTCCTGCAAGCAGTGAGCGAATAGTGAGAGGAGTTCCTCTCACTGGATGGGAGGAGGCGGCCAGCAACCCTCACAAAGTAGGCCTGGCTAGAGGTGGCTGAGGAAGTCAGTAGCCGCAGAATGGTCTCACGAACATGAGTGCAGTACCGGAAGAGACTCAATGACCTGGTATGGCCTGACAAGGTGAGTGGCATTCATAATTGCAAGTTGGCAGCCCTGCATGCCTTAAATGGATTCTGCGAGATGTGAGGCAAGGTGGCCAACACATGTATTGGACATGACCAGGGACCACAGTGAGAGACCGCATTGCCTCACGCGGGAAGCCCATGATCAGTCAGGTGGTTGCTTCACCGGCAAGGCTGAATAGCCAATTGCAGCAGTCCTCCCAGTGGTGTGATGCTGGACATGTAAAGTGCCACATTCTGATGAGGATAGCTGAGCAATGAAACGAGTAACACTGTGTATGTTTGTGGTTGGCAGGAGAAGAGCGCAATGTAGGAGCATCCAGAAGCATTCATGTAAATGCACCTAGAAGTACTTGGGGTTCCACTGGGTGCTGTTTATTTGCAGAATACCACACCATTAAAGCTTTGTGCAACTTTAAAGTTCTTGTAATAATACTTTAATGGCTCATTTGCTCAGTTCTGCACCACTGGGTCATTACCAGATGTTGAGACATTTGAATGGAGGGTATGAAAAGGTGTGCACAGAATAAGGTCAGTAATGAATGTAGTCCTTTCATTTAAAGACCCATTAATTACATTAATCAAAGGCCGGGGTTACCTCAGAGAAATAAAAACAGAAAATGCTGGAAATACTCAGCAGGTCAGGCAGTATCCATGGAATATTTCTGTGAAATAGTCATCGACCTGGAATTTAACTCTGCTCTGCCTCTAGCATCTTCTGTTTCAATTCAGATTTATACAGTATTCTGCTTTACCTCGGAGAGAAACTGAATTATTTCCACCTTAAAATGGGAGGCACTTGATGGGGCATATTACAGGGCTTCCCCAGATCTGCCTAAACACTGGAACTGCATTTTCAGAAGCCTAATTGCCTGTTCAGTGGTCGTCACATGCCAGGAGATGTAACTTTTCCCTGCCTCTATGTTGGGGCTCCGTACAGCTGTAAGCTGCCATATCTTTAGAGGTTACACCTTGTCATCCAGAATCCATTCATGAAGACATTTGGGTGGCCTCAACAGTTAAAGCACCTGGGACTGTCTACAGATGTACAAGTTGTGGCAGTTTTCTGGGAGAACATACACACCTACAGGATCCTTTTGTGGTGGTTGCAGATTATTTAAACGTTCACAAAGATCCTGGCTTCTCTGAGAGAGCTTTGATGGCCACAGGCATGCAGTTGATTACAGCGATGCTCCGGATTCCAATGACCCCCTCAGCCTGACTGGCCTGATAAGTGCGATACCCAATGTATTGCCCTATCCTCTGGTTATGGCATCCGTCACCCATTGATACAGTGGTGGGCTGCTGACTGAGATCCCAGAGATGTCTCTAGGCAATCCCTAGAATGAGCCTGAGGTGAATAAGTTGAACACTGAGGTCACCTCCACTGCCACAGGCAATAGGTGGCCTTCACATCCCATTGGCCTCAGCTCCTCCTCTGGCCCTCCGCACAGGCCTGTTAACCCCTGCCTGGGCAGATGGAGTTATCTTGTACACTGGTGCTCCGACATCTCCAAGAAGCTAAGTCTTCGGCTGTAAACCCTTTCAGCTGGAATAGCATCTTCTGTGAATATTAGCCTGCCTTGGCCACGCTGCAGCTTCATCATCCTTTGGGAGGTCCAACCATGCTCTTTGTGGCTGATTCTCTATAGCTCTCCCACTTTCCTTCTCATTGGTGGGGTCAAACTCTTGAGTGCAGGACACCCATTGAGATTTGGAACCTTCATGGCGTAGTGCCTCTCAAACTCCTCATACTGTCTACACTTGCTGCAGTGGACCTAGGAGACACCTTTCCTAACTGCACTCTACAATGGCCTCATATTTGAACCTCAGCCTGCCTGATTGACAAGCAGCTGTAATCAATGGCTGTCACTTCCAGCCAGCACCCACTTGCTGCTGAGTTCCCACCTCCTTGGAGCAGGCAAGCCTCTGACACTTAGTGGGGCCTGTGAGACCCATAGAAAATCCAAGCTTTGCAAAATTGCTCTCAGTTCATGGCCCACGACTGTCCTGTGCTTTCGCAACCCTGCTACCTGACTGGGAAATTTGCCTGGTTGTAGGAAGACATTTGGGATCCACTCTGAGGTGGTTCCCTCCACGCCTGTTGCCAGGGGGCCAGTAAAATTCCATCCAAAGAAGTAGATGAAAACCATCTCAGCAGCTAATGTCAGCACCATGACCTATTGTAAGCGAAAGGAACCAACTGGAATAACCAGTAATGAACCAGTACAGGGTTTTCCCTGTACTGTCTGTCTGATATGGTATGCTACCATATCCACAAAACCAAACATTATTTAAACTAGTTCACCTAAGAAACCTCACCTGGGCAGTTACAGAATAGGGTCCGGCTTCTGCTTTGGGTGTGTCGGCATTGCAGACCATCTTTATTCTGCCAACATTTATGTGGGTAGCGCAAGCTAAACCAGGCATGACCTGCAGAGATGGTAATCCAGATAATGGAAGCTTATAAATGGAAATAACCTAAAGATAGATCTTGAAGATTCCAAGTGATGGAGCTGTGACCATTTCCTTTGGCAGCTTGTTGCGTTGTAGGTTTGTCCTTGGGAAGAAAGATTGTATCAACATTGTCTTGGAAACAAATGGTTTTTATAGTTTGTGTGGAAGACTACCTTGTGTTTTGTCATTGCCAGAGGGCACCAGGTACTTGTTTCTGTCAATTCCCACCAGTCCATTCCATGTTCTATAAAACATGGTCAGTCTATTTTTTTTCTTCGTTTGCTGCAATCATTTCCATTCCTATTCCAAATCTTACAGAATCGGGCAGCATGTCTTTGGATCGCGTCAATCTTATTTACATTTCTCACCATGTAGGATCCCACAACACAACTCTGGACGAACAAATGTTTGGCAAGCTGTAACACTGATGTTTTTGTTCCAATGCCAAAGATTCCTCCTTAGAAATCCAAGAACCCGGTTTGCTTTGGATGTTTTCTTCTGAATGCGGAGTCCCCGTTGAAGATTGTTTTTAATGTGAACCCCCCCAGGTATGATTATGTTGCAGAATTTGATTACAGAACTTAAAGCTATCTGTTGGTCGATGCTTTTTGTTGGTAGTGTACATGACCTAGCATTTTTTGCCATCTCCCATTGGTCCTGCCAGTTTTGCAATTCCAGAAGTTTATCTAGCAGTGAATTGATATGATTTTGAGCTTTTCCTGGTGTGTAAGCCCCACAGTCATCTGCAAATAGTTGCACCCTGTTTTTTAACTGGTTGGGGAGGCCCTTTACGTATGTCAAGAAGAATAAAGGTCCCAGCAGAGTTTCCTGGGGCGCTCCGGAGAGGACTTCTTTTGGAGCGGATGATTCCCTATCACTTATTGCTCTGTCCCCTGTTGTTTTGAAAGTACCGGATCCAATTTAATAACATCCCCCGACTCCACAGTAGTGGAGCTTGGACAAGCGCTTTTCATGAGGAACTTTGTCAAATGCTTTTGAGAAATGCAGTATTGCCATGTGAGTAGTTTCATCTCTTTCAAGACTTGAAGCTAGGTCATCAAAAGTACGTTAAAGGCGTGCTTCGGTAGGTGAAAGCTGCATTTCAATAGGGAGCAGGGAGGACGCAAATCCGAGGTTCTGACAAAGGATTAATGCCAGGAAGAAAAGTCTAGACTGTAGACTATTATTGACACTATTGTGATAGTTTTGCTTTTAACAATATCTTTACTTTAAAGCCAACCCCTGCCTTCTCAATTTTGATGAATTTTAAATGAGTAAAGATGTTAAGCTTGTATTAACTAACTGAAATATTAAAATAAAATGACCCCAGCTTTATGTTTAATTGGTACACGTTATCTGCCTGATTATCTGGACCTCACTCATTATACTTACAATTTTGAGAATGTACAAATATCTTCCTACGGTATCATATTTTACTAATCAAAATGGATTTGGTTGCATTTTCACCTCATTGATAAACATGGTTTATATTAAAATAATAAACCGCTTCTGCCCTCTGGGGCTGAGACTGGAAATTGCATTGCATATCACTACTTCACTTTGCTGTCAGCCTGCTGATAACATGTGCCGAATACAGCATTGGAGGGAAGGATTTATGAGTCAGTTGGTGTCTGCTAATGGAGATGTTTTTCAGGTACCAGTTCATTTCCAATGCACTTAGAATGAATGTCCATGCGTTTTGATTGATGGAGGCAATCTGCTGAAATAGATCGCACCTCCGCTGAGATGTTGTAATTTACAGGCCTTCGTTGAATGGGGGCTTGATTAAGTTTTAATGTGTTACTTGGTTTGTCTGGAAACTTTTGAACAGGGTACAATGAAAATTTTGCCCCAGTGCTTCTCAAATGAGTATTACAAGCAAGGAGGTACCATAAGGCTTAAAGGATAATGGTTGAAATACAGGCTGTTGGTTTATAGTGGAAATGTTTTATTCAGGAAATGTTTGGTACCAATTTATATTGTGCTTTTGGCATCAACTTTTTCTAAATCCCCTTCATTGATTCACAAGCATTTTAAAGCAACAAATTGAATTGCTATAATTGGTCACAGTAACACATGGTATAAGGCTCCCTTGACAAAAGAGAAACTGAATCAAACATTTACCCAAATACAGTGTCAAATGGGATTTACTGTATTATGTGTGAAACTAACTTGCATGCTGAAACTGGTGTGTTTCCTTTTGAAGTTGTTTCTTTACAGATCATGTTGAGTGGTGAGATTTAGCAGTATAGTGTACCATTTATTTTTTTTAGGAGATTAAGCATTTCTGATTAAATGCATATCTGAGACCTTTTGAAGCCAGAATTATGATACATTCATGGATATTAATCTATCTGTAGAATAAAGCCATAAGTCTGTAGATGAGATGCCATTAGAACTGTTGATGTTCCTTCAGCGCACACAGACCAACACAGATGACAATATACATCCTAATTTATTTTAATCTTTCTAGCCAAATGCCTCGAAGTGTTCAGTAATCTGAAGGATTTGTATCATATGAGGCACTTTGGTGAGGGTGTTTATTTGAAATCCCGTCAGTTATATTCACATCGATCTGTGGTTTTCTGTGAAATAATCATTAGAAGTAAGACGAATGGACACAGTTTGCGTTTCAGTGCAATCTGCTTCGCTTTATTTTCGTACAAATTCTAAGCCAAAAAATGTTGAAGCTAGTTTATATCTGTGAATTTTATTTTGACAGTAAATGTAACAAATTTTAGTTTGCCATGGTTAAGTATTCTCCCTCTAAGGCATATCTTAAAAATGTTCAACCTCTGAGTTCTTGTACATGCAAGGTTTATAATCTTGAGTTCTGTGGAAAGATTAGCATTAACATTTGCTGCTGCTGTTATAATAATGTAGCACTGTTTATTTATGTTCTAGCCCCTGGAGATTCCTGATGGCCACCGAGCACCTTTCCCTTCCCACTATCGCAGCAGCAGTACTCGCAGTATTGACACACAGACACCCTCTGTCCAAGAGCGCAGCAGTAGCTGCAGCAGCCACTCACCATGTGTCTCCCCTTTCTACCCAACTGGATCTCAGGAGGGAAGCCCATGCTCAGCAGAAGACCTTCAGTATGACAGGGACAAAGGTGAGAGAATAGGCTTCAAAATGAGTTTATGAATTCTGTTGATGATTTTACTTCCCATTGATCACCTGCACATAGTCAGACAGGACTATTGCCTAATTGGATGTGGGTTTTACTGCAAAATGTTACATGGGTTAATCCTATCAGCCATAATTTAAACATGCAGATGTAACAATTCATGCAATACAGAATACAAATAAATAAATTATGCTAAGATTATTCTATCACTGTATGTGGTCATTTAATGGAATCTACCTGTCAAAATGAACAATATCGGTCCAATACAATCAGTGGGAGAAATTATTGTTGTTGTGAATAAAAGTGAAAGCCGCCATAGTCCCAGAGGACCATAGGCTGCTCTCTCATCAGAGAGAGACGACTGCCGGTGAATTTAAACTGAGGGTCATCACACCTCAGGTGAGGGGCGAGGTTGGGAAGGCAGAGCCGGTACGGGAATTGAACCCGCGCTGTTGGTGTCACTCTGCATCACAAACCAGCCACACAGCCAACTGAGTTAACTGGCCCCAGTGCCAAATCCCATTTTGCTATTATAAAGTGTTTACGACATCCAAGATTTGAAATTGCGCATACCAGTATAGAAGGTTTTTGATGCCTGGCATTCAGGTATTCACATTCAGGTTCTTGAAACTACCATGTTAATTCTGGAGTGGATTTATGACACAGGTGAGGGAGGAGAGGAAAACATGGTTGCCAATTTTTGTCTTCAACTCTAGGAATGTAATTGGGTAGAGTAGGTCACACGTATAATGTGCATGGCTTTTATCCCATTGAAACGTTGCTAGGTCGGGGTTCTATAATGGACGGATGGGCAATCCATTCCACTACATTACCACCCAGGAGGTGAAGATGAAGATATACACCATGGTCTCCTCTACCATAATTGCTCCTGCTCTTCCTTACAGTAGTTTTCCATCAGCTTTCCTTGATATTGCTTCTGCTGCCACTGCTCAAAATTTTGACTTTTTAATCAAAACAAATTCAAAAGTATTCACTTTTATTTTAAGTCTAGATCCATTGTAGCAGCACCAGAAGTCATGGTGAGAATAGGCAAATCTGCAGAGAGGAGGGTTAAATTGGTTACAAAGGCTCTGTAGAAGTCTAGATGGGGCAGCCCAGGCTGGTGGTGTTTTGAGAAGTCTGCAGTTCGGAATGCCTCAGTTTTTTGCGCCCCCTTTTTTGGTGGGATTTGAAAATCCAAAGACAAAACGAGATTTGTTAGCTCGGGAATTCAAATAGTTCTAGGAAGTTTCTTTTTGACCTGGAAAGTTAATCAAGTAAAAAGAACTTTAAGGAATTGAATTAACCTCATCTTGTTTCAATATGAGCCTCATTACAAATATGAATCTAGTTACATTTTTGTCTCAATTTCCCACTATTTATGACTGGTCACTACCACCTTTTTCTGTTTTAATATTCAACCAAATCTAGCTCTGCATCCTTCTTTGTTGAACATGCAACAAACTAAATATGGAAACAGTCCTCGATATTTTCCAGAAGCCATCCCCATTTTGAGCTCAAACTTTGCCTTGTCTCAGTCCAGATCGGATTGTCCAAGTTCCCTGTTGTTAGAATTGTTACTGCTGCAAACATTTCTAAACTGCTTGCAAACCTCTAAATTTTTTCATCCTTCAATGGTCTTTAACATGTTCCCAATGAGGTAACAGGCCCCACATTATTTCTTAACTCAATCCAGACAAACACTTTTTTTAATGGCTATTATTCTAACCTTAATCAATGTCACTGCTCCTTTTTTTCTTCTATCTCTGCTGAAAGTTTTAAGTTGGAAAATTTAACCAAGCCGAGTTTTAATCAAGGCAGTGATATCAGGCCCTCCCTTCATTTTAATTAATGCCACTTATTCCCGGACTTTTATTGCTGATACTTTGCACATTGGCTCTCTTATACTTCTCATTACCCTCTTCCATTCTGTTTTCCTTCACCTATCCTTTTGAACAACCTTTGCTCACTGCCCTGAGGTAAGTTTCTGCAAAACCTGCCTTGACTGTATTGTTTTAGACAGCCTTCGTCCTTCATTATATTTATTCTGAGCCTCTTCCCCCTTTGTCCCCATTCATAGAAATCCACTTCAGATATGTATAAGCTAAAGATGAGGCAGAGACCATTTTTTCTCATTTAACTCATCGTTCTGTAGACACGCTTGGTCACCACCAAATACTTAGCCACCTCTTGAATGGCTCCAGGATATTTGCCTGTCCTAATTAGAAAACCATTTGTTGTTTTCAGAAGTGCTTCCTGACATCAGTCCTTAATTTGCCTTTCAATAATTTGTACTTATGTCCTTGTGCCCTGCAGTCATCATTTAATTTGAAATAGTGTTCTTAATAAATGTTTTTTATTCCACTTTGTTTTTGGTAAACCTGTTTTAGGTCGCCTTTCATTCCCTATCAAAGCTTTCCTCATAACTTAATTTTCTGGACTAGGGGATGAACTCAGTAGTTCTTTTCTACATCATTTGTACTTTGATGTTTCCTTTGTGTCTTGTGACCAGAGCTGAACTAGGCTCTGGAATCCCTAAACCTCTCTGCCTCTCTATCTCCCTTTCCTCCTTTTAAGACACTCCATAAACCCACCATTTGACCAAGCTTTTAGTCATCTGCCTTAATATCTCTTTGTCTGGCTCGGTGTCATATCATGTATGATAATGCCTCAGTGAAGTGCCCTGAGATGTTTTATTGTGTTAAAGGTGCTATATAAATATAAGTTGTTGTTGGAGGGTTCAAGGAGTATGATCAGAACTGTGTACAACTAAAACATGGTGACCTCAGACTTTAAATGTGTTGATGTGCCCTCAGCTAATATGACCTGGTTAACAGGAATCTTGTTTCTGCCATTTTCTTATCCACCTCCATGTTAATTAGGCTAGTGAATCCCTTAAAATTGTGCTGCAACCTTGCATGTGGAACATTATTGAAGGTTTTCTAGACCTCTAACTTTATGAGAACCATATAATTTTACAAAGCAGAAGGAAATCAATTGGACCAACATGCTTGGGTCTGCTTTTTGCTAGAGCAATTTAAAACTAATCTCACCACCCTTCTTTCTCCTCACAGCGATTTATCTTCCTTTTCTGCAAATGTTGACCTAGTTTTCATCTAAAATATGTGGTGGTTACTTGCTCAGGTATGCCCTGTGATGAAGTGTTCCATACTTCAACTCACTACATAAATACATTTCCTCCGATCTTCTTTCCTCATTCTTAATTTTTAAACATTTTTTTATTATTCATGGGATGTGGGCGTCACTGGCTAGGCCGGCATTTATTTCCCATCCCTAATTGCCCTTGCTCAGAGGGCATTTTAAGAGCCAACCACATTGCTGTGGGTCCGAAGTCACATGTTGGCCAGACCAGGTAAGGACAACAGATTTCCTTCCCTAAAGGACATTAGTGAACCAGATGGGTTTTTACAACAATTAACAATGGTTTCATGGTTATCATCAGATTTTTAATTCCAGATTTTTATTGAATTTAAATTTTACCATTTGCCATGGTCAGATTTGAACCCAGTCCCCAGAGTGTTACCCTGGGTCACTAGAATACCAGTCCAGCAAAAATACCACTATGCCACCACCTCCCCCTGTTAGTGACAGTTTTAAACTGATGATCAGTCGTCGCTGATTCCTCAGCTGCAGGGTACAGCCTTGTACTATTCATGCTATCAAAATCCTTCAGAATATTTTAATAAATCTCCTATTAACCTTTTTCTGCTCTTGTGAAAATTGTCCCTTATCCCTCTTTATTACTATAGTTTCTTCTCCCTGGTGTCATCCTACTGAATGGTGTCTATAGCTAATTCTTTTTCTAGATTGTAGGGTCCAAACCTAATTTTGACCCAACCTTTGTCTTGTACAATGATCTGTTTACTTCTGTACTCTTGGCCACTATTTGTAAAATCCACAATGCCTTTGGTTTATTTTTTTGGGATTTAAATACTTCTATTTGCATTTTCAGAGACTTATGCCACTGTTCCTCCACATCCTTCACATCCTTATATTAAGTGATCACTCCAGTTCTTATTTTCTTTCCAAGATGCAACACTCTGTACTTCTCAGCACTAAATTGCATCTGCCTGTTTGCTAATCTGTTTCACTCTGATTTTCTTACAGTCTGCCTTGATATTTGCTAAAATCTCTACTTTTGTCTTTTGACTGAACAGTGATAATGTTCCATGTGCCTGCATTCATATCACCTATATGCATCACGAACATAAGTGAATACAGCATTGATCTTGGAATAACATTTCCAACCCTGCTCCAACCCATACATTAACTGTAATCTTTTGTTTCCCATCCTATAACCAACCTTGTGTCACTGCTGCTATATTTCTTTGCATTCTACAGGTCTGAACTTTTTGCAAATAGACTCCTGTGACATTTTATCAATTACCTGAAAATCCACATACTCAACATGTATTACATTCCCTTTATCTATATGAAAAATTTTCATCAAAAATACCTATTAAATTTATCAAGCTTGAATTGCCTTTAACAAATTCATGCTGGCTCTCTTTGATTATTCTTTGCTCAGTTTGACTAACTGATCCCTAGTTAATGAACCAGAAAATGCTGTAAAAACTCAGCAGGTCTGACAGCATCCGTGGAGAGAGAGAGAAAAAAAGTTAACATTTCGAGTCCGAATGACCCTTCTTCAGAGCTGAAGAGAAGTGGAAATGTGATGAAATTTATACTGTTTAAGGGGGGGTGAGGCAGGTGGAGCTGGATTGAAGGCCAGTGATTGGAGGAGGGATTGACAAAGATGTCATGAACTAAAGGTCCAAAGAGAGTGTTAATGGTAGTGGTTAGTGTTAAAAAAAAGTGCTGATATTGGCATAAAGGTAAGAAAGCAGAATGTGATTTTTTGCTGAACAAGGGTAGCATTGTGAAAGATCAACATGGGACAAGTAACAGATGGCCCTGTAGGGAATGGGGTAGCGGGAGGGGCGGTGGTGGGGGAAAAAGGATAGAAAATGGGATAAAACTACGGATAAATGAATAAAAATAAAATAAGTGGATAAAAAATAAAAATGAGTGTAGAAGAAAGGGAATAAAAAAGAAAGCAGGTGAGGATGGAGGAGAGAGTTCATGGTCTGAAGTTGTTGAACTCAATGTTAAGTCCGGAAGGCTGTAAGATGCCTAATCGGAAGATGAGTTGCTGTTCCTCCAGTTTGAGTTGGGCTTCACTGGAACATTGCAGCAGGCCAAGGATGGACATGTGGGCATGAGAGCAGGGTGGGGTGTTGAAATGGCAAGCGACAGGGAGGTCTGGGTCATGCTTGTGGACAGGCCGGAGGTGTTTCATAAACCAGTCACCCAGTCTGCGTTTGGTCTCCCCAATGTAGAGGAGACCGCATTGGGAGCAGCAGATGCAGTAGACCAAATTGAAGGAGATGCAAGTGAAGTGCTGCTTTACCTGAAAGGAGAGTTTGGGCCCTTAGACGGTGAGGAGGGAGGAGGTAAAGGGGTAGGTGTTGCACCTTCTGTGATTGCATAGGAAGGTGCCATGGGAAGGGGTTGAGGTGTTGGGGGTGATGGAGGAGTGGACCAGGGTGTCCCGGAGGATACGGTCCCTACGGAACGGTGACAGGGGTGTGGGGGAAGATGTGTTTGGTGGTGGCATTATGCTGGAGTTGGCAGAAATAGCGGAGGATGATTCTTTGAAAGCAGAGGCTGGTGGGGTGAAAAGTGAGGGCAAGGGGGACTCTACTATGGCTCTGGGAGGGAGGGGAAGGCATGAGGACAGAGGCGTGGGAAATGAATCGGACACGTCTGAGGGCCCTGTCAACCACAGTGTTGGGAGAGGAACCTCGGTTAAGGAAGAAGGAAGACATGCCAGAAGCACCATTTTGGAAAGTGGCATCATCGGAACAGATGCGACGGAGGCGAAGGAACCGAGAGAATGGGATAGAGTCCTTACAGGAAGTAGGGTGTGAGGAGCTGTCGTCGAGGTAGCTGTGGGAGTTTTTGGGCTTGTAGTGAATATTGGTGGACAGTCTATCACCAGAAATGGAGACAGAGAGGTCAAGGAGAGAAGGAAAGTGTCGGAGATGGGCCATGCGAAGGTGATAGAGGGTTGGAAATTAGAAGCAAAATTGATCATTTTTCCAAGTCCAGACCAGAGCATGAAGCAGCACCGAAACAGTCATCGATGTACTAAAAAAGAGTTGTGGGAGGGGGCCTGACTAGGACTGGAACGAGGAACGTTCCACATACCCCATAAAGAGACAGGCATAACTGGGACCCATGCGGGTACCCATAGCCGCACCCTTATTTGGAGAAAGTGAGACAAGTTTAGGGAGAAATTGTTCAGTGAGAGAACAAGTTCAGCCACACGGAGGAGAGTTATGGTGGATGGGGATTGTTCAGGCCTCTGTTCAAGGAAGAAGCGACTTAACCCACGTAGATTCCAACTGAAGTTCCACCCCTCATGTTCCGACTCCACCCAGGATTATAGGTATCTACGGGACATACAATGTTCCTCGGACTGCTGTTCTCGTCGCATTCTGAGATCCACACCTAGTGCCATGCGCCGCCATATTAACACATTCGACCTCTCTCTCCAGCAGCACAGAATCATCCTATTCATAGCTGTCCTTGTCCCCAGTTTCATTTTATTCTTCATCTCATCTGACGCCTCAGCAAGAAACTTTTCCTCTTCCTTTCAGATGCTAAGGAACACAAGCTCCAACAACTCATTGATACCAAGGCCCATCCAGGACCCTCTACCCCTTCCCGTCCCTCTGACTCCATCCCGTCTTCCAATCCCAGTCCCGGCCGTGTATTCACCATACCCCCTGACCTTCCCCTCTCTGATGCTGAACGTTCAGCAAAGGACTCAGTTTCATACCCTTATACCCTCACCTCAATGAATTTCGGGCTTGGCACGATGCTGAACTCTTCTTCTGCTGCCTTCGTCTCCGTGCTCACTTCTTTGGGCAGGAGTCCTCTCCCCGTTCAATGGATCCTTTTACCCACCTCTAGCATTCCCCCTCCACCTGAACCCCTTCCTCTGACCTCTTACCTGCTCTCGATCTTTTCATTGAGAACTGTCAACATGACATCGGCCATCTCAATTTCTCTGCCCCTCTCACCCACTCTAACCTGTCTCCTTAACTTGCCGCACTCTGTTCCCTTAGGCCCAACCCTGACTTTGTCATCAAACCTGTCGACAAGGGCGGTGCTTTTGTTGTCTGGCGTACTGACTTCTACCTCGCAGGTCCAACTCTCAGACATTTCTTCCTACCTCCCCCTGGACCATGACCCCACCACCGAACATCAAGCCACTGTTTCCAGGACTATCACTGACCTCATCTCTTCTGGAGATCTTCCCTCCACAGCTTCCAACCTCATAGCCTCCCATCCCCAGACAGCCCGCTTCTACCTCCTTCCCAAAATCCACAAACAGGACTGTCAGGGTGGACCGATAGTGTCAGTCTATTCCTGCCCCATGGAATTCATTTCTCCCTATCTTGACTCCATTCTCTCTCCCTTTGTCCAATCTCTTTCCACCTACATTCGCGATTCCTCTCATGCCCTACATCATATCAACAATTTCCTGTTCCCTGGCCCCAACCACCTCCTCTTCACCACGGACGTCCAACCCCCCTACACCTCCATCCCCCACCAGAATGGCCTGAGGGCTCTCCACTCCTTTCTTGTACAGAGGCCCAGACAATCGCCATCCACCACCATGCTCCTCCGCATGGCTGAACTTGTTCTATCACTGATCAATTTCTCCCTAAACTTATCTCACTTCCTCCAAATAAAGTTGTGGCTATGGGAACCTGCATGGGCCCCAGTTATGCCTCTCTCTTTATGGGGTGTGTGGAACATTCCTTGTTCCAGTCCTACTCAGGCCCAACTCTTTTTTCGGTACATCAATGACTGTTTCAGTGCCGCTTCATGCTCTCGTCTGGACCTGGAAAAATTATCAATTTTGCTTCCAATTTCTACCCCTCTATCACCTTCACATGGTCCATCTCCAACACTTCCCTTCTCTCCTTGACCCCCCTATCTCCATTTCTGATGATAGACTGTCCACCAATATTCCTTACAAGCCCACCAACTCCCACAGCTACCTCGATTACAGCTCCTCACACCCTACTTCCTGTAAGGACTCCATTCCATTCTCTCAGTTCCTTTGCCTCTGTCGCCTCTGTTCCAATGATGCCACTTTCCAAAGCAGCGCTTCTAACATGTCTTCCTTCTTTCTTAACCAAGGTTTCCCCCCACTGTGGTTGACAGGGCCCTCAGCCGTGTCCGACCCATCTCCTGCACCTCTACCCTCACACCTTCCTCTCGCAGAACCATGATAGGGTCCCCCTTGTCCTCACTTATCACCCCACCAGCCTCCACATTCAAAGGAACATCCTCCGCCATTTCCACCAACTCCAGCATAATGACACCACCAAACACATCTTCCCCTCCCCTGTCAGGCTTTTGTTTACCCTCATGTGTTCACTTTCTTGCGGTGCTAGTGAAAGCATGGCACGTTGTGTTTGAAGTGCATCCCAGGAAGAACCCAACAGCACAGTTATTTAGATAATCTTGTACCTTAGTGATGTCATTAAGAATCCGCTGCCACAGCTTCCTGTGAATAGAGAAGTGTTCAGCCACACCACTGGCCTCTCAAAGTGGGGTGTTTTCAATTCTGTCTGCGAATGTTCATTTACAGTGAAGCAGGACCTCTGACGAGTTTCTGCTTCTGGAAACTTTAGGCAGTTTAGGTAGGTAAATCTCAGTCATGGGGCCTATAGGGCAACTTTAATATTGTAATTTGGCCTCGTTGCAGAATAAAGCAGAACAGTATTCCCTCTGCTATTTGAGTTTCCAGGGTTTTCCTAAAATGGTTGCTCATGCAACTAAACTGCACCTGTTCATATTTACATGAATGAGTTGTGGAAGTATCTTCCCTCTAACTATGAAAGCCCCATCTCAAGCAAAAGCAGGACATGTCATCTATCGCAGAACCCTGGTTCAAACCCTTCTTCGTGTAGATTAGTTCCCAGTCTTCAAAAAAACAATCACCTGTCCCAAAGAACAGGATTGATCACAGTTGAACGCAGTCTGTTTTTCTGGTCTAATGCCAGCAACTGCCTTTGTAATCCTCAGTGTAAGACTATTCATGAGGTTCCTGCAATTGCACCATCTTTGCTAGCACTCTTGAAGATTATGGAAACTTCATTCTATTTTTCTGCCTTTATAACAGTAATGAAAAGTAGCGATAACTTGACCAAAAATGTACAATTGAAGAATGCAAGTACAAATGTCACAAGTTTGAGTAAAGGTAGAAATTAGAGAATGGTTTTTATTCCTACCAGAACAAACTGTGAGAACATCTTTGAACCACGGTCAATCAATACCTATCTAAAAGGGTGCTGGGTTAATGTGTAAACAGAAATAAAAAACAGAAAATTCTAGAAATACACAGCAGGTCAGAATCTGATGAAGGGCATCGACCTGAAATGTTAACTCTGTTTCTCTCTCCACACATGCTGCCTGACCTGCTGAGTATTTCCAGCATTTTCTGTTTTTGTTTCAGATATCCAGTATCTAGAGTATTTTGCTGCTGGAATGATATATGTTTAATTTTGAGGATTAATGAAGTGTGAAAAATGCTGCTGGAATTTTTTTTTAGGGCTGGTGGGGCAATACTTGACTGCTCTGTTAAACAAAGCAAGGGGAGTAATTACTGATGCATGAAGTTGGATAGGAGCAGCTTAATGGACCAAACGGCCTCTTCTCTCACCTGCCTTTCTTGTGCACTTTCTCCTTTGAGAGATCTGCTTGTTGGAATATCAGCTTCTGGCAGCCTTTTTGCTGGCTCAGCCCTGGCAGCCTGAGTCTCTCCTAACCAGGAAGCTATTCATCTTCCTTTTTCTAAGTCTTGAGAACTGTATATAGGATGGAATTCTTTATTCTTTGATTCAAAAGCATCATTCATCTTGGCAGTTGCTGATGATGTAGGAGAATGTTGCAAGCTATAGGGATTAGTTAATTAGTTTACATTTTGACATTTAATGGACATCAGCCACCTGGAGTTTAATTAAGCCATCGGAGAATCATTTCCCATAATTTTTATGAATTTCTTTGCTGGAGCAAGCTTGATAAGTCTATTGGTCTGGTTTTTCATATGCTAAATGTCAACATATGATATGTCCAAGAGTCAATCACATGGAGTAAGTCAAGGCAGCATACTCTTTTTTCCTGACATTGGAGTAAAAACAAACTATGGTATTGTAGTGCACATTTCACATGTAAAGAGAAACGCACAAGTCACATGAACAATATATCCAGGTCTTAACATCAAAAATGCCTTATCTAATGTGCCTCTTTGCAGCAAAATTTGCCTTCTGACACTGAGGTACAATCTCATCCAGTGAAGTGTCTAGGGTGCCTTTTAATTCAAAAAAAAATCTTTCCTTTAGTACCAATTTCCGTTTCTACCCCTGGATGCAATATTAGCTCACAGCTAACGGTTAGGTAAGTAATTTTTCCTTAGTCATTTGATAATTTTTACATCAAATTGCGAACTGCAGGTTTTCATTACACGCCAGTGTACTTTCCATTAAATCAGTTTCCTAAGGTGGATTGATAGAATGGGAAAATTCTGTTTTCTACAACAAAATGATTTCCTGACTGATGCGATGCAGATCAGCCATAGTTACCCAGCATTTTGACAAATGTAATCAATCAAACAAATATTCATGAACATGATCAAAATAAGCCTATTTACACGAACTACAGTGGGTAATGGTGACTTTTAGGAGAAGGCAAGCCTGAACATTTATCAGTCTCGACTGACTCAATTTACAAACAGATTAAACGTTACAGGACTGTAAAGAAAGAAAATAACAAGATAGCGGTACTTTTTCAACTAGGCTGCTACTTTGTAATGAAAATTGGCTACTGTATATAAAAGATGTTTTATATGATCCTCTGTCACTTTTCATGATACATGGTTAGTGCCAAGAAATTATGTTGAATGCAGCATAAAATCAGCCAGCCTAATTTTGTTTCTTCATAAAGCAAATTAGGAAATTTATGAGGCAAGGCCATTTTGGACAGATTCAGATGATTAAACAGACAAAGCAGGGCTGTAATATCTTGAGCTGTGTTATGAGTGTAATTTAAATTTAAGAAATGGTTGAAGAAATGTCGACTTATGTTTGTAAATTCAGAGTATCTGTTTCTGAAAAACTAGCTTAAAAAAATGTTTGTCACTCCTTTTCTTTAGTAATGAGTTGTTGCAATCTCGATTAAGTCTATGAAATGTCTCTTTTCTTTCTCTCTCCCAGGCATCTGCCAACTCTTGAGTTGACTACTAGAAAGTGCAAGAGATCAGTCCTGGCTGACTCACTCGGCCTTTTCATTTGTTCCCATTCTTCTCCCTTTCATCTCCCGCCCCCTGCCCTGACTTTACAATAAAGCATTCTGTCGTGTTTTCTTAAGCTCTCTCTATATTGGACTACCAGCAAGTGCATCAAAGCTCCTCAGTGTGATTCTCTGTGACTTTCCTACAATGCTATAACCAAGATTAAAAAATTGCCCATTGGAAAATGTTGGTTATCAACCCATATCTAAGCACTTTGTAGTTTAGTGTGTTGACAGTTTCTAATGCTGTGCCACCACACTGCTCATATAACTGCTATGAACTAAGGATTGTAACAATAGGAAGGAAATGTTGTATGTGACAGTGTCATATGAATTAATTTGATATAGTTTAGTCAGTGTCAATATAATGCCAATAATCTCAATAAACATGAGCATAGATGAGTTTCCCTCTAGACTTGACTATTCCAATGCTCTCCTAATCTACCCCTCATCTTCTTTCCTCCATAAATTTGAGTTTGTTCAACTTTGCTGCCCGTATCCTACTTCACAACATCCATCACCTCTGTGCTCGCTGACCTGCAGTGGTTCCTGGTATCTGAATGCCTTCATTTTATAATACTCGTCCCCGTGTTCAAACCTTTCCATAGCCTCGACTCTCCCTATCTTTATAACCTCCTCCAACCCTGCAAGAACCCTGTTCTCCCAATGCTGCTCTCTTGTCCATTGCTCGTTCCTTCACACTACCAATAAGATGCTGTATAAGTACAAGTTGTTTTTTGTATGACTGTTCCCAGATCATAAGCAATGAAATGTTCAATTTGGTAATGCCATCAGCAGTCAACCTGCCCATAATGAACTAATTTTTTTTTTAGAAGCGCTGAACTCTAAATGCATTTCCTTAGGATTGCCAACTGGTAAGCTTTAGTTACAACTTAATTTTCTTGGAAGGTCCAGTCTTGGAAATGGTTGGGCTAAAAATTTGACTGCCTTGTTTTTTTGGGGCATGGAGGTCATGATTTGCAACCTGCTCACACCAGTTCCATCAAAGGACACAACTCAAACACTTGGTGCTCCCACCTGGCTACCTTGATTTTAGTGTCAGGCTGTGTGGGTTTCTGGCTGCTGGTGCCCTCTTAGCACTGCTGTCTGCCTCTGCGTTCAGCAAGGGGCCAAACAACATTGTGAAAGTAGATGATGCAGCCAGCCTGCCTTTCTTAAAAGCAGTCTGTTCCCTGTTAAAGGAAATGATGTGCTGAATAATATTGCTTGAATTTACAACATTTACAACAGGCCAGATGAAGGGTTCCAGAATGACGGATTCAGCACTGGAGGCATTAGTGATGGAGTTGGGCAGGAGGAGCTGCCATGATTTCATGGGGTTCAGGAGGTTCTCGAGGACCATCCTCAAAAGGGAGTGGAAACAGATAGCCAGGGAGGTCAATTCCTTGCATTTGGACCTGAGCACCTCGTTGCAGTGCCAAAAGAGGTCAGGTAACATCGTGGGTGGTCAAGGTCAGTGAATGCATCCTAACATGATACTGCCCACCACAGCACCAACCTCTCAGGCTGTTCAATGCACCCATACCCCCAGTACCATTCCCTGGCACTGAGGACTCACTCCTAACAGTCATACACTCCACCTCACCCTCACAAGCCTACCAATGTTGCCACCCTCAAAGACACCTTTCACTGCCATCACATATAACCAGCTATTCATCTATAGCAGAAACATCAACCAAACACAGCACTACATAATCACTGACATTCTGTCTTCTCTCTTGCAGTACAAGTTGGAACACAACAGAAGGGAGAAGAGCAGAACCAGCAGGGTAAAAGGATCCCTGCTTCTCCTGAGCCCGATAAAGGAGATGGCTCTCAGCATCATGGAATCAGCTGCGAGAGAGCCTGTGGTATTCGGTATCACTGAGAACATTGACGATGATGACATTTTCCTGCCAAAGCCCCTTCTCAACTCCCAGCTCGCCCTCATCCTGCTATCTGGCATGGTGAACACGCTGCTGATGATGCCACCATGGACCTCTTGCTTCCTGCCCCCCACCCCTTCCCTCACCAACTTGCCGATTTCCTGTTTTCAGACACCCAAGAACTGCCTCCTGCCCAGCCACAGCAGCCCCCAGTAGGGAGAGAGAGAGCAACAGCGCAGCATGAATGATCTTGATCTGACACTCTCAGTCACCAGCTCAGATACTGGCAATGCACATACCTTGGGGACATGTATTGAATTGAGATCAACCGATGGCACAAGTAGCCTGCAGCCACACCAGGGTGAAAGGATAGCTTGTTTGCCAGTTCACAGGAGGGGAGGTCGCAGATGAGTTCAGCTGCAGAAGACTCAATTAGGACCGCGATGAACTGCATGCAGGAGAGCGCTGATTCCTGTGGAGAAATGCTGGGTTCATTGGCTGGCCTGTCAGACAGCCTCCTGTGACTTTCAAGGAGCATGAAGGAGTCTGGCTCCAAGTTGGTAGAGGGCATCACACAGAGCTTGTGTGGGTGGGTCACCTACTATTCTGCCATTGCTGAGGATGAAGCAATACACTCTGGTAAATCCAGGAATTCACAGTACCTCCAATAACACACCAGAACCAATCCCGTAACATTTAATCTGTTTGTAATTTTGCAATAGCAGAAGTTCCTAAAAATTACCTTACCTTCAATTTGGTTGCCTGACCCTTTAGGCAACAGTAGCACAGGATCTATCTTGCAGTTTAGATTGATGTTTTCAGAATGACACGCAAAACCATTGCCTGGACCTGTGTGGTCCTAATTAGATATCCTGACATCAGCTGGCTGAGCTGTCTGACAACAGGATAACACTTTCGCAGCCTTCCAACATGTTCTGGGGAAACTAGCCAGGGACCTCATCTCAAGAAGGTGTTGAGCAGGCCCCGCTGGAATCGGCTGAGGTGCAGTGTACTCCAATGAAATATCACTAGGCCTCTGGTTGTGAATTTAGTGCCCTTTACGTTAAAAAAATCCTCATGCAGATTCGGAAGAACAAATGTGTTCTATGGAATAATCATGTATACTATGGTCCATCATAACTAGACTGATAAAGAAGAAAGTTAATGAACCTGTTTTTCTTTGTGTTTTCCCTGGATGGTAACTTCACTCCCCAACAAATACCAATTAACATCTAACATTCGCTGATGTATGCTAGACAATTCACAAAGAATAATCTAGGAACAGTGGCAAGACAATACTCTGAGGAGATGGGGTTACAGATAATACACTAATCAGTGCATTTCATGGGATGATTCTGTTTGACTCTAACTTTCCTGCAACCTCTGATGCTATTGAAGTTCATAATAACTTGACATGACTGAGATAATTACGCATTAAAATCATTGACAAAAATATAAGACGCAGAATGTAACAAGTTAGACTATTCAACATATGTAGTATTAAAGCTTTTGTTCCCTCCCTCTTTCACTCCACCCCCCTCCTTTCCCTCCCTGTCTCTTCCCCTCCCTCCTTCCTTACCTCCCTCATCCCTTTCCTCCTTCCTTTCTTTCCTTGCTTTCCTTTCCTTCCTTTCCTTTCCTCCTTTCTTCCCTTCCCTTCCCCCTCTCCACCAGCCCTGAACCCCCTCCCCGTGTCCCCTCCTTCCTTCCCACCTCCCTTCCTCCCACCCTCCCCGTCTCCCCCTCCCCGTAATGCTGTATGTTGATTGAATTATTTATTGAATTGCAGTTGTTTCATGGCATTAGCACATGATCACTACAATGATTCATGTTCCCATCCCAGCTTTTGAACATACCAGTTCAATGGATCTTAGTTTTTTTTAATGATTTTTGAAATCCACTTATCTATACAAATGTGTTTGCATATTAACTCACTCAATGGCTACAGCACAATGCTGGTTGAAGAGTTTTCTTGAGAAGCTAGTATACACCAATGCAATATTTCTCACTAATAAAGTTGAATCACCATTCTGACTAATGTATTGCTTAGGAGCCAGTTTTTGGAATGCAACAACATATGCTTCATGTAGAGATGGCGGGCAGGTCTGGGGTTGTATTTCCTGTCATGGTGAGCTCCTGATTCCTGTTGTTCAGTGGTGGCAAGTGCAGGACAGCACGTCTACAATAGGGAAGTAAAAATAACTTAGCAAGTAGTTTTTTTAAAATACTACTTGTGGAAGTTAGGTTAATGTTAACTCCTAATGACATGCCTGTACCCTTTACTGGAGGTCTAGAGAAAGAGTGAGGGTACAAGATTGAATTCTGGCTAAGCAGCATCCTACAATTGACTGGATAGAATATGAGTAAATTCCTAGAGATTTTTAAGTTTGGCCCAAAGTAGGCATCTATTTGTGTGACCCTGACAGCAGCCCAAGGCCACAATCAGGAGGCTGGAACCATTTTCAAGTTCAAGCCACATTTATATCTGATCTTTGTGCTTTGTGCCCTAAGAAGGTGCTCTGCTAACCTGACCATTTTGGTGCAACAGAAAATTGGCCAGCTTCTGCACAACCCAGCGAGCAGGTAGAACTTTTTGGGAGTAAATTCAGAGGGAGTGAGAACAGGCTGCAGTGGATTAAAGGTTTTTGTGGGGCAGGAAGAGCATGTATGATCTTTTCAGAGTGGCTTCCAATTAGGCTACTCAACACCTCGAAAAAAAATGGCATTTGGGACCCACAACTGGATTACGACCCAGATTTGCACACATAAGCAGCCCCCTCGCCCCAGTCTGTTTTGGGCATAAGTGCCAGCTGTCCATTTAAAGACCTGCCTGAAAATTGAAGCAGGCAAGCAAACGAGCCCCCAACAGATTATCCTTTACCAGTTGCCTGATTTTCAGACATGATCGGATGGCCTGCTCCCCCACCCCCATTCAGTGAAGCAGCAAATTGCTGAAGGCGGCTAGCATAGAGGCAGTACCACAAATGGCCCATAGGAGTATTATGACTACCACTGGATGAGTACCATTGCCATTCTTCATGGATTTTATTGTTGTAGTGAATGGCTTTTGGGTATTGTCAGTTAGTAATATGATGGTAGAATTGCAGCTTCTGCATGAATTCTAACAAATCCTCAAGGTGGCATTTCTCTCTCTCGTTACTGATAATTTCAAACAAAAGTTGTCCTCTGCTTTGAGGCAGACACAGGATATATTCTGCTTAGTCCTTGGCTTATAATATCTGCAAGAGTTTTTAAAAATGAAAAGACTATAGCTATAATTAAATAAATAGTGACTTTCATTAGATAAAATACTTTGGCAGCTGTTGGTGTGGAGCACACGTGTTTTTGCTTGGCTGTTAGAGAAGCAAAACTTTTAAAATCTTTAAAACTATCCAGCTCCATGGATAGAGAATTACATGGGAGACAAATACTATTATTTGCGCACAAAATCATTAGATTTTAGTAATGTAGCTAATTACTGAAATACTGAGTAAATTTAAAGATGTTTGACCCTATACAACAGTCAAATTGGACTGTTTAAATCTGCATATTCTTGAAAGACAAAGGGATGAATGAGAAATGGCTCTAAAATGGAAGGGAAAGCAGTAGAATGTGAATCGTGTATTCTGAGAATCAGTGTAAGTAGTGGAGGCAACCAACACCTGCATAGGGGACTGTGTCAAATATACATTTGTAATGTTGGTAGATGGTGTGCTTGCCGACTGGGTTGGATGCAGAAATAATGGAACTCCAGACCAGGTTCCCTTCCTCAGTTGTGCATGCATTAAGGTTTTAGTCTTGATAGTATTTTTAACCTTTATACACAAGATGGTGTGCATGTTGGGTTTGTGTACTGGTTATAGAGGTTGGTTGACGGGACATTACCCCCTGCACCACTTCATATCACAAAATCCAATTTACGTTTATGGATGTTCTGGATTACCTTATTGTATCTAAATTATTTTAATGCGAATTGTCATAAATAAGTATGTGTATATGTGTAAATACATATATTAATTGAGTTGCTTTATAGTTTGATCCACTATCCAAGACATAAGCTAGTAAAAGCACCAGCATTAACTTCCAAATACAATTTACTGTTTGATTCTTATGTTTCAAAGTGTCTTAGATTGAACTAGTGGCAGTGAATTCATGAGGAATACTAGAATTTGTCAGGTATAAATGTATATTTATTATGGGAGGTTTACTGCTGAAAGAAATTACAACACAAAATGTAAAACTTGTTCAATATGGCACAATCCTGTCGTGTACCTAATATATTGGAGAGCATTTCATGAAAAACAGTATATAACATGCTGATTTTTAATTTAAGCTTGAAATATTGTTGTGAATTAACATTGTGTTGTTTATGTTAGTTAATAAACTGGTTTGTTTCACAGCATGAAACACACCTGTGCTACTTTTGTTAATTAAAAAAAAGTTGTCCTAAAGACTTTACCCAATGTTTAAGAGATCACTACTTTGTATGATGCTTTGATACAAGACTATATCATTATTCAGCAAAAGTAAAATATAGAAGGTTTGTTGCAGTCAAATGAGATCTGTTTTCTTTTACAATGCTGTAAGCTCTTGGAGTCACCAAGATATGTTCATGGAATCCTGAAAGAAATTAAGAGGCTTGATACAATAAGTAGATTCTATCATATTGTTGTGACAGTAATCACTTAGCTCTACGTGTAAGTTAAGAAGTAGAATTGCTAGAAAATTGAGCAAAATATAAAGTAATACCTTCTCCTCTTGGGACAGACTCTTATAAATTGGAAAAACATAATTTACAAGTGTGAGTGCACCACAGTAACAAGAAGTGAATACCTAACTAGTAAACAAACAAGGCCATTATTTCTCTGCTTGCCTGTAGCAGTAGTGTGGTGTACGTTCTGGGGTAGGCAAGCTATTTTCTATCTGGTGGTAGTCAAAGAAGAGTGCCAAATATTCACGTTTGACCTTTGTCACCTTATTTCTTCTCTCCCCTTTTTTGCTTTATTACCACCAAGGGTAGGAACCCCTGATTAAACATCCCCAAAGCTCTGCTCCATGCATGTACTTACAGTCAAGTTTAATATGTGTTGTGCAAGAAATGACCATACCCACATAGTCAAGCTACATCTTGATATCTACTCTCTGGAATTCTGCCAACAGAGATTGAAGAAAGTGACTGCTGCAGTGTGAAAGCCATTCACAATATTACCCTTCTGTTTCTAATATATTCTTTACCATCTTTAACAATCAAAATTTTACCTTCTCTGTTCTGTATTTTTATGGCTTGATTTTCATTCATTTTGGACTTTTTTGTTTTGCTTTCTTACAACCTATTTTAGGCTGAATCGATAATATACTCTGGGAAGTCACACTAGCATGAAATGGTCTCAAGATAAACTACCGCTTTCATGTCGAGCACCTCAAACCACCTTGCACTGATTCCAAAGTGACAGAATTAATGCAGCTTCTAAATGATTCTCCCTCGAGGCTAATCATGTTTCTCTGTTGTACACCAACATGAAACCTTTATATAGAATATTCCTCTTCTAGGAATATTGATGTTGTGAAAATTTCTGCTTTAAATCTATGAAAGTCCCCTTCCAAATGTGAAGAGAAACACAAATATAATTTCATTGCAGGGTACAGACTAGCTGCCGAAAGTGCTTCAGTTAGTTCTGCATTGGAATAGATGGATCTCTAAGAAGCAAACACAAACTGAAGCAGTGCTTGAAGTGCTTACTCTCAGTATTAAATAAGTTTTGTGCATGCGTAGCATTCGAGAAACTTTCCAACTGAAATGGGATTTCCAAGTAGTAGTATAGTTTATGGAATAATTTTAAATTTGCATGTAAACCAATTGTTTCAGTAGTTTATGTCTCAGGCAATAGTAGGAAGGCTATGTATATGTAAAATACAAAACTGTGCACCCATCTGTTTTAATGACATTACTCACCCCATCCCCATAGATTACTTTTTAAGCTGGAAAAACTATAGAAGCATGGGGAGAGAGCAATGCAGTTCTGAAACCTTCCACATTAATCACTTTCCATACATGCCATTTTACAGAAAAGAAATGATTTCATAGAAAATTATAAAAGGGGAGAAACACTAGTGATTTTAAATGGAATATGAGTGCACCTTTTCCTTTTACCTGTCCGTATGACAGATACAGAAGTGGTTCAAAATTGAGTGACCTGGCAATATTTATATGACTAAACAATATTTTACAGATGGTGCTTTCAGTATTTCCCAGTTTTGCATTATACCTGTACGCTTCTTATCGTAAAATATCTTCTCATAAATCTTTCCCAGAAATGGGTGGTGTAGTACTCGATCTTTAGTGATTGTTGAAAACTGAAAATTAGTTGATGGTTTTATATTAAAATTTATTCAAAATTTCGCTGGTGCAAGTAAAAAAAAAGCACTGTGTTGGTGGCTGCTGTGTGTTTACCCGCATTCTGCCCCACCATCCTTTGTGACTCCGAAACCCAGATATCCAGGTGGACGTTCAGGAAGTTCAGCTTTCCCTGCCAAGGGCAGCATTAGCAGTCGAAATCAGGAGGCAAAGACTCACGAATGAGGCACTGCAGTGAAATATTTATTTCTACGTGCCACCAAGGCAGGTAAAGATGCTTTTCAGATGCCCTTGCTATTGTTTGCTTAGCTAGAACTGTGTAGTCAACAGCAATTTCCAACTCTATTAGATTATCGTAACATTACCGTGCATGATTGCAAGTGAATGTTAAATGTTCAATCAAAAACAAAAAAAAGGTGTTACTTGGCCATAATTAGATTAAATGGAGCTTAGACTTAAAGAGGAAAAGGCCCATATGTAGATTGAAACTATAGCTGGGCCAGATATCCTCCCTTTATTCAGTCAACCATTTAATATGTCAAGGGTTAGACACCATATAATGGACATAATATTCTTATGTTCTTAAAATTGTATTTGAATCCTGTGATTTTTGTTTTGATCAAACTATCTGTATTTTGGAAATATTCAACATCACCTTCTCATTTCCCTCTTCCCTGTTGTAGAAGTAGTTTGATCACTCTGTCAATATATGTCCATTTGAGAACTATTTGTTTTCATTTAAACCATCTTTCCCCATTTAGGGAAATGTAGTAATGCGATTCTTGCATGTATACTTGTACATCAAGGATCTAGCAATGTTGCATTGTCAGTAATTGTGTCAAATGATGATGTCAGCCCTGATGTTGTATGGGTCCAAACTAGAAGCCTGTTTTTGTAATGTGTTGATATTTCTAACGGTAAACCATTTAATTCCATAAAATCAATGTTTTGACTGCAAGGTAATGTGAACGTCAGGACACGTGTATTCAGGAAGATGCAAGATTGCCATTTATAAAGATGTGTTGCATCCATCCCAGATTGAGTCAGCTACTTCTTTCTCAAAAGTGCTAACGCATGCCGGGATATGGTTCTTCCTCTTTATGCCATGGAAGTATACAGCACAGAAGGAAACCACTTGACCTTTCATGCCCGTGCCAGCTCTTTGAAAGAGTTTTCTACTTAGTTCTGCTCCCCTATTCTGTCCCTATTAGCCCTGAAAATGTTTCCTTTTCAGTATATATACAATTCTATTTTACAAGTTACTATTGAATTTATTTTCACCACATTTTCAGGCAGTGCATTCCTGATTAGAGTCTGGACGGTGAGTGTCAGCGATATTTCAGTTGCAAATACAAGAAGTGATGATTATCATGCAACATTATTCACTTGTGTACCAGGCAACAAAAAGTTTGCTAAGCCCTTCATTCCCCCCTGTTCCTCCACCAAAAGAATCAAGTTTAGTTTCCCATAAGTTTAAATTGGGAATAACATCTTTTAAGAGAAGTATTTTTTTGTGCCAGTCAATAGCTGTCAATAGCTGGCACAAACTGCTTCTTTAATCTTGCTTGCCATTTTTCCCTGAGAAAAAGCAGTTTTTAACTGAAAAAATGGGAAAAAGGAAAGAATCTGGTTTCCTCCTTCAAATCCAGCAACAATAATATAAACTTATCATGAAATATATGTGTTGTTCTAGAATAGTTATAACATCGCTGAGCTTGTGATTTTTTTTTCTGCTTAAAAAAATACACAGGCTTACATGGTATCTTTAAGGAGGGAATTCTGCTTTAAATGGCATGCTTGGAACAATGAACTTTTGTTTGAAAATCTTCATTATTCTCTTCCTGTAAACTGTTGATGTGTTAACAGGAATAATGTTGGAAAATGTTCTGAGGTATGCTGTCTAAATTTCTCTGCTCTTTCGTGGAAAGTTATGCTGAAAGGAAGTTGTTCTCTTTATTTTCTTGTGTATGTTCCTTGTTTATGATGCACTTGCTAAATGTATTAAATGCCTTTAAAAAAACATCAGTGCAGCATTGATGCCATACAGGTCATATCCTTCTTGATGTCGCGCCTTATTTAATGTCCTGTTCCAATAGAGTGAGGGTCAACAAACACACAAAAATTATAACTCATTACTACAAGGCATCAATAGCTATGGCAGTCTCCTGTAATAATGTTACACTCTGGTTTGCAGCCAAAGCATGTGCTAATTTGCACTTCATTGCGTGGAGTGTCTGCTGCCAGCTCAGTAACCCTGTATTTTATACATGTAGGTGAGAGACATCACATGTTACAGGATGAGAGGTGCTCCTTTAACTCCAGCCTGTGGAAGGAAGTTTTGTTTTTCCGAACAAAATATTACCTCTGATTGTTTAACCCCTTGCTTTGAGTGTAACTAAAATGGAACCCTAGAGCATGAGAAATTATCTATTTAAAATGCTGGTCTACTTTGTCACCTGGACAAGAATCTATCCTTGGTGCCCCCTCCAATTTTTCATCTACATGGTGTCCTTCAACGACATCATCCAAGGGTACAATGTTAGTTTTCACATGAACATTGACGATGCCCAGCTCTACCTCACCACCACCTTTCTTGACTCCTCCACTGTTGCTGAATTATCTGACTGGTTAACTGAAATCCATGATGAGCAGAAATTTCCTCCAATGAAATATTGGGAAGACTGAAGCCATTGTTTTTCCCTGAACTGTTTGTTCCTCCATTCCCTAGCTACCTGCTCTGTTCCTTTCTGGAAACAGTCTGAGAATAAGCCAGCCTATTTGCAACCTTGGAGTCATATTTGATCCCAAGATGAGTTTCCAACCTCCTATTTGTGCCAACACTGACCATCTATATTCACCTATATAACATTGCCCAACTTTATCCCTGACTCAGCTCAGAAGATGCTGAAAAGCTAATTTTTTATTCTCTTGTGGGATGTGAGCATCATTGGCAAGACAAGCATTTGTTGCTCATCCCTAATTGCCCTTGAGAAGCTGGTGGGTTGAGCTGCCTTCTTGAACTGCTGCAGCCCATCTGGACCAGGTACATCTACAGTCCTGTTAGTAAGGGAGTTCAAGGATTTTGACCCAATAACAGAGAAGGAAAGGCAAGATAGCTCCAAGTCAGGGTGGTGTGTGGCTTGGAGGGGAACTTGCAGGTGGTGGTGTTCCCATGTGCCTGCTGCCCTTATCCTTCTAGGTGGTGGAGATCGCGGGTTTGGCATGCTTTATCGAAGAAGCCTTGGCGAGCTGTTGCAGCGCATCTTGTAAATGGTACACAGCTGCCGCTGTGCATTAGTGGTGGAGGCAGTGAATGTTTAAGATGGTGAATGGGGACCCAATCAAATCGGCTGCTTTGTTCTGGATGGTGTCGAGCTTCTTAAGTGTTGTGGGAGCTGCACTCGTTCAGGCAAGTGGGGAGTATTCAATCACTCCTGACTTGTGCCTTGTAAATGGTGGACAGGCTTTGAGGAGTCAGGAGGTGAGTTATTCGTCACAGGATTCCTAGCCTCTGACCTGCTCTTGTAGCCACAGTATTTATATGGCTCGTCCAGTTCAGTTTCTGGTCAATGGTAACGCCCAGGATGTTGATAGTGTTGATAGGGGGATTCAGTGATGGCAATGCCATTGAATGTCAAGGGGCGATGGTTGGATTCTCTCGTTGGAGATGGTCATTGCCTGACACTTGTGTGGTGCGAATGTTACTTGCCACTTGTCAGCCCAAGCCTGGATATTGTCCAGGTCTTGCTGCATTTGGACATGGACTGCTTCAGTATCTGAGGAGTTACAATAGTGCTGAACATTGCGCAATCATCAGCGAACATCCCCACTTCTGACCTTATGATGGAAGAAAGGTCATTGATGAACCAGCTGAAGATGGTTGGGCCGAGGACACTACCCTGAGGAACTCCTTCAGTGATGTCCTGGAGCTGAGAATTCTGACCTCCAACAATCACAACCATCTTCCTTTGTGCAAGGCATGACTCCAACTAGCGGAGAGTTTTCCCCTCGATTCCCATTGACTCCAGTTTTTCTAGGGCTCCTTGATGCCACACTCGGTCAAATGCTGCCTTGGTGTCAAGGGCAGTCACTCCCACCTCACCTCAGGAGTTCAGCTCTTTTGTCCATGTTTGAACCAAGGCTGTAATGAGGTCAGGAGCTGAGCGGCCCTGGCGGAACCCAAAGTGGGTGTCAGTGAGCAGGTTATTGCTGAGCAAGTGCCGCTTGATAGCACTGTTGATGACCCGTTCTATTACTTTACTGATGATGGAGAGTAGACTGATAGGAAGGTAATTGGCCAGGTTGGATTTGTCCTGCTTTTTGTGTACAGGACATCCCTGGGCAATTTTCCACATAGCTGGGTAGATGCCAGTGTTGTAGCTGTACTGGAACAGCTTGGCTAGGAGCGCGGCAAGTTCCAGTCTCTGACCTGCTTTTGTAGCTGCAATATTTATATGGCTGGTCCAGTTCAGTTTCTGGTCAGTGATGATGTCCAGGATGTTGATTGTGGGAGCTCAGCGATGGTAATGCCATTGAATATCAAGGGCAGATGGTCAGATTCTCTCTTCTTAAAGATAGCCATTGCCTGGCTTGAATTTTACCTGCCACTTATCTAAGCCTGAATGTTGTCCAGGCCTTGCTGCATATGGGCACAGTCTGCTTCAGTATCTGGGGAGTAGCGAATGTACTGAACACTGTGATCACCACCGAGCATCCCCACCTCTGACCTTATGATGGAGGGAAGGTCATTGATGGAGTAGCTTCATTCATACCTTCGTTACCTCAAGACTCGACTATTCTGACACACTCCTGGCTGGTCTCCCAACATTCTAACCTCTCATCTAAAACTCTGCTGTCCACGTCTTAACTCGCAGCAAAACCGGTTCCCCTATAACCCCTCACTGACCTCCATTATTGGCCCCTGCTCAAGCAACATCTTGATTTTAAAATTCTCATCCTTGTTTTCAAATTGCTCCATGGCCTCGCCTCTCGCTATTTCTGTAATCTCCTCCAGCCCACAGCCCTCAGATACCTGTGCTCCTCTAATTCTAGCTTCTTATGCATCCCCAATTGCTCCTCCATTATTGCCCAGATCTTCAGTTGCCTTGGTCCCAAGTTCTGGAATACCCTGCCTCTCTACCTTGCTTTCCTCCTTTGACATTCCTTAAAACCTACCTCTTTGATCAAACTTTGTCATCTGACCTGTTATCTCCTTATGTGGCTCAGTGTCATACTTTGTTTCACAACATTCATGTGAAGTGCCTTCGGACATTTCATTACATTAAAGGAGCTATATAAATATACGTTGTTATTGTTGACATTTTGAATCTCAGGAGTAAAATTCTAATTTGGCACTGGCCTGATTTTATAAGTCACCACATTTAGGACGTTTCAATGTGTGGTGCCTGATATTTGTATGTATTCATTTTCCTCATTTGAAAATTATGTATTGGATGAAACTCTTGTGTGCAGAATTCAAAATAATTTATTAATAAAACTGTATTTGTACAGGTAAGTGGGGCAGAGTGATAGTCTATCAGAAATCAATCACACGTAACAACATACTTAGTTATACTTGGAGAATGTTGTAAAAAAAATAGAGTAGTGATTAGAAAGAGTGTGGTTAAGAACAGGTTCACTTTTCATCCCAGAATGTTTTCTTCCGAATGTTCTTTGAGATTGGAGTTTACACTGGATGAATACTTAGGTGACGTCAAGGCCAAAAACATCAGCAAAATTGGGAGGATATATTGAGTCACACAAATTACAATATAGCAGCAGATTGTTTGACCCAATTGGTCTATACTTGTGGAGGAACTGATGAATGAGCATATTAAAGAAATAAGCAATATTTTTGTACAGCTGGACAAGGGAGGGTTGTAAATCCCTTTGCCTGGGTTCAAGTTGCACATTTATGAACAAGTTCAGGTACATATTCATTGCCTGAATTTAGAATTTTTATAGCAGTGGATAAGGATAAGAATTGTTAAGTTGATAGTGTCTAGTAATGATGCGGAGAAATAAGTGGTAATTAAGCTGTGTGCTTTTTGTAACAAAGTACCCTGTAACTGGGAGCTCAGCAGGGATGGATCTTTACTGTGAAGATAGAAAAGGCCACTGCAATCAGGAAGAGAATGTGGATCCAGTCTTTGTGTGCTGAATGCTCCATCTACTTTGGCTGTCTCCATTGTGCATGTTTTTTTGCTCAGTCATTTTCAGTATCACTGATGTTAACGTTGCAGTGTAGTAACTCCAAGAACCTTGTTAAAAGAAGCTTTGTAAAGCCCATTGAGCTACATGCTACAGCTACATTGAAGCAGAATGTTTAGTGTAAAAACAAATTGAAGTCTAGTTTTTTGTGAAATAAAAAACATAATCACTCTGTTATGAACATCCAAAGTAAATGTTTTTAGAGAGTTTAATATTCATTAAAAGCATTGGCAGGCATTTATTACCAGTTAATATCCTGTTCTCATTGAAAAAAAATTTTATCTAAATTTCAGCACTTTTCCTATTTAAAAGAAACACTTTTTATCTGTTGTGGTCAGCTGTTATCCTTTCTCAGACAGGATGAATGATCTTTGGTGTATATTTTGAGTTTCTTCGCATGTACCTATGTATCAACTGGATTTGATTTTTACATTTCAATACAAACCATTTTCATGTAGGTTCATGCTGTTCACCTTTACACACTTTAGCATTTACATTTTATTTTGATAAAGAACTTTCAAAACTTTCTGTAATTCATCCTGTTTGAAGTGTTCGCTGTATACTGCTGAGCAATTCTTGAATCTGGAATAGCTTAATGTATACAGTTTTATGCTACATTCATACCATCTTAAAGCTTAAGCTTATTCGGAACTGATGATATCTTGCACTATAACAAATGGGTATTATTGCTTTTCACCGAAAGCATGGCTTTAATCCCAAAGCATGCCTGATTTTTAGATTACCCATATCTGGACTAATTTGTTTCTTTACTATTTGATCTTCAGTACTCTCTTCCTTTGCATTTACAGACAGCGGTAGCAACTCACCACTCCCCAAGTATGCTTCATCACCCAAACCAAACAACAGCTACATGTTCAAACGAGAACCTCCAGAGGGATGTGAGAAAGTGAAGGTCTTTGAGGAAATTACGTAAGTATTCCTTTCATTCGTCTATCAAATCCTTTTATTACTAATTACTTTTGGAAATGATCTAACCTACGCTGCACCATTTGGGATTCAATAAGTAAATTATGTTTTGAGTTTTGCAAAAACACTAAAGCATCCTTTTATAAACTGGGAAAGAAAAAAGAATTACACATTTGGAATCTACTTTTACATAGGTGTTAGCAAAATACAAATTCAAATGCTTTATTATACATGTAGGTTTTTGAATATTTGGTAACTGAAAAAGCATAAATGTCTGCTGATTCTTTTATGGTTTCTTACCAGTAAATACGATGCTAACTTCAGTGAGATGTTGATATGTAGCTACTCTTTCATACACCCTAGAGGACCACAACTGGCACATATAGAATATTCTTTTGCACCAAGGAATGGAACTCCATTCCCAATTATATACTCTGCAATTAAACCTTTGGTAGAACTTATAAGTGCATCTTAAATTGAAAGCAAACTGCTTGGACTGCAGAATATGAATCTCTAAGGGATCAGATCAAGAGCAGCAATGATAGAATCACAGAATTGTTACAGCATAGGAAGAGGCTATTTGGCCTGTCATGTCTGTGCCAGCTCTCCATAGGAGCAATCTACCTCGTGCCATTCCCCCGCCTTCACCCCTTAACCCTGCACATTGTTCCTTTTCAGATAACATTCCTCTTGAATGCCTTGATTGAATCTGCCTCCCCACACTTTCAAGCAGTGCATTCCAGATTCCAACCACTTGCTGCATGAGAGAGTTTTTTCTCTTGTCCTCATTGCTTCTTTTGCCAATTACCTTAAATCTGTGCCCTCTTGTTCTTGACCCCTCCACCAATGGGAACAGTTTTTCCCCATCTGTCCAGACCTCTCATGATTTTGAATACCTCTATCAAATCTGCTCTCAATTTCTCCAACCTGTGTAACTGAAGTTCCTCATCCCTAGGATCGTTCTCGTGAATCTTTCCTGCACTCTCTCTAATGCTTTTACATCTTTCCTGAAGTGTGGCACCCACAATTGGACTCAGTACTCCAGTTGAGGCTGAACCAGTGTTCTGTACAAGTGTAAGATAACTTCCTTGCTTTTATACTCTGTGCCCCTATTAATAAAGCCTAGGATGCTGTATGCTTTATTAACTGCTCTCTCAAGCTGTGCCACCACCTTCAATTATTCATGCACGTCTACATACAGGTCCCACTGCTCCTGCACCCTTTTTAGAATTGTAATCTTTATTTTATGTTGTTCCTACCAAAATGAATCACTTCATGCTTCTCTGTATTGAATTTCATCTGCCACTTGTCTGCCCATCCCACCAACTTTTTAAGTTCTACACTATCCTCCTCCTCAGTTCATAATGCTTCCAAGTTTCATATCATCCATAAAATTTGAAATTATGCCCTGTATACCAAGGTCTAGATTATTAATAAATATGAAGAGCCAGGGTCCCAGCACCAACCCCTGGGGCACTCCACTACAAACTTTGCTCCAGTTCAAAAAACATCCATTAAACATTGCTCCTGTTTTCTGTCACTTGGCCAATTTTGTACCATGATGCTACTGTCCCTTTTATTCCATGAGCTATAACTTTGCCCACATGTCTGTTGTGCGTCTTCTGGAAGCCCATGAACACTACATCAACGGCATTACCCTCATCAACTTTCTCTGGTGACCTCACCAAACAACTCCAGCAAGTTAGTTAAATGTGATTTGCTCTTAAGAATCCATGCTGGCTTTCCTTAATTAGCCCAGATTTCTCCAAGTAACTATTAATTTTGTCCCGAATTATCGTTTCCAGAAGCTTTTCCATCACCCTAGCTAAACTGAGTGGTCTGTAGTTGCTGGGCTTACCTTTACACCTTTTTTTGAAGGAGAGTGTAACATCTGCAATTCTCCAAACCTATGATGCCACCCTGAGTCTAAGGAAAACTGCAAAATTATGGGTAATGCCTCCACAATTTCCACTTTCACTTCCTTGGTTGCATCCCATCTGGTCCTGGTGCCTTATCAATTTTTAAGTACAGACACCAATCTAATACCTCCTCCTTATCAATTTTAACTGCAGGTGTCTGAATTACCTCCTCTTTCACCATGACCTGCATAGCATCTTCCTCCTTGGTAAAGGTAGATACAAAGTATTTATTTAATAGCTCAGCCATGCTCCTGCCTCCATGTGTTTTGGTCCCTAATCAGCCCCACTTATCCTTTTATCACCTTTTTATTATTTATCTGCCTATAAAAGATCCATTGTCACCTCATTGAAGTTGACTTCCTGCAGTTAATTTTTCTTACTCTGGCTTGTTCCTTGTCCTTTTCCACAGTCAACAATCTTATTATACAATGATCACCATCCCCTAAATATTCCCCTACTGACACTTGGGAATGAAGTGGGCCAAATGGAACAAGAACCAGATCCAGCAGTACCTTCTTTCTTGTTGGACTGGAAACATACTGCGTTCGGAAATTTTCCTGAACACAATCTAGGAACTCTTGCCCATCTCTGCTCTTTAAACTACTATTATCCCAGTTTATATTTGGATAATTGAAATCTCCCATTATAATTGCTCTATAATTCTTGTACCTCTCCATAATTTTCTTGCAAATTTGTTCTGCTACATCTTTCCCACTAGTTGGTGGTCTATAGACTTTACCAAGCAATGTCATCGCTCCTTTTTGTTAATTCGCTCTAGCCCAATAGATGCTGTCCTTGATCCCTCTGAAACATCCTCTCTCTCCAGCACTACAATGTTAACCTTAATCAATACTACCACCCCTCCCCCTTTCCTGAAAATCTTGTATCCAGGAATATTTAATACCCAGGCCTGCGCTTCTTTGAGCCAGCTCTCTATTATAGCCTATAACTTGTGATGAAACTTAAACTCATATTCTTTAGTTTGTAGGTCAGGAATTCCGGTTCCCGATGAGCCTCGGGCCTCTTGCATATGCACTGGCTGGGAAATGGCTTCACATGCGCAGTTCAGTTTTTTTTAATGTTCTTCAGGCCAGGGACCGGCCCTGCACTCCTGCATAGAAGGGAAAAGAGAAAATGGCATGAAGAGGCAGGTCAGATGACCTGACAAGAACATACTGAGTGTGTCCCGGGGGGGGGGCAGGGAGAAGGTCCTTTAATCTGGGGAGAGGGACAGGGAGAGATTGCAAAAGGCAGTCCCAGGCAAGGAATTAAAGCCAGGGGACAGAAATACGTCCCTTAAGTGAAGTTAATGAAAGGAGCAGAGAAATAGGCTCCGAATCCAAGAATGCAGAGAGCAGACGTTAAGCGAAGTGGGCATGTGAGGACCCCTGAAGATCCGAGAAGGCAGCCAAAGTTTGGTGACTCCATGCTGCGGGCCGCTGGGACAAATGTACTCCTTTGCAGCTGCAGTGTTCTGCTTGACACGGCTAAAAATTTGAAATCATGCTTAGAAGGTCAGATTTGAGTGGGCTCAGAGATCCAGGGAAAAGAACCTCGGAAGGCAAGGTTGAAATCCTGCAAGGTGGGTCGTCGTTGAAGCTGTCCAAATGGGAGTAACCTTTGAAGAGAATTCCAAAGTGAGATCTTCAACTGTGGAGATTGGAAAAACTCGTGAGAAAGACAAAATTTCAGTGAGCTTGTTTGGCCCACAATGTTACAAACGTCTGGGTGGGTTGCTGAGAAATCCACAGGATCTGTTTTGGTCGCATCTGTCATCTGTTGTGTAGTGTGGTGTCTCTGACCAAAGTTTGCCTGTTAATTCACATGTACTTCATGCTTACCCTGAATTTTAGAGTATAAGATAGATGTTGTAAATTGTTTTATCTTTCTGACCTTGTATAGTAAAGTTTATTTTTGTTTGTTTAAAGCCCGTGGAAACTCATGGCTTTATTCACTTAGTAAGGGTCTTGAATCTCAAACTTTGTCTACTTTAAACAAAAAGTTATTGGTCCTTAATTGGATCTCCCCCCACATCCAGGGTCTGGCCAAGGATCATTATAAACTTGTCAATTTTATTTACCACACTCCCTGCATTCGCACACATGCACACTAACCCTAATTTAGATTTCATCACTTTCTCCCTTACTCTGAACCTGCCTATTAACTTACTATTTCCTCTTAGTGCAGTCTTCCCTCCTCTAGCACTGCCTAATATTTGAACTTTATGTATCTTGTTTCTCTTTTCTACTTCTAAATTCTGATTCCCATCTACCTGCGAATTTAGTATAAACCCTCCCCAATCACACTAGTGAACCTCCCCACAAGGACATTGGTGCCAGTCGTGTTCAGGTGCAACCTGTCCCTGTTGAATAGATGCTCCTGCCCCAGAACTGGTTCCAGTGCCCCAAAAACCTGAAGCCCTTCCTCCTGCACCATGCTTCAAGCCATGCATTGATCCTTGCTACCTTCCCATTTCTACTCATGCTAACACATGGCACTAGGAGTAATCCAGAGATTACTATATTTGAAATCCTACTTTATAACTCTGCACCCCCCAACCCCCCCTCACCAGCTCCTGAAAATCTGATGGTAAGATCTTGATGCCTGCCCTCTCTGTCGATGGTGGCAACGTGCACCACAACTTCTGGCTTACTCCCTTTCCCTTGCAGAATATTCTGCTCCCTCTCCGGGAGGAAGAACAATATAAAACCTAGAGAAAAAGGAAATGTACTTCTTAATATTTAATAACTATATGTAGTAAATTGCTATTGGTTATTATTCTTCAGTTTTCTGCAATGATTTTCTTTTACAAATATAACCTAGGTGAATAGCTGGATTCAGCCCCAACTTGTAGGGAGGTGGGGTGGGGTCTGGGGTCACTATGTGGATACAGAAGTCTTGATGAGTTTAACTATAGGACCTCATTATCAATTTTTTAAAATTGCATTTCCTTCCTGTTAGTCAGCCATTTGAGAGGCTGGTGGCAGCCGGGCAAAAAAGCCAGTGACAGAAGGCCGCAGAAAGAGCAGCCAGAAAAGATCATGGCTAACTGGCGGGGTGGGGGAGGACCTGGATCATGGCAGTGAGGAGAAACAGATTTGTTTGAGGGGGTTGGGGATCTCCTGTTCATCTTAACCCAGGAAGAGCACTATAAAATCATGAATGGTGATGGACAATTAAAGAACTCACTAGGGGAGAAGTGCTCCACAAATCAATGCAACTCAATGCAAAGGACAAGACTGAGGCATTTGCAACCATCTTTAGCAGAGTGGATGACCCATCTCAGCAGCCTCCTGAGGTCCCCAGCATCACAGATGCCAATTCAATTCACTCCACGTGATATCAACAAACGGCTGAAGGCACTAGCTACTGCAAAGGCTATGGGCCCTGACCACTTTCTGGCAATAGTACTGAAGACTTGTGCTCCAAATCTAGCCACGCCCCTAGCCAAGCTGTTTCAGTGCAGCTACAACACTGGTATCTATGCGGCAAAGTGGAAAATTGTCCAGGTGTGTCCTGTCCAGAAAAAGCAGGATAACTCCAACCCGGCCAATTACTGCTCCATCAGTCTACTCTTGAACATCAGCAAAGTGATGAAAGGTGCCATCAACAGTGCTATCAAGCGGCACTTAACTCTGCAATAACCTGCGCACTGAATCAAAGTTTGAGTTCCACCTGAACCACTCAGCTCCTGACCCCATTAGAGCATTCAACCAAACATGGATAAATGAGGTGAACTCCAGAGGTGAGGTTAGAATGCCCTTGCCATCAAGGCAGCATTTGACCGAATGTGGCATTAATGAGCCTGAGCAAAACTGTGGTCAATGGGAATCAGAGAGAAAAATTCTCCACTGGTTGGAGTCATACCTAGCACAAAGGAAAATGTTTGTGGTTGTTGGAGGTCAATCATCTCGGTCCTGAGACATCACTGTAGGAGTTCCTCAGGGTAGTGTCCGAGGCCCAACCATCTTCAGTTGCTTCGTCAATGACCTTCCCTCCATCGTAAGTTCAGAAGTGGATATGTTCGCTGATGATTGCACGGTGTTCATAACCATTCGTGACTCTTCAGATACTGAAGCAGTCTGTGTTCATATGCAGCAAGACCTTGACAACATATAGGCTTGGCTGATCAGTGCCAAGTAACGTATGTGCTACGTAAGTACCAGGCAATGACCATTTCCAACAAGAGGGAATCTAACCATCTTCCTTTGACATTCAATGGCATTACCATCGCTGAACCCCACATTATCAATATTCTGAGGGTTACTATTAACCAGAAACTGGACTGGACTAGCCATATAAATACTGTGGCTACAAGAGGAGGTCAGAGACTGCGAATTCTGCAGTGAATAACTCACCACCTGACTCCCCGAAGCCAGTCCACCATATATAGGCACAAGTCAGAAGCGTGATGGAACCCTCTCCACTTGCCTGGATGAGTGAAGATCCAACAACACTCAAGAAGCGTGACACCATCCAGGACAAAGCAGCCTGCTTGATTGGAACCCCATTCACCACATTAACATTCACTCTCTCCACCACTGATGCACAGTGGCAACAGTGTGCACCATCTACAAGATACACTGCAGCAACTTACCAAGGCTCCTTAGACAGCACCTTCCAAACCTGTGACCTGTGACATAGAAAGACAAAGACAGCAGATGCCTGGGAACACCACCACCACCAAGTTCCTTTCCAAGCCACTCACCATCCTGACTTGGAACTATATTGCCAATCCTTCACTGTCACTGGGTCAAATCCTGGAACTCCCTTCCTAATAGCACTGTAAGTGTACCTACACCACAGGAACTGCAGCGGTTCAAGGTGGCTAACTGCCACCGTCTCAAGGATATATAAGGATGAGCAATAAATGCTGGCCTAGCCAGTGATGTCCATATCCCGTGAAAGAATCAATAAAAACGAGAAAAAAAACGCTCTTGATTTAACGTCTCCATTTAGCTGTCAGCTTTTCTTGTCTGGAAATGCAAACTAACCAGTGTTAAATTTAGATCAGGTTCCCAAATGCACTGTGGCAATCTGATTTAAATATTGTAATGGCGTTTTCTACCTCCCAAGACAGGGTGCATGTATGCCTTGCAACCCACCACCGTAAAAATGGTGGCAAGGCATGTATGTGGTGGGTAGGAGTGATGGTTAATTTCAACCCCTTTATATTCATTGTAATAGTGTTTGCTATCTGAGATACTGGTACTATTTCAACTGGAGCGGAGAAGATGAAGGAGATTTTAATTGAAGTTCTTTAAATTATGATAGTTCTTGTTAGGGCCATTAGAAAATGACTATTTCCTTCTGCTTCAACTTTGGTTGTGCCAGCAAAACAGACTTCATATTCTGCTGACTATTTATTATGAATGTGATTAACAATGTAATCATGGCAAGATAATCTCTTTTTGTGATATTGATTGAGGAATAGATATTGTGCAGAGACTAGGGATAACTCCCCTGCTCTCCTTCGAAATAGTGCCGTGGGATCTTTTGCATCCGCCTGAACTGGCAGATTGGCCCTCGGTTTTACATCTCATCCTTTGGTTGAACAATTAATGATTAGCTTTCACAAATTTAAAATTGACATTGAAACGGAGTGGAAAGATTTAGAGAAATTTCTCTCCACAATGGATATTGGAGGAAAAGCTGGAACAAAAACAATTGTACTTCTTTTGAGAAAAAGTTGGATAAATAGTTGAAACAGGAAAATGCAGGGTAACAGGGAGAGAGCAGGGGGTTGAGGATTCATTTTGGATTGCTTTAGCAAAGATTTGATGCCATTACAGTGAACTGATTGGCCTCCTATAAGAGCCATATACTTCTATGGTACAAGTATTTCAAGATTTAGAAAATTATAGTACTATATACTGCATATGTTTTATCATATAAATGTTAATTTCTGTAAGAGGAATAATAAATAAATTACCCCAGAAATTATAGCACTGATTTACAACTTGGTAACTCTTTAGCCCTGTGGTACACATTTTGTGGTTGCAGCATTGAAGTGTAATTAAAATTTGCCCTATGGCATTCTTTGCAAAAGTTATAAAAGCATATTAATTTATATATCACATTATTTACTAATGAAGATGAATTATTTATATACATATGTGTGCAGTAGAGGACAAGAGAGAATTCAGTTAATCTAAAAGCAAAAGACAGATGGTAATTCAATAAGATTAATAAAATGAATGAAAGAAAAGTGATTTATAAAAAATACACAAAATTAAGGGAAAAATAAATAGTGCAATGGAAAGAATGATAGCAGAAATGGAGAATTGAGGTATAGGTTTACTAAATAAAGATACTTGAGATATGATTTTCATTTGAAGAATATTCCTTGTGCAATTACTGTTTTGATCCAGTTCGTACTAAGGTTAATAAATTCAGCCTGAGTAAAGGAATGGATCAAAATTATAACAACATGCATTTATATAGTGTCGTCAAGTATATATAAAGGAACGTTTCAAGGCTCTTCCCATTCATGCATGAAAAAAGAAAATGATTGTGAGGCAAAGAAATATATATTAAAGATTGTGAAACACTTTTTTTTTGTTGTTTATTCATGGAATGTGGGCCAGCATTTTAATGCCTATCCTAAGGGCCCTTGAGAAAGTAATGGTGAGCTGCCACTACCTGTGTTGATTATAGATTTTCATAGCAGTTTTCATACAAGTGGCTTAACAGGCCCTTTCAGAGGCACCTCAGAGACTTTGCTGCAAGTCTGGAGTTGCATGTAACCAGACCAGGTCACAAGAGCTCGTTCCTTCTCTAAAGTGCATGAGTGAATAATTTGGGTTTTAATGTCGATCCAGTAGTTTTATGCATTTATTTAATTAATTTAATTTTAATTCCTCAACTACCATGATGGGATTTGAACTGGTGTTTCCGGATTATTAGCCTTCACTGCAATAGGGTGGGGGACAAAGACAAGATTCTTATATTGTCTCCCAGCATCTCAAATTTAAGGCTAGTGAGAAGAACAATGATAGGCAAGGGATACTTAGTATGGGATGGCATATGGGCAGCAAAGTTTTGGACAAGCTAGAGTTTATGGAAGGTGATGGATCAGAGGCCAGGAAAATGGCACCGGAATACTCGGGTCTGGAGGTGGCAAATCCATTCATGACAGCTTTAGCAGTGGATAGACAGAGGTAGTAACAGAGATGGGTGATGTTGCAGGTTGAATCTAGGTGGCCTTTGTAATGGATAGAATTTGGCGTCAAAAAAGCAATTCAAGCGTCAAGCTGCCGAGGTTGCAAATAGTTTGATTTAGCTTTATGTTGGGGATGGGTTCGAGTTCACATGAGTGAGCAGAGTTTGTGGTGGGAGAGCAGGAGCCAAAGGGACCCAGACTTCCTTGTGTTTACCTAGAGGAATGTTGGGCTTATCAAAGATTAAATATCAGAGAAGTTAACTGCATAAAGCTGTCTTGGGTCCTTTAAAGAACTGGACTTCAGGGCTCAAAGACAGTAGTTTTGTGAAAGAGTGCAGTACTGGTTTGAGAGTTCTCACAGAATATTTTATATAAAATTATTTTTAACATATTGCAAATTCATGACAAAATGCAACATTAGACAATCCCTTATATAATACTGAAGGTTTGACATCAGAGCAAAATGTACTTTGATCTAATTTCTTGTCACTCTTATGCTGGGAAGATTTTCCTTTCAAAAAAGAAATCACCCAATTAGATATTTTGAGTACAATAAATCCACTTTCATTAGTACTGTTTTTTGCCTTTGCTGTTTGACCTCAAGTAGCCTCGGAATGACAAAAGAGATGTTTGTCCAAATCAGAATATTTGGTTTTGTGTACAAATTTATGAGCAGTGATCTAATTAAAGGAGTCTGTATTTTGAAGCTATGGTATTAAATCCTTTTTTTAAAAATACATACTTCAGAATATATTCCATGTGCTGATTTGCCCATTTCCCTCAGTGGCCAACTGTGTTGTCTGATGAGAAGAGACTCCTTAATATTTTTTTTAAAGAAATGGAACAAGGTAATTGGCATTCAATTTACATTAGGCTTCCAGATCAGTCAAAGTGACCGCTTAGGGTATTATTAACCCCAAGTGATGCAAAATGTGCAGACTGCAAGGCCAGCTAGTAGATGCCTTAAGGAAACTCTTTGTAGTTTAAGTATCAGAAAACATAAACCCTGCTTTTCCTTAAACTCTGACTTCAGCAAGATTTGTTTCCTTATGGGTTTTTTTTTTTGACCCAATCTCATGGCTCGATGAAGTAAAACAGAAGGGGATCACAAGATAGAAGGCTGATTGCAAATGGTGCTCAAGCGCTTCAATCAGGAAGTCTGCAAATTACATCTGATGGGTTGGAAAATCAGGATTCAGGAAAACACCTGGATCCAACAGGAAAATGTCAGAAATAAAATCCCTGGTGTTCACTCCAAAGAATGTTGCCAAGTGTGATAAATTAATTTCAGTGTAAAGTACATTTAACATTGTAAAAACCATTCTGGCACGATTGTTTTACATTCACTGGGTTTAGATTATTAGTCAAAGAGAAGCCTATAACCTGATGTGTTATAATGCCATTGGTGAGATGAGCATACCCAGAATGTGATGCAAAAATTAGCTTGATTTCTCCACATTGCTTGTGACCCAGTGCATTTCCTGCTGATGCAGTAGATTGTCATCAATGGGTGAATGCACCTTAGGGACTTCTGGTGGTATTAGCAAGATAATACTAATCCCATCATTGCATTTCTGTGCCTTTTACATGACATACAGTTTAATAGGAAATCCTGCTCTAGTTTTATTGAAATCAATTAGAAATATAAATTTCTCTTTAATTAGAACTCTGGCTGTGATGCCTACATTGTTTCTTGCTTTCATCTTTGAACACTAATGAAGAGGAAAAATTGCAGCCTCTTTACTGTGGAATTGCTTGAATCCAGACAAGGACCTTTATTCAGTGTTTGGTGAACAGAATTTCAGTACTTCTACTGGGCCTTAAGTATTCAATTCAGCAGAGGTGAAGTGATTCTTTGACATATAATACCTGTACATATAATAGTATCAGGTAACTTCCATTTCAAACAAATAACTCAAAAACTTGCTTTACTGTTTAGTATCAAGAGTTTATAATTTTTGTATAATCTATGTCTTTGTTCCCTCTTTTAAGACCATTGCAAAAATGACTTGTCATAGAATCGTTGGTGGGAACAATGTGGCTTGGAGTGATATGACACCACAATGTTGGTAATTAGTGTGCACGTGTAAAATGACCTCCCAATTAAGATGGAGATGAGGAGTTTCTCTCTGAGGGCCGTTAATCTTTGGAATTCTCTAGAGCAGTGGAGACTGGGTCATTGAATATATTCAAGGTTGAGTTAGACAAATTTTGATCTATAAGGGAGTCGAGAGTTACGGGTAGCTGGCAGGAAAGTGGAGTTGAGGCCATGATCTTATTGAATGGCAGAGCAGGCTCAGGAGCCAAATGACCTACTCCTGCTCCTATTTCTTATGTTCTTAAATCGGAAAGGTCATTGTGAGCAGGAAGATTGTGTGCTTTCTGATGAAGAGTATAGCAACAACAACGATGGTGAGAATATGAAGAGTTGCAGCATCTTGTTTTTGCTCATTAAAGGCTTTCCAATTCTTGTGGAAGTGTTAAGAATTGTCATTTCCTGCAATCATGAAGGCAAAACATCAGATGTAATGCAGAAAAAAATTGAAAGTAGCTCTTTGTGGTAACCTGAGGTGTAATACACCTTTAAGAGAATGTGAGCAGTTTGACCACGTGACGGTAAGCGTCACGTAGCATGGGCTACCATGTTAATGTTAGTCTAGAGTAAGGTCTGGTTGGTGAAGTACACATCATGATAGTGCTCTGTTTGTGTAAATAAATAGCATGTGCTTCATTTCATATTGGTCTCTGCATCTGCAGTATATTGTAATCGACTCACCTGCCAATAGATAAGCGTGCAACCGGTTCACGAGCAAAACGACCCCAAGGTAGAACGTAACTGGGGACAAGGCAAAGCATAACCAGTCGACGGCACCGAGGAAAACTGCAAAAGCTCAACTGTAGTGAATTAGCCGTGCCTTGCAGGTCAATTGTAAGTACGTTACAATTGTAAGCCCTCACCATAGTCGTCGAAACTATCGTCCTCCAGTGTGCCACAATTTATCTGCATTGAATCGTTTCATCAGACTACTGATGGCTGGTCATATTATATTGAATGCCTTGCGTTTTTCTTTTTGGCCAACGACATATTGGGGGAGTAGGAGACAGGCAGTCCTCTTATCGACATGTGGCAGTAAAACATACGCTTATTTGTAGTCTATCGGCACCCAACGCCCCAGATTCCAAGAACTTTGAGTTGGTGAATCTAGTAAAAGGCCACTTCCAGTCGAAACCCTCGGTAACAACGCAGCGTTTTAAATTCAATTTGAGGTGTCGCACCCCTGGATCAACAGTCACTTGTTACGTAGCAGCCTTCAACCAATTGACAGAGCACTGTGAGTTCAGGATGTCGATTAATGACATGTTAAGACACCGATTAGTGTGTGGGATTAACAAATTGCCATTCAAGAAAGGTCGTTGTCAGAAACAAATTTAGACTTCAGCAAGGCGCTGGAGTTGACACTCGCAATGGAGAGCACAGTCAGATATTCAGAAGAAATCAAGGAGCACAAAATGGCGCTATTCTTCGCATCGGGAAGGAGGCACCGGCTAGAAATGGCGCGGAAGCACAGGGCTCCATGGAAAGGCGGGAAACAGCTGCCATTAACAGACCAGCAAAAAGCAATGGCTTAACGGATAAAAACCACATTAATAATAGCAGGTTTAGAACCAGGCAACCTACAAACAAATAACAATTTAAAAGAACCGAGTGTTTTTACTGCCATCGCAATGAGCACGTTATGCGATATTGTAAAGAAAGATTGAGGCCAAATTTCAAACAAAAAGGCAGAAGTCATGAAATTTATGTAATGGAGGAGCCAGAAGAAACAGAGTCAGATATTTACTTGTTATACAACTTAAAAATGGGTAAAACAGAGCCAATCTACGTGACAGTAGAAGTCAAGAGAAAAGCCATTTGAATGGAGGTAGATACAGGCACATCCATGACAGTCATAGGGGAACACACGTTTAAGTGCCTGAATGGAGGGGACCACTCACTACTGCTGGAAAACTCAGATGCCACACTAAAGACATACACTGGTGAAAACATATGGGTAAAGGGTATATGCAAGGTCCCTATACAATATGGAAGCCAGTCTACTAACCTACCCCTGATAGCAGGGGAGAGTCCAACTCTACTTGATGGGAACTGGTTTAAGGAAATAAAGTTGGAGTGGACTGAGATTTTTCAACTCAGAATGAAAGATCTGTAAGAATTATTACAGAAATATGCCCCTGTGTTCAAGCTAAAGTCCACATGGATCCCGGAGCAACCCCCAGATGTTTGAAGGCGAGGCCAGTACCCTATGCATTACGAGAAAAAGTGGATATCGAATTAGACAGGCTGGCAAGGTTGGGAGTCTTACAACCTGTACAATTTTCTGAATGGGCAGCACCCGTAGTTCCAGTACTAAAGCCTGACCAGAGTGTGTGAATATGCAGGGACTACAAGTTGACCATTAACAAAGTAGCCAGACTTGATAGGCATCCTATACCGAAAATTGATGAATTGTACTTCAAGCTGGCTGGGGTTACCCGCATAAAAGAAACTCGACATGAGCCACACTTCCCAGCAAGTCGAGCTAGAAAAGGCCTCTTGGGATTTTGTGACTATCAACACACACGGGGTTATACCAGTCTACCAGGTTACCCTTCGGAGTCTCATCGGCTTGTGCCATTTTCCAACAGACTATGGAAAATTTGCTCCAAGTTTGCCCCATGTGGTGGTTTATCTCGATGATGTCCTAGTAACAGGACTAACTGATGAAGAACACCTGGCTAACCTGGAAGAGGCATTGAAGCGTTTCTCACAAACCGGAGTATGTTTGAAAAGGGAAAAATGTATCTTCCAAGCAAAAGTGGTTTACCTGGGTCATAGTCGACTCGCAGGGCCTTCACCCAGTGGAAGACAAGGTGAGAGCTATTTGTGAGGCACCAGCCCTGAAAAATACCACAGAACTCAAGTCCTTCTTGGGAATGGTTAACTATTATGGCTGTTTTCTCCCAAATTTGTCGACAGTACTGGCTCCATTATATGGGTTACTCAAGAAAAACTACAGGTGGACTTGGCAAGTCCCACAACAAGAATTTTATGGCAGTAAAGCAGTTTTTTAAAAATTCGTCCATGGGATGTGGGCATCACTGACTAGGCCAGCATTTATTGCCCATCCCTAATTGCCCTGTTCAAGGGGTATTTAAGAGTCAACTACATTGCTGTGGGTCTGGAATCACATGTAGGCCAGACTAGGTAAGGACAGCAGATTTCCTTCCCTAAAGGATATTAGTAAACCAGATGGGTTTTTATGACAATCAGCAATGGTTTCATGGTCATCAGGCTTTTAATTCAAGATTTTTTTTTATTGAATTCAAATTCCACTATCTGCCATGGTGGGATTCGAACTCAGGTCCCCAGAGCATTACCCTGGATCTCTAGATTACCAGTCCAGTGACAATACTGCTACGCCACCACCTCCCCAGTTACTACGTTCATCAGCCCTGCTGGTACATTTCGACCCAAAGAATTGATTTTAACATGCACTGCATCCCCTTACGGAGTAGGAACAGTACTCTCCCACTGGATGGCGGATTGCCCTGAATGGCCCATTGGCTACACTTCAAGAACACTCAGTAAGGCAGAACGAAGATACTCACAAATAGAGAAAGAAATCTTATCCATTGTATTTGGTGTTAAGAAATTCCACCAATACATCTATGGTCGCCACTTCACCATCATATCCGATCACAAGCCACTACTAGGTTTATTTGGGGAAGACAAGGCAGTACCCCCAATCGCCTCAGCACACATCCAAAGGTGGGCACTGATTCTAGCTGCTTATGAATATACTTTTATCCACCGGCCGAGAAGCCAGATTGCCAATGCCGACGTGCTGAGCCAATTGCCTCTAAAGGATAGCAGTGTGAATGTCCCCATCTCCCCATCCCTCACGAACTTGTCTTGTTATTAAACTTTCTGGATTCATCACCAGTGAATGCCAAACAGATCACAGAATGGACCAACCGCGATCCAGTTTTGTCTCACGTCAGGGAACAAGTCCTGCAGGGGTGGTCTAATGAGCCAAAGTCAAACCAAATGAAGCCCTATTTTAACAGGAGATACGAGCTCACCTGCCAAGATGGCATCTTATTGTGGGGAGTGAGAGTCATTGTGCCTCCCAGAGGAAGACAACCATTATTGATTGAATTGCATAGCGCTCACCCTGGCATTTCCAGAATGAAAATGTTGGCACGCAGCTATTTATGGTGGCCAGGGATGGACACTGAAATCAAAAACATGGTCACGAGCTGCATACACTGCCAACAGCTATAGAAATTGCCATCCTCTGCTCCACTGCATCCCTGGGAATGGCCCAGAAGGCCATAGGTCCACCTCCACGTTGACTACGTGGGGCCTTTTTTGGGTACAATGTTCCTCCTTATCATAGATGCTCATTCGAAGTGGATGGATGTATACGAAGTGAGATCACCCACATCTGCCGCCACCATAGACAGATTGCGTCAGAATTTTGTGATATACAGGTTACCAGATATAATAGTGTCTGATAGTGGAACGGCATTCACTAGCAGGGAATTCCAAAGATTTATAACTCTCAACGGTATAACACATGTCAAGACCTTGCCATACCACCCTCCATCTAATAGGTTGGCCAAGCGGGCAGTCCAGACCTTTAAAGTCAGAATGAAAAAAACTAGAGAGGGGACTCTATAGCAACGAAGTTATCACGTTTCCTGCTCAGCTATAGGACTAAGCCACATACAACAACCGGTATTGCCCCCGCTGAGGTATTAATGAAGAGACATCTCAGGACACAGTTAAGCCTCAGAAGGCCAAATTTAGCGGGGAGGGTAGAGAGAAGTCAGGAGGCCCAGGAAAATGAACACGATTACCACAGTTGTGAAAGAAACTTCAATGTAGGAGAAGCAGTTTTTGCAAAGAACTTTGGAGATGGTCCCAAATGGCTATCAGGTGAAGTCAGTGCAGTGACAGAACCCCTGTCCTACCATATATCAGTTGAAGGTTGGATAATCAGGAGACATGTAGATCACCTTAGGAAATGGGAAACAGATCCACAAGAAAAGATGCATCAAGCATTCCTGTTGGAGTCTACACCACAGGTAGAAGGAACTCCTCTTGCTTTGAAAGAACCTGTTGAACCTGAGAGAGTGAAAGAGGCAAACTTACAGGTTACTGCTGGGGAGCCTAGTGGACGATTAACTCCTGAGAGGGAGGCCTCAGATAAACCATCTGAAGTTGTAGAACTACGACGGTCGACACATTTGAAAAAGCCTCCTGAGAGACTGAATTTGTAAATAGTTCATTCTTGTAAATAGTGAATATACTGTAAAATGTACTTTCAAGTAAAGGGGGAGGGATGTGGTAATCTGAGGTGTAATACACCTTTTAAGAGAATGTGAGCAGATTGACCATGTGACTGTAAGACCCAATAGCTGTGTAGCGTGGGCTACCATGTTAATGTTAGTCTAGAGTAGGGTCTGGTTGGAGAAGCACACACCATGTTAGTGCTTTTGTTTGTGTAAATAAATATTATGTGCTTCATTTCATATTGATCTCTGCATCTGCAGTATATTGTAATTGACTCACCTGCCAACAGATAAGCAAGCATGCAACCTTGCGTCCCCAAAGTAAAACATAACAGTCTCTTTACTTTAATGTAAAAGCAAAATACTGCAGATGCCGGAAATCTGAAACAAAAACAAAAATTGCTGGAAAAACTCAGCAGGTCTGACAGCATCTGTGGAAAGACAAAGAGTTAACATTTTGAGTCCATATGACTCTTCTTCAGAACTCTCTTTACTTTGTTATTTCTCTCGTAGTCCACCATACTGCAGCCCCATTTAAGCTCAGCAGTTGACCTGAAATTTTATTTGAAATGTTTTCTATTGGTAAATACTGTTTGTTAACATGTAAAAATAATAGAATGAATAGTAAGCAAGGACTGAAGAGCTCCCAGGATCTCTAGTAACATTGAAACATCAATTTTGCTATTTTTCATGAAGCCAGAATTGTGGAAATAGTTATTACATAAAAAAGCTGAAGATGCTTGTTTGCATTTTGACATGTAATTATATTCTTGAAACTAAAAAAACTTTTTCATTAAAAAAACAATGTTACAAACCTTAGAAACTATTATGCAGAAAAGTTTGTTAATGTAGAAATGACACAGACTACATCGATTCCTTGGGGTGGGCAGCACTGCTAGCTGCTACTTGCATGACTTTCTTCAATGGTATGATTTTTTTATCCCTTTTGTCTATTCCGTGTAGAAATAATTCAAATATACTTGATTTTCTATTTTATGAAATCTTGAATTGACAAATTAATCTGTTTCTTTGAATGTGGATTCTTTAGATTATATGTTCATGCCAGTTTCCTTTCTGTAACCTCTAATTGGACATGATCAACATTGTATCTGATCATGCCAATTCTTTTAGCAAAACTGTTGGTCATTTGGTTGAAATTGCTGTGGTGTCACTTGTTTGTTGTGTTTCAATCTCTTAGTAATGTCATACCTGTGGAATTGTTTTTATTTTCCCTATTTTTCCTCTGAATATTGGAAACTGCAGTAAAAGTCTATGATGGGGCATCGTGAAGATTATGTCTCCTTTATGAGTTAATTAATAATTCTGTTCTCTCCTAGGTCTCGTCCTCCCAGCTCTGTCCCTTTGTTTTCCTGTCCTGACAGAAACAAAGTGAACTTCATTCCTAAAGGGTCAGCTTTCTTTCCTGTAAGTATCGTCAGCCGACCTCTGTTTTCCACCTCTGACCTGTTGCTCAAGAACTCATCAATCTCTGGCCTCAGTCCTATCATAGCATCCAACACTGTGACTGCTGAGCAGCTTCCATCTCAGGTCTCATTCTCACCTTTGTCAGATGACACCAGCACAAGGGACTGTGAGGCCTTGGTGCAGCAGACATCACGTCCACAGCAACAGCTCCACGAGTCTCAAACTGAAGAATTCTCCTCCGCTCAGAACTTTGTGATAATCTAGCCCCTGCACCTCCCACTGCTGCCCCTCCCCAAGGTGGAGCAGGCCTCTGCCCTTGTGTAGGGGTAGTCTATATATCTGATCGTCTGCATGGAGTAGCGCCTGCATTCTGAACAAAGATTCTTAGAATTTTAGCATATCTTACACTGTTCTTGGCAGGGATAGAATTCCTTTTTTTAGGAAATGTTTGTGAGAAGCAGTGATGCTTGCAAAAGACGTGCTTGAGTGTTTAAAAGTGCAGACTATGCATTACATGGTATGTTTGGATGGATTAGTACTGTTGTCCTGTGTTCTGTTCCATCTCCTACAGTAAAAATAAGCTCTATATATAAAATATGCCTGTCTAAAAGATAGAAAAAATAGATGTTGTGTTGCGTTATATCCAATGGAGAAAAAAATATTGTTTACAAACAATCCAGGTTGTTTAAGTTTATAAATTCTGTAACACATACAATGCAAAAAAGAAAAATGGCCACAACAGTTGCACAGTGCCCACCCTATGGCCTAGCTTCAGGTACTTCAGTTGAAGTCTAAACTCAGGTAATTTGGAATGTATATCCACATCGGATTTTAACGAGTTTGTGGCTGAACAAGCTAAGGGGGAGTTTAGGGTAAGCATCACTCTCTTGCCTTTCCGTTTTCTACATTAACCTTTCCTCATTACATTCCACTTTCTTTAACTAAAAGTGCATTCTGATCCGGGGGAGACCTGGACGAGCGTGAATATTGAAGAACCAGCATTACTGTGATGTCTGACATCAATTGTTTTCGTGGATGTTTGGTCAAAAATTTACATAAACCATTGTTTTGAAACGTATCAGCGTTTTGTGACATTTCAGAATTTAAGAAAAAAATGTTTCCGGTGTTGAAGACTGTTAAACTGTTACAAATACAGTAGTGTTGAAAACTGGGCTGTATCTAAGAAACATTCCATGTTGTGAAGAAATCGCAATGATCAAACGTTTAAGTTACATAGCCAGACTCTTCAGGTTCTAGTATTAGATATGTTCCCTTTTCTGTATGTGAACTTTGGAATTGGAAGATATACAAAGTAAAATGGTGTTACAAAGATGAAATAAAATTAATTTTTAGTTTCTCGTCTTGACCCCAACTTTTATGTTTTAACCGTTATTTGCACAATTTTCTGTGGCTACTGTAAAGTAGCGTTTCTTTTTAAAAAAAAAAGTTTTTAAACTGTATTTATTTAACTAACATGTACTTTGGTACAGAAAAATGATGGACTAAGGTTCAGCATGGCTGGTTATCTTTTTAGGATTCAATTCGATAAATGATTCCTATCATTTGAAAAGTGTTACACTGGAAAGGATAAAAAAAAAACTTGCCTGTTATTTTACGGAACAAGAACCCAGGACTCGGCATTCAACTACAGAAGTAAAGTTTGCACCTGGTGTTAGATTTTACCACTGTAAGTCGGTACAAGTGACATAAGGTGAATATCTATGAGAGAGAACTTAACTGGGGGACACTTTGGTCCAAAATCCCTTTAACTTAATCTTTCACCTGAGAAACTAGATATTAATTTTTACCAAACACTGTTGCAAATCAGTTTTGATTATGATCTTTATAAAGGTTTTAAACCAAATAGGTTGGACATTAGCTGAACATTTTAAAAAGAAATGTAAATTTAAAACATTATTGGTCTAAGTGTATCCTACATCCAGTTGTGGAAATTTTGTTTGTCAAACACATTGTTTAAAAACTTGTTTCAAATTTTGTACATAGTTTTGCTGTTATTTCTAGCCATCGTGCTAAATGGTATTTATGAGTTTCCACACAATGTTTCTTTAAATAATGCATAGTGTGGCTTTTGTTTTGTATTTTTTTCAGTATATAGTTCTGGTGTCTTATTTAAAATAAAGTTATAGCAGACAGCATGAATAAAAACTGGCAATTTTATAATCACATTTGGTTTTTAATTATAATTTTAGTTGGCAACAGATTCTTTGTGTATTGTAGATCTCAAATGTTGAAGTTTTACTAGAGTTGCAACTCACCAGAACAACTACTTCACAAAGCAAATTCGTGGTTTGCAAAGTGGTTGCTTGACTAATGTAATTTTGTGCCTCCCCTTTTGTACTGTGCAAGAATACAGTGTGTTTACAAAATAAATTGGTACGGAAGCTGAAGATTAAAAAAAAAATTGGAGGAGTGGATCAGCCCATAGTAGGTAAACCATACAGACCAGGAGGATCCCATGTTCAACCCCTTGTCTGTTCTGATTAGCTGATTTCAGCCTGGCTAATATTGCGATGCTATAATTGGCCTGAGTACCTCAGGTTACGGAGGGGTGATATGGGACACTTTTAAACCTATACAGCTTTTTAAACTTACACACACAAACTGGTCAGGTAGCCAGTTAAAATGCCCTGGGTTACTAATCTGCCTGATCCCCCTCTTTCAAATTATATTGGCTGCTTCTGGAGAGGCAGATAAGCTGGATGCCTAAAGCTGCTGGGGGTTCTCATTCACTAATATGTTAATCAGGGTCCAATTACATCATTGGGCCTTGACATTTTTCACTGGTCCTGAGTGGAGAAGCCACACTGGCTTTTATGTCTGTTGTCTGATTACACCTCTATGGAGTGCCTTAGGATATTTTTCTTTGATAAAGTAATATAAATACAAGTTGATATACATTTTTTATATATATAAAATATATTTATGTATGGATTAAATACATTATATGCATAAGACCCAAAAGAAACGAATTAACATTTTACATGGTTGGATAAACAGAGTCATTGATGTATCCCCTCGCACTTGGCACCTTTTTTACCTCCCAGATAAAGTTTCTGTTAAAACCTATGTTGGATTCAATTGAGGGATTGTGGTCTGAATTTTATTTTATCACTGTCCTAACAAATTGTTGAATTTCATTCTATAATACATATTTAACTAATTATTGTCAATTGCACCTTTGATAGAATAGCTACATAATGACATTGTGTTTCTACACTGGGGGAGGTGGTGGCATAGTAGTATTGTCACTGGACCAGTATGCCAGAGACCCATGGTAATGCAGATGGTGAAATTTGAGTTCAAAGTCTGATGACCGCAAAACCATTGCCGATTGTCATAAAAACCCAGATGAAAGCAAAATACTGCGGATGCTGGAATAAAAAAAAAACTGCCGGAAAAACTCAGCAGGTCTGGCAGCATCTGTGGAGAGCGAAACAGAGTTAATGGGGAGAATTTTCTCCCTGTCGGGGGGGGCGGGGGCTGAGCGGAAGAGGACGTGATTGGGCGCACAGCCGCCCGCGATCGGCTGCGCACTGCCATTTTGTGTGGGTGGGCCAATTAAGACCTGCCCAGCGTGACGCGCACCTGGAAGCGCTCAGCAGGCGGGGGGAGTAGGCTGAGTCAGGGCCTGCGCTCTTTTGCGAGAGCACAGAATTCTCCGAGGCACAGAACTGCCTCGGAGATTAGTTTAATTTTCAAAAATTTTAATAAAGAGAAAAAAAATTTAAGACATGTCCTCTCATGCGACAGTGTCACATGAACTTTAATTAAAAAAATTATTTAATTTATAAACCCTTCATGAAACCTCATCCCGCCCGTGGATGAGGTTTCATGATAAATGCGAAGGCCGCCTGGGCTCTTCACCCTCCCGCCAACCTTAAGGTTGGATGGGCAGCTCAGTTAATAATTTTAATTAGTTTTTAAATGGCCTTAATAGGCCTTTGACAGTTCAGCGGGCATGCTGCCTACTCCGCTGCGTGGCAGCAGAACTGAAGATCTGAATGATGCGCGGTGACATAAATGACCTCATGGATGAGGTTTCCTAAGAAACGTAAATGCCGCTTGGCCTTTTCACCTGCCCGACAACGTTAAGTTTGGACGGCAACGTTAACAATGACACTAATTAATTTGTTAATGGTCTTAATAGGCCTATCAGTTTTCGGCGGGTGTGCAGCCCACTCTGGCATGAACCGGCTGAGCAAAATATCGTGATGAAATCATTGCACGTCATTTTACGCACCGGCGTGTCGGGCCCGCCCCCATACGCCGACTGAAAAGTTCAGGCTAAAGAGTAGCAATGTGATGTTATAAACACCCATCTGGTTTACTAATGTCCTTTAGGGAAGGAAATCTGCCATCCTTACCTGGTCTGGTCTACATGTGACTCCAGACCCACAGCAATGTGGTTGACTCTTAAATGCCCTCTGAACGAGGGTAATTAGGGATGGGCAATTAATGCTGGCCTAGCCAGCGATGCCTACATCCCATGAACAAATGAAAAATTACTAAACAAATAAAATGCAAATTTGTGTTTAATTTCCAACCCCCATAAATGTACAATAGAGAACAATTGAACATTGCTCATTCTAATTTTCATGGACTGAACGGCATACACCACTGTTTCTCCATTTTATTAATTATAAAACAGGTCCTTACAGCAATAACTTGTATTTATACAGCATCTTTAACAAGGTAGAACATCCCAAGGTGATTCACAGATGTGTTGTCAAACAAAATTTGACACACAGCCAACGTAAAGAGATATTAGGACAAGTAACCAAAAACACAGTCAAAGCAGTAGGTTTTACAGAACAGAGATAGAGAGGGACAGGTTTAAGGAGATCTAAGGAGCATCTGGGAGGAGAGACAGATGAAGGGGTTTAGAGAAGAAACTCTAGATGGGTACTTTACAGCTGAATGTTTGGTCACCAATGCTGGGATGAAGGAAATTGGGAATGCACCAGAGCCAGAATTGTTGGTATGCAGAGTTCTCAGAGGGTTGTACGGCTGGAGAAAGTTTGGGATAGGGAGGTGAGAGGCTGTGAGGAGATTTGGTCACAAGGATGAGAATTTTAAATTTGAGACATTTCTGGACTGAGAGCCAATGTAGGTCAGTGAGCGGAGTTTGGTCAAAGCTAGAATACCAGTGACAGAGTTTTGAAAGAGCTGAAGCTTAGAGACTGGAAGATGAGAGACCAGCCAGGGTAGCATTGGAATAGCTGAATCGAGCCTTGATTATAGTAATGCAGGAGGGGCCTGAATGCAGTATTTGGGATGATGAAATATTGACTTGTTTAAAATTGAACTGTCCCGGGGGGGGGCGGGGGGGAGGCGGGGTGGTGGTCAAGGTAGATGCAGAATGACGTAATTTTATACTCATTTCAAGAGTAAAATTATAGTTGCCAGACTTTAGTCTTTCATGATGGTTCTTTTCCATAAAATGTTAAATGTAACATTTCTTTCTTTAAATAAATCTATACCATATCAAAATCTTTTGTAGAATGCAGTAATTGTTTATCTAAGTTTAGGGGTTCTCAACTGGGAATTTATGAACCCTTTGAAGGTTTCAAGGGTCTGCCAATTCAGCATCTTTCAAGAATACAATAAATTTTAAAAGTCCCATTCTGCACGCAGGGTCGACAAAAAAGGAGGCCGACCACCTACCAAAATCAATGGTGTCCCATTTATTATTGAAAATGAGACCTTGAAATAGAATATGAGAAGAGAATGATTCCAGGGATAAGGAAGTTCGGTTACATAGGTTGGAGAAGCTGGGACTCTTCTACATGGCAAAGAGAGGATTGAGAGGAAATTTGATAGAGGTGTTAAAAATAATGAGAAGTCTGGACAGAGATAGGGAGAAGCTGTTCCTGTTGGCAGAAGGATCGAGAACCAGATGTTACTGGTTTAAGGCGGTCGGCAAAAGAAACAACAACTATACGGAGAAAAACGTTTTTTAGGAGCAAGTGGTTAGGATCTGGAATGCACTGCCTGAGATATGGAGGCAGATTCAAGAGGGATTAATTCAGTGCATTGATGTGAGGTTGAGCCAAGATGATGTTAGAGGAGGGGAGATATCCTCTCTTCTGCAAGATCCATTAGTGACAATTGGCAGTGGATTATTTTCCTGGCAGGCTGCATGACACACACTTTCCTGCCCCACCGCATTTGAATCGGGTAAGCATAGCAACAGGTCAATGGGGTTTAAATGTCTGTTTTGTGGGATAGTTGACTAAGAATTAACCAGAGTGTTTTGGCTAATATTTGACTGACTTCACCTTTTGCTGTTGATGCGGTTGACCACTGCTTGATCATGGCAGATTAGAGCAGGGCATGGGCAGCTGATCAAGCCGCTGCCAGGAACTCTCAGCCCCGGGTCTGGGTCCCAGGGCTATCAGTCACACAAGATGCAAATGGCTGTACCAGTTGACACTTATGGAATGGGCCTGGAGCTTAGATGCACATCGTATATGGTGATCCATCTGATGCAAATTGACTGCAACAGGACATGAGTATAGTAGGAGAATGGCAGATAACTGGCAATTAGAATTTAATACAGAGAGTTGTGAGGTGATGCATTTTAGCAGAAGGAATAGGGAGAAGCATATAGGCTTACTGGTACAGTTCTAAAATGCATGGACAGCAGAATCTTGGGGTTCATGTGCATAGATCTTTGAAGGTGGCGGGACTTATTGAGAGAGTGGTTAAGAGCATATGCGACCCCCAAGGGACTTCAAAGAGAGCGATATTGAGTACAAAAATGGAGAAGTTATACATTTATGAAGGTCTAGTTAGGCCAGAAATAAGAGTGTTCCATCCATGTCTGGCCACCACCATTTAGGAAGGATGTGAGGGGCCCTTGAGAGGGTGCGGAGGAGATTTACTAGGATCCCAGGATGAGGGAATTTAGTTACAGCATTGAGTTTGAAAAGCTGGGGTTGGTTTCCTTGGACTAAAGGAGATTGAGGGGAGATTTGATAGAGATGTACAAGATTATGGCAGGCAGACAAAAGCTGTTCCTGTTAGCTGATGGTATAAGAACATTTTTTTATTCTTTCAGGAGATGTGGGCATTGCTGGCTGGGCCAGCATTTATTGTCCATTCCTAATTGCTCTTGAGATGTGGTGAGCTACCTTCTTGAACCACTGCAGTCCATGTAGTGTAGCTACACTCTCACCAGTGTTATTGGTCAACAATTGACCAGTGCCTTGGCGTCAGTGATCTGTGAACTGTGTAGGACACGGGAATGTTTTGTTGGCCAATAATCTGTTTCCTGAACAGAAAGTAACCTCCTTCTTGACTTTATATAACAATCCAAATAAAATAGTGCAGCCTGTGATGGATGGACTTTGGTAATGCCCTCTTACATGGTGATGGTAATTAGAGTTTAAAAACACAGGAAATCTTACTTTTGGGAACCCTTCCAGACTTTCTCCAATCTGTCATAAGTTAATTGCCATGTATTAACAATGCATTAATTTTGATTAGTATTAACTTTGATAAATAAAGTAGAGATGTGTTCAGCGATTTTTTAGAATGTTCTGCAAATGCAAAGATTTATTCGTAATTCAGTCATATAGTTCTGAAATAGAATATCTTAATAATGGTTCACATTAGCCAACTGTGACATTACAAAATACTTTCTAAGCACAGAAATACCATTCTATTAACATGGTGACAGTCCCATGCAATTATACATAATCCTGCATGAAAATTATTTATTAAATGCAATCACCATTCTTAAGGTCATTTTGAGTTGAAACCTGACCTAATACTGAACATATTTTTGGTTGAGGAAGAAATGTAGTCTTTTTCAAAGTCTTGTGCTTAAAGAACAAATCCCTTCTTATCCTCCAAAGCATACAAGGATTACACTACAGGACTTTGTACCACTGTCGTTTGCTGTCTACGATGGGAGGCTGTTCTCACCCTGCCACGTGCTACCCTCAAATGGGTTTTCTTTCATGTTCTTATACATATGATTAATTGCAGCACACATTTTTGGTTACTTTTAGCACCTGTTTCTCCGCTTTCTACCCTTTGGGTGTTTGACAGTATGCTTTGTGAAACAGTTCAGTCAAATCACAAAAAGTGGTACATACTGCTTATGAATGTCAAGCCACAGGGAGTGGTCCTACACTTAAGGCTGCTGAATCTCTTTTGAGGAAAGGAAAACATTCGAGGCTGTCAGGGATGGAGAAATAGGCGATGGGGATAAGAGTTTCGATAGTGGTGGGTTGAGGTACGGACATAGCTGAATTAATTTTGAGATTAATATAATTTGCATCATCAAAAGAACAACCTAGATACATTGCAGTATTAGTCTTAGCAACCTTTAATGTTCATACATATTAATGTAGGTAAAGATACGTTCCACCTTAGTGGTTCCCCCTACCAAGTATAACTGCTTACCTGGTGATCTTAAGTGTTTCTGCACTGGAAGGAAGAAATTAAATGGATGTCCAGTGGGTCCCAGTTTTTGCCTCCAGCGATGAACTAGCCGACATATCACGTGTAATTACAGATGCTGTGGGGAGTAAGTGGTGGCTCCTGGAATTGTTGCTATGAGGTTAGTACAAGGCACGAAAAAGGCAGAAAATTGCTGTCTTTACCTGAGATGCCCTAGCACCAGCTACGGCTCCTTATCAGAAGCGTGCACTTATAAAATCATTTATTTCTGAGTGTTACACTATATATCCATACAATAACATACACATGAGGATCTGTAAACGTTAATATCCAGGATTTCATTGGTCAATAAGTTCAGCATCAAGTGGGGAGATAAGAGTTACTTGACCGGAAAGAGGAGCCACATTATTATGATGACCGAACATTCAGTAATTGAGTCATCTGTCATAGAACTAATGAAACAGATAAAATAATAGAAGAAAAAAATGTTATTTTCTTTCTGAATTCTCACTTTATTTTCAATAAGTCAAAACAAAACCACAGGAAGATTCTCAATTTCAAACAAAGTCACCCAATTAAGAAGTGAATTTTTAAACACTTTCTGTTATTAGTTTTCGTTAAAAAAAATGTTCTTTAAATACAGCTTACTGACGGCATTAAGTTAATACATTTTTGTTTAGGATATTCTTATTGGTGGCTTTTTTTAAACTGTTTTTTGTTGCTTTGTTTTTCCATATATAACTTTGAAACTTTATTCAGAAAATATATATAATGCACTAAATAGCAAATGGAAATTAAAACCATACTTAAACTATTATCTATTAACATTTTGTAAAGCTTCCATGCATCTGAGCTATCATTTTGTGGAAGCATGCCTCAATAAGACAGTGATCAATAATAGGTAACAAAATGGTCAAAAAAATTATATAGCATTTAAGGCTTAAAGAAAATTTCACTAGAGATTCGTAATGTTTGATTCTTGGAACCAAACAATAAATATTAGAAATTCATGTGATATTATCATACCAAAGCTTAAAACGTGGCATCAAATTATTCTCTCTGCTTCTTTAATGGATGCATTGAACTCTAAAACAGGTTAAGTCTTTTACCAAAGGAAAAGAAACTCAATATCAACATGTTAAGCATTCATAGCATAATATCACTCACTGTTATTTCCGGGCTTAAGTCTTCAGAACTATCATACTTGTATCAACAAAGAGCAGCCAGCTTGTCATAACCAAATGGAACCTATTGCCACCAATGGCAAGCTTAAACTATTCAATCACAAGATATACTTGAAATACTAGATAATTATCTGATATTTCACATGTAAAATATATTATATACACTTGTTGAAATTATAACCCTGTTGTCGAAGGAGGACAAGTTTGTACAAGCATTTGAGAACTGACATGACCAAATATTGTTTTGTAAGTATGCAGTATAAATGATTAAAGTAACAGCTGTTCTCTAATTTAACATTTTAAAATTAGTTTGTTTCAAGGGTCTAGTGAGTAAATGCACGTGTTGAACTGTACAGATCGGCAAGACATTGAGTTTGCTGCTAGTGGCAGATCTCGGCAGGTTGCTAGTAAGAGTGCTACAATTGGCCTCAGTCCCTGGAGCTAAGGAGGGGAAAGATTATTATTCCTATTCTGAATTATTATCCAATGATCACTGGTATTTATTTAGCTCAGTTGTGATGCCCCAATGACTGAATAGTTGCCAGCACACATCATCTAGATTGAGAGGCCCTCAATGACAATCAAAAACAGCCGCAGTCACTATTATTGATATTCATGTCTGATTTCTACTAAAGATATCACTAATCTTTTGTTTTTCCATATGGTTCAGACCCACATTTTCCAAATCAAGCACTTGAAGCTATGCTGGTTTAAAATTTTAAAGATGATTATTGATCTCTTCCGAAAGCCTCCTTGCCCTATCCGTAGCTCAGGTCATGGTGCTGTAAATCAGACTTCCCTACAGACAGAGGACTCAAGAAGAATTTCTAGCGAAAAGGATAAATAGGGTGGTCAACAGGACTTTAAACTAGAAAGTGAGGGGGGAGGGAAGGGTAAAACTCCAAGAAGTATGACTAATGGGAAACAAAGCAGCAGGTTAGTGTGTGGGGGGGGGGGGGGGGGGGTGAATTCAACTTCATGGAAAATTATGAAAAAACTGAAAAGGAGAGCCCAGGAGAGGCTATTAAAGTCTCCAGAACACAAAATAGGACAGAGTGTTTGGAAAGGGCTAGTGATCTAACTTCAAGCACATCAGATAAAGGGACGACAATGAGAAAGGGGACGGGAAATACAGGACTGAAGGTGTTGTATCTGAATGCACGCAGTATACGAAATAAGATAAATGAGCTTGTGGCGCTGATTGAAATTGGCAGGTATGATGTGGGCATCACGGAGACATGGCTGCAAGGGGATCAGGACTGGGAGCTAAATATCCAAGGATATACATCCTATCGAAAAGATAGGCAGGTTGGCAGAGGGGGTGGGGTTGCTTTGTTAGTAAGAAATGAAATTAAATCGATAGCAAGAAATGATGTAGGGTCAGATGATGTAGAATCTGTGTGGGTAGAGTTGAGGAACCGCAAAGGTTAAAAAACCATAATGGGAGTTATGTACAGGCCTCCGAACAGTAGTCAGGATGTGGGGCACAAGAGACACCAGGAGATAGAAAAGGTGTGTAAGAAAGGCAAGGTTACAGTGATCATGGGGGATTTCAATATGCAGGTAGACTGGGAAAATCAGGTTGGTAGTGGATCCCAAGAAAAGGAATTTGTAGAATGTCTACGAGATGGCTTTTTGGAGCAGCTTGTGGTGGAGCCCACTAGGGAACAGGCAATTCTAGATTTAGTGATGTGTAATGAGGCAGATTTGATAAGGGAGCTTAAGGTGAAGGAACCCTTAGGAGGAAGTGACCATAATTTGATAGAATTTACCCTGCAATTTGAGAGGAAAAAGCTGGAATCAGATGTAACGGTATTACAGTTGAATAAAGGTGACTACAGAGGCATGAGGGAGGAGCTGGCCAGAATTGACTGGGAGATGAGCCTAGCAGGAAAAACAGTGGAACAGCAATGGCAGGAGTTTCTGGGAGTAATTTTGGAGACAAAGCAAAAATTCATCCCTAGGAAGAAGGAGCATACTAAAGGGAGGACAAGGCAACCATGGCTGACAAGAGAAGTCAGGGACAGCATAAAAGCTAAAGAGAAAGCATACAATGCGGCGAAGAGCAGTGGGAAATCAGGGGATTGGGAAGCCTACAAAAACCAACAGAGGACAACTAAAAAAGAAATAAGGAGGGAGAAGATTAAATATGAGGGTAAACTAGCCAGTAATATAAAAGAAGATTGCAAGAGTTTTTTTAGATATATAAAGGGTAAGAGAGAGGCAAAAGTGGACATTGGGCAGCTGGAAAATGACGCTGGAGAAGTAGTAGTTGGAACAAAGAAATGGCGGAGGAACTGAATAGGTACTTTGCATCAGTCTTCACAGTGGAAGACACGAGTGACATCCCCAAAGTACAAGAGAGTAGGGGGGCAGAGGTGAGTATGGTGGCTATTACCAAGGAGAAGGTGCTAGGAAAACTGAAAGGTCTGAAGGTGGATAAATCACCTGAACTAGATGGATTACACCCCAGAATTCTGAAGGAGATAGCTGAAGAGATAGTGGATGCGTTAGTGGTGATCTTTCAGGAATCACTGGAGTCAGGGAGGGTCCCAGAGGACTGGAAAATCGCTAATGTAACCCCCCTGTTTAAGAAGGGAGTGAGGCAAAAGACAGGAAATTACAGGCCGATTAGCCTGACGTTGGTTATTGGTAAGATTTTAGAGTCCATTATTAAGGATGAGATTTCAGAATACTTGGAAGTGCATGGTAAAATCAGGCAAAGTCAGCATGGTTTCATCAAGGGGAGGTCATGCCTGACAAATCTGTTAGAATTCTTTGAGGAGGTAACGAGTAGGTTAGACAAAGGAGAGCCAATGGATGTTATCTACTTGGACTTCCAGAAGGCCTTTGACAAGGTGCTGCACAGGAGGCTGCTCAGTAAGATAAGAGCCCCTGGTGTTAGAGGCAAGGTACTAGCATGGATAGAAGATTGGCTGTCTGGCAGGAGACAGAGAGTGGGGATAAGGGGGTCCTTCTCAGGATGGTGGCCGGTGACTAGTGGAGTTCCGCAGGGGTCAGTGTTGGGACCACGACTTTTCACTTTATACATTAATAATCTAGATGAAGGAACTGAGGGCATCCTGGCTAAGTTTGCAGATGATACAAAGATAGGTGGAGGGACAGGTAGTAATGAGGAGGTGGGGAGGCTGCAGAAGGATTTGGACAGGTTAGGAGAATGGGCAAAGAAGTGGCAGATGGAATACAACGTGGGGAAGTGTGAGGTCATGCACTTTGGTAGGAAGAATAGGGGCATAGACTATTTTCTAAATGGGGAGAGAATTCAGAAATCTGGAGTGCAAAGGGACTTGGGAGTCCTAGTCCAGGATTCTCTTAAGGTTAACTTGCAGGTTGAGTCGGTAGTTAGGAAGGCAAATGCAATGTTGGCATTTATTTCAAGAGGATTAGAATATAAAAGCAGGGATGTGCTGCTGAGGCTTTATAAGGCTCTGGTCAGACCACATTTAGAATATTGTGAGCAATTTTGGGCCCCGTATCTCAGGAAGGATATACTGGCCCTGGAGTGGGTCCAGAGGAGGTTCACGAGAATGATCTCAGGAATGAAAGGCTTAACATATGAGGAACGTTTGAGGACTCTGTGTCTATACTCGATGGAGTTTAGAAGGATGAGGGGGGATCTGATTGAAACTTACAGAATACTGAAAGGCCTGGATAGAGTGGATGTGGGGAAGATGTTTCCATTAGTACGAGAGGCTAGGACCCGAGGGCACAGCCTCAGAGTAAAGGGAAGATCTTTTAGAACAGAGATGAGGAGAAACTTCTTTAGCCAGAGAGTGGTGAATCTATGGAATTCAATGCCACAGAAGGCTGTGGAGGCCAGGTCATTGAGTTATTTAAGACTGAGATAGATAGGTTCTTGATTGGTATGGGGATCAAAGGTTACGGGGAGAAGGCGGGAGAATGGGATGAGAAACTTATCAGCCATGATTGAATGGCAGAGCAGACTCGATGGGCCGATTGGCCTAATTTCTGCTCCTTTGTCTTATGGTCTTATGGTCTAAGTAAAGAGAAACTAATTCCACTGCTGTTGGGCTGAATTTTACATCCCTCCCGCTGGCAGGATTTTACGGTCCTGCCGAAGTCAATGAGCTTTTGAGTGGCTCACCGCATTTTATAGCCCTGCCCCCACGACGATGGGGCCTTAAAATTCCACCCGTTATGTCAGAAACTAAAGGAAACAGATTTAATTGGCAAAAGAACCAACTGAGATGAGGATTTATTTATACGTAGTAAGCTGTTATGATCTGGAAAACACTGCATGAAAAGATGGCAGAAGCAGATTAACTGGTAACATTCAAAAAATAAATATATACTTGAAAAGAACAAATGCAGGGCTCTGGGGAAAGAGTAGGGGAGTGAGACTAATTAGATAGGCCTTTGAAAGAGGTGGCACAGGCACAATGGACTGAATAGCCTCATTCTGTGCTCTACGATTCTCACAGAGAGGTACAATGACAATACGAGTTTTAGCAAGAATAACATTGGGAAAAATTTCCCCCCCCATTGGGTGGGAGGGAGAAGTACAGGTGCAGGCAGGTGCACCTCCGAATGGGGGCGCACTGCCATTTTACGTGGGCGGGCCAATTAAACGTGACGTCGCCAGGAAGCGCTATGCGCTCCCTGTGCGAGCGGGGGGTGGTGGAATTCCCTCAGCCGAGAGTGCGCTCTTTCGCACATGCACACGAAAGAGCACACTCATCTCCCTGAGGCTAAGTGCTGCCTCAGGGAGATTGGCTCCAAATTAAAAATCGTTAAACAAATGATAGCAAAATTTCCCTGACATGTCCCCTCATGTGACACTGTCACATGAGTTGGGACATATCCATAACTTTTACTGAAACCTTTATTAAATATTTAAAAACCCTCATGAAACATCATCCCATCCGTGGATGAGGTTTCATACTTTTTCTTAAGCCTGCCAACCTTAAGGTTGGACGGGTGGGTCCATTAATGATAATGACTTTTTCGATGGCCTCAATAGGCCGTTGACAGGTCAGCAGGCGCGCAGCTGATTTGGCTATGACCCTGCAGATCTGAAAATGGAAATGATGCGGGGTGACGTCGAGAGTTCCACCCAATGTCATCCTGCGTCATTTTACGTGTCGGCGAGTGGGCCCTGCCCCCATTTGCCGACCAGAAGATCCTGCCCATTGAGTCTAGGAACAGTCCTAATGATACCAATGTCAGATCCATACTAATGTGTGTATTACTAATCTTTCACACTAAAATAAGAGGTAGCAAAGTTAGTTTATCATTTAAAAAAAAATTACAGTTTACTTGGACCAGCTTCAAATTCCAAAATGGAATTAACTGATGAATAATAGTCGAATTGCATACTTGGGTTCATTTCAAGGGCTTCTGGTTATAAGTGAAAATAAATTAGGCTTCACTTGTACCACTTACTGGTGAGAACACATGGAATACTATGCACAGTTCTAGCACCTAAAAAGAGCAGCTGACAGGCCAAGTGACTTTGCTAAACATCATCATGGACCATTCCAATGGAAGTCCACAGTCGCCATAGCCCCCTCAGGGTACCTGAAGGAGGTTGAGGAATATCTGGCCATTTTCCTCTCGAGCAGTGGCCAAAGGTAAGTCCCAGGAAGGGTGGAGTGGAGCAAAAATTAAAAATACATTTTGCTGGTGACCACATAGGCTGGCAAAGAATCCTAAGCAAGCTGGCCTATCACCTGCTCTGCTGAGCGACCATCAATTTTACTGAGGGGTGGAGGGGTAACCTAAAACAGCCATTATGTCCTTAAATTACACATGCAAAGGGATAAACACATGTTTAGGCAGCTGCTTGGAATGCATGCAAAGCCACGGACTGCAAGACTGACATTGTAATATTGATGTCGCCAAGTGGCTGCAGCATGTTAGAATCCACAATGCATCCTGTTTTCCCTTATATCCATTTTCTGGGCAGATAACAAGAATTTTCAACCCTATGTCTTCCCATTCCCCCATTCTGGAAGTAATCTTTGCTGGGTCAGCAAAAGGTTTGGATTGGGAAATTCTGCTGATCATATATGTGGCACTCATCAGATGAGCTCACAGAATCGGTACAGAGAAAAAAGAGGCCACTTGGCCCATTGTGTCTGCACCGGCTCTCTGAATGAGCAACTCACCTAGTTCTTTCTACTGCCTTCACCCAGTAATCCTGCACATTCTTCCTTTTCAGATAACAGTCTAATTCCCTTTCAGATGCTTCAATTGAGCCTGCCTCCAACACACTCCCAGGCAGAGCATTCCAGACCCTAACTACTCACTGCGTTAAAAGGTTTTTCCTCATTTTACTAATTACTTTAAATCTGTGCGTTCTCGATCCTTTCATGAGTGAAAACCTTTCTCCCTGTCTACTCTGTCCAGACCCCTCAAGATTTTGAATACCTCTATCAATCTCCTCTCAGACTTCTTTTCTCTAAGAAAAACAGCCCCAATTTCTCTAATCTATCTGCATAACTGAAGTTCCTCATCCCAGGAACCATTCTTGTGAGTCTTTGCTACACTCTCTCTAATGCCTTCACATCCTTCCTAAAACGCAGCACCTGGAACTGGAGACTCCAGCTGAGGCCGAACTAGTGACTTATACAAGTTCAACATAACCTCCTTGCTCTTGTACTCTATGCCCCTATTAATAAAACCCAGGATACTGTATGCTTTATTAACCACGCTTTCAACCTGTCCTGCCACTTTCAATGACTAATGCACATATACATCCAGGTCCCTCTGCGCCTGCACGTCCTTTAGCATTATACCCCTTATTTCATACTGTCTCTCCATGTTCTTTCTACCTAAATGAATTACTTCACATTCCTCTGCATTGAACCTCATCTGCCACCTGTCCACTCATTCCATCGACTTGTCTATGTCCTTTTGAAGTTCTAAGTTTGAATTTGTGGGTGAATCTAGTGACATAGAAGGAAATCAAAGAAGAACAGTCCTATCTTCATCCTTTGGCTCCGAGAAATTGATTGACTTTGGGGAAAACAGCAATGCTGTTACAGGTTCCTGCACCCAGTGATGAAAATACATGTTGAGTTTCTATTGGTATTGGTACTTGCATGGATTGATGTAGCATCAGTATCAGCATCAATAGGGATAACTGCTGCTACTGTGTAGTTCTTTAGAACTGAACCACATAGCGTACTGAGTTACATCAAACAAAAAATTGTATGTAACAATTGTTTTTACTACTGCCAATAATTAAAGAAAATGAACTAAGATGCAGATCAGAAGGTGAGCTATGTAGTGGAGATGATTAATTGACAAAGATGGAGACATAATGGCACAAGTTTCTTAAAATGACAATATCATTTATACTATCCCCTATCAATAACATCAAAATGCTTTTTGTAGACTCAGGGTGGATAAGGAAGAGTATGGAAGAAGAAAGAGGCTTCAAGAAAAGTGTGAGCATAATTGGCTTAATGGCCTCATTACATGCCTACATTCTTTAGAAATTTAGCAGGTTTGCAGTTATGGAAAATAAAATGGACAAAATATGCTTAACTGGACAAAAATACTTTTAACTACTCTCTTTACTCTTTTGTTTGGCAACAAGACATCAAAACTTACAGATTGTTTTTTAACAGATTTTCATCTTTTATGCTGAATAAAATGATTAAACATTTTCTCAGCAGTTTTCACTGTGACTGAAATATTAGAAAATTAGGCTCTAGTACTCAACAGTCAATAGATTTACTAAAGATTACAATATTATAGTCATGATTACAGACAATTGGTTATTTAGGTATGTGTCATGCATTGAGGAGTTCATGCTGTTTGTCAGTTCGTCCAATAGCATCAGGGTTCGATAATGGGTCCAAGTCAGCAAAAAGGTTAAACCATGTAGACAGATCAGTTGGGTTTTTCTGAGTAGCTGTAAATATAAGGAATAACTGAATGTCATCACATTATCTGATAATCCATGTCAAATTCTCGTGAATCTGGAATTACAATAAATTACATGACAAAACATCAACTGCATTATGGGACATACCAGGTTGTGTGCAGCTTTTGCATGTATGTATGTACAACCTCAACTGATACCCTTCGAATCAGCATTTGATAATAACAAAAGGTTGATGTCCCCAGCGAAGACAGATTCAGGATTACACTACATTGCATTATATTTATATTTTGTATTCATGTTTAATAAATGACAATTATTATTGTATTAAATGACAGCTGCATTCTCATTACGAAACAGATAGATCATGAAATATAATAAGTTTTGTGTTTCAATATCATCAGACACAGCTGCTGAATTACTGCTTGCAAATCTGCCAGCCAAGTGAATTTTGTAATTATATATTAGCCCATTTTTAATGGAGTTGCTTGCAGTAATTCAGAGTATACACTGAACTATGACAGGAAGAAAATGGGAAGAATATAGGAAATGTGTTATACACATGATTTTAAATGTTAAAAAGATTTAGCTGTGGTTTCTCTCTCATGCCTCATATACTTGCATACAAAAATCTCTCATTACTTCAACAATAAGTTCACCTTGTGCTCATTGACCTACATTGGCTTCCAAATGGACAATGCCTCAATTTTAAAATTCTCATCCTATTTCAAATTCCCCCAAGCCCGCTCTAGCTTTGTAACTGCCTCCAGCCCTATACCCCTCTGAAAACTCTATGTTCCTCCAACTCAGCCCACTTGTGGATCCCCTACCTCTTTTTCCCCACCATTGCTTGCTGTGCATCCAGCTATCTAGGCCCTAAGATCCAGAATTCCCTCTCTAAACATCTCTGCGTCTCTCTCTCGCTCTCTAATGCTTTAAGATGTCTTCAAATATCTCCTTATGTGGCTCAATGTCAAATTTTGTTTAACAGTGCACCTTTGAAGCACTTGTGACAGTTTACTGTGCTTTATAAATGCAAGTTGTTATTGAAAGTGAATAATCAAAGAAGAAATTAGGTCTTTAAAAAATAGTAACAGCTTGTGGTCCTTAATGATTACTTTCTCTAGGTATTAGGAATTGAAAATGTGAGCAGTATACCCTGCCCAAACTCAGATGACCCAGACAAAATTAGTGACTTTGATATAATGGACATTCTGGACAGTTAACCAGACTTAAAACCAATGAATGTTCAGCGGTAAATGGTATTTGCCACTGTGATATCCATTCACTGAATCACACTGCCCTCTTTACCTTGGGCATTCAGCATGAATGTAGGAATAAATGGAAAAAATAAGCATAGCAGGTATTTTATAAATTAGCAATAACTTTCACATTGAGCATTTCACAGTGTAGGTTACAGAGAAAATATTGATTTTGCACGGCACTTTTTTAATGAACAGACTGATGGTATGATTACCTTTAAATGGATTCTTACTGATGTTCTCAATCAACCCATTTAGTTGTCCTGTTGATTGAGAGGTAGACTGAAGACTAACATCATCTGCTGCCCAACCTAAAATTCAGCATCAAAATATTAACTAATATAGAATTTATACACTAAATATTGCACTACTAAATAGTGCAATAGCAGATTTCTAAGCTGTCACAAGCTATTAAATGCATCATTTTTAAATATTAATTTAAACATTAAAGAAAAAAGTATTAATCAGCTTTAAACCATAATGCATCATGCACACACTACTTAATAGATTAGGAGCACATACTGGATTTACAAATATACAAGTTATTAGAAAACTACTTTCATGTGTTTCAAGTGATCTCAATTTCAAATCAATTTGATTTATGAATGGAAAAAGCCAACTATTTGTATTACCAATATCAGAATTTGTGTAATATGCCATATTCATATTAAAATCTTTGCATGTTAATTGGATTAACGCCACACTGTAAATCCATAACAATGCACTCACCTTGTTGGAGATAATGCTGTTGTAACTTTATGGCTTGGCATATCCATCTCGTTACCATTATCATCAAGCCAGGGACCAACCCTGGTTCAATGAGTAGTGTAGGAAAGCACACCAGGAACGGCACTAAACATACCTAAAAAATGGGGTGCCAACCTGGTGAAGCTACCACAGAACAATATGCATGCTTACAGAGGAGGCAGCATGTTATAAATAGAGTTGAACAATCCTAAAACCAAAGGATCAAAAAAGCTTTGCAATCCTTACACATCCAGTTCTGAATGGACAATTAAACAGCTAACTGGCGGAGAAGGCTCCACAAACATCCCCATGCTCAATGATGGGGAGAGCCCAGCAGATCAGTGCAAAAGACAAGGCTAAAGTGTTCACGATCAGCTTCATCCAGAAGTGTTGAGCAGATGCCTCAATTTGGCTCCTCCTGAGGTGCCCAGCATCACAGATGCCAGTTTTCAGCAAATTCGATTCACTCCATGTGATATCCATGGGCAGAATTTTGCCCTTGGCGTGTGGGAGCGGTGGGGGCAGGCGGGAAGCTACCCGTCGCCCGTGATCGACAGCGCACCGTGATATCACGCTGGCGGGCCAATTAAGGCCCACCCAGCATGATACGCAAGCAGCAGCACTGAGCGCTGCCTGTGCGGGCGGGGGCGGGGGGAAAGAAGGGCGAGCAGGCCTAGTGCAAGCTTCGCGCATGCATGCGAAAGAGCGCTGAATAATCTCTCTGAGGCATGGAAAAAATTATCAAACAACAGAAAAATTTAATAAAACATGTCCAGGGACATGCTTTTAATTAAAAATTAAAAGTTTTTATTTCATTTATATTTGCTTCTGGAACCCTCATCCCACCCGTGGATGAGGTTTCCAAAAAAAATGCAAAGGCCGCTTGGCCTTTTTGCCTGCCCATCAACTGTTATGTTGAACGGGCAGTGAAAAATTAAGGACAATTGATAACTTAACGGCTTTAATAGGCTTTTTAATTGTCAGTGGACGTGATGCCGGCTCTGGCACATGCCCGCCAACCTTACTATCGCGCAACTACGTGTTGATGTCAGCACGTTTGGCCGAAGTCAACGCACGTCATTTCACGTTTGGTCAGCTTGGGTGCGCGTCTGCCCGCCAAGCTAAAAATTCTGCCCCATGTGGGGGAGGCAGTGAACAGCTGCAGTCCATGTAGTGTAGGTACACCCACAGTGCTGTTAGGAAGGGAGTTCCAGGATTTGCACCCAGTGACAGTGATGGAATGGTGATATATTTCCAAGTCAGGATGGTGAGTGCCATGGAGGGGAACTTCCAGGAGGTGGTGTTCCCATATAACATCTGACTTGTGCCTTGTGACGGTGGACAGACTTTGGGAGTCAGGAGGAGAGTTACTTGCTGGAGGATTCCTAGCCTGTGGCTTTTGAGAGTCAGGAGGTGAGTTACTTGCCGATGGATTCCTAGCCTGTCCATCATCTACAAGGCACAAATCAGGATTGTGATGGAATACTCTCCACTTGCCTGGATGAGTGCAGCTCTAACAGTATTTAAGAATCTAGACACCATGCAGGACAAACCTTGATTGGCACCCCCATCTGCTCACCTTAAACATGCTACTCCTCCACCATCGATGCACAGTGGAAGCAGTGTGTAACATCTACGAGATGCACTGCAACAAGTCACCTAGGCTGCTTCAACAGCATCTTCCAAACCTGCAACTTCTACTATCTAGAGGGATAAGGGCAACAGATGCATAGGAACACTATCACCTGCAAATTCCTCTCCAAGCCACACACCATCCTGACATGGAACTATATCGCCATTCCTTCACTATCACTGGGTCAAACCTTGCAACTCCCTTCCTAAAAGTGCTGTGGGTGTACCTACACCACATGGACTGCAGCAGTTCGAGAAGGTGACTCACCAACACGTGCTCAATTTTTAAAAATCTGCAACTCCCTCCTTTTACTATGGGTCTATGGGTCAGCCTATATCCCCTGGACTGCAGCAGTTCAAGAAGGTGGCTCACCACCACTTTTTCAAAGATGAGCAATAAGTGCAGCCAGGAGCATTCTCTTCCCTCAAATTCATAAAAATTTGAATGACATCCTCATCTGTGAATTAGATGCTTCATATGTATTTCTGTTATGGCAAGCGGATGGTAAGTGCCAAGCTGCTCAAATGCAAGAGAGAAACTTGAAGTAGCTGCCACAACTATTTGCAATTTGTACTTATTTCAAGATGCAGGCTTTGAATTTAATTAAAAAGGCCACCAAGTCATAGGTTTCTTACAAAACTAAATTAAACCTTACATAGATCTACAAATTGCAACTTCGATAACATCTAAATCCCCTAATTAGTCTAAATCCCAGTTACAGCTCTGTTAAGGCAACATTGAGACACAGAGATTTTTAAAAGACTCAGGTAAAGTAACACGCAATACCCAGGACAGTCAAATTTAAAGTGAGTTTTTCTTAGCTTTGGTTCCTTATAGATAGCAGCTTGAGACTTGGGTGCTGGAGACTTTTCACACTTGTGTAAGATCTTAGAATGCCTTCCCTTAGACACAGCCTTCTCGCATAGATTCAAAGACGTTTACAGCACAGAAGGAGGCCATTCAGTCCATCGTGTCTGCGCCGGTCAACAAAGATCTCACTTTCCAGCGCTTGGTCCACAGCCCTGGAGGCTACGGCAACGCAAGTGAATATCTAAATACTTCTTAAATGTTACTGAGTTTCTGACTCAACCACCCTTTCAGGCAGTGAGTTCCAGACTCCCACCACCCTCTGGGTGAAAAATATCTCCTCAACTCCCCTCTTAGGCTTCTACTTCTTACCTTAAATCTATGCCCCCTGGTTATTGACCCCTCTACTAATGGAAAAAGTGCCTTCCTATCCACCCTATCTATGCTCCTCATAATCCTATACATCTCTATCAGGTCCCCTCTCAACCTTTGCTGCTCCAAGGAAAACAATCACAGCCTATCCAATCTTTCCTCATAGCCCAGACCCTCCAGCCAAGGCAGCACCCTGGTAAATCCCCTCTGTACCCTCTCCAGTGCAATCACATCCTCCCTATAATGTGGTGACCAAAACTGCACGCAGTACTCCAGTTGTGGCCTAACCAGTGTTTTATACAGTTTCAGCATAACATCCCTGCTCTTGTATTCTACGTTTCAGCTAATAAAGGCAAGTATCCCATATGCCTTCTTAACCACATTATCTACCTGCCCTGCTACCTTCAGGGATCTGTGGACAGGCACACCAAGGTACCTCTGACCTTCAGTACTTCCCAGGGTTCTACCATTCATAGTGTAATCCCTTGCCTTGTTAGCCCTCTCCAAGTGCATTACCTTACACTTTTCTGGGTTAAATTCCATTTGCCAATGCTCTGCCCCCCTGACCAGTCCATTGATACCCTCCTGCAGTTTATGGCTATCTCCCTCACTGTTTACCACCCTACCAATTTTTGTGTCATCTGTGAGCTTTTTGATCATACCCCCTACATTTAAGTCCAAATCATTTATGTACACTATGAACAGCAAGAGCCCCAGCACCGAGCCCTGTGGAACCCCACTGGAAACAGACTTCCAGTCACAGAAACATCCCTCTACCATCAGCCTATGCTTCCTGCCTCTCAGCCAATTTTGGATCCAACGTGCCACTTTGCCTTGGATCCCATGGGCTCTTACTTTCTTGACATTTGTACACATTTTCCCCTTTGAATGCAAATTCCCATTGTTTCACTATGGGCAGAATTTTCTGCCAGGCAGGCAGGCCCAACCCAATCTCCAGTGGACGGGGAGATGATCCCCGCCGGAGAAGCGGGCCCCGCCGCCATTTTACATGGGCGGGCCAATTAAAGCCCGCCCGGCGTGACGTCCAGCGGGAAGCGCTATGCACTTCCTATGCGGGCGGTGGGGTGGCGGGGGGGGGGGGGGGGGAGAGATTCCCCAAAAGCAAGAGTGTGCTCTTTCGCGCATGCACACGAAAGAGCGCACATCTCCCTCAGGCTAGGTGCTTCCTCGGGGAGATCGCTTACACTTTTAAAAAGATTAAAAATAGAGAAAAAAAAATCCCTAACATGTCCCCCTCATGTGACAATGTCACATGAGATAGGACATGTTCATAAATTGCAGTAAAACTTTATTAAACTTTTTAGAACCCTGCATGAAACCTCATCCCGCCGGTGGATGAGGTTTCATGTTTTTTCTATTTGCCGCCGGGGCTCCTGGCCTGCCCGCCAACCTTAAGTTTGGACGGGCAGGTCCATTAATTGTTTAAATGATCCTGTCAATGGCCTCAATTGGTCATTGACAGGTTGGCGGGCGCACAGCTGAATTTGCTGTGCCCCCGCCTTCCTGAAAATTTAAATGGGGCGGGATGACGTTGGGGGTTCCGCCCGATGTCATCCTGTGTCATTTTATGCGACGACGAGTGGGCCCTGCCCCCTGCTCACTGACGGCAAAATTCTGCCCTAAGTCTTTGGACTTTTACATCTCTAATAATAAAAATCCACCAAAGTGCCAATTTTACCAGTAATCTTTGGGAAAAATAAACACACTGTTTCTTAACTTCTCCTGGCTAGGTGAAACATTTCATCCCCCTCTTTTAAATTCAAGCTAGTCTGGTTTATTTAAAAATGCAAAGGCTCCCTTTACACCTATGTTTACCTACTTAACATTTCAAACCTAGCTTATCTTCTGTTATATCAAAACCTTCAGACCAGCTGCCTTTATTTCAATTAAGACCCCTCCACCCCCATACACACACACACACACAGCCATAGACGCAGACCCAACTATTACTCTACTTTACAATAAATTCCAATAACATTCTGAAAATTATTTTATCTTCTTGACAACATCTCGAAGCCTTATCTATGATGTTCATGAGATTGAAGTATTAAAGGAAAGATATTTCTTGAATACTTTCAAAAAAATTAACCTTGTTAGATTTCTCTATAATACATAACTTCATCTAATAACAATAACTGAAATACATTTTCACCTAAAACTTTGATTCTCTAATATTCATCCATTATGGCATGAAATTAATCAGACTACACCTTTTGCACTGTATCAGTCTGATTCTGTAATATGTTAATATGCTGACTGCAAACAATGGCCCAGATTCTGTGGTCAGCACAAGTGGTGACAGCTGTTCATTACATTTACAATTGCTCTCAGAATTTCTATGGGCTTTTGCACTGGAACGTGTGGAGATTAGAAATTCATTTCAGCACAGCGCCATTTACAGGGGATTTTGTGGTCTGATTGAACAGGACAAGCAACTGTGTATTTCAATAGCCAATCAAAATGAAGAATCAAAACTGGAACAGTCTGAACCAGGAAATGTCAGTTAGAATAGAATAATTCATTCAATACCATATTACGTACAGAAAGCAAACTAAAAAGAGGTAAGGAAGGATGGGATTAAGAGAAAGAGATAAAGCTGATTTTCAATGCCAGTAAGGTTGTTTAACAGTAATTAAGACTTATCATTAAAAATATAATTACACTGGAATGCACAAGCCCTAACCTTTTCTCGTAAGTTTAGTGTTTATCTGTCACGTTGGTACCACAACTTTGCACCTTTCCACTGCTGAGTCTCTTAGTGAGACACTGTTGTTATAGTGCAATTTCTGGAGGAGCATAGTAACTCAGATTTCTTGAAGTAACTTCCTGATTTCCAAATTTAACTGCACATGTATGGCTGCTGGAAGTTGCAGTCTGATTTACCCTTCAATATCAAATCTGTTATTTTTTACAAGGCCAGTATGAGGTTAATAATTTTTTGTTAAATTATTGAGTCCACTGAACAAATTGTTCAAATAATATTGCATTTAAGTTCTAGTAATTGATTATGGTAGTTTTATAATGCATCAAAATGCAAATTTGGCTGTAGACATATATAGCAAAGCACAAACATCTTTCACCTTGAGTTCTTTCAACTTGTTAGTTTTATAGGAAATATTCAAATTATAGGGTTGTCACAGGGCTAATTCTTACAAGTTTCTTTGATTCATATCAATGCCATAGTGTAAATAATATTCAAGCTGTGCTAATGAGGATTATAAGCAAGCAAGAGGCAAAACAAATACGTTTTTTTTGCTTGATTTATGGTCTAAAGCATTGTGCATTAAAGCCCTTGAGACTGAATTATCAGTAATAAAGTGCTTGCCCACTAACATTCTCTTGCATCAAAAGTGCAGGCAAGGGATTTTATGCAGGAGGTATTTGACCCCTTTGAAAATAATCAGTACACAAGTCTTGCACACTGTTTTATTCAGTGTGTTGGCAAACTGTATTAAATGAAATTCAGATTTTCCCTCCATGAAATAAGATTTGCATAATATTATGTAGAAGGCATTCTTTGGCTTTAGTGTCTGAATCATATGTAGCTACACACAAGCAATGAACCCTCCAGAAGATATTTTGCACTGCTATCAATATGTCAGCTCAGCAACCTAGAACATCTAGTCAGTTTTAATGGGGCTGGATTCAAAATTTTTTATCAGAGGATGGAGATGCTTCCTTTCACAGCTAGGCACTCAGAACTAAGAGTGCTGGAAAAGACAACAGTGAATTTGTATCAATCACATTTTATGTACCAAGATTTTGAAATAAATATTACAATATGAAAGGTAATATTCGGCCGAGTTCCAAGACTAGCTATAAATATACACCTAAGCGGGAAAGGTGCCTCACATACTGTGAGCATTCATCTGAAAACTGGGAGCAGCAGGCCCATAATTTTCTGATGAATGCTCTCAGAATGCAAGGTATATCACTACAGGCAAGGATTCTGAAAATATATTTGCATATCTGGTCTGAAATTTAAATTTTCAGACATCTTCAGCCTCTCACTGCCACTGCTGGCTTTTAAAGTAGAAAAAAATAGGCTAAGCGGATGGAAAATCTTGATTTCCCAACCTGCAGTGTGGCTAATGGAACAGCGGAGTTGTGTTCAGGGCTGAGGACCCTCCAACAGTGGCAAAAAAATTTCTATTGATTCTTATTATTTTCTATTATAATGAATGGGAAAAGTAGCCTTCTTAAATTGTCTCTTTTAAACAACAATTTTAGCATGTTTATTTTGTTTTTTACCCTTGTCTCAGTGAAAATGCCTTACCCTATTTCTGACCAGTGGATTGGACCAATGAACTTTGGCCTCTGTCAAGGCATTTAGGGATATTTCAAGTTTTCGCCATTTTCCAATTTTACTAATTTCTGCTCTGACCTGGACTAAGGTAATTTTGAAACTAACTACAGAATGTTGCATCTGCTCCTTACCAAGGCCTTAACAACATCATCTTTCATGCAAATGATCATTAATCCGTTTTTGAAGAGGCAGGATTGTCAGAAAAAGTTGAACATAGATGAACATGCCATTACTACTTTCAACCTAGATTCCGTCACTACTCATTCACACTTTTATTTCAAAAGAAAGAATTTAATTCCTGTATTTTTATTTCATTTCACTTGGAAAGTTATTTTGATTCTCTTATTGGGTCATAAGGACAGAGAAATGAGATGTTCCCTGTCAAAACCACTGTTCAGACTCCAGTGAGTGAGTGATAATAATACTGGGTGATTTACGCTCAGATTCTCTCACTCTCCCCATGAGGAAGTCCATCACCTGCTGTCCAGACAACACAGGTAAGACCAGGGGCTCCAGAGGGAGAACAAGAATCATTTAACATTTTTGACAGCTTTATGAATTGTAATTTCAATTATGGAAGGATCACATTAGAACTGCATCAACTACACTCCTGGGAAACATCATGCTTCTGTCTTCTATTTTTCTTTCATTGGGAATGGTCAGAGTCTATAAATTGCTGAGCATTCATGTATCTGAACAGCAACTTGGCAGTTACTAAAATAACATGAACTTATCCAGTCAGATTAGGGCAGCATTATAGTACTGCAAGTAAAGTACTAAAGAAGCAGCTAACAGGTGGCAAAATTACAGGTAAACTTGTTATTTTGAATTTTGAATTATGTAATGCAATAGAGGATTGCATCTTTTATGGTGACTTGCCTACTAGTTGCTAACATCAATAGACTATTTTCAAAGTTGATTACACAAAAGAGCAGTGGATTTGATGTTCACACAGGTCACATCTTCCTAAACACGGCTCAACGCCAATATTTCTAAACCACTTCCTGGGCTTCGACTCAATATCATAGATTGATAGAAATTACAGCGCAGAAGACCATTCAGTCCCCAATGCCTATGCCGGTGCTCTCTCCTGTAACTGCACTCCCTCCAGGTACAGAGCGAATGCATAAAATGAAGCTTGTCTATTCTCTCTCTCAGCTATAGATGGTATGTGACATCAGAAGATGAGGAAAATGGCAAAGGGAATAAATAACTTAAAAGAAGGATGGTTCACCCTCCCCACCATATTCCTGAAAAAAAATTGTATTAAGTATCAAAATTATTTGCATTGGAGCTGGTCCTTTTATGTGGAAGTTTGCTTAACCTAGCATTTTCCAATATAAAAAAAAACATATCTTTCCCTTTGTTTAAAAATGAAACAGGAGGCTACACTTAATTTTCCTTACAATTTGTCCTCCCAATTTTACTCCAGCATTTTAGCTGCTTCCAGGTGAGTGACATGTATTCAAGCAACATATTAATTTAAATTATTTAACCAAGGTCAGCAGCTGCAAACCTCCTGGTAGTGAGACTGACATGAAAAGTGTTTGCTTCAATCATTGCCCTGTAATTTGTATGCAAATCAAACTCACGCATAAATCCTGTCTGAAATCAGTGTAGCCCTCTTGACAACACATTTCTTTTTCAAAAATGAGACACTAATTTTGAAAAGAACAATGGAATATCACTGTAAATAGAAACCATTATTAAAATTTCTGGATGATTTTCTAATTTCTCAACAGTAAAGTGTTCAAACAGACTACTGATTCTGACAGGTCATACTTACAATGAAGCTTTTTGGGGTGATGCATTTTTAACATCATTGCAATAACATACTTTTTCTAATAGATTCATAAATGCATTAGATAAATGTTTCCAACCATATCCATTTTTTAGGAGCTCATTACATGATAGGAGAGACATATTTAGGAAGTGAAAATCTAATTTAGAAAAAAATGGAGCTGAAATGGAGAGGTTAGATAAAGGTGTGTATTTGCTATTCCCTACAAGAGTACACTCTTGATTTCAGCTGTACTGTTTTGGAGGTTCCCAGCAAAGGTCAAAAAACATTTATAATGTTTTTTAAGTTATTGAGGTGTGTACACTTATGACAGGTGTATATGGTGATGATTTCTTCCTAGTCTCTCATTCATTCTCTGCCACATTTGTTTCTGCTTCACTTTTTCCTCTCTCTTAAACTTTTGTGCTTATCATTGTGAAGGATAATAATGCTGGAGAATGGAACTCCTCTCATTACATGCACACAGTGCCAACACCAAAGCACTTCCAGGTTCAATATCACTCAGACAAATATACAGTAGAACTCCAGCCATTGTCCACATTAAATTTCATGTAGTCTCTTTGAAGGAAATTGCGGCAGAATTTTTGTGCTAATGGCTCATGAGAACTAAGAACTGGCTTGGAATTGCCTAAGTTTGCGTCATATAGTACACTTACAGAGGAGACTTCCATATAATTAATAAGGGCTGGATGCGAGCCAACAGTAAGAGGCCAGTCTTCCTTAGTATCACTAAGGCCTGAATTTTTTGGATGGTGGGGTCTCACTTCCTGGATGAGTAGAGAAGGCCTTGGGGGTGCAAAGGGTGTGATCAGGGTCTCGGGGGAGAGGCCGGGTGGCGGGGGTGCCTGGCTTCAGAAGGGAGCTTCTGATGAAGGTGCAACCCCACTTAACCCCCACCCCCCGGATGTAACTTTGGGCTGCATCTTCCGGTCAGCAAGCGCGGGGTGGGGCCCATTTGCCCCAGTGTAAATTGACGCAAGGTGATGTTGGACGGGCGTCCCGATATCACCCTCGTCATTTACATTTTCAGGTCTGCGCGCGGGGAGCCGAGTTGCCTGCGTGCCTGCTGACCTGTCAACGGCCACTTAAGGCCATTAATAAAGTAACTGAGGCAATCAATGGACCTGCCCGTCCAATCTTAAGGTTAGCGGGCAGGCCCGGAGCCCAGGCGGGTTTCTGAAAAAACATGAAACCTCATCCACAGGCGGGGTGGATGAGATTTCATGAGGGTATTAAAATTTTTTTGAAATGTCTAAATGAAAGAAATTGACATGTCCCAGCTCATGTGACAGTGGCACATGAGTGGACATGTCAGTATTTTTTTTTTCCATCTTTAATCGAACTTTCAAACCTGAGCTGATCTCCCCGAGGCAGCACTTTGCCTCAGGGAGATATGTGCACTCTTTCGTGCATGGTGCTTCCTGACGGACATAAAATGGCGGCCCATCCCCAATAGGGGGCGCCGATTGGGAATCCGCCCACTCGCACCCGCTCCCGCACAACCCCCCCCAACAAAGATTCTGCCCTTTGTTCTTTTTCCGGCTTCCCCCATCAAAGTTCAATCCTCCCGCAAGCCTAAAAATTGAGGCTGGGTGGGAAATGGCCCTTAAGTGGCCATATTGGCCACTTAAGGGCCTCAATTGGGGCAAGAGTGGGCTACCCATCTGAGGCCTTACCCGCCCCAGCATAAAATTGCTGTGTGGTCAGGACGGGCGGGAACCTGGAGGGAATCCCATCCCTTCAATTTCATGCACCCACCCCCTGTTAAAAACCCACTGATGGGGAAGCATAAAATTCTGGCCTAAGTCTGATTTTCTCTTCATCTACATAGCTGTCACTCACTTTTCTCATTATGGCATCCATGGGTCTTAAATTTATATTGGACTTTTCTATTTGATTCCAACTCTTGTTCTCTTGCACTTTGTGTATCTGTATTCCCTTTGTCTCCTTTTCTTGCTCAATGGGAACAGAATTTATGGTGGAGACTGAATTCAATGCTTTCAGTATATTTAATCAGAGGATATCCAGGATTGGATTTCTGACAATCAGTGGCAGTGTCAAGAGAAGTGGTCATAAGGTAAAGCTGGGTGTGCATCAGTGTATATGTGGAAGCTAGCATGCTTTTAGATGATGTCGCTGAGAGACAGCATGTAGTTGAGAAGAACAAGAGAGCCAAGAATGGGGGAATTCTGAGGTAATGGTGTGGGGTTAGGAAGAGAGAACCATAGAAGGTGATTCCCCGGCCATGATAGGATAACATTTAAAAAAAAAATATTTTGCTTGAGCTGTGTTCCCATCATTTAAAAATTTATTGAACCCTCTGATGGCTCTTGCTGTGTAGGGCATTGTGAGATAGGATGAGCAGTTTAGTACTGATGGTAGATAGCAGTTCCTGAAAATTGTAGTTCAATTGTTTGGCACTACTCTTGAGTTCTGGAATAGGCTATTAAAATATATATTACAAGCCAGAATGTCATGTTGGAGAGCTGCCATTGATGTTTCTGGGTACTGGGAATATGCAATCACAGAGATCTGAAAGATAACACATTTTCTTTTATTTTTTCCTGGAATGTGAGCATCATGGGCAAGGTTTGTTGCCCATTTCTAATTGTCCTTACGTAGGTAGTGGAGAGACACCCACTTGAATTGCTGCAGTCCATCTTGTATAGATACACCCACAGTGCTGATAGAAAGGGACTAGATTTATTGACCCAGGAACAGAGAAGGGAGGGTGATATAGTTCCAAGTCAGTATGGTGTATGGCTTGAAGGGGAACTTGTAGCTGGTGGTGTTCCCATGCATCTGCTGTTCTTTTCCTTCTAGGTGGTAGAGGTTACAGTTGGAAGGTGCTGTCTAAGGAGTCTTGGCAAGCTTCTGCATTGCATCTTGTGTACACAGTTGTCACTGTGTGCAGGTGGTAAAGAGAGGGAATGTTGAAGGTGGTGGATGGGGTGTCAATCAAGCGGGTTGCTTTGTCCTTCTTGAATGTTGCTGAAGCTGCACTCATCCAGGCAAGTGGAAAGTATTCCATCACACTCAGACTTCTGCCTTGTAGATGGCGGACAGGCTTTGGGGGATCAGGAGGTGAGTTACTCGCCACAGAATTCCCACCTTCTGACCTCCTCTTGTAATGGAAGTATTCATATGGCTGTTTCAGTTAAGTTTCCGGCCAATGGTAACCCCCAGGATGTTGATGGTGAGGGAGCTCAGCGATGATAATGCATATGTGGAGATCCAAAATGTTGGAAGGGAAAACAAAGTAGAAGGAAACAAGCTTCAGAAAAGACACAAAAGTTAACCACCAGACCAAGAAAAACTGTAGGTTCTGGGGCAAAACTTGTTGGATTTCCACCAGGAAACCTACAGATTTAAATATTTATTCTTTGCCTCACCGGCGATTTAACAAAAAAATTATTTTCTTATTTCAGGTGTCAAGGGTCGTAAACTTCAACAACTCTTCAATGCCAATGACCCGCCAGATCCTTCTTTCCTTTCACTCGCCAAACAGCGTAAGCAGGATACGATAGAGAGCTAAGCCAACCCACAACCAATGGATCAGATCAAAGCTCTGAAGTCCTACCACATCCAGTCATGAATGGTGCCCAGATATGTCCTGTCCACAAAAAGCAGGACAAATCCAACCCAGCCAATTACCACCCCATCAGTCTACTCTTGATCGTCAGCAAAGTGATGGAAAGTGTCGTGGACAGCGCTATCAAGGTGCACTTACTCAGCAGTAACCAGCTGATTGACACTCAGTTTGGGTTCTGCCAGGACAACTCAGCTCCTCACCTTATTACAGCCTTGGTCCAAACATGGACAAAAGTGCTGAACTCAACAGGTGAGCTGAGAGTGATGGCCCTTGACATCAAGGCAGCATTTGACCGAGTGTGGCACCAAGGAGCCCTAACGAAACTGGAGTCAATGGGAATCAGGGGGGAAACTCTTCACTGGTTGGAGTCATACCTAGCAGAAAAGAAGATGGTTGTGGTTATTGGAGATCAGTCACCTCAATACCAGGTTATCACGGCAGGAGTTCCACAAGGTAGTGTCCTAGGCCCAACCATCTTCAGCTGCTTTATCAATGACTTTCCCTCCATTATAAGGTCAGGAGTGGGGATGTTTGCGATGATTGCACAATGTTCAGCAGCACTCGCAATTCCTTAGGTACTGAAACAGTCCATGTCCATATGCCGCAAACCTGGACAACATTCAGGCAATCACCACCTCCAACAAGAGAAAATCTTGACGTTCAATGGCATTACCATGACAGAATTCCCCACTAGCAACAACATTGCCAGAAACTGAAGTGGACCAGCTATATGAATACTATGGCTACAAGACCATGTAAGAGGCTTGGAATTTTGCAGAGAGTAACTCACCTTCTGACTCCCCAAAGCCTGTCCACCATCTACAAGGCACAAGTCAAGAGTGTGATGAAATACTATCCACTTGCCTGGATGAGTGCAGCTCCAACAACACTCAAGAGACTCGACGACATCCAGGACAAAGCAGCCCACTTGACTGGCACCCCATCCAAAACCTTCAAGATTCACTGCTCCACCATCTATTCACAGTGGCAGCAGTGTGTACTATCTACACGTTGCACTGCAGCCACTTACCAAGGCTCTTCAACAGCACCTTCCAAACCCACGAGCTATACCACCTACCTGCAAGTTCCCCTCGATGCCACGTACCACCCTGAGTTGGAACTACATCACCGTTTTTTCACTGTTGCTGGGTCAAAACCCTGCAACTCCCTTCCTGTGGTTTTACCTAGATCACATGGACTCCTGCAGTTCAGGAAAGCAGCTCGCCACCTCCTTCTCAAGGGCAAATCAGGGATGGGCAATAAATGCTGGCCTAGCTGGTGATGCTCACATCCCATGAAAGAATGAATTAATTTCAAATTCGACATAATGCTGAGCTGCCTTTTTGTGGGAAATGTGGAACGTTCTTTATTCCAGTTTAACTCAGGCCCCGTCCTTGAACTCTTTCTCTGGTACATTGATGACTGAATTGGGAGGCTTATACAAAAATAGATTATTATACATATTGAGAGTGAAAAATAAATATAAACAGGTTAACATGAATCTAACTAGGGTGCCAAAAGAAAATAAACTGCAACAGTGATCAAAAACTGTATGATTGGCACACACATCAACAATGGCAGGAAACAAACTAAGTTGCTTCTATATATTGATATGCATTTGTTCATCTCCCAAAAACTAGTAGGATTAATTTTTAAAAAAATCAATTATCTATACTGTTGAAATAGGGCTTGGCAGGTTGTGGGAAATCAGTGGTTGCTATGCTGAGCCACATGGTGAGTCAGATCTGGGGGTGGGTGAGGCAGTCTTAGGACGGTCATGAAAAGACTGGCAGCAAACCAGAGGTTTTTTTTTATGTGTGAGCCTAGCAGGAGCAGTCTTGCTTCTCCTGGTCCCACAGAAAATAGAAACATTGGGCTGAATTTTCTGGCTGACATGCGGGTGGAGGAGCCCGCACGTCAGCGCTTAAAATGTCACGCGAGCGTCCCGACGTCAGCGCACGGCATCGCGATGTTTAGGTTGGCGAGCGCGCATCGCACTGCAAAGCGCGCCCGCCATTAATTAAAGGCCTTGTTAAGGCCATTAAGTCAGCAATTGACGACGATTTTGAGGAGCCCATGTGAACTTCAGCTCAGCGCACGGGCCCAACAGGCAGGCAGGTAAGTGATTTTTTAACAAACCTCATCCACTGGCGGGATGAGGTTTGAGTTTGGATTTTAAAAAGTTTAATAAAGTTTTTGTGCACTTCATTAACATGTCCCATCTCGTGTGACATTTTCACATGAGGGGGACATATTAATGATTTTTTATTTTTCTATTTTTCAACTTTCACAACCTTTCAGCGATCTCCCTGAGACACCACTTAGCCTCAGGGAGATGTGCGCTCGAGCGCACTCTCGCAGTTGGGGAATCTCCCCCCCGCCCGCGTCACGCTGGGCGGGCATTAATTGGCTCGCCCACATAAAATGGCGGCGGAGCCCGTTCGGCAGCAGCAATCAGCTGCCCGCCCGATGCCGAGTTGGTCGGGCCCGCCCGCCCGTCAAGGGCAAAATTCAGTCCATTATTTAGAGTTTTTTCTCAACTGCCGCTGGCTAAGTCACTCAATATCTCATACAATTAGATGGGGTATGCACATGCACACTCCACCCATTTGCACCTGAATTTTGTATTTAGCATCTGACAACTGGTGTAGGACTCTAATTTTCATATTTAAGCAGCATTACACCAATTTCAGGCTTGTGTGCTGCTCTTCCATTTAAGCCTGCCTGAATATGGGATCAGCCAGGGCTTGGAGCAACAAAGAGGTGGTCAAACTATCTCCCTGATTTTCCAACTGCTGGCACATGTTTTCCAGGTGCAAATCAGGCCATGAGTGTTCTCTCCCAACAGGTCATACTCTGTATGGATGGAAGCTTTTTATTTCATCATAATTTTGGTGGTTTTCTTTTACACACAGTAGTAAGGGCAATATGGAATGGTCCAAGTCTTCTTTTTCAAGAACTGGTAGGGGGTAGTTTAGTTAGCATCAATAATTGTTGAGCAAAAGAAGTGTGAAAATTGCTGAGTAAACATCCCACTTTAGGCTAAATGGCTTTTCAAACTAATTCAGTGATGTTGTAGATAATTTACATTTATGTATAATCAAAAACCGACCCTTTTTGATTATAAGGGTAATATAAAGGAAAATTATTTGGGCTAATGGGAATTAATTGGTACACTCAAATGGAAAATTGAACCACCGTTAAATGGTTAAGTTTCAAGTTAGATTTAGAAAGTCACTGCAATGAGTTGATGGGATAGCAATTTAAAGACACAGAATGTAATTGATATAAAAGCTATGCAAGGTATTATTATCAAGTTATAGCTTTTCATACTTACTGGCAACTGAAAATGATGCATCACCCAAGCTTTTGTCAAATAGTTGAGAAGGAAGGAAGCCTGAAGGAGAGGGAGATTGGTCTGATTCCCCAGCTGCTGGATTGCTAGGAAAACTGAGATCTTCTCCAAACACCGCCTGCCATTCCTTGCTGAAGTCACCTTCCTCCAGTGAAGTGCCATTTAGAATTTCATTCAGCAGTGCCATTTCATCCTTCTCATTAGTTCGAGATTCCATGGAATTAGTCAGCAGGTCTGCTGGAGCTAGAATTAAAATTGACAAATGCTACTATGATATTAATATTCACAGAAAATTCTGCGATTTGGTGGAATGCATGCAAATATTTAAACATGAAAATTTCATTCCCAGGAATTAACATAATGATTTATTATTTGATCCATGTCATTATAAGAATATTCATTTGGTACAAGAGCTTAACAACCTTGAATAAGCATGGTTATAACTATATTTGTTTTGCTATACATACCTATACACTGGCAACAGGAGTGAAGAATGCTGACAAACTTAATTGGATATCAATTCAAAATGCAGAAGCTCTTCTGTCCATTCTTCTTTCTTCAGCAATGTCTCTTTTTTGAGGTATTTTATAGCGATGTGCACATTAATTTTTCTTAGCATCTCTATTTATTTTAATCATATCTTTTACTCCCATGCTCTGATTCTGTGTTTACGTTAACAGATCATCACTTGGTTTGGCTCACGTATATCTTTCAAACTTTTGAGATAATTTTTAGAATCTTCTGCTTTCTTTAAATGCTATGTAGTTTGAATCTGTCATATTTTAGCTATTTCCATGTTAATCACTATAGGGTGTATGCAACACAGTACAGATTTTACAAATCTGTGCTCATTCGAATGGTTGAATAATTCTGCCCTGTGTGCTGACATTTGTGTTTAAATTCATGATCTGCATTCCTGGTGTGGACCTTCACATGCTGGGAGTAGCAAATTTGTTCAATCTACCCTGTCTTGTAACAGCTTATTTATACTCAACAAGAACGGATTCATTTAAGGGAATGTTGAGAGACAGAAATAATCATTTTGAGAATTGGCTTTCATGAAAAACATAATGGGGTTGAATTTCCTGAAAGGTTTCCAGGTTTAATGCCTTATAAACAGAAAATCCTGCCATGCACCCATCCCGGCCCCACCACTGCGTGCTATTACCAGCAAATAAATTTAGAGAAAACTACATAATAATCAGGCTTTATTTCATTTTTTCAGAATTTAGAGCTCCCATCATTAGGCTGCCAGGCTTCAGAGTCAAAATGTTGACACAAAATAAACATGGCCAATACTGGACTGCCCCTTGCTCAGCCACTACTATAGGTCTGTAATAAAATTTAAAAACAATCGAGTTTCAATTGAGAACAAAGTCCAGAATTTTATCTTTGTCGTGTGGGCACGTGGCAGGCCCAATGGTCCGCGAAATGGTACATGATGACATCGGGAGGGCTTCCCAACGTCACAGCGCTGCCTCGCAGTATTTCAGTTGGTATGCCCGACAACAATTAAAGGGCCAATTAAGCCCATTACATTCCCAATTCACTCTGATTTTGAGCGGCCTCTGCACTTTTACACTCGGTGTACAGGCCAATTGGCCAGGCGGCTTTCACATTTTTCATCCATTCTACATCCAGGGTGGGATAAGAGGCCCGGAAGATGTTGGAAAGGGGAGGAGTTAGAAGTTTTGATGCGAGTTGTTTGTTCCAGTAAAACAATCAAGTCAGAGGGAGTACAGCTGCATTAAGCTTCAAGGGAGTAAGGCAAGGCTGGATGGCCTCTACTTTAATGTCAGGAGTATTACAGGTAAAACGGATGAGTTAAGGGTGAGGATTGACACGTGGAATTGTGATATAGTAGCCATCACTGAGACGTGGTTGAGGGAAGGGCAGGATTGGCAGCTCAACATTCCGGGATATAGAATCTTCAGGCGAGACAGGGAAGGGGGTAAAAGAAGAGGAGGCATTGCATTATTAGTTAAGGAGTCAGTTACTGCAGTAAGGAGAGATGATATCTTGGAGGGGGCATCGAATGAAGCTTTGTGGGTAGAGCTTAGGAACAAAAAAGGGGCAGCCACATTGTTAGGTGTTTAGTATAGACCCCAGATAGTCAGCAGGAAATTGAGGAGCAAATATGTGCACAATTTGTGGAGGTGTGTAAAAACAATAACAATAGGGTAATTATATTAGGTGATTTCAACTTTCCCAACATTAATTGGGATAAACATAGTGTTAAGGGCTTGGATGGAGTGGATTTCTTGAAATGTGTACAGGACAACTTTTTAGGTCAATAAAAGAGGGTCCAACAAGGGACGGCACAGTGCTGGACCTAATTCTGGGGAATGAAGCCGGACAGGTGGCTGAGGTGGTGGTGGGCGAGCATTTTAGTGATAGCGACCACAACATGGTACAGTTTAAAACAAAAATAAAAATACCTGGAAAAACTCAGTAGGTCTGGCAGCATCTGTGGAGAGGAACACAGTTAACGTTTCGAGTCTGTATGACTCTTCAACAGAACTAAGTAAAAATAGAAAAGAGGTGAAATATATGCTGGTTTGGGAGGGGTGGGGTAGAGCTGGATCAGTTTAAGTTTGTTATGGACAAAGAAATTGACAAGTTGCAAAAAATGTTTTGGATTGGGGAAGAGTGGATTTTAGTAAAATAAGGCAGGATCTGGCCAAGGTAGACTGGGAACAGTTACTTGTGGGGAAATCTACAGAGGAGCAGTGGAGGGTGTTCAAAAAGGAAATGCGGAGGGTACAGGCTCAACATGTTCCCTCTAGGGTGGTAGGAAGGAGTAACAAGCCCAGAGAACCATGGATGACCAGAAATATTCAGGTTACGATGAGGAGGAAAAAAGTGGCTTTCAGCAGGTACAAGGGAAGCAAATCAGCAAAGGCATTAGTGGAGTACAGAAAGTGCAGGGTGGAGCTTAAGAAAGCAATTAGGAGAGCAAAGAGGGGATATGAGAAAGCTCTGGCTGGTAAAAGTAGGGAAAATCCCAAGATATTCTATAAGTATATCAATGGGAAGAGGATAACCAGGGAAAGAGTAGGGCCCATTAGGGACCAAGGGGGCAATCTATGGGTGGAGCCAGAGGACATCGCTAGAGTGTTGAATGAATAATTCACATCCATCTTCACCCAAGAGAATGAGGAAGAAGGTATCGAACTCAGGGAGAGAGACTGCGAGGTTCTTAAGTAAATTGATATAGGGAGTGACAAGGTATTGGATGTGTTGGCAGGCTTAAAAGTGGACAAATCTCCAGGTCCAGATGATTTGTGTCCCAGACTGCTGTGGGAGGCAAGGGAGGAGGTCGCAGGGGCTCTGACCCAAATTTTTAATTCCTCTCTGGCCACAGGAGAGGTGCCAGAGGACTGGAGAACAACTAATGTGGTTCCGCTATTTAAGAAGGGTTGTAGAGATAAGCCAGGGAACTACAGGCCAGTGAGTCTCACGTCAGTGGTAGGGAAACTATTGGAGAAAGTTCTGAAGGAGAGTATCTATCTCCATTTGGAGAGGCAAGGTTTGATCAGGGATAGTCAGCATGGCTTTGTCAGAGGGAGGACATGCCTAACAAATTTGATTGAATTTTTTGAGGAGGTGACCACGTGTGTAGATGAGGGCAGTGCAGTTGATGTAGTTTATATGGATTTCAGCAAAGCCTTGGACAAGGTCCCACATGGGAGACTTATAAAGAAGGCAAATACACATGGGATACAGGGTAATTTGATAAGGTGGATTCAAAATTGGCTTAGCTGTAGGAGACGGAGAGTGATGACAGAAAGACGCTTTAGTGACTGGAAGCCAGTGTCCAGTGGCGTACCACAGGGATCTGGTCCCCTATTATTTGTCATTTATATAAACGACATAGGTGACTATGTGGGGGGTAGGATTAGTAAATTTGTGGATGACACAAAGATTGGCCAGGTGGTTAACAGTGAGGTTGAGCGTCTTGGGCTACAGAAAGATATAGACGGGATGGTCAAATGGGTAGATAAGTGGCATACGGAATTTAACCCTGAAAAGTGTGAGGTGATACACTTTGGAAGGAGTAATTTGACAAGGAAGTATTCAATGAATGGCATGACACTAGGAAGTTCTGAGGAACAAAGGGACCTTGGCGTGTGTGTCCATAGATCTCTGAAGACAGAGGGGCATGTTCGTGGGGTGGTGAAAAAGGCATATAGGACACTTGTCTTTATCAATCGAGGCATAGATTACAAAAGTGGGGAGGTCATCTTGGAGTTGTATAGAATCTTAGTGAGGCCACGGGTGGAGTACTGTGTGCAGTTCTGGTCGCCACATTAAAGGAAGGATGTGATTGCACTGGAGGGGGTGCAGAGGAGATTCGCCAGGATGTTGCCTGGGATGAAACATTTAAGTTATGAAGAGAGGTTGGATAGACTTGGGTTGTTTTCGTTGGAGCAGAGAAGTCTGAGGGGCGACCAGATCAAGGTGTACAATATTATGAGGGGCATGGACAGGGTGGATAGGGAGCAGCTGTTCCCCTTAGTTGAAGGGTCAGTCACAAGGGGACATAAGTTCAAGGTGAGGGGCAGGAGGTTTAGGGGGGATGTGAGGAAAAACCTTTTTACCCAGAGGGTGGTGACGGTCTGGAATGCACTACTTGGGAGGGTGGTGGAGGCGGGTTGCCTCACATCCTTTAAAAAGTACCTGGATGAGCACTTGGCACGTCATAACATTCAAGGCTATGGGCCAAGTGCTGGTAAATGGGATTAGGTAGGTAGGTCAGGTGTTTCTCACGTGTCGGTGCAGACTCGATGGGCCGAAGGGCCTCTTCTGTGCTGTGATTCTGTGTGATTGTGATTCCTGGATTATTGATCGTTTTTGGCATTGTTTTGATTGTTTTGGATAATTCCAGAGTGTCAAACATTTGCAGAGGCTTTCTGCAGTGCTGAAACCTGTGCAACCATCAGGTCAAACATGGGTATTGTGTACTCAGCTGGAGGGACCTCCTCAGAAGAGGAGGAGAGGGCTAAAAGGGACAAGATGCGGGTTGCCCACAGGCTCCGTCCCAGAGTTGGCCCTATGGACCGAGAGGTGCAACCAGAAGGGGTGGAGGGCCAGCAGGGTTTGCAAGGAAGAACGGTCAGAAGAAGGCGTCAACAGCCATCAGGTTGAGTGTACAAGCAGTGATCATGCCACCTGGTCATGACAGGTTCAGTGCAGAAGAGGGCTGCCTCTCCAGGGAAACAGTCGCTTCTATCTGTGACAAGATCGGCCCCAAAATAGCCTCAAACTGTGTAGGTGGCCACCTAGTGCCAGTGGCTCTGAAGGTGACAGTGACCCTGAACATTTATGCCTCAGGATCATTCCAAGTGTCAGTGGGAGATCTCTGTGGAGTCTCGTAATCCGCTGTGCACAGTCACATCAAGCTGGTTACAGATGCACTGTTTTGAAGGGTCAATACCTTCATTCACTTCAGGGCAGACTAGGCCAGCCAGGCAGAGTGAGCCTGTGTATTTTGCTGCAATTGCAGGATTTCTGAGAATTCAGGGAGCCATTGACTGCGCACATGTGCCCATCAAGGCACCAATGGGGTAGCTGGGTGTCTTTGTGAATAGAAAGGGCTTCCACTCTCTAAACGTTTAGATTGTGTATGACCACAAGAATGAGATACTGCGTGCCAGGTATCCAGGAAGCTGAACTACTACAACCAACTACTCCCAAACCTCTTGACTGTGCTGGTCCCCATTGTACAGCCTGCTTAAGAAAAAGCAGAAATGGAATTGGCAAGCCCCACACCAGGATGCCTTCCTGAAAATGAAGTAATTATTAAGATTGTCGGCCTTGTTGGTCCATTTTGACCGCAAGAAGGAATTAATTTTAACATGTGATGCGTCCCCTTATGGAATAGGGGCTATCCTTTCACATCGGATGGTGGATAGCTCCGAATAACCCATTGGTTATACATCTTGCACGCTCAGTGTCGCAAAGTGATAATATCCCCGACATCACCGCGCATCATTCAGGTCTTCAGTTCGGCCGAACTGTCAAAGACCTATTAAGGCCACTTAAAAACTAATCAAAATAATTAACTGAGCTGCCCATCCGTGATCACTAAATGGTTGGCAATAAGCTGCAATGCTGTAAACTGGAGAAGGTTATCAGTTCCTGTGCAGAACTGCTGTGCTATTAAGTCAGGAGTGGACTAATACAATAGATGTAAGTCTTCAACTTCTTTTCTTTTAACTTTTTTGTTTTCATCATTGGAAGAATCTCTTTTACTGTGGGACTTTTAAAAAACATTCAACCTTAAGGTTGGCGGGCAGGCGGAGAGCCCAGGTGGCCTTCGCATTTATCATGAAACCTCATCCATGGGTGGGATGAGGTATCATGAAGGTTTTTAAAGTTTAATAAAAATTCATTGACATGTCCCAGCTTATGTGACACTGTCACATGAGGGGACATGTCTTAAATTTTTCTTTTCTTTTATTTAAATTTTAGGAAGTCACACTAATCTCCCTGAGGCAGCTCTGTGCCTCAGGAAAATTTCTGCACTCTTTCGCGCACATGCTCAGCCTACATTCCCCGCCCGCACAGGAAGTGCTCAGCGTTTCCAGGCGCACATCACGCTGGGTGGGCCTTAATTGGCCTGCCCAGGTAAAATTGCGGCGCGCAGCCAATCGCAGGCGGCGATCGGCTGTGCGCCTGCTCCCGCCCAACTCCCCCGACAGGGAGAAAATCCTCCCCATATTATAACTGACCACAAGCCCCTCCTGGGATTATTTAGAAAAAATAAAGCGATACCACCTATCGCATTGGCTCGCATCCAGAGATGGACACTAATATCAGCCGCCTACGAATGCACTTTTGTTCACCATTCGGGAACTCAAATCGCACATGCTGACGCACTAAGCCACCTTCCCCTGCCAGCTAAAGATGGGGAGGCTCCAATTCCCCAGGAGCTGGTCTTAGTGCTAAATTTTCTGGATTCCTCCCCTGTTCAGACCAGACAAATCTGTGAGTGGACAAGTCGGGACCCACTAATTGTCTAACGTCCGGGAGCAGATCTTGAATGGTTGGTCAGGTAGATCTAAATCTGAGGAGATGAAGCCCTATTCTGATCGCAACTATGAACTTTTCTGCCAGGACGGCATATTACTCTGGGGAGCAAGAGTTATCGTGCCCAGAAGGGAGTGAAGGCTATTATTAGCCGAGCTACATAGTGTTTACCCGGGCATTAGCAGGATGAAGATGCTCACGCGCAGCTATTTGTGGTGGCCAGGCATGGATTTGGATATAGAAACCCTGGTCAAAAGCTGTCCTCAATGCCAGCAGGTGCAAAAGCGCCCCCTCCTTAGCTCCATTGAACCATTGGGAATGGCCGGGGCAGCCATGGGTGCACCTCCACGTCGATTATGTGGGACCCTTCTCGAGCATAATGTTCTTGTTGCCCACCTCGACTGTCATCATAGACCGTTTGCGGCAGAGTTTTGCAGTGCATGGGTTGCCGAAGGTCCTCGTGTCTGACCACTGGACCACTTTTATCAGCGGGGAGTTCCATGGGTTCATGACCCTTAACGGCGTTACCCGTATCAAAACCTCACCCTACCACCCAGCATCGACCGGCACGGCTGAGTGGGCAGTCAAAACCTTTAAATCCGGGATGAAAAAGATGGAAGGAGATTCCATCAACAAGAGATTGTCCTGGTACTTGTTCACATACCGGACCACGCCACACACGACGACCGGCATGGCCCCTGCAGAACTACTAAAGAGACATCCCCGCACCCACCTGACCCTTATCTGGCTGAACTTAGAGGGGAGAGTGGAGAAAAGCCAAAAGGTGCAGAAGACCAGGCATAAAGAACTTTCACGGTGGGAGATGCAGTCCTTGTGAAGAACTTTGGAGATGAGCCCAATTGGCTTTTAGGCGAAGTGAGTGCTGTGACAGGACCTCTCTCCTATAATGTATCGGTAAATGGCCAAATAATTAGACGACATGTGGATCATCTCTGCAAAAGAACACCAGTCCCACAAGAAGAAAAGCAGTCTTCATCTATGCTTGAGTCTGTTCCGCATGTAGAAGACAGGTCACATGATTTGGAAGTACCAGTAGGGCCTATGGGACCCGAGGGGGTCGGGGAGACAAACCTGCCAATTTCCACTGAGGATCCTAGTTCCACTAGGTTGTCCAAACTGTCCCCTGAAAAGGAGGTCTTGGAAATACCAGCCGAGGTTGTTGAACTGTGACGCTCAACACATTTGAGAAAGCCTCCTGAGAGACTAGTTATTGTGTAAATAGTTAATGTGTTTTAAGCTTATTAGATGTACATTTAAGTAAAGGGGGAGGGATGTGGTAAAGTGAGGTACTCTGTCCCTTTAAGAGAATGCAAGTGTACTGATCATGTGACAGCACTGACAAATCACTGTACAGCGCAGGCAACTGGGAGCTGTAAGTCTAGTTCTGGAGGTTTCTGAGTGAGCACGTATGTTCTGGTGCTCTACCCTATGTCTAAATAAACCATCACTGTTTATTCTTACATCAATCTCTCCCCATTATTGATTACAAGCAGCTATTGAGGAGAATATAGGAAGGCGTGCAGTGAGAGTTCGGTTGGCCAATGGACTCATTTACCAAGTCATAAAATTATTCATTGACCCAGCACGGTTGGATGGCTGGCTACTGGGATACAAAGGCTATCCACTAAAAAGGTGGCTGATGACACTGCTAAGACCCAATGACTTCAGCCGAGGAGAGCTACAACTGCAATCATGCCTCTACAAGGGCAATAATTGAGAGAACAATAGGCCTGCTCAAGATGAGGTTTTGCTGCCTGGACCACTCAGGGGATCACTACAATATACTCCAGAACAAGTCTATCTTATTGCTGTAGCCTGCTGCACCCTACACAATCTGGCTCTCTCTAGGGGCACCCTTTGGAGGATGAAGACAGCGGTGCTGTTCCAGAGGCCGCAGACGTTGAATCCAGTGCTCAGTCTGAGGAGGAGCCTGATCAGTCCCAGGGTCAGGAGCCAGAATCAACATTGAGGATGCTTATGGGAGTCAGCGAGATCAGCAAGGCCTTGATTCAGAGGACTTTCGCTTAGGACTCCAAAGCCAGGAGTCAAAATGATGTCAAGGTGACCACCACCTTACTGATCTATGCTGATGAGGCCCTCCTGACATGCTCCAATCATGCTCTTACCTCTGAAATTAACATTATAGCCCAGTCTGTGTGTGACACATGACTCCTAGACCTCCTCTCTAACAATCTCATGAAGCACACCAAGGCCTTTGGAAAGGATCTCACATTTTAATAGTGAAGTGTGAAATATACATGCACCATTACACATGTGTCAATGAAAAATGATTCACTCGTGAGATGCTTTAAGTGATCATAGTGACATAAATTTCCGCTTGTGAGTGCTACGTCTTGGTGCTGCCCCCTCATTGCCAGCTGTATTGGAGGCAGGCTGCTGACTCTGATGCCCCGTTGGGCTTGATGACTTTGGCAAGCGTCCTCTGGTCGCCAGAGCCTGGTTAGGCCCTGACTGGGCAAGAGAGTCCAGCGCCATGACTAGACACTCCTCAGTCGTCACTGTGTCCTCAAATGCGATGGTCCCCGGCAGTGGGGCTGAGGAGCTGCTGCCATCACCAGGAGCACCCTGAGAGGAGCCTCCAGGTGCATGGAGCTGCAGTCGTCCGCCAACGTGAGGTTTGTTTGAACCTCCCTGTTCACCATAGATGGACTTGTTGAGGTCACTGCCAGTGTGTGGGCTCGCAGGCCTGAACACAACCCCAGAAGCCCCTAATTGAATTCCTGGGGCAGCCTCTCCATGAGAGTCGCCACTCTTTCTCTCTATGGAGGAAGCTGTGCATTCAGAGCTTTGGGCTAACGCAGTGCACACACTCCATATGGACTCCTCCAATATAGGGAAACATTTTCCCCCGTTTGGAGCAGGAGGCGGGGGGGGGGGGGGGGTGCGGAAGTGGGCCCGCCTTCAATCAGCGCCCACCGCCATTTTACGTGGGCGAGCCAATTAAGGCCCACCCAGCGTGACATCCGCTCGGAAGCGCTATGCGCTCCCTGTGCGGGCGGGAGAGGGGATTCTCTCAGCCGGGAGTGCGCTCTTTTGTGCATGCGCACAGATCTCCCTGAGGTTAAGTGATGCCTCAGGGAGATCATCTCTGATTTAAAACTTTAAATAAAGAGGTTTAAAAAATTTCCCTGCCATGTCCCCTCATGTGACACGGTCACATGAATTGGGACAAGTCCATAACTTTTATTGAAAGATGTGATTAAAATTTAAATACCCTCATGAAACCTCATCCCACCGGGCAGGTCCATTAATGACCTTAATTACTTTTTCAATGGCCTCAAAAGGCCATTGACAGGTCGGCAGGCGCGCAGCTGACTCGGCTGCGCCCCCGCCGAACTGAAAATGGAAATGATGCGGGGTGACGTCACAGCCCAAGGACTCCCTGCCTCTGCCAGCTCCTCAGGCGAGTGTGACATGCCTTCCCCAATGTGCACTGCCATCTGCTCTGATACGCATATGCCCACCGACGTGCCTGTATCTGCACTAGTGCATGTTGCAGAGAGAAGATGTGATGCAGGTGCATCTGGCTCCAGGTCATCTTCTGATGTCAAGGGAGGGTCCTCGGGGTCCTTCTGGGGTTTAGAGGATGTTCCATCTGAGGGAGGGAAAACATATGTAAGTCTCAAGCAGCATTAAGAACTCAGAGTGCATGCATTCTGGTTGCTTTCAGAATGGACATCTGGCTGAACAAAGCCTTCTGACTGGATGAGCAATGAGGATTAGTGGATTTCACATGTCAATCTTACAACCACTGCTCTACATCTCTCATACCCTCCTCAATCTCTTCCCTGTCCACTGGACGGTTACCCTCATCCGAAACCCCCGCCTCTTCGTGACAAGTGGACCTGGCTCCTCATTCACGTGCCATCTCGAGTATCTGCTCCTCCGCCTGACTTAATATCAGCAGATTTGGGACACCACCACCTGTTTGTCCTCACTCCTGTGCACTGTGACTCCTTTTCTTCTGTAAGGACTAAAGTGCTTTCATTAATTCCCCCTTCTACATGTCAGAACATACCAGCCTCCTCCCCCAAAGACACAGGTTCAGGTGCCCATCGCATTGGGGCACCTCACCCTTGCCTACATGCCAGCCATCCTATCTAATCATATGCAGTCTTTAATGGCGCAGGAAGAGGTGCCAAATTAAGCTTGGGTCTTCACACCCTTGAGCACCAACAAGTGCTGCCACACACAAACACAACCCTCCACAGTTATACCTGGAATCAGTACTCACCCTGGCACAGCGCAGAAGGTTATTGAACCTCTTCCTGCACTGTAACCTGGTCCTTCACACGACATATTGTCTGCTAACCAGAGTTGCTACCTTCATCCATGCCTTCTTTGCTCGTGGCCTCCTCTTGCTGTCTCATGGCAGCAATATCTCCTGATGTGCACTCACAGCCTCCAGGAGAACCTGCAGGCACTCATCTGAAAAGTTGGGGGCTGACTGGCTCCGGTAGTCTGGCTCCATTTCCATCCTCCCTGGCATGGGCTCCAGATGTGGATGACATATTGCAGACACAATGAACAGCACAAGATCTGAAAAACGTAGTTTGACCCTCAGAAAATCTCAACAGCTCCCTGAGGCAGCACCACAACAATTGCCAGCCTTCAAGGAATTTCTTTTAAACCCCCTGCCCGCACCCTCATTGATTCGGCACCAAACCTCTTCCTGCACCTCCTCCCCGCACTACCCTGGCAGCACTGAGCCTCTCTCAGCACGTGTTTCATGCTGTCCAGCAGTTAATTGGCCAGACAGCATGAAATCACCATCCGAAGCCAATCGCGGCCGGGAGCGGATTTCACAAACGCTTCCAGTCCCACCAATCATGCCCACCCGACAAGCCTAAAATTCAGGCCATAAATATGTCACAAGAAAAAGTTGTTCGGGTTATCGGCCCTAATCCTTCATGTATTTCATATAATCTACACTATCATTTAATTTGAAAAGAAGTGTTTTGTAAAAAAGCTCTTGGCCCACCTCTGTTCAGCACAACCTCAGAACTTCCTTTTAATTTTACACCCTACATTATTCATGCTTGACCAGTTGCTTCTCTTGCCATAACACTTTCTCAGACCCTCCATCTCAGGCCATTATATTCCACTTGATAAAAGGCAGGGCAATTCCCTGTTTTCTTCAAATTATGACTTTTAAATTGACACTTGTTAATTTTGCACTCTCACTTAAAGTTTAATACCTTGTCCACTTTTATATTCTCCAATACACTGGTATCACCTTCATCTAACATAAATTTGAGTCTTGACCTGTTGTTTTTGAATATATTGCCTATGCTTTATGGTATCTGTGCTCTTTAGGTGAGCATATCTTGAATCAACAAATACAATTAAAAATGAACCAGTTATGATACATGCAAAGGCTCTCTGTTCTGTAGGCTGTCATTAAGCATAATGCAGCATTAGTGACATATACTTGAAATTAGTATACTTGCATCATCCAGGATATTGGGATCCAGCTTTAACTCAACATCTGTTCAAGGTGCCACAGAGATGTCCACCTCACCGCATCATGACAGGTAGCTGCTGTGGGATCGCTTTAAGAGACTGTAAGTGAAGAGTCACTGAAGGAAGTGATGTCATGTCTTACATGACCTGGGAGTTGTGAGAGTAGACCGACAAATTAAGAAGTGTGTAGAATGTGCTCCTATACTTATTTATATATATGTTCCAGTTACACTAAATAACCTACATAATCATCATGTACTGTTTATATTCCTGTGACTCCTACATCAGTCACGCAGTAAAGAAGCAAATAATTTAACATGGTGGCAGCATTTGAGGATTTTTGAGGAACACCACTTGCAATAGTGTCACAGCATTGGAGAAATTCTGAACACCAAGCACAATAAGGTGCCAGCTGATTGCTTACCTGGACTGGATGAAGACACTTCAGAGGTTCAGCAGTACAGAAGACCCCACCACAGACAAGACCTCAGGAGGTTGAACAGCTGGGTGAGTACTGTAGCCACACAGCAGCCAAATCGGAGGTCAAGAGGCTAGCTGAATAGCCACAGGATCAGTGTGGTCGAATGTTCTGGCAGTGGGCCAGAAATCGAGGAAAACGCCATTGTTGTCAGTGCATTCCGTATTAACTCGACTTGTGGGTGGGCCATATTTTGAAGGTTCAGGAATGGCCTGACACCTCCATCGGAGGAGTTGTGGCTTCAGCACTTTTAAACAGAGCTTCTAAAAAGAAAACTGAATCCTGTGAGGAAGAAAGCCTAACAAAAAAGGCAAACCTGTGGTAAGACTGTGCCTGCAAAAGGAAAACCTGTGAAGAAGCAAGTATTTTTAAAGAAGCTGGCACATCAGGAAAATGGCACTTCAATACCCATTCATGAATTGGAAAACATCAGATATAGTGCATGAGTTCAAATTATCTCACCAACGCATGGAACTGTATTTCCTGGATCAAGGAGTGGGTGAACCAGAGAAACAAGTTGTAAAAATTCAGATCGCATTGGACAATGAGGGACTGCACTGGATCAACACGTTAGGATTGACCACTGAGGATCAAAAGGGCCCTAGCAAAATACGGACACTCCTGGAAGGCCAACTCACAGTAAGGGTCAAGTTCTGGATCCATAGGTTAAAGTTGATGACGTACTGGCAACATTGACCAGTTTGTGGCAAGGCCGAAACAAAGCCCAGGGGCAGAATTTTACGGCCCCCTTTTGGTGGGGACGGGGCTGTAAAATGCGGTGAGACATTATAATCCCCATTGACTGCAGCGGGAACGTAAAATCCCGCTGCTGTAAAATTCTGCCCCAGGAGTATGACTTTTTAGATTTTGAATTGTCAGAATAGATTTTAGAACTAGTCATTGTGACTACCCCAATTTGGCCTTTCAAAAAGACCTACTAGAGAAGAAGGGTACAGTATTGATGGAAGAAAGTTTGAAGCCATCGTTGGCTGGGAGCCAACATTTACAAGCATTAAGGACAGCTACGACAATTGTATGTTAACCAAGTCTCTGTAGTATGCCAAGCCTTACAGTGAATATAGCCTGAATCAAATCATTCGGAATTGTCTGGTATACCACAATTCACTCCACATGATATCAAGAAACGGCTGAAGGCACCAGATACCTCAAAGGCTATGAGCCCTGACAACATTTCAGCAACAGTACTGAAAAGACTTGAGCTCCAGAATTAGCCGTGTGCCCTAGCCAAGCTGTTCAAGTACAGCCACACCACTGGCGTCTACCTGGCAATGTGGAAAATTGCCCAGGTATGTCGTGTCCACAAAAAGCAGGACAAGTCCAACCTAGCCAATTACCTCTCCATCAGCCTACCCTCGATCATCAGCAAAAAGTGTCATCAACAGTGCTATCAAGTGGCACTTACTCAGCAATAACCTACTCATTGACGCTCAGATTTTGTTCTGCCAGGACCACTCAGCTCTTGACCTCATTACAGCCTTGGTCCAAAAATGGACAAAAGGGCTGAACTCAAGAGGTGAGTATGGATGATCGCACAATATTCTGCACCATTTGTGACTCCTCAGATACTGAAGCATTCATGCCTATTTGCAGCAAGACCTGAACAATATTCAAGCTTGGGCATGAAGTTGCAATTAACATTTACGCCACACAACTGCCAGGCAATGACATCTCCAACAAGAGAGAATCTAACCATGGTTCACACTGGCATCCATAAGCTCCCACATACTGCAGCTAAAACATACCACCTACGCTAAATGTAATGAACTAATTCATTATTTTCTTAATTAATTTTAAATTAATATCTCTCCTCACCACCAGTTACCATAGTAATATAAACCTTAGTAATACAATAAACTTTACTACTTAAAAAATAAAATAAAATAGTAGATTCACAAGCTTTCTACTTCCCTTCTGCTAATGTTTCTTAATTAATTATAAACCAACAACATTAAGAACAAACGATGGGCAGAAAGAGCGCAGGAGATCCAGCAACTCATGGACACCAATGACATGTGCTGTTAACATGATGTATGACCCAACCACTCAAGGGTCCACCCTGCTAAGAGCCAAGCATGAAAGGGAGCTCATCCAGGATAGGGAGGCAGTCAGAACTTGCTGAAGTGAACATTTTGAAGAACCCCTCAACCGAAACTCTCTTCAACTTGAGTGCCCTCAACTTCATTCCTCAATACCCCGTCCAGCTCAGCCCGGTGACAACCCAGTACAGAGTGAAGTCAATAAAACCATTCAACAGCTGAGAAACAAAAAAAGCTTCTGCAGCAGATGGAATCATTGCTAAAATAGAATCCTGGCGTGGATGCACAACCTGATATCCCTCATCGTGGAAGAGGGATGCATGCTGGGAAATTTCAGGGGCACTGTGACCGTGGCTATGTTCAAGAAGGGAGACAAGTCTGATTGCAGTCGCTACAGAGGTATCTCCCTGTCTGACACAGCAAAGATCATTGCAAGAATCCTCTTCAATCAGCTCTTCCCAGTGACAGCAGGGGAGTGGGATTAGGTGGAATGCTCTTTCAGAGAGCCAGTGCATTCTCAATGGGCCGAATGTCCTTCTTCTGCACTGTAAAGGTATTGGGCACTGTGAATACATATTGTAGGAACATTAGAATAGAAATACAACGTATCATGTTAAACACATGTTACATCTTTACTATTGTTTTCAGTATAAACACATAATTTTAAACTTTGCAGTCATTAATTACTCTCGATATTATTGGTTCCATATATATATAATATTTTATATTATATATATATATATAGAGAGAGAGAGAGAGAGAGAGAGAGAACAATGGGCTGAAAGTCCCCCTGTCGGGGGCGAAGTTGAAGGGCGGGCACGCACAGGCGTGCTTCCGATCGGTGCACATGCCATTTTACGTGGGTGGGCCAATTATGGCCCGCCCAGTGTGACGTCCGCACAGAAGCGCTGTGTGTTCCCTGTGTGGGCAGTGGGGGAATCCCAAAATCAAGAGTGCGCTCTTTCGCGCATGCGCACAAAAGAGCGCACTCATCTCCCTGAGGCTAAGTGCAGAAAAATAAAATTTCCCTAACATGTCCCCTCATGTGACAATGTCACATGAGTTGGGACATGTCCATAATTTTCACAAAAACTTTATTAAAATTTTTAAAAACCTACATGAAACCTCATCCCGCCTATGGATGAGATTTCATGCTTTTTCTAGTTCGCGCCAGGGCTCCTGGCCTGCCCACCAACCTTAAGGTTGTATGGGCAGGTCCTTTCATTACTTAATTGACTCTGTCAATGGCCTCAATTAGCCATTGACAGGTCGGCAGGCGCGCAGCTGATTTTGCTGCGCCCTCGCCTTCCTGAAAATTTAAATGGGATGGGGTGACGTTGGGATGTCCCCCCGATGTCACCGTGCGTCATTTTACGCATCGGTGAACGAGCGTTAAATCCTGCCCAATGGGTCCCTTAGTTTCTACATATCAGATATTTAGCTGCCTAAAAAAATCATGTTTAAAGGTCTTTGAAATAAGCTACTGAGAAACTTGCAGAAGAAGAATTTTTGTTTGATTGAAATGGGCACACACCAACTTTCCTCAATGATTCCCCACTTACATAAGTCCAGAGATCCTTGCCTTGAAAATTCTGAGGGAAATATCCTGATCAAATGCCATAGCTTTGGCAGAAAATCAGCAGGACCCTGGGGAAACAGTGTAAATGGCCAAAAATGCCCATTTATGCTGTTTCTCCTAGGTTCCATCAATACTTTGTTTAAATTATGACAGTATTTTGGGGCAACCCATGAACACTCTCCCCCATAGGCACCAGTTTAGCAAAAGCAAAGACTGGAGGACCATCCAATGTGCACATAGGAACTGTTGGTGTCCAACCAACTACAATTGCCTAGCACACCATTGCAGAGCACTTGTAAATGTCACACTCGTCCCAGCTCAGACCATCCTATACAGGCCACTATCCTGCAGGAAAATTTGCAGTCCAGTGCAAGAATCACAGCTTTTTGGTGGCAGTTCTAATACATCAGGTCCCAATAATGAGTGAAACTGGCTGGTCCATTCTCAAATCCTTGTCAAAGGCTGCTAATGGATTAACATGCTTTTTAAAGCTCTCCAAAAGCTTTTTGAGTTATTGCCACCCATTGTGAAATTTCCTTCAATTTTTCTCACCCCTTTGTAATTTTCATCTCCTGCCACTAGTGCCTTCTTTAGACTTGTCTGAGTTTGCCTCTGGACTCGCAATTAGGTGTGCAAGTAAGCTAAGTGAGCTGGTTGGAGAATTGAATATTATCTTCACTTAACATTCAGGTGAGAGTAAAAAGTAGTTATAAACCATTTAGAATTGACTTATGCTTGAAGATGTAATTCAGGCCCACAGAGTCGCAAGAAGACTGCAGAAGATCACAGAGGGCTTTAATGGGAGAGTTGTCTCCATAAACCAGCTGCATGTCCAGGATATAAAGGCCACCAATTATATTTTATGATATTGCATATCTATACAGGAAAAAGGTGAACGGAAGAACAGTACCACAAAATTCTTCTAAAAGCTTAATTTTGCAAGGTTAATGGCTATGTAAACAGGGACAGCATGTTATTAACAGGACTGTCAAAATTTACACCGTGACATTCGACCTTTTAATAACATGCTATAATTGAATTTACTTCTCCAACAATATAGGCATTCAAATTGAAAAGCAAAAAGGATATTAGTGAAGGAACTGTATTTATCATCTGTGATGTGTTGAAATGACTCTTTCTGAACAGGATACAAAGTTAGTCACTTTGCCATGTTTTCATTATTTATGTTGTAAAATAATAAGTTTTTTTAAAAAAAACATGCTCATGTAATTGAGTTTAAGTAATGACATCCCCAGTATGACAGCACTGTTTAATTGAATTTCAATTTTACGCTCTTACCTGATGTTATAAAAAATTATATGATGGTAGGTTTGAATATGCCGATGTAGAGGTTTTGCAAGTTTTTCTCTTACAAAAGGTCAACCCTGCCAGATCTCTTGGGAATGCGCAACATTTATTATTCAGCCTGAGCTCCCAGCCTGGATTAAGCCCAGCAGTGGAAGTTAGTCATAGATGGGAGGTCATGGTAAGTCTGGAGCAATACAGCCCTTATTGGGCTTAAGATCAGATTTAAAAGATGTGTTTTGCTAGCCTCTGGGGAATTTAGCTCTTAATGACTTGGTTGATAATTTAGGGCATGTTCTCCCTTAGAGAAACTCTGACAGGAGGTAGCAGTAGGGCACTGCTGTGTACATTGCCCTCAGGACCTGGAAATAAATGTGGAAGATGGCAGATTTAAGGAAGCTGACAAGATATGAATATCCAGCACTAACATTTACCAGTGACATTAACCGCATATCATTTTCATAACCTGCTGCTGGAATACAGATATGCAAGTCACCTATAAAAAAAAGTTTTAAGGCTGAATGAGGGGTGGTGCATGTAATATGACAGGCAACCGTGCCACTTACAAAGCAAATGTCCCAAGTAAAAGAAAGATAAGCACAAATCCTGGAAATATGAAATAAGAACAGAAAATGCTGGAAGAACAAGCAAATTCACCATTATCTTAAAAAAGATGTTAATACTTCGGGTCCTTAGAACTGATGTACGTGTTACAGATTTCCAAATTTGAAGTGCAGTCACACAGCATGGTCCCATAAATGGCAAATGAAAGAAAAGGAATCATAAATTCATTATAAATTCCTTTAACTTTGGGCAGTCTTTGTTATTAATTTGTTTGGTATTAATCAGCTTTGGTATTGTTTATCCTACTCTTCTTTGAATACTGCCAAGGGATCTTTTATGTCCTCCTGTGTAGACAGACACGGTCTTAGTTTAATGGTTTATCTGAAAGATATCACCTCTGACAATACAGCATTCCCTCACTAGTGCATTGAGTGTTAGCTTATGTGGCCAAGTAATGGAGTGTGGTTCGGTTCCATAATCTTCTGATTCATAGCCAAGAATGCCACCAAATGCGAGAAAGCTTAGCCCCCTACAATGAGCAGGAGAAGGCTGGGTGGGGTGGGGTGGGGGAACCAGATAAATTGGTAAAAGTATAAAATCTGACCCTAATCCACACCAAGTGTGCCTTCTTTAGTTTAACGGCACTGGGTTTGGGATTGACTGAGTAACCCACTCTGGAGAGACAAGTCAGTGACATTAAGATGTTAATGAGACCGCATTCCTCAGGTTTTGATAGCAGTTTATATTCAGCGGCTATGTGCCATGTTTCAGAGAACTAAGGAAAGTCAGCAGCGAAATGGGGGTGGGAGCTTCCAGGTCAGTGCTTTCCAGCACTGCTTATGGGTCAGGAGCAACGATGCTTCCTTCCTGGCTTCTCAAAGAAACCTGAAGCTAATCTCTCCTCTGTGATTCACTCTCTCACCACGCCATATCCCCATCTTGCACCCCCCGCCCCCCCCACCAAACTATGATCAGGTCTCTCCCCTTGCAATGTGATCTCTCTTCCCTCCTCAACTGGATCTCTTGATCTCTCCTTCCTCCAACCTAAGTTCTTCCTGGTTTGTATGGTTTTTGGGTTGCACATCACTATCATTTAAGTTAGCAGGCAGTGAAATTTAGCGTGCTGCCTGCTTCATTATGAACAGATGCAGGTTAATCACGCATCCCTGCACCTGCTTTCCAGCCTAATCCAAATGTTCCCCTAAATATTTTGCGATGTAGTGCTTCCTCGCCAGTGGGCTTAAGAAATAGGAAAAAGAACTCATATTTAATGTATTTTTACTGGATCAATAGGAGCTCCCTTCCATTTCCTTCATCAAGGGTTGAAAGGAAGTGACAAAGCGGCCTCAATTTGGCAGTGTCCAATAAAGGTGGTGCTATAGCATGAATTCTAACACAAATCTCACTTTAATCACAGCAGACAACAAAGGCTGCCCAAAGTTAAAGGAATTTATAATGAATTTCTGATTCCTTTTGTGTTCACTTACTTCTTTCCAGTGACAAATAGCTTTTTTTTATTCTTTCATGGGATGTGGGCATCACTGGCAAGGCCAGCATTTGTTGCCCATCTATAATTGCCCTTGAGAAGGAGGTGGTGAGCCACCTTATTGAACTGTTGCCGTGATGTGGGTACTCACAAAGTGCTATTAGGAAGGGAGTTCCAGGATTTTGATCCTGCAACAGTGAAGCAATGGTGATATAGTTCCAAATCAGGAACCTTGGAGGGGACCTTGCAGGCAGTGATATTCCAATGCGACTCCTGCCCTTGTCCTTCTAGGTGGTAGAGGATGCAGGTTTGAAAGGTGCTGTCGAAGGATGCTTGTTAAGTTGTTGCAGTGTATCGTGTATGTAGTACAGACTGTTGCCACTGTGCACCGGTGGTGGAAGGAATGAATGTTTAAATTGATGAATGGTGTGCCGATAAAGTGGACTACTTTGTCCTGAATAGTGCTGAGTTTCTTGAGTGTTGTTGGAGCTGCATTCATCTGAGGAAGTGGAGAGTATTCCATCAAACTCCTGACTTATGCCTTGGTGGACAGGCTTTGGGAAGTCATGAGATAAGTTACTCACTGCAGAAATCCCAGTCTCTGACTTGTTGCAGCCACAGCATTTATATGGCTTTTCCAGTTCAGTTTCTAGTCAATGGTAACCCCCAGAATGTTTATAGTGGAGATTCAGTGATGGTAATGCCATTGAATGTCAAGGGGAGATGGCTAAATTCTCTCTTGATGGAGATGGTTATTGCCTGGCACTCGTGTAGCATAATTGTTACTTGCCACTTATCAACCCAAGCATGAACATTGAACCAGTCTTGCTGCTTATGAACAGGGACTCTTTCAGTATGTGAGGAGTTGCGAGTGGCACAGAACATTGTATAATCATCAGCATACATCTCCACTTTGACCTTATGATGGAAGGAAGATCATTGATGAAGCAGCTGAAGATCTTTGGGCCTAGGATACCACTCTGAGGAACTCCTGCAGCGATGTCCCAGGACTGAGATGATTGGCCTCCAAAAATCACAACCACCTGCCTTGGGTTGATTGGGCAGAATGAGGTAATTAACCTGAAAAAAATCCAGTGCCTGAATTACACAGCTCTAGATTTTCCTCAGGTGCAAGTAGACAGGTTGCAGTTAAAAAGATCTTGGCTTTTTGGGGGACCCATATACACCATTGCTAGCATAGAACAGTGGGTCTCTTTGAGGATCAGAAAAGTAGGGAAGGTGATTCAGTGAGTTCTCAACTCCACTTCTTACACCAAAGTCAAGACAGGGCCATGCTGGAAGGGTACAGATGTTAGGAATTAAGTATGATTAAAATGAGGACACATTGGTAAATACTTGGGGATGATTTTTTGACTCCTGATGGAAGTGAGAATGGGGTCAAGGAAGGTGTAATCTTGAAGTTTTTCACTGCAAAAACAGGTTTCCTCTCCCTTCCCAACCCTGCACTATTTTAATGTGGCCTTTTCAGTGGTTGCAAAAGCCTTGGGTTATGACGCCGCACGCACATCTTCTGAGATTGAGATCGCCATTGTCAGCTTTATGGCAAATTTGAGCTTCCTCTCTCCCAACTAATTTTGTGTGCTGGTATGGGTTTTGTAAGTCATTAAAAAAAAACATGCCTTGTTGGAGAGTCCATATCCACTGGGGGAAGCCTGCTGAGGAGTCAGGAACATTCTGACTGGTAAATGGTAAATGTTTTGACAACATCAAATGTCATTATTAGATGCTGTATTATAATGTAGATGCGTTTTAACTGTAGTGGTTCACCATCCTGAAAAGGAAAGTTGACCATTACATTGACTGGTATTGAGACATTTTAGAGTACATTTCCCATTGGAGAATGTGCCATAACGAATTCAAAACTGTAGAAAAATGTGCTGGGAAAATTCCTGTCATCTTATGTACTGTGATTTAGATGAAAGAAGATCTTTAGCTTTGTTAAAAAATTCCCCTGCTGTTGAAAGTAAAAAAAGAATTTAAATATGTGCATCACTCCAGTGAGGACAAGCAATCTGCTGTGACATGGAACTTAAACACCATCTGAAGTTTAAAAAAGACCACTTGCTTTTTCAGTTTCCTTAGACTACATTGTTTAGATTTCTCAGGGTTTGTTATCACAGTTGATATGCCGACAGATAGGATGAAGGTTGATGAGGATAGTGGTGCCACTGAAGTGATTTCAAGGGTATGATAAGATGCAGCCAGCAGAGTTCTGGATGAGTTGGAATCTTTATGAATGCTTGGCTGAGTTTCAAAAGCTCCAGAACCACCTATCTCACATTTTGATTGACAGTTTTAAAAGGCTATTAAACGGTTATCTATTTTCATGGTAAGTGAATAAGTGTTTGTTTTTACAACAGATTAACCAGTTGAGGGGATTTACATTTTTGAATGGCTTCTATGATTGAGAGGTTTATTTTTTCAGTAGGAAATATCTTTGAAAGGCAGCTTTATTAAATTGTTAGAAAATTAAGTTATTTTTTATTGCCCTTCTAAAGACATCCTGAGGTCTGCCCATAGTGGATACTGGTGACTAGCTATGGAGGATACATGGGGGAAATTGAGGGGCCTTCTGGGGTATGAGGGTACAGAGGGGGCATGGGGGGGTGGGTGCAGGAGTGAGGTTTAGGGGCATAAGAATAATGTTGGGAGCTGGGCTGCTGTCCTCAAGAACCTTCTAATCAGCCCACGTCAGCATCTGCACTTCTCCCACACTGCATTATGGCTTGCAAAACCTAAGCTCCCCCTACCCATGTGTCCAAGGGAGAAAAAATGGTGAGAATGGGGTTTGGAGGTGGGCTTGGGTTTTGGAAAGGGCCCAATTTATGTTTCCCCAGCCAGAGACAAAAATCCGGTTTCTATGATTAGTAATAAAAACATTAACTTTAATTTAATCCCAAAATGAAACCTTCAGTTTAGGTTGCTATTACTACTTCAGGCTTTCAAGAAATTCAAATTGAACTGAATTAATCTAGCAAAAAAGCTTTAAAAACTGAGCTTGAACATATGGTCAAAACCTACTTTATCCACTTTACATTTTTATTATTTTTCAACTTGAAAATATACACTTAAAAAAATCTTTTGATAGGAAGATATAGTAATGTTATTGGAATTTATTGTAAAATAGTGGTATTTATGTCTATATGTGTGTGTGTCTGTGTGTGTGTGTGCGCGCGTGTGTGAGAGAGACTTAATTGGGTTAAAGACAGCTGGTCTGAAGGCGTTGATGTGTTAGAAGATAAGCTAGGTTTGAAATGTTAAGTAGGTAAACATGGGAGATGTTTAGAATGTAAGCTGTAAAAGAACATTTGCTCTTCTATATAAACCAGACTAGATTGTTTTCAAAGGAGGGGTGAAATGTATCACCTAGCCAGGTGAACTTCAGAAACAAAAACAGAAATACCTGGAAAAACTCAGCAGATCTGGCAGCATCGGCGGAGAAGAACAAAGTTGACGTTTCGAGTCCTCATGACCCTTCAACAGAACAGGACAGCCGACCCCCGCCACCGAAACGGGGCCCGCCGCCATTTTGAGAGGCAAAGTGCTGTCTCAGGGAGTTTACCGACAGGTAAGAAAAGTAAAAAAATAGAGAATTATTAACAGGTCCCCCTCATGTGACAATGTCACACGAGATGGGACATGTTAATAGGAAACACAAAGTTTATTAAATTTTTAAAAAACGGACATGAAACTTCATCCCGCCAGTGGATGAAGTTTCATGAATAATCTGGAGCCCGCTGGGGCTCCTGGCCTGTCCGCCAGCCTTAAGGTTGGACATGCAGGTCTTTAATGATCTTAATTAGCCTGTCAATGGCCTCAATTGGCTATTGACAGGTCGGCGGGTGGACAGCTGATTTCGCTGTCCACCCACCTTCCTAAAAATTTAAAGGGACCGGGATGACGTCGGGGATTCCTCCTGACGTCATTTTCCCCTCGGCAAGTGGGCCCTGCCCCCAAATCGCTGATGGGAAAATCCTGGCCATTGTCACATGAGAGGGACATGTTAATAATTTATTTATTTTTCTATTTTTTAACTTTGTAACACTTTCACTGATCTCCCTGAGACAGCCCTTAGTCTCAGGGAGCAGTGCGCTCTTTCACGCGCATGCGCGAAAGAGCGCACTTTGACAGATGGGGAATCCCTCCCTCCCACACAGGAAGCGCATAGCGCTTCCCGCCCGGCAGGCTGCCGGGTGGGCCTTAATTGGCCCGCCCACTTAAAATGGCGGCGGGGCCCGCTTCGGCGGCGGAGTTCAGCTGCCCGCCCGCCGCCAAGCCGGTGGGGACTGCTCGCCAACTTAGGGCAAAATTCTGCCCAGTGTGTTTATTTTTCCTAAAGATTACTGGTAAAATTGGTACTATGATAACTTTTTACGATCAGGAAAGTAAAGTCCAAAGACATAGTGAAACAATGGGAATTTGCATAACATACAAGTTCAACAGGTATATGGAATGTTGGCCTTTATTTCAAAGGGAATGGGGTATAAAAATGGGGACATCTTACTAAAATTATACAAGGCACTAGTTAGACCACACCTAGAATACTGTGAACAGTTTTGGTCCCCTTATCTAAGGAAAGATATACTGGCATTGGAGGCAGTCCAGAGAACGTTCACTAGGTTGATTCTGGGTATGGAGGGATTTTCTTATGAGGAGAGTTTGAGTAGGTTGGACCTGTACTCATTGGAGTTTAAAAGAATGAGAGGCGACCTTTTGAAACATATAAGATTCTTAGGTGGCTTGACAGGGTAGATGCTGAGAGGTTGTTTCCCCTTGTGGGAGAGTCTAGGGCCAGAGGGCATAATGTCAGAGTAAGGGGTTGCCCAATTAAAACAGAGATGAGGAGGAATTTCTTCTCTCAGGGGGTAGATAATCTGTGGAGTTCTTTATCGCAGAGGGTTGTAAAAACTGGGTCGTTAAGTGTATTCAAGGAGGAGACAGGCAGATTTTTAATCAGTAAGAGAATCAAGGGTTATGGGGAAAAGGCAGGAAAGTGGAGTTGAGGATTATCCGACCAACAATGATCTCATTGAATGGCAGAGCAGACTCGATGGGCCAAATGGCCTACTACTGCTCCTATGTCTTATGGTCTTAAAGGTGAAAATATGTATAAAGGAGGGAAGGCTGTGTGTAAAGGCAGGCATTTTAAGATCTAACAAGTGTGAAGCTGCTGTCTACAATGAACTGAAGTTAAGAAAACTCGCTTTGAATTAGATTGTTCAGGGTATCATGTTTCTTTGCCTGGGTCTTTTAAAATCTTTGTGTCTTACTGTTGCCTTAACAGAGGTGTAACTGGGAGTCAGATTAATTAGGAGATTTAGGAGTTATTATAGAAGTAATTGGTAGACATATGTATGTGCCTAAAATAATTTCTCTTATTAATAAATGTTTAATCTAGTTTTGTGAAAACCAATAAGGCTAAGTAGTCTTATTACTACTGAATTCAAAGCCCGCATCTTGAAACATACAAATTGCAAATATAGTTCTGGCAGTTGTCTCAAGTTTCCCTCTGGAATTTGAACAACTCAGCATTTACCATCAGCTGTGCCATAACACTTTGTTCATGATGGAAAGTCACAGTTAAACTTAGTTATAACAATAATGGTAAGTGGAAAATTGTTAGCAATAGAATATGCAAATCTCAGTGTCACAATATGAATGGGAAGGGATTTCCTCAGTCTTTTGCCCAGAAAAAGAATTTGTTAGGGCAAGAGATTTTTTATCCCTTTCACAAGACTTCAGCAGTAATCACAGTTGACTCACAGGCAATGGGAAAATAAATCCAGTTGCAATCTGACATTAAATAGATTGGTTTTCGGTCACTTTCTCTTTCTTACAAAGAAATGGAAACAAAATAGATTGAAATGGTTTTCTTTAGCATCTAATTGTTTTACAAAAAACACTTTTTTATTTATGGTTGTAGCTTCAGATAGGTACAACAGCCTATTGGAAAACCACCAGGTGTTTCGATAATATACATAAAGCATGATCTTGAAATCAGCAAATAAAATGAGCAGAGATTAGAATAATAATCATCAGCCCCTGAGCTAAGGAGTGGATGTGTGAAATAGACTTTTTATTGTTATTTTGCTTAAATGAGAGTGAAATGAGAACTGAATCAATAAATGGTCAAGGAGAGCATAGAAGGTTATGGGAATAATATGAGCTTAGACAATAATAACTTACATTTCTGTAGTGTTTTTATGTATAAAAATATATCACAAAGCACTTTTCTGGGGGCTTGGATAAAGAAATATCAAGCTGGTTGGGGAGGTGAAGGAAATCCAAGTTTATAGAAGTCTTTCTGGCGCAATGGAAATGGTATCTCCTGAGCTGGTAGGGTTGAACAACTGACCCAGTGGAATTAGTCCAGATTACCTCTTGAGAACTGGAAGAAATTTCATTCAGCTTCCAGTTCTAGGAAGTTTTATCTGTGGTTAGTCACCTTCATTTAGAGGTTAAACGTGCACAATGGAGTCTATGATAGGAAAAAAGTACACAGTCTACGGTCGGAATGAATTTCTGGGCCAAGTTATCTGTTGTGCTCTTTTGAATTGTAATGTCGTGGCTTAGCATGCCATATCAACCACTTGTGGTGCAACAACTGTTCACATTTTTATAAGATCTTATTGTAGAAGAATGTCCTAAAGTGCTTCACAATTCGGGATCAGATGAAAATAGGGGTACAAATGAATCTAAGGAAGACTGAAAGGAACATGCAATCAAAGAACTTTTAGGATAAAGCAAGGTAAAATAGTTTGGGGAGAGAGTTCAAAAGCAAGATTGCCAAAGACTGTTTCACTGGATAGTAAGGATGGAATGAGAACAGATTGTGAGCAGAAACGTTATGAGCAGGAGGAGGCTGCAAAGAGAAGGAATAGCAAGGCCCTGGAGGGAACTGTAAATGAGCACAAGGCTGTGTAGTTGATATGCCAAGAGATAGAATGAAGGTTGATGAGGATAGTGGTGCCACTGAAATGGTTTCAAGGGTGTGATAAGATGCAGCCAGCAGAGTTCTGGATGAGTTGGAATCTCTATGAGCACAGGAAGAAACAAGAATATTGGAAAAGTTTAGCCTATACATTTCAAAGGCATGAATGAAAAGGATGGACAGAAAAAGACAGCTGGTCAATCAAGCCTGCCTCATACAGTTGTAATGCCTTAACCACCATGATTCACAACACCACCAAATTGGAAATGTAATTCCTTCATTGTCACTATGTCAAAATTCTAGAATTTAGAACCAAACAATGCTATTGCAGTAAAAACAGCAAGCTGGAAAAAACTTAGCAGGTCTGGCAACATCTGTGGAGAGAGAAATAGAGTTAACATTTTGAGTCCGATATGACTCTTCTTCGGAACTGAAGAGGGGTAGAAATATGATGGACTTTATGCTGTTGAGTATGGGTGGTGGAGGGGATGGAGGGTCAGGTAGAACAAAAGGGAGGTCAGGGCAGGAGAGATTAATTTTTAAAAATTCATTTATGGGATATGGGCGTCGCTGGCTAGGCCAGCATTTATTGCCCATCTCTAATTGCCCTTGAGAAGGTGGTGGTGAGATGCCTTCTTGAACTGGTGCAGTCCCTGTGATGTAGGTACACCCACAGTGCAGTTAGGGAGGGAGTTCCAGGATTTTGACCCAGCTACAGTGAAGGAATGGTGATATATTTCCAAGTCAGGATGGTGAGTTACTTGGAGGTGAACTTCCAGGTGGTGGTGTTCCCATGTTTCTGCTGCCCTTGTCCTTAAAGATGGTGGTGGTCATAGGCTTGGAAGGTGCTGTCCAAGGAGCACTGGTGAATTCCTGCAGTGCATCTTGTAGATGGTACACCCTGCTGCCATTGTTCATTGGTGCTGGAAGGAGTGAATGTTTGTGGATGGGGTGCCAATCAAGTGGGCTGCTTTGTCTTGGGTGATGTCAAGCTTCTTGAGTGTTGTGGGAGCTGCACTCATCCAGGAAAGTGGAGAGTATTCGATCGTATTCCTGGTTTGTGCCTTGTAAATGGTGGACAGGCTTTGAGGAGTCAGGAGGTGAGTTACTCACCACAGGGTTCCTAGCCTCTGTCTTGCTTTTGTAGTCACGGTATTTATATGACTAGTCCAGTTCAGCTTCTGGTCAATGGTAACTCCCAGGATGTTGATACTGGGGGATTCAGACATAGTAATGTCATTGAATGTCAAGGGACGATGATTAGATTCTCTCTTGTTGGGATGATCACTGCCTGGCACTTGTGTGGCATGAATGTTACTTGCCACTTGTCAGCTCAAGCCTGGATATTGTTCAGGTCTTGCTGAATTTGGACATGGACTGCTTCAGTATCTGAGAAGTCGTGAATGGTGCTGAACATTGTGCAATAATCAGCAAACATCCCCAATTCTGACCTTATAATGGAAGGAAGGTCACTGATGAAGTAGCTGACTAGCTGGCCTAGGACACTACACCGAGGAACTCCTGCTGTGATGACCTGGAACTGAGATGATTGATCTCCAACAACCACAACCATCTTCCTTTGTGCTAGGTATGACTCCAACCAGTGGAGAGTTTTCCCTGATTCTCATTGACTCCAGCTTTGCTAGGGCGCCTTGATGCCACACTCGGTCAAATGCTGCCTTGATGTCAAGTGCAGTTACTCTCACCTCAGCTCGGGAGTTCAGCTCTTTTGTCCATGTTTGAACCAAGGCTGTAATGAACAGAGTAGCCTTGGCAGAACCCAATCTGAGCGCCAGTGAGCAGGTTATTGCTAAGCAAATGCTGCTTGATAGCACTGTTGATGACCCCTTTCATCGCTTTACTGATAATCGAAACTTGACTGATGGGGAGGTAACTGGCCGGGTAGGATTTGTCCTGCTTTTTGTGTGCAGGACACACCTGGGCAATCTTTCACTTTGCCTGGTAGATGTCAGCTTTGTAGCTGTACTGAAATAGCTTGGCTAGGGCATGCGGCAAGTTCTGGAGCACAAGTCTTCAGTACTATTGCCGGAATATTGTTAGGGCCTGTAGCCTTTGCAGTACCGAGTGCCTTCAGATATTTCTTGATATCACATGAAATGAATCAAATTGGCTAAAGACTGGCATCTGTGATGCTGGGACCTCTGGAGGAGGCTGAGATGGATCATCCACTCAGCACTTCTGGCTGAAGATTGTTGCGAATGCTTATACTTTAGTATTTATATGCTGCTCCAACTTACTGTATGTGGATTCCAACTGAAGTTCCAACCTTCATGTTTTGAATCTACCCAGGATTACAGGTATCTCCGAAACATAAAACGCTCCTCGGATTGCTGTTCTCATGTTCACTCATTGAGAACTGTCAGCATGACATTGGCTGCCTTAAATTCTCTGCTCTCCTCACTCTAACCTGTGAACCTCTGAACTGGCTGCACTCCATTCTCTCAAGTCTAACCCCGTTATTGTTATGAAACCTGCTAATGAGGGTTGTGCTGTTGTTGTCTGGCATACCAACCTCTACCATTCAGCGGCCAGGTTCTAACTCTCAGATGCTTCTTCCTACCCCACCACCCACCCAACCCACTGGACCATAACCCCATCACCGAACATCAAACCATTGTATCCTGGATTGTCACTGATCTCATTGTCTCTAAAGATCTTCCCTCCACAGCTTCCAACCTTATAGTCCCCCAACCTTGAATAGCCTGCTTCTACTTCCTCCCCAAAATCCACAAACAGGACTGTTATGGTCTTCTGACGTGATTCTTGATTCTTCTGATGCTCTGTCAGTTCAACAATTTCCAGTTTCCCGGCCCTAACCACCTCCTATTCACTACGGACATCCAATTAAGGCCGCCCAGCGTAATGCGCAAGCCATAGCGCTCAGCGCTACCTGTGTGGGCTGGGGTAGGAGGGATAGTCATGGCCAACACTCTTCTGTGCATATGCGCGAAAGAGTGCTTCAATCTCCCTGAGGCACGAAGCTGCCTCAGGGAGATTGAATCAATGTTAAAATAATTAAATAAACGGTGTGAAAATTTATTTAAACATGTCCCCTCATGTGACACATTTTTATATTTAGGAAAAATTTTTTATTCATTTAATAAAAGCTTTAGGAAACCTCAACTTGCTCGTGGATGAGGTTTCCTAATAACCGCGAAGGCCACTTGGCCTTTTCGCCTGCCCACCAACCTTAAGGTTTGACAGGCAGCATTGCCAATTAAATCAATTAATTTCTTAATAGCCTTAATAAGCTGTTTAAATATCAACGGGCATGCAGCCCCCACACGTCGACTGAAAAATCCTACCCTATATCTCCATCCCGCACTACAATGGTATGAGGGCTCTTCACGTCTTCCATGAATGGAAGCTCGAATACTTCCCTTCCACCACCCTCCTCCACCTGGCTGAACTTGTTCTCTCATTGACTCACTTCCTTCAAATAAAAGGTGTTGCTATGGGTACCTGCATAGGCCCTAGTTATGCTGTCTTTTTGTGAGGTACATGCTCCTTGTTTGAGTCCTAATCAGTCCCCTGTCCCCTTCTCTTTTTCTGGTACATCAATGACTGCATCGGTGCCGCTTCGTGCTCTCACCCAGAACTGGAAAAATTCATCAATTTTGTTTCAATTTCCACCCTTCTATCACCTTCATGTAGTCCAAATACAACACTCCCTTCCCTTCCTTGACTTCTCTGTCTCCACTTCTAGAGATAGGCTGTCTAATCCTATTTATTAAAAGTCCATCGACACCTACAAATACTTCAACTACATTTCCTCACACCCTGCTTCCTGTAAGAACTCCATTCCGTTCTCCCAATTTTTCAGTCTCTGCTGCATCTTTTCTGATGATGCTGTCTTCAACAATGGCACTTCTGATATGTTTTTCTTTTTCCTCAGCCCAGGATACCCTCATTGTGGTTGACAGGGCCCTCAACCATGTACAACCCATTTCCTGCACTTCTGCTCTAACCCTTCCCCTCCCTTCCAGAACTACGATAGGGTTCCCCTTCCCCTCACTTTCTACCCCACCAGCTTCCACATTCAACGGATCATTCTCCGCCATTTCCGCCACCTCCAGTGTGAAGCCCCACCAAATACATCTTCCCCTCCCCTCCTCATCAGCATTCCAAAGAGACTGTTCCCTCTGTGACACCCTGGTCCACTCCTCTATCACATCCAACACTTCGTTCCCTTCCCATGGCACCTTCCCATGCATACAGAAGGTGTAACACCTGCCCTTTGACCTCCTCTCTCCTAAGGCCCAAAACATTCTTTCCAAATGAAGCAGTGCTTTATTTGTACTTCTTACAATTTATTGTACTTTATTCATTGCTCACAATATGGTCTCCTCTACACTGGGTGACCGCTTTGCAGAACACCTCCACTCAGTCCGTAAGCATGACCCTGACCTTTTGGTTGCTTGCCATTTTAATCGCCACCTTGCTCTCATACTCACATTTCTGTCTTTGGCCTGCTGCAATGTTCCAATGCAGCCCAATGCAAGCTTGAGGATCAGCACCTCCAATTCCAGTTAGGTACTTTACAGCCTTCTGGACCCAACATTGAGTTCAAGAATTTCAGACTGTGAACCCTGTCCTCCATTTTGATCGTTTTTTGCGAAGTGCCAGTCTGTATCTTGTTTTCATGCTTTTGCTTTCAGACAGAGCTATGTTTTATTCTGCTATTAACACTTACTCTGGATCCATACTTTCTTTCTTTACTACAACCATTACCACTCCCTTTGCCTTCTGTTCCATGACATCTTTCTCATTTAAGCTCTCCTGTCCTCTAACCTATCCCTGACCTTCCCTTTTGTTCTAGCTGACACCACACCCCTCCCCACTTTTTCAACAGCATAAAACCCATCACGTTTCTACCTCTCTTCCGTTCTGCAGCAGAGTCATATTGCACTCTCCACAAATGCTGCCAGACTTGCTGAGTTTATTTCAGATTTACAGCATCCATAGTAATTTGCTTTTATTTTAACAACATTGCAGTACCTTCACTACAAAGTGAGCAGCCTTCCAACCAGGATGCTAACTGAGGCCTTCGTATTGGTGGTGGAGGATGGGGGGGTGGGTTGTCCCTCAGTGCCTGATTGATGGACCCAGCATTGAGAAGAGGGGGCTGCTGAAATCTACCCCCAGCCCTTACCTCTGAGCTCTTTTCCCCCCCATTCCGCAATCCCCACTCTGCCCTCACTTATCTTTGGCCTCAGGTCCCTCATTTGATCCTGGGACCCTGGTGGGCACAATGCCGGCAGCTGCAACCACTCATAGTGCCCCTGCCAGCAATGGAGAGCTGCTGGCCTCTGATTGGCTGGTAGCTCTCGAGGAGCCCTTAATTCTGGAGAAGGCCTGATGGTGGCCACTTAGTGCCTGATGGGCATTTAATACATTGGCCTTTCCCCAACGGAGACGACATGGCTTGTTGGCTGGCCTATTTCTAAAGGACTACTACAACATATTGAAATAACATCATGACTCTGTATTATGCTTCACCCACCACACATGCACACCCCCATCCCCTGATACAAAAATGTAGTCCAACATAAAGGAAATCACTGCAGACAGTTATAATTCAAATTCAAATGATTTAGTGACGCTACATTTGTTTAGGGCGGAGTCGTTGGGGCTGAAATTGGCCTTGGGCAGTTAAAAAATTGCAAAGCAAATCAGTAACCTGTTTTACACCCTATTCTTATTTTCCATTTCAGTATTCGACTTGTTTCCCAGTATTGATGTCCTTCAAATATTTCAGCATACAGCACAAAGGGGAGAATTCTCTCCCTGTTCAGGGGGCTGAACGGGAGTGGGCGCGCAGCCAATCGCCACCCGCAATCGGGTGCACGCCACCATTTTACGTGGGTGGGCCAATTAAGGCCCGCCCAGTGTGAAGCACACCCGGAAGCGCTGAGTGCTCCCTGTGCGGGTGGGAGGAGAAGGTGGAGTCGGGGCCTGCGCTCTTTCACGCGCATGAGCACGAAAGAGCGCAGAAATATCCCTGAGACACCGAGCTACCTCGGGGAGTTTAATTACATTTTGAAAAATTTAAATAATGAGGAAAAAAAATTTCAGGCATGTCCCCTCATGTGACAGTGAATTTTAATTTAAAAAATTATTTAAATTATAAATCCGTCATGAAACCTCATCCAGCCTGAGGATGAGGTTTCATGATAAATGCGAAGGCCGCCTGGGCTCTTCCCCTGCCCGCCAACATTAAAGTTGGATGGGCAGCTCCGTTGATTATTTTAATTCGTTTTTAAATAGCCTTAATAGGCCTTTGACAGTTCGGTGGGCATGCAGCCAACTCTGGTGCGCGCCCGCTGAACTGAGGATCTGAATGACGTGTGGTGACGTCGGGATGCATGCCCGACGTCACCACGCGTCATTTTACGCGCCACGCCGACCCGAAGATTCTGGCCAAAGAGTCTAGCAGCTGATTAGCAACTGAGTCTGTTTCTCATAAACACCACAAAGTGCTTCACAAATAATTAATTACTTTGAAGGATTATACAAGCAAATATGGCAGAGATGAATAGACAGTTAATTGGTTTTGGTGGTGTTACTGGTGAGGAATATTGCACAGGATACTCAGAGAACTTCCTTGTTTTCTTTGAAAAGTGCTATTAGATATGTAAAATCCATCTGAACCACAGGAAGGGGCAGACATCTAATTTGAGGGACAGAGTAAAACGTATAGAAAATTGATTTTCAACAGCTGAAATTCATTTCTAAAATAGGATTTATCACCAGCTGTGGTAGCCTATTAGTTACAAGACCGGACTAGCATTCAGAAGTTACGAATTCAAATCCCACAATGACAAGTTGTGGAATTGAATTCAATAAGTTTAGTAATTAATGGGCTGAAATCAATTAAAGTAAAATTGGACAGCGTGTCAAATGATTCCCACCAGGCAGGTAAAGTTCAAATTATCCTCTTAGTGTCAGTCCAAAGCTCATCCACTCAGTAAAAGAAATACTCAGGGTATTTTAACTTTTGAACATCATTAAAATCTCAGTGCCAGATGGGTGGGAAGTTGACTAATGAAGGTGGCTGGAAGTGGCAGATATTTGTCATCAAAATCAGCTGAGCAGTGGGATCAGATGCTGGGCCCCCCAACAATCAGGCACACCACTCCCCACACCCACCATCCTTCCACTAATCCTAGCGCAATTCAGGCAGTGGGGGCCTAAGATTTACATATGGGGCCAAGAGGACCAGGAGCATAATGTAAGTTAAACATATACAACAGAAACATATCCGCATTGAAAGTGATACACAAATTATAACTTAATAAAACATGTGTTGCACTTTTTTTCCAGTTAACTGTAACAAGTTCTTATTCAAACTTAGTTTTAGATCACTTCAAACACATCCCCAGATGCAAAAATAATTTTACAAAAAGCTCACGATGCTTGGTAATCACTGACTGCTATTTATTCATTTGTTAACTTATCAAAAAAGAGTTTTGCTTAAATGTGATCTTACGGAGACCAACTTGAAAGAAACCTGCTCCTTCAAATATCACCAATGGTCTAAAGGGGAATAGCATGCATTGATTTTGTTTTATTTGTATCAAAGCCCTGCTTGCATTTGTTACTGCTATATTCTCAGGTTATTTAGCTTCAATCAAAAATATAATTCCCCATGTTAATATTCAGGCAGGCTCGATGAGCCGTGTGGTCTACTCCTGCGCCTATTTCATATGTTCTTATGTTCCTATTCCTTATATGCTGTCATTGTATTTTTTGTCATTTAAAGCATTCTTCAACTTAAGAAAGTCAAAGCTAAAAAAATCCATAAATAAGATTTGCCCTGCAACTTCAAAAGAATAGTGAGTTTTTGGGAATTACAGTAGCCAGAAATGATTTTACAGTATACTTTCTATTTCCTTAGTATTGTGCATCATAAGACAGCTACAAAATCAATGGACATAGAATTAAAACACTTCAATGACCATGTACCTTGAACTCAATGAGTAGATTTTCATCTTCGCCACTTGAGAGCAATGACCTGAGAGAGCAAATCTCACCCCTTGAACATTACCCCAAGATTTTTATTTCCATTGACATCAAGGTCAAGAGTAATGTTTGAGTGGCATTTTTCAAGTGTGAACCTGACAGTGGGTTTCGGCACCTTATTTTATTGTTAGAGCATTATATCTGAGCTTGATCTTGCAAGTATGCTTCCAGCAAGGTTTTCTGAATAGCAGTCAAGGGAACCCTAGCTAATATCTTTCACTCTGTGCCTAACCAGGAGAAAGTGAGGCAAAATGTAGATCAACTCCCTCATGTGCAATAGGATTGAATCTTGGGTTTTCTGGTTTGTATAAGTCTGTATCCCATTATCCTGTCCATTTATTCACAAAGGTATCAGGGAGCAAAAAGGTTTTTTTCTGCTCCGCACTAAGGTACAGGTCTTGACTACATTGTAAAGATAAGCAAACAGTTCAGATAGCTGGTTTGATGTTTTTGCTTCAAGTTATTGATTTGTTAAAATTAGACTTGTGAACTGTGCAAAACCTATCTATTTCTACTCTGGCATTTTGCTGGATGCAGAGAGTTTATCTATTTGACAGCAACATGATACAGTCAACAGTTGATCATATAAAATTTAATACAACACTTGTTCAAGAGTCACAGAAACAACTCTTATTAAATTTTGGGTCACAAACATTGGTAACTAAAGGACTTAATTTGTTCTATTTATACATTAGGAAACATATAAGCTAATTTTTGTCATGTTCAAGAAAGTTGTTAGCCTGGATTTTGCATTCACCATCAAAGTGATGGTGCTCACCACTGACCTCGAAGAAAGCTGCCTACAAAGGTCTGGCTATCTCCGGGGCATATTTTCACCTTTCCAAAAATAATAATGTCATCGAGTAGGGTAAGCAACCAATCACATTGAAGAATGCTCACAGACAGCAAACTGGGAAGCAAAATGCACTGATTATTTTTCACATTTTATAAATTTTACAGAGTGGAATAAAGATTGAACATGCATGTTTGAAGCTGAAACATCATAAACTTATTTTTTATATTAAAAATTATATTATCATAATGAAAAAATTTGACAGTACACAAATATATAATTAGTTTTCCAGGACCAGGGAGGTTATTGAGCAACAATTGTGACAGTTCACTGTTTAAAAACTCAGTTACACCTCATTAATAAGGTGTAACATTTTTAGGGAGTTTTCACAACAATATTACAGTGCAAAAATGGGAAGTTCCCATCAGTCCAGATTTCTAAATATTACTGTCTGTGTGGATTTCATTAGCACACCCTGCAGAAGATTAGGAAATCACAGACAGCAACTTCTGGATTTTGCGCTTAACTTTACATGTGCTGTTGCCAGAATTTACAGTCAACTTTCAGTGACTTAGAAGAGGAGTTTGAGTGTAATATATCCAAGTTTGCTGACAATACAAAGCTAGGCAGGAAAGTAAGCTGTAAGAAGAACACAAAAAGGCTGCAAAAGGAATTATTGACAGGTTATATGAGTGAGCAAGAATGTGAAAGATGGAATATAGTATGGATAAATGTGAAGTTATCCACTTTGGCATGAAAAAGAGAAAAGCAGATTTTTTTTAAATGGTGAAAGACTGAAATGTTGGTGTTTAGAAGGATCTAGGTGTTCTCGTACACAAATTACAAAGTTAATATACAGGTACAGCAAACAATAAAAATAGCATGTTAGCCATTATTATAAACGGATTGGAATATAAAGATAAGAAGTATTACAGCAATTGTATCAGGCTTTGCCGAGGCCACACCTGGAGAGTATGGTGTACAGTTTTGGGTCAGTGTTTAATCAAGGAGATGAGGGTCTTAGGCACCAGCTGGAGAGCCGGCGAGAGCCCCATGCCACCTCTTTTAGGGAAGGCCTGGACTTGCAACAGGCCTTTCCCAAGATTAAGCATCCTGGGGGCAAAATTCCCACCCGCTGAGTATTGCCGGTCAATCATAGGCCAGCAGCTCCACTGAACGGCAGCACCACCACCTTCGTGGTGGTGGCTGCCAGTACATGACACTCACCGGAGGCCTAATATCATTACTGGATCCCAGGCCACCGGTGAGTGATGGTGGGAAGGGGATTGCAGAGTGGGGGTCATGGTGAAGGGAGATTGCAGGGGAGTAGCAAAGGGGGGGTGGGTCGGGGATCAAGGGGGCCATGTGGCTCGCAGCAGGTTCCCCTTCCTGATGCCAAGTCCCCCAGTCAGTCACTGAGTGCCTTTAAACGAAGGACACCCCGCAAGCAACCCTGCACAGGTTTACCTGTGTTCACCACATGGTGATTGCCCACCCCCACCCACCCCCATCACAGGGTTAATGCCAACGGTGGTGGGATGATTAATTGCCCATGTAAGGGCCTCAATTGGTGGTGGAGTGGGAAGGCCTTCCTGCTACTGTTTTAAGTCAGGTGGAGGTGGGAAGGTGGCAGGGATCCTACTAGCCCCCCTCCCACCTGATTAAATGCCCCCTCGCCACTAAACCCACCATGGGGGAGGGCATTACTGTCCTTGGTCTCCTTACCTAAGGAAGGATGCCTTTTAATGCCTTAAAGGAAGTGGTACAAAGGTTTACTAGACTGATTCACAGGATGAGGTGGTTGTCCTACGACAAAAAATTGAGTAGGCTGGAACTATATTCCCTATATTTTAGAAGAATAAGATATAACCTAATTGAAACATAGTAAGTGCGGTAGCGGGCGGGTAAAATGACGCTTTACCCGCCAGCTGCGATGGCGGGTTTTCACACCATGTTCTCCCAAACCCACCACATTATTTATGCATTCCTGGGAAATACGTGGTTTCCATGGTGGGCAGGCTCCAATTCGCCTGCCACCATGCCTGGCACCACATTTGAAGTACAGCCGTGCTCAGTGCTTCCAGTCCAGGACTGCAGCAAAGAAGACATGGCCCCAAAAAGCAAGAAGACTGCAGACCTCGAGTGCCTTCTGGACGCTGTGGAGGCCCGTTGTGATGTCCTCTATCCTCGCTTTGGCCGCAGGAGGGGCAGTAGCATTACCACTACAACTTGGTAGGCGATGGCAGCGGTGATCAGTGCCAATGCAGCACAGAAGAGGTTGGCCATCCAATGCAGATAGAGGGTGAATGATCTCGTCCGTGCCGCCAGGGTATGGCAATCACCTCAGCACTCTAAACTCACACACTCAAGCCCATCACACATTCATTGGCATCTCACTCACTGCCAGGGACATCACCACCCATTCTCACACACATACCCTCACATGTCCATCTGGCCTCATCTCCTCTGGAGACTGCCTCCTCAGGCATCAACATCTTGAGGCCACCTGCACATATCAACATGTGCCCCCACACGCACCCTGGGTTACCCTCCTTCCCCAGTACAGCCCTCGTCTTGCAGCCTCTTCCCTTGCCTAAGGCCACTTCTCCCCCTTTGCCAAGCAAGCCCTAGCCCTGCAGCCATTGAAAAGCCACCCACATATGGTTGATCTGGTAGGTAGAGACCTGTCGTGAGCCCCACTAAAAGTGATGTGGTGCTGTCTGTGAAGCCTGGCGCTGATGACTGCGAGTGCTGACCAAAGCAAGGTGTGAAATCCCGAGTGAAGTGTAGCCCGAGTGCACGTCGTTTACGTGCTGTTGTGAAACACGTTGGTATGTTATCCTGCCGACACGAGCGGACGATCCACCGTGGGGGGACACAATTCCGGCGGGCTTACCTAATAACGATATGCTAATGTATTGCAATGAGGTTCCCAACGTCGGATGGTGGAGAACGCGGCCCACCATTGGCGGGCAGAGCGGACGGTCACGAACTGAATTCACACCGTCGTGAAACCGATCACCCCATATTGTCCCCTCATGCCACCTAACATGCCTGACAGTGGCGGACACGGAAAATCCCGGCCATACTGTTTAAAATTAAAGGGGTGGTCAGATGGATGTTGGGAGGGTGTTTTCCCTTGATGAGGAGTCTGTAACACGGGGTCACAGTCTCAGAATAAGAGACTGGTCATTTAGGACTGCGATGCAGAAAGATTTATTTACTTTAAAGGGTTTGTAAACCTTTGGAATTCTCTAGCACAGAGGGTTATGAATGCTTAACTGCTGAGTGTATTCAAATTGGAGACTAACAGATTTTTGGCTCTTAACGGAATCAAGGGATTTTGGGGGAAGGGCAGGAATGTCTAGCTGAGGTAGAAGATCAACTATAAATGCTACTGAATAGTGGAAATGGCTAGCAAGGCCAAAAGGTCTCTTCCTGCTCCAATTTCTTAAGTTCTTATGCTCTTATGTTCACAGAGGAATGATGACAAACATTGGCAGTTTTGCCATCCTTAAAACTGTAAAATCTGGGCCACTATCCTTCCTCATGTTGCAGCACATCTCCTACAGTACAGCATCAATAATAGGAAGAAATTTAATAATAGGTACTAATGGACCAGGTATCCAAGAGTGGAAAAATTGATCCCTTTAATCACATTTTGTTTTGTCATGCAGAGCAAATTGTTCCATAATGTGTGCTAAACCGTCTTTCCTGCTATTTGTCTGGAATTCTGACTTTCCATTGTGAAAACTTGGCAGAAATCAATGTTTATGTGTAAAAAAATATTTATGCAGAAGTTGCTGCAAAAATGCAATTAAAATGAGTATTTTGAAGCATCGTAAGATGCAACCATAGTATGCACATTATAAAAAATATTTCACAGAAGATAAAAAGATGGCCAATAAATTTCAGTCCTGTGAAATCAGAGGTGATGGATCTGAACCAAATCAACTTTTAATTAAGAAATATATGGACAGCATTCCACACAAATATATCAATTAAGGAAATTTGCAATCTATTACATTATTTTTATTTGATCGATGATTATCTGATTTTCAACTAAATTAATTTGGGCAGATATTTTGCAGCTTTTTTTTCACTTACCACTCAGAGATAAAGATGCTTTTTCCTCCTTTTTCAAATCTAACAAATCATCTACAGACTCTAATGAGGGAAAGTTTTAAAATGCTGTTAGCTCTTTTTTCAAAGGTTCGCTAGACAGAAAGAAGAAATAAATGTGCTTTGGGTATTACGAAAAATACATTGAGGATAACATTACCTGATTTCTGTTGATTGCCTGAAGATATTGTCTCCAAAGGTGAAAAAACATCTTTTCCCATTCCAAGGGTCAATGGAGTATCTGAAAATATCCAGGTGTAAATTCAGATTACTGACAAGTATGGAGTTTGTTGCCAAGATGTGCTATATGGAATATTAATTTGTAATTTCATCAGTTGGTCATATGTAAAAAATTATACTTTTGCTAAACAAAGGACACTAACTTGAATAGCTGCTAATTTGCACCTGTGAAGGCACATTCCATTCCATCAAGACACAAAGTCAACAGAGACCTCAAAAGAGACAATGGCATCCCTGGAGGTGTGACCAGCTCCTTCTCTCATCAAGATGGATCAGTCAGGAGCTAATGACTGGACGCTAAAAAATTAAAAAATTAACTACCTCAGCAATGAAGCAATAGCTAAAGAGAAACTATGTGAGACACGAGCTAGTCCTCTATATTCTTTGGAATATGCATCTGATAGGAAGAGAGGTCATGTGATGCAGCCTTTTGTGTGATGTTGGAATTGGGATCTCAGTAGAGAACACACAGGATGCCACAGGGAGCAGGGGTCTCCCTCTCTCTTTTTCTATGCAACATTTCATCTAAGTCTGCACCCCATTTCACTGAGAAAAGTGTCAACATTCCTGCAGTAAATAGAGACTGCTTAAATAAAAGCTGTTGAATTTTCTGCAACAGTGATTCCAGGAGAAACGGGGAAGAGTCATAAGGACTCGAAACGTTAACTCTGTTTTTCTCTCCACAGATGCTGTTCGACCTGCTGAGTTTTTCCAGCATTTTCTGTTTTTGTTTCGGATTTCCAGCATCCGCAGTATTTTGCTTTTATCTTTATGACTGAAAAGTAACTGTTTTAGTGAAGAACAGAGTCTGGACACAATCAGTCAATCTTTATTGATTGTGTAAATCAGTAGCCTTTTTATCTGCATCTTACTTGACCAAGTTTAACATCTGATACTCTGTAAAGTTGTATTTCTTCTTTCTTGCATGCTTGGGGAGTGTGTGTGTTTGCAGGCATTAGTGGTAAGTAGGATATATTTGTACATTTTTAATATTTTTACCTGGATGGGTTTTAGCAATAAAACTAACTCCTTACATGTTTAACTCAAGAATACCTGTCTAGCTTATTTCCTACAAGACTACACACAGTCAGGTACATATTGGATTGGCAACATCACATGCTTTTTAAAATTCAAACCTCTGTTAGAAACAACGGGGGAGTGGAAAAAGGAGGAGTCAGTTCATTGCTCCTCATCCGGTCATAACAAGTTGCAGAAAATTACAAAATTCCCTATCTGCTGAAGTTAAGGTTGAGTAAAAAGATTTGGGAGAAATGGAAAGAACTAGGAGTTACCATTTTAACAATTAAAGAAATAACTTTAAATCGAATTCCTTTCATTTCTCTAAAGATTCGTTTTAAACACTGAAATTCCAGTCTTTGCCAGTCTTTGGCAGGGGATTGGCACATCACTACCCACTGAAATAATAGAACACCCTATGAAATGGTGGAGCTGCCAGTGAAATAATGTGCATGATTTCAACCATTTACAGTGTTTCTCTAGGGGTTCTACCAGTCTCTTTCTTAAGTTCCAATAGGAGACCAGGAGAACGATCGTGGAATGACAGGGTTTCAACCTATCAGACACTAACCACTCAGTTAATTATCTTGGTGAAGTTACTCAGCTCTTTCAGACTGTGATCACATGTTGAAATTTATAGAAATTGCATATTAATTCAATATCCAAGTTTCTTTGCCATGTGACAAAAAGGTCAACTTATAGTAGTTGATTTCTGTAGCTAGCAGCTGGGGAGGAAAAACTGGTCACTATATCCTCCAACTGCTCTATCCCTGCAGTCACATGCAATTATTATGCATGGGGATATTTATGGGAGGTGAGTAACCACATTGTAGGTAGAAAAATGGCTGTTTCTCTAGAGACACAAGGTTTGGGTATTGACTTCCATCCATATTTAGTATTAAGGACTCTGAGTTAGTCTGGTCTCAGGTAAGGTCTAAACTGGACCCAGGTTAGTCTGAGGTTTCAAGTGCAGTAGAGTTCAGAAAAATCAAGGAATTCATTTTCATCTCTGTTACGCGCAAAAAACAAATACAAGACAGGGTGTTATGCTATGGTAAGCTAGGTAGAAATCATCTCTGCCTATTTCTAACTTGGTGAATTTCTTGGGGAAGAAGGGGGACACATTGAGGAATGGGGCTGGGATCTGAGAGATGCCAATTTCAACTGATGCTCTTTAAATCTTGCTATAGGTAAATAGCTCAAGTTGGCTGTTGAGTGACTGCAAGCCTGAGCATGGGACAGAAAATCAGAGAGGCTAGTGCAAGTTTAAGTTAGCCTGCACACCATTGAGAGAGCCTGCACCTCTTATAGGACAGCTACATTACTGCTGCTGCATGTGCTGGAAATCATTTTAAAAGTGATGTTGATATGAGGATCTCTCAATAATGGCACAACCTAGGAGAGAGCAGGCTCCAAGAATTTCTGACACTGCACCACTTTTGGTGGAGGAAAGAAGACAAGTAATCTGCTTGCAGGGGCCCAGGAGGCTCTCCAGACAAACTTTGTGAAGGTAGTGGGACCAGATAACTATGGAAGTCATTGCAGGCATCTGGCCCCAATAAACTAGATGCAGTGCTCCAAAAAGTTCAATGACCTCAGACAAGCGGTCACAGGCAGCATGATGTCTTGTGGTTGCCAGAAGTTCAAAATAATCACGCCTTTTAGACTCAAGTGCTGGAGCTTCATCGAATGTATTTCTCAGATCACACTGTGTGCTGCAGCTGCATCAAGCTGTGCGTAGACCCTCTGTATGCAAACACCAAGTATCACTAAGTGCTAAGGTTCTACCTGTCCCCGGTATTACGAAGAATAGGTCTGTCCACGCTGCCGTGGAATGCTTCAAGTAGTTGGACTGTGCTGTCCCACCTGTCTCTTGTGGAAAAATCTATGCAGAGAAATACCTATGACCACAAGTCCATCAGGCAGTGGTCTGCACATAGCATCCTAGAGACCCTGCCGGAAAAGGAGATGATGGATCCTGTTGGATGGTTCCCTGAGCAGACTGCCAAAGTCATTTGGCAGAATACCTTATTGCCAGAACTGTCAAACAAGCACCAAGACGCAGCTTGGCCGGTGGGCGAGCGTCCTGACATCACCGTGCACTCGCGCGATATTTCGGCTGGCAGGCGCACTCAAGAGTCAGCAGCGCGCCTGCCGACAATTAAAAGGCCTATTAAGGCCCTTAAGCAGCTAATTAAGTAGAATTTTCTGCTGCCCGTCCAATCTTACGGTTGGTGGGCAGGCGAATTTTGTGAAACCTCATCCACGGGTGGGATGAGGTTTCCAACAATGAATTTAAAAAAATAAATTTTTAAAAAACTCATTTTTAACATGTCCCTCTTCATGTGACTGAGTCACGTGCGGGTACATGTTTATATTATTTGTGAAATCTTCATTTTTCATTTTAAAAATCTTCAACTTCCTGAGGCAGCTCTGTACCTTCAGGGAGCTGTTCAGTGAATGCATCCCAGCGCATGTGCAAACTTCAGCGCTCGTGCTCCTTCCGTCTCCACCCCGGCAGTGCTGAGGCTCTCTGCATGCGTTTCACGCTGGCTGGCTGTTGCTGGCCAGCCAGCGTGAAATCGCGGTCAGGGCCCGGTCATGGGTGGGTGGACTGTTTCGCTGCCGCTCCCGGACCCGCCCACCACACCGCCTGACGAGGGGAAAATCCTGCTCTGCCATATCGCTGGCTGTGTTTGCTATATCCCATCAGGCTCACTGTAAAGCCAAAAGATAGGTGCAGGAATTTGTATTGACCAAAGGGTGTGCTGAATGTTGTCAATAGCAAAGATTCCTCATCAAGCTTCATGCTGTTAGCCATTTCTGGCATCAAGTTTGCTGAAAACGTTTGCTCCTGCCGGTGCTGGTGTGATCTCTTCCAGTGTTGGAATAGGGTACTGATTCCTCTTTGTGGCTTGACTAAGAGATTTAGGATCCAGGCAAAATTTGTAGATGTCCATTTTGCTTCTCTCTCACAAAGATGCGATTTAGCCAATCTACAAACTCTGTGACTCTAGCAATCACTTTCTTTTCTTCCATCTCTTGGAACTCTGTTTCAAACTTTCCTTTCAGTTCTATTGGTACTTTACATGAGGGATGAATCACTGGTGTCTTCTCTGGGTCTATGGTGATACGATACTCAAAATTTTCAAAACATCCAACTTCCTCATCAAAACACTTTGGATACATTTGGACCAGATCTTTCTTGCTTCTGAGCGGAGGCTGCTTTTCAGTAGTTGCACTTGCCTTCGGTGACAACTCCTTCGCCTCATAGTTCACTGAGACCAGCTGCAGCTCTTTGCAACTGCTCAACCCCAGGATAGCAGGACCATCTGTTTCAGCGATGTAGAACGTAGAGTTAACATCTTTTCCTTAGTGTGTTCCTCTTGTTCCTAGTTATTGAACCTTAGTTTCACTATATGCTGTCGGCATGATGTTGCACAGTTTCAGAACGTCTTGCTTTGGGTACCCATTTTCTTTCAAATTTTCAGGAAAGATCTTCTGTATGAGCTCCAGTATCAGATTTATGATTCTGGGCTCATTTCTCAGCTTCTTCCTGACCCGAATGTGGCAAATTTCTTTTCTCTGGGAACAGTTGCATCAGGAAATTTTAAGCAATCGTATGGTTCCTATGTCTACTGTATCCTCAAGCTCATTGGGCTGAATAATACCACGGTAGGGTGGGTGGGGAGAGGGGAGTGGCCTTTGGCATGTAACCCCACCACCACCCCCCCACCGACCCGGAAAGAGCGTTGGCAGTGTCACATGAGCTGGGACATGTTTGTGAAGTTTTGAAAATTTATTTAATTATTTTATAAAACCTTATATCCCGCCCGTGGATGAGGTTTCCTGAAAAACGTGAAGGCCACTTGGGCTCTTCGCCTGCCCGCCAACCTTAAGGTTGGACGGGCAGCATTCTTAACAAGCCACCGAACAAAATATTGAAATGACGCGCGATGACATCGGGACGCACACCCGACGTCACTGCTTGCTATTTCACGCGCCGGCATGTCGGGCCTGCCCCTGCATGCCGACAGCAATATTCTGCCCGTGTCTTCAACTGCAGAGAACTCAGAAGAGGACTTTGATACAAAAGAGGGCTGATGGGTATGCTATAAATGAAAGGCTTCATGCATTGGCAGGCCTGCTAAAAAGCCTGTCAAGGAGCAGAGGATCCTGGCACCAAGCTGGCAGATGGTTTTGTGCAGAGCTTGAAGCCCATCTTTTCCAGTGTGAAGTGGTATCCAACTCCATTTGCATACTTGTTGACCCAACCATAGGGCAGCAACTGATAGCTCATGTCTTAGCTTCCACTGCAGCACAAGCAGAATTCAATGTCTGATTGTTCCAGTGGTAGTTCAGACTGAAATCATTCAAGCTCAGCTTGCTGCCATGCAAGCGTAGACTGTTGCATGCCTGTGGTACCAGCATTCAAAGCGTTTGCAGGGTCTCACAGCAGTTCAGCAATCTGTGCTTCAGCAGATTACTAAAATTGCTGAGGCATTGTCCAGGAGGTTGACAAATGCATCATGGGACACAAACCTGTTATCCTCTCAGGATGACAGTATTTGTTCTCCCGCAGCTGTCACTCCACCTGTTGCTCTCTGCCAGCCAGCCCAAACTACTGTTGCCCATACAGAGATGTTGCAATCCGATGCTGGACCATCTAGCGTCAGAGCTGATTGAGGGTATCCTGCAAGCCAAATGCACTGTCCCACACTGCAAGTCAGCAGCCTTCTACCAGCCATACTGCCACCACTGGGGAAGCACTGCACTGGATGTCAGACAAAGACAACGGCAAGACAGGCACTAAGGGAATACACAAGAATGAATAGTTGATGTTTGTATATAAAATGTCATGGTTTGATTCATAAATTTGGTTTTGAATGTTTATTTTGTATTGGCTTTCATCTTTGCATTCTAGTCAAGCGGATGCTGTGATGGTCAGCAATAGAAGGTACGGTAAGGTGTGGGATTTTTGGTGGAATTGAGACTGTGGTTACTGGTATCACAATCAGGTGAGTCAACCTTAAACAGCCCAGTTAGAAAGAGTTATTGGTGGCTTCCCCGCTTCCTGCTCTTCCTCATTAAGTCACCTTAGTAGTAGGAAATGCTGTGCCCATGATACCCATGCAGCACGCAGCAGACCACCACAAATCTTGACTGCACTCTGTCAAGTTTTGCAGGATTCCTCCAGAGTGGTATAGGCAGGGGAAGCATTCTATAACCATGCCAATGGCCACTTTCTCACATTTCCTGTGGCAGCCTGGTTTTTGTTACATGCACGCTGTCAATGGGTTGTGCACAGGAATCATTAGTCTTTTTGTCAAAGGAACGCTAGCCCTTGTCATCCATTAGCCACTGTCTAGTTTGCCGTGTGGCTCAAATGCTGATGACACAGCAAACTGCCCCAGAATGAAGACATCATGACCATTGCCAGGGTACCAGGCATTGATTTGTATGCTGTGCTGTATTTGGTTGCATACTAGCTGCGTGTCTAAGGAATGGAATTCCTTTTGGTTGCAGTATATCTCAGGATTGACATGTGGTGTATGCAAAATGACCTGTGTGCAGTCAACAACACTGCACCATGGGGAAACCTGCCATCCTCATGAAGCCATGTGCTTGATCTGCCTGCTTCTCTATGGCAAGACAGAATGAAATGTATTTATCTCTATTGGAATACAGGGCCTCAGTGATCTCCTTTATGCAACAGTGCAAGGCAAACTGGGAGAGGTTGCAAATATCACCTGTTCCAGCCTAGAACGAACCAGGCACATAAAGACTCATGGCTACGGTTACCTTCACAGTGGTAATGCCATCCTCACCCTGCTCTGAGACTACAGTACTGGCTGCAGCAGGTGGAAGATTTCAGTAAGGACGTCCTTAGTGAAATGCATATGTCAGACACTGTAAAAAATCACTGTGTAATAACCTTTTAAAATCTTAAGAAATTTATTGAATATTATAGAACTCTTAAGAAGAAAACTTCAATAGCAGCTTGTTGGCTGAAAAACACCACAGTCCTGTTATCTCTGCCAAGGACATATCTCGAGCATAGACATTTCTGATAAGGTTGGATCTCATGACCCATATGTAAACCAACCATCTGAGAAAAGGTTAAAAACAGGCTCTCAAGAGGGAAAAAAATCACTTTGAACTGGAAAGAGTTTTCAAAGTGATCCATGCTGGTTTCAGCTTTTTTCAGAGAGAGGGAGAGCAGGTAAGAGCTTCCTAACACCTTGGCTCGAGAGCAGAAGGCTGCTGTCACCAGCTACAGAGGCCAACGCTCATACTGCGCCGTCCAATTGTTCTTCCTCCGGGACTATGAAAGCATTCTCGCCTGTCAAGGGCCGTATGCTTTTTATTTAGCTTAAGCAGAATTCTTAAACCGTTTCTTCTTAGTACTCCTGTTCCTATGTTCCTATTTTAATAAATGACTTTAAAATGACATATGAGCTTGACCCCAATTTTGGATAATCTGTGATTCCCAGACTAGAATGTTACAAATTGGTGTCTGGAGTGGGATCACAGTGGTCGAGATCGTAGGTTTAAGAAGCAAAAGTCTTAGTTAAATACATGTGGAGAAGTTCTTAGGCGAAACCAGGAGTATACAATGGCATTGACATATTACATGGAACAGCAGACAAGAGAGTTTGACAGAGAAAACAGGCACACTAGGGGCGAGAGATATCTAGGGAGTTGAAGAGTGCAACAGGAATTACAAGTGTATCCTTGATAGACTTTCAAAAGAGATTCAGAAAGGCAAAACTGAGCTGAAGAGGGTTCGGAGTAAGTTGGCCTACAGTACACATGCGTGTGCATTACAGCTGAGTTAAAAAGTAAAAGGAGTCGAGGGAACGAGTAGATAGGTTGCAATAAAGAAAGTGATGATTGGCAGGAGAACATTTCTGCCCTATACTATCAGTTACAGAGCATGTTATACAAGAAAAAACAATGAACAGAGTTTTGAGTTACATGCAGAAAATACTAGACTGAGTGACAAGATGAAAGATTCAAGGGAGGCTTTGAGGGAATTAGTTTAGCAGCAAACTGTCACCTTCCCTGAAGCAGAACATGCCCTGTGCTTAGCTAAAATCAGATTGTTTCACGCATAAATCAGCCAACAGCAGGCAGTTGTGGCTGCTATCTCCAAAACCACAGGAGCTAATTCCAGCCCTGCTGGGACAATATAGTTAAAAGCGCTTCCTCCTCTGCTCCACCTCTCCTACGTGATGAGGAAATGCCGGCGTGTGTGGTCACCCGAGTCAAGGCCACAGGACAAGCTAAGATCAAGACAGAAGGGGGAGCAGGAACCAGCGAAGAACCATCCTCATTCATTAGGGTCAGGGAAGAGGCCACCACCACAAGCTCACACAGGCCCCTTTCTCCCAGTGAAGTTAAAGCTCTGAAAGAGGAGTTGAGGTGACAGTGGATATGAACTCCAACCCCCTCTCCCTCAAGCTAAAATGGGAACTTTTTAAACCTCACAACCAGAGTTAGAGAGGGACGACCTGAAATAGGTTTTCTTTGCTGCATAAAAGCAAAATACTGCAGATGCTGGAAACCTGAAATAAAAACAGAAAATGGCTGGGAAAACTCAGCAGGCCTGATAGCATTTGTGGAGAGAGAAACAGAGTTAACATTTCGAGTCTGTATGACTCTTCTTCAAGCTCCTTGCTGTATGTTCTCTTCGAGCTAAGATGAGAAATAGACCAAAACATTTTGACCAGAGGCTCGCTCAAGACGATAGAGGCTGCCCAAAGGAGGGCCCTAGGTGAAGGCAATATTGACTTTCACAAGGTCCTAGTTGGCATCAAATAGGTCCCCTGTGAAAGCCTGATTATATTTGCAGAGAGGCTCCATGATTGTCACTGGTGTACAAGGGACAGTGAGAGTCACCATTTTTACATCCCCAAGCTTCAAGAGCCTTTTTCTGAGAGGGCTCCAGCCATTAGCCCGTAGTGCACTGGGCGTTTATACCAATTAGACAGTGGCATGGGCGAGTTGATCCACTATTTTAACACGGATGGGAACAGATCCGTGTAATCACCCCCCGAGTAACTGCAAAGGCTAAGGACGTTGTAGGCTCATTGCCTAGCCAGAAATCTGGATCATCTAAGAGCTCAGAGCAAAGAAGGGGTGTCTTGGTGCACTGTTTTAATTATAAATGCTGGTGACACTTTGCCCGTGACTGTTGCAGCATGCATATTATGGAGGCCGACGGGAACATTGAGCCCTGCTTTCCCCCTCCTCCTGCACCGATGAGTCCTGACCCTGTCGAGCAGTCGTTAAAGGAAATGAAGGCAGTGATAGAGGTAATGTAAATTAGCAACAGGGCCTGCAGCCAGTGGCTGCCATGGTGCCATGGTCCCTTGGACCAGTCAAGCAGCTTCTCCAATGACTCCCACCAGCTTCCCTGGAAAAAGTGGTTTCCCCTCTCAGATACAATCATAGTGGGAGCCTGGTGGTCTGCATGGTTGATAATGGAGGCTGTCAACAATTAACACCAGTTGAATTCACCTCCTCCTCAACCATCATTCATGATCCCCATCCTTCATTGTTAAAGCAGGGTGTTGTTCTCAAACATAAAAGATTCAAAAAATTGGTTTAAGGAAGAAGCTAAAAAGGTTTGGAAACAATTGAAGTTTAATCTAAAATTTAACACTTGCCCCTTGAATAGGGAAAAAAACCGAATCACATTTTAAGTCCTGATGTGGATTTACCTTGACTAAGAGGTGCACCAGTCAGTGAGGGGAGACTTCGGCCTGAGTGAGGCAGAGACCGAATGAGTTTTTTTGGGAATTTGGTTCAAAGTGCGAAAGAGGTGCTTTAGGTAAGGTTTACTGCAAGAAGTAGTGTGCTGAGTGGGGAGTTCGGTGAAGGGTGGGGAGGTGGTGCTTTTTTCCTTCTACTCTTTTACAGCCTCCAGTATTTGATTTCCACTTTGGTGCAGCAGAAGGAGCAGGTAAACCAGTAACCAGTAACTGGTATTATTAATTTTATCAGTATTCTAAGTACTGTATTGTTTTATTGGTATTGCAAAGTTTATTGGCTGTGCCAAAACCTATTATGAGGTGTAGGTTTTATTAATTATAATTAATTAACTGGTAATTATTCATTAATTAACACACATTGGAGATGGCAGGGCAGGTGATGTGCTGTGATTGCGATGTAGGAGCTTCTGATACCAGTGTGATCCAGGGCAAACACATGGATAGCACGTTTCAGGACGTGGTCACCCTGCAGCTTAAGGAAGTGCAAGCAGAGAGGGAACAGGTGACCACCAGACAGAAGAAAGGGACCAGGCAGGTAATGAAGGAGTCCCGAGTACATCTCACTCACAAATCATTTCTTGTCCTTGGAAAACGATGAGAGCGATGGTTCCTCTGCGGAGGCTAACCAGGGCAAAGGCCATGGCACTGTGGGTGGTCCAGCTGCTCAGGGTGGGAGGAAGAAGTGTGGAAGGGCAATAGTGGTAGGGGATTCTTTAGTGAGGGGAGTAGACAGGCGTTTCTGCGGTTGTATATGTGACTCCAGGGTGGTATGTTGCCTCCTGGGTGCCAGGGTCAAGGATGTTACGGAACGGCTGCAGGACATTCTGAAGGGGGAGGGTGAACAGCCAGAGGTCATGGTCCATGTTGGAACCAATGACATAGGAAGAAAGAGAAATGAGGTCCTGCAAGTAGACTTTAGGGAGTTAGGTAGGAAATTGAAAAGCAGGACTTCAAAGGTAATAATCACTGGATTACTCCAGGTGCCACGCAGTGGTGAGTATAGGAACAGAAGGATAGAGCAGATGAACGCATGGCTGGAGAGATGGTGCAGGAGGGCTTTAGATTCCTGGGGCATTGGGACCGTTTCTGGGGGAGGTGGGACCTGTACAAGTTGGACGGGTTATGTCTGAACAAGAATGGGACCAACATCCTTGCGGGGAGGTTTGCCTATGCTATTGGTGCGGATTTAAACTAAATTGGCAGGGGGATCCCATCCCTCTGAAAAATAGTTCATAGGGGAGAGAAGCTGAGATGGAATTAGAAGTTAAAACACTAGTAAGTGAGTCTGGAAGGCAGAGGAAACATAGGCTAGATAAGAAAGAAGTGAGTTTAGCAAGGCTAAATGGAATATATTTTAATCCAAGGAGCCTGAGGAATAAGACAGACGAGCTGAGGGCACAGATATGCACTTGGGAGTATGATACCATAGTTATGACCGAAACTTGGCTAAAAAAGGGCAGGGTTGGCAGCTCAACATTCCTGGTTATAGGGTATTCAGACGAGAAAGAGATGGGGGAATAGAAGGGGTGGGGGGTTGCAATATTGATCAAGGAATCAATTATAGCAGTGAGGAGGGATGATATCTTGGAACGATCATCAAATGACGCCATATGGGTAGAAGTAAAAAACACAAAAGGGGCAAACATGCTGATGGATGTGTACTATAGGCCCCCAAACAGTCAGGGAGAGATAGAGGATTAAATACGTAATCAAATTTCAGAGAAGTGTAAGAATAATAGGGAAGTAATAAGGGATTTTAACTACTGAAATATTAACAGGGATAGTTTTAGTGTGCAAGGTAGGGAGGGGGCAAAATTCTTAAGTTGCATCCAGGAGAACCTTTTTAGCCAGTACGTAGAAATCCCAACAAGGGAGGGGGCAGTTCTGGACCTAATATTCAGAAATGAGCCTGGGCAGGTGGGAGTAGGGGAGCATTTTGGAGATAGTGACCATAACTCAGTTAGATTTAGGATAGTTATGGAAAAGTATAAGGTTGGGCTGGGAATAGAAGCTCCAAACTGGGGAAGGTTAATTTTACTAAAATAAGATGCGATTTGGCCCAAGTGGACTGGTAGCAGCAACTTTCAGATAAAACCGTGTCAGAGCAGTGGGAGGCATTCAAGGAGGAAATAGCGAGAGTACAGGGCAAATATGTTCCCGTAAAGACAAAGTGGGGTACCAAGTCCGGAGAACCATGGATGTCAAGGGAAAGAAAGGTTAGAATTAAGAAAATAAGAGAAGCTTATGGCAGACACCAAGGGCTCAATACGGCAGAGTCCTTAGAGGTATATATAAAGTGCAGAGGCGAACCGAAAAAGGAAATTAGGAAAGCTAAGAGGGTGCATGAGAAAGCATTGCTGGGTAGAACAAAGAAAAACAAAAAATGTTTTTAAAAATATATAAAGAGCAAGAGAATAACTAGGGAAATAGTAGGGCCAATCTGTGGTGGTAATAGAGGTAATCTGTGTGTGGACCCGGAAGACATCAGTCCTCAATGAATACTTTGCGTCGGTTTTCACAAAATAACAATATGACATAAATATAGACATCAGGGTGTAGGACTGTGAAATATTAGAGGAAATTATAGAGAGAGGAGGTACGAACAGGTTTAGCGGCCTTAAAAGTGGATAAAACCGCAGGCCCGGATGGCACGTATCTCAGGCTGTTGAGGGAGGCAAGGGAAGAGATATCAGGGGCCCTGGCAGTAATTTTCAAATCCTCTCTGGCCACAGGTGAGGTGCCAGAGGACTGCAGGACTGCTGATGATGTCCCATTATTAAAAAAGGGAGGAAGAGATAGACCAGGAAATTAAAGTCCAGTCAGTCTAACCTCGGTGGTGGGGAAGTTACTAGAAAGAATTCTGAGGGACAGAATATATCTGCACTTGGAGAGACATGGACTAATCAGGAATAGTCAGCATGGATTTGTTAAGGGAAGATCGTGTTTGACAAATTTGATCAAATTGTTTGAGGAGGTAACTATGCAGGAATATGGACGGTAATGCATTTGATGTGTTCTACATGGACTTTAGCAAGGCTTCTGATAAGGTCCCTCATGGCAGACTGGTCAAGAAAGTAAGAGCCCATGGGATCCAAGGCAAAGTGGCACGTTGGATCCAAAATTGGTTGAAAGGCAGGAAGCAGAGGCTGATGGTGGAGGGATGTTTCTGTGACTAGAAGTCTGTTTCCAGTGGGGTTCCACAGGGCTCAGTGCTGGGGCCCTTGCTGTTCGTGGTGTACATAAATGATTTGGACTTAAATGTAGGGGGTATGATCAAGAAGTTCGTGAATGACATGAAAATTGGTAGGGTGGTAAATAGTGAGGAGGATAGCTGTAAACTGCAGGAGGATATCAATGGACTGGTCAGGTGGGCAGAGCAGTGGCAAATAGAACTCAACCTGGAAAAGTGTGGGGTAATGCGCTTGGGGAGGGCTAACAAAGCAAGGGATTACACTATGAATGGTTGGACCCTGGAAAGTACTGAAGATCAGTGGGACCTTGGTGTGCATATCCATAGATCCCTGAAGGTAGCAGGGCAGGTAGATAAGGTGGTTAAGAAGGCATATGGGATACTTGCCTTTATTAGCTGAGGCATAGAATACAAGAGCAGGGAGGTTATGCTGGAACTGTATAAAACACTAGTCAGGTCACAACTGGAGTACTACGTGCAGTTCTGGTCACCACATTATAGGAAGGATGTGATTGCACTGGGGAGGGTGCAGAGGAGACTTACCAAGATGCTGCCTTGGCTGGAGGGTCTAAGCTATGGGGAAAGTTTGGATAGGCTGGGGTTGTTTTCCTTGGAGCAACGAAGATTGAGAGGGGACCTGATAGAGGTGTATAAGATTATGAGGGGCATAGATAGGATGGATAGGAAGGCACTTTTTCCATTAGTAAAGGGGTCAATAACCAGGGGGCACAGATTTAAGGTAAGACGCAGAAGGCTAAGAGGGGAGTTGAGGAGAAATTTTCACACTCAGAGGGTGGTGGGAGTCTGGAACTCACCGCCTGAAAGGGTGGTTGAATCAGAAACTCTCATAAGATTTAAGAAGTACTTAGGTATTCACTTGCGTTGCCATAGCCTCCAGGGCTATGGACCAAGCGTAGGAAAATGGGATTAGTGTAGTCAGATCTTTGTTGTCTGGCATGGACACGATGGGCCGAATGGCCTCCTTCTGTGCTGGAGACATCTATGAGTCTATCTGCATTAAATGTTTGCGGCTGCAGGAATTTCGGCTTCAAGTTATTGAGCTGGAGGCCGAGCTGCAGACACTGTGGCTTATCAGAGGAGGGGAAAAGTTACCTGGACACTTTATTCCAGGAGGCAGTCACACCCCTTAGGATAGAGTCTTCTGATTTGGTCAGTGGTCAAGGACAGGAGGGTGTGACAGCAAAGGAGGCAGGTAAGAGGACCCAGAGGACAGGAATGCAGGAGCTTCGATCCTTGCAATTGTCCAACAGACTTAAGATTTCCTCAGCTTGTTTGGAGGAGAGTGGGGGCTTCAGGTGGATGAGCTAACTGGCCATGGCACTGTGGCACAGGAAACCATTCAAGTGGGGGGAGTTGCAAGGAATGTAGTGGTAGTAGGGGACAGTATAGTCAGAGGGATTGACGCCATTCTCTGCAGCAAGGAGCGTGAGTCCAGACGGCTGTGTTGCCTGCCCGGTGCCAGGCTTTGGGACATCTGCTTGGGGCTGGAGAGGAACTTGCAGTGGGATGGGGAGGACGCAGTCATCGTGGTTCATGTTGGTACCAATGACATAGACAGGACAAAGAATGAGGTTCTGCATAGTCAGTATGAGAAGCTTGGCAACAAATTACGAAGCAGAACCTCAAACATTATAATCCCTGAATTATTATCTGAGCCATATGCAAACTGGCATAGGACAAATCAGATTAGGAGATGAATGCGTGGCTCAAAGTTTGGTGTGGGAGAAGTGGGTTCTGGTTCGTGGGTCACTGGCATCAGTACTGGCGAAAATACCATTGGGATGGTCTACACCTGAACCGAGCTAGGACCACTGTTCTTGCGAGCCGCATAACTGAGGAAGTAGAGAGGGCTTTAAGTGTAAGTAGTGGGGAAAGGGTACACATTTGGGAAGATGTCGTAAATCAAAGAGTAGAGGCAAGGCAAAAGTGAAAGGTATTTTTATGGAAAATTAAAAACAGACCGTGGGAGGAAAAGATAGAGAGTACAAATCTAACAGCAAATCAACAGATGAGACTAGAGGTTATAAAAAGAATAAAAGGATAAACTAAAGACTCTGTATCTGAATGCATGAAGCATTCGAAACAAAACAGATGAACTGAGAGTGCACGTAGAAATAAGTAAGTACGATTTGATAGCCATTACAGAGATATGGCTGCAGGAAGACATGGATTGGGATCTGAATATTTAAATGTATAGGACATCTAGGAAGGACAGGAAGCGAGGAAAAGGTGGAGGGGTGGCTCTGTTAGTTAATGATGGTATTAGCAGAATACAGAGGGATGACTGAAGTTCAGGAAACCAGGATGTGGAAAAGGTTTGGGTAGGGATGAGAAATGGTAAAGGCAAGAAATCACTTGTGGGGATGGTGTACAGGCCCCGGATAGTAACCACATGGTAGGATGGAGCATAAAGTTAGAAATAATGGGAGTTTTTCAGAAAGGCACGGCAATAATCATGGGAAACTTTAGTCTACATATAGACTGGCAAAGTCATGCTCTGTCCAAAAGCCTTTCCAGAAACCATTTGAACAGCTAAATCTTTCATTTCATGTCCTGTGATTCAAAGGACAGTGAATAGCAGTCCATGTGTCATTTGTAAGATTTAACCTTTGTAACTTGGAGTTAAGAACCATCCTTCCAGACAAAGCATGGATAGAATAGTGCAGCACAGGAGAATATTTGACCCACTGAATCTGGGCAGCCTTTTTCAAACAGCAGTCCAGGTAGTCCCATTCTTTCCCCATATCCTTATAAATTTTTGTCCTTCCAAATACTTATCCAGTTCCCGTTTGAAAGCCACTACAGCCGAATAGCCTTTATCCGTATATCTGAAAACTGAACACATCCAAAACTGAACGTGTTTCTGAATGGCTAAGCAGTTAATTTGTATGTTCATAAAACAATGTAATATTATATTGCAGGTGTAATAAGTGTTAAGAGGTAAGAAGTAGAGTGTGTAAAATTTGGCAAATGGAGAAACAACCTAATATTTGTAGACCATAGTTAGCCTAGGCTTAGGCTATTGCAATGTAATTAGGCCTAGGCCTACCGTATATACAGAAGCTACATCACATCTGAAAACCAAAAATATCTGAATACCGAAACGCAATCGGCCCCAAGGGTTTTTGATAAAGGATACCTGACCTATATTGAACCTGTTTCAACCACCTTGTCAGGCAGAGCATTCCAAAGCAAGCATTACAAGAAGGAAGTTTCTTCTCACGTTGCCTCTGGTCATTTGTCAATCACCTTAAATTTGTGTCCTCTGGTTCTTGACCCTTCAGCCATTTCTTTCTCTTTATTTTCTCTATCCAAAATCTTCACATCTTTCCTTAAATGTGGTGCCCAAAATGGAAAACAATGCTCCAGGTGGGGTAAGTTGGTGTTTTATATAGATTTAGAATAACTTCCTGACTTTTTATTCACCCTTCTTCCACTAAACTAAAGGACCAACTTCCTTTCCAGGTCCCCGTGTTAACTGAAGTGGTTTAAAAAGTTCATCATCTCAGGTGCTGTCCCTTCCACATTTGGAGACAACTCTGTGTCCCTCTGTCCTTGCACACTACCACTCTATGTCCAACGTCCCTTTCCTCTGAACATGTTGTTGCCCCCAGTGCCCATCCTTCCTGCAAGCCTGTTTGTAAATCTCTCCAATCAGGATTCCACCACTGCCACAGCACTGAAACAGCTCTGAGTCAAGTTGAAATGACATCCTCTATGACTGTGGCTGAGGTGCATTATCTGGCCTTTATCTTCCTGCAGCTTTAGACCTGGTCCCACCATACCATTCTTTCCTTAATTCATTTTCACTGCCATTCAGCTCAGTGAGATTTCCCTCACTCGGTCCCAGTCTTTTCTCTTTGATCATAATCAGAGCTTTTCCAACAATGGCTTCTCTTCCCACCCTTGTGGCTGGCTTTCATATGTTGAGCACACCCAGCTCCTCTCTCTCTACCAACTCTCACTACACTTCCACTGCCTCTGTATTTCTAGCCTCCTTATCCAAGATCCAGTCTTAAATGAGCTATAATATCTTCCAGTTAGGAGGATAAAACAGCACCATTCCATCTCACTCCCTATTCACTGTCTCAGGTTGAACCAAATTGCAGTCTCAGTTTCCCATTAAACCCTGAGTGGAACTTTCCATCGCAAAGTGCCTAACTGATACCACATTGGATAAATTATACGTTATGAATTTTCTGACTAACTGTAACACAGCTTCAAAGGGGAATGCCATGCACTATTATTCATTAAACAATGGCCTGAGTTTCACTGCTTGGGTTCTATAATACTCTCCCATACAAACCATCCGTATGCTTAAAAGAACAGTAGCAATCACCTTAGAATCAGTTATTTGCTTCCTTTAAAAAATAGGGCTACTTTTACTTAGTGTTGGGAATTGTTCCAGAGAAGGCTTTCAAAGTTGCAGGTTTCAAATTAAAGTCGATATGATCACAATCAATGGTTACCTATGAGGAGCTGGGTATTCAGGATCATTAAAATGTAACAGTGTTGTCCAAATTTTTTTCTTTAGTCTTTCATGGGATGTGGGTATCGCTGGAAAAGCCAGCATTTGTTGTCCATCCTTAATTGTCTTTGAACTGAGGGCAGTTGAGAGTCAATATATCTGGAGTCACATGTAGCCCAGACCAGGTAAAGCATAGCAGATTTCCTTCCCTAAAGGACATTAGTGAACCAGATGGGTTTTTATGACAATTGATGATAGTTTCAAGGTCACCATTACCGACACCAGCTTTATATTCCCGGTTCATTAACTGAATTTAAACTCCACCAGCTACCATGGTGGGATTTGACCCCGTGTCCCCTGGGCCTCTGGGTTACTCGTCAGTGACTTAACCACTACACCACAGTCTCCCCCTACTGGTATCTTAAATAAAAACATTGCCTCAAAATATAACTCCGAATTACTTCGAATACACTAGGCGATGTGAATGTAACAGGAAGTTATATTTTATAGTCATAAATGAGTGAGGAATTTTAAAGGAAAAACAGTGAATCAGATATGATCCCTTTCTAAATTCAAGAATCTGCACACTTGAATTCTTGGAGTACACAAAGTAATTAATTAAAATTCCAAAGGGACTAACCCGATTTGTAGACTTGCGGTTACATTTTGCCTTCCCAGTGTCTCGTGTTGTATTCAGCGCTTTCACATCTCTGCCCACCTGTGTGCATGTACATACCCATCCCCACCATCCCAACCAATCCTGTGTGGAAGTTCAATTGATAGACAATGCCATATGCGAATAGAAAGCTGAAACCTCACATCAATCAGGCGCAGCTCCCCCTCCATCTCTGTGGTGCTCCACTCCTCACGCTTATGACTGGCGGAGGAAATGAGCAGGGGGTAGTAGGGAATAAGAGTTGATTTTTTATTTAGAAAAGGAGGATTTTGAGCCTGGGCCCTTCAGGCATAGTGTTTTACAGAGATAAAAACAAAAAACTGCGGATGCTGGAAATCCAAAACAAAAACAGAAACAGAAATACCTGGAAAAACTCAGCAGGTCTGGCAGCATCGACGGAGAAGAGTACAATTGATGTTTCGAGTCCTCATGACCCTTCAACAGAACTAAGTAAAAATAGGAGAGGGGTGAAATATAAGCTGGTTTAAGGCGGGGGGGGGGGGGGGGGGGGGGTGCGTGGTTGTTGGGACAAGCAAGGTACAGATAGCTCTAGTGGGGTGGGGTGAAATAAGACTAAAAGGGCGTAAAAGGTACAGATAAATGTTTCCATTTCTTCCCCCTCCTTTTTGTTTTTTCCAATAATTTATACAGATTTTTCTTTTCCCACCTATTTCCATTATTTTTAAATGTGTTCCACCGATCATTCATCTATACCTTTTATGCCCTTTTAGTCTTATTTCACCCCACCCCCACTAGAGCTATCTGTACCTTGCTTGTCCTGCTATCCACTCTTAATTAGCACATTCTTTTAGATAATAAGACCACCTTCAACACCTCTTTGCACTTTTGTCTATGACATCTTTTGGTTATCTCCTCCTATCACTGCTTGCTTGTCCCAACAACAACCCCCCCCACCTTCTCCCCCCACCCCCGCTTAAACCAACTTATATTTCACCCCTCTCCTATTTTTACTTAGTTCTGTTGAAGGGTCATGGGGACTCGAAACGTCAACTGTACTCTTCTCCGCCGATGCTGCCAGACCTGCTGAGTTTTTCCAGGTATTTCTGTTTCTGTTTTTGTTATAGTGTTTTACACTTTGTGCACACCCCCCACTCCCTTCCCGGGCCTTGATGACAACTACTGCAGGAGTAAAATTGTATGAGGAAGTGATTAATATTGAGTTAGGAAAAAAGACACACCATCAAAAAATAATTAGAATAACTCACCTTGTGTGTAATTCAATGGAATATATCAATGTGGTATTAATATACATTCTCATGAAAAGGAAAATTTAGATGAGATTAGTAAATTGTTAGCTTTCTCTTGGAGATGTTTGTGTCCTTGCCTCTGAACTTTTTTTAAGAGAATTGCATTTGATAGTCTGGCCACTACCAGACTATCAAACATTGGGACCATGCAAGGAGATAATCAGACATCTGTAGACAGACAGCATTCCTCCCCTTCCCCATTTTTGATAAGATTACCTGAAAGAACGAAAATGGCTTTTATCAGATGGAATATGTGGCATGATGAATGTACAAATGCATTTTGTTACATGTGAAGCAACTGACATGCAGAAATGCATGGTGAACCTGCGCTGAAGAAAAGGTCCCAGACATGCTCAGCTATTTTACCACAGATCGATATGAAATGGTTAATGTAGCCAGGAGAGCAAGAAAATTACATCATCAAGGCATTGACACATACTCCGTTGGAAAACTGACTTTAAGACAGTCAAGAGGGGAAAGGTCAGAGAGAGTAAAATTAAAGTAAAAGGGGTTGGGGTTGGGACTACAGTATTGAAGGCTAGGCAGAAATAATAGTTTAAAAGAATTATTCACAAGATGGAGAATCTTTTAAGTCCAGGCTTGATCTGTTGCTTTAATTCTATGTACTTATACACTAATAACTTACAATTAGCAGCACTCCTGCAAATGGATATGATATATCAATGAGTAAGGTAATCTGCAGATGTGGGTGCAAATCCAATTCAATAGCAAACCGATAATGCTAATAGCTTTTAGTATGTCAACTATGGTATGTAATCGAGAAATTAAGGAAACAAACTCAAAACATAGAAATAAGTGAGCCAGAAATCAATTGTGAGAAGTCAGTAAGGAAATTTCCCTCTCATGGTGGGGAGATCTGTAAGAAATCGTTGTATAGTAAACTTATAAAATCTTAAGAAATTTATTGGATGTTATAGCAATCTTAAGAAGGAAGTCAGGACAGGCCTGTTATCTCTGCCAAAGACATCTCTTGAGCACACACATTCCAGATAAGGTTGGATCTCATGACCCATACGTTAAAGAGGCTCTCAAGAGGGAAAGAAATCACTTTGGATAGGAAAGAGTTTTCAAAGTGATTCGTGCTGGCTCAGCCTTCTTCAGGCAGAGGAAGACCAGGGAAGAGCTCCCTAACACTGGCTAGTGAGCAGGAGGCTGCCACCACCAGCTACAGAGATCAATACCCGCACTACAGCATCTGTCTCTTCTTCCTCCGGGACCAGTAAACCATTCTCACCTGTCACAGGCTGTATGCTTTTCCTGTATATTTAGCTTATTCATTATTTTAAACTGTTGCTTCTTAACAAATTACTTTAAAATAATTTATGAGCTTGACCTACTTTTTGGTAATCTATGACTCCTGGACCAGAATTTTACAACATTCTGCTCCTCACTGAGGTTCATACAGGAGAATTTCTCCCTGAACATCCTGGATGGATATGGCCTTCGGCTGAGCGTCCTTCTCTCCATTCTTCACCCTTTTCAAGAAGCTTATCCCATGCTGTGTCATCTCTGCTCATTCTCCATATTATGCAGTAGTCCAAAAGGGGATGGAAAATACTGCACCATGTCTTGGTTGAAGTGGTTTGTGCAAATCCTTGAAAAAGGCCCAAGTCCTTCAGCATGTTCCACACCACTCCCTGTCAACAACTTTAAACAACTCTAGAAACCACCAAACACTTCTACCACCGCAGCATCAGCAGTAGAAATGAATTAGCAACTAACCTGAAAGCAATTGATTTTCCCATTAAATAGTGCTTGTGGAGTGGGGGGTGGGGGGGTGTGCTGGGGGGTGCTGGGGTGGGTTGGTGGCAGAGGCCATCCATCCTGGTGCTGAATGCGTGTTCAGATATGCAAGGTTAAGAGACAGCATTAGCTGGAACACTGAAGTCCAAAATGACACTGCTTGCATCAAATCAGCATTAAATGCCCATTAATGTTCCAATCTGCCTATTCTGAAAACTTCTGGCATGTGCACCATGTGTTCTGCTAACACGCTTATCAAAGTGGTGCAAAGGGGCTTGTACCAGAAGTGTGCCACAGATGCATTTTGGAGTCAAAATGGCACTCCCAGATCTGAAAAACCAGGCATTAAGACATTAAATTTCACAGCTTATGATTCTTAACAGAGCAGAAGAACAGTACTCTTAACCATCCTCTGAAGTGGCCTAACAAACTACTCAGTTGTATCCAAACCGCTAATACTGCAAGCACACATCCTAAAAATGAATGATTTTTAAAAAGTGAAAGGTCGTTTCCACTGGTGGATTAGTCAGCCACGTGAGGGTGTAGATTTAGGATTATCACTAGAATGTTGATGGAAATGGTAACAAGAATTTTTTTTTCACTTAGAGGATAATTAGAAAATAGAATTATTACTACAAGTGGGTATTGAGTAAAACATGAAAACATCATTTGAAAGGGAATTTGCAAGGAAGAAAAAGGAATGACAGAATTGATACAACGAAAAAGGAGGCCATTTGGTGTTTGCACCGGCTCTCTGGATGAGCAATCCAGAGAATGAACTGAGATATGGGAACTGGGTCGCTCTGAATGAAGAGTTGATGCCATGGACTGAATGGCCTCTTTCTGTGCTATAAGTTCTATGGTTCTTTGACCACCTCTAATTCACATCCACTCCAGTCTAACACTGGAATATAACATACTTTAAAATGTGTTGCTATGTGTTGCGTGCAAATTGTTATTGACTAAACAAATCAAGTTTTTCAAGGTTATGTAACCATACCTGAACTGTTAGATTCTTTATTCTCCTTTTCTTCTTCTAATGAGATAAGCCTATAAAATAAAAGAATCAAAATAAAATAATCTGAAATTTAAGTTAATGTAAATATTTTCTAAGTGTCAGGCTGTCTGGCTTCCAAAGATTTGGATAGGCTAGACCTCAGATCTTACATTGTCAATTTACTATACAGTGTTTCATAAACAAAGATTGATGTATATGAGTAATTCTATAACAATTACCAGTGTTTAGATATGTAAATTTAATGAAATTGTGTAGTTACAACGAATATTGAGAATATTAAAAAATAAACTCTATGTTTGATTATTTTAATACTTATTTACTACAAATGACTGTCTAAAAATTAATTTGTTAAAAGCCAAATTTCAAAATTAGGTACATGTCTATAAATTTAAAACCCAATAAGTTGAGTAGAATTATATATTATATAACGCATGCAATCACAGCATTAATAGCTAGCAGGGGTTTTTAAAAAATGGAAATTAAATATATCAAATCATAATTAATAGGTGGTATGTGTTATAATTTTCAATTATTTTTCTTTCCCCTTATGCACTTGCAGCATTCACAGTGCCCGCATAAATCATAGAACTGCTCTAATTCCCACACATTGCTCTCATGTTTAAACATCCTGTACAACATGGTTACAGCAGCAAATAAAATAGCAGAAATGTAACTCCTCCCAAAAAAATCCATGAACTTAAAATAAACTTCACAGTTTTCATATTTACAATAAAAGCATGTTTTTGTATGGTACTGTAAGATAGCTCAACTTCAGGTATTGTAGATTGCAGTGTATAAGTCAACCTTTGAATTTTCAAAAAGTCCTTCCAAAAATGGGGATCGACTTATACACCAAGTATAAAATTTGAAGAGCTGGTGTTGGTATAGATGGCTACCATTTTGAAATTTGAAAAGAATGGTGGATTAAATAAATGAAATAATTCTAAAAGAGTAGTTTGAACTACAGTAATAACACTTTAAAACTTGTCAAATTCGTCGTCTTCAGCATCTGATGCAAAGAGCTCATCAAATTCATACTGAGTCACATTGGCCATGACATCATTGTAAGGATCCCACTATGTGGCACTTTCAGTTTTATAATCATCCCTCTACAACAAATCATCTTCCTCTCCATCCATTGAATTGGATATTCCACATGTTTTGAATGATCTGATGACAGTTTGTGCATTAATAGCACCTCACAATTTGATGACAAAACCACACAAAACATCAAGTGGGCCAGCACACATGTTCCCACTCATTGTGAAGATTTCTTCATTAACCATCCACCTATTCCACTCGGCATGAACATGATCCTTAAATAGTATGTTGAGGCGCACATCCAAAGATTAAACGCTGGACTTTAGACTCCCTTGTTTAACTGCAATCTGAGTGTCCCAAATTAATAAACTACATTCTTGGCATAGGCTACTCGGATGCCTATTCTATGCATTATTAGAAGTCCTGCAGGGAACTTGATTTTTGGCATGGTTTTACGTTTGAAAATTACCATAAGCTTTAATTTCGTTCTGTTGACTATGCAGGCTAGTACCACCCTGAAGCTTGTCTTCTCGTGTTTTGTGGTTTTCACTCAAACTGTTTTCAAATCTTTCCACTCCATAGTTCAGTTGCTGGGCATATCAAAATGCGTGGGTGCTTCATGCAGTTGCTGATGTGACATAATGGGTACTCATGTTTTTGCAGCTGTCTGATGATGAATCAATGGAAACTGGTAATTTTAGCATCAAGGTCTTTTGTTAATCTCTGAGCACTCCAGGTCTTCTGCCACAATATTGGACATTTTTGTTCCATAAAGCTGTTACACCAACTAGCTACTGCTCTGAATCTTTGCTAGACTCAGGGTTTGATTTGGCCTACTTAATTGCATATATACACAATGCATTTCTGGTGATGATGTAACCATTCTGACGAATTTTGAGGACCCATTCCGAGACATGCTTCTTAAGATCAGGCCAGTGGCTGATCCCAGTTTTCATGGCGCATTTGGTGTTGGTTATCTTCTTCAGGGCAGATTCTTCCTTCTTCCATCTCGCACCAGTTTTTCACTAACACCCTCGCTGCAGCACAGTTATTTGAGTTAGCAAATGTTATGACTTATAGCTTGTAACTAGCTTTGTACTTCATTCTTTTTGCAGGACCCAATTCTGTTTGTCAGTCGCCATGCACGGCCTGCTCTTTGTGGGCATGTCTTAAATTCCCGCATATCCTCTTGGCACCATGGCCCGTATTGCCTGCTCAGTCCCATGTGCTAACTTATAAGGCGAGTATCACCCTAAAATGTATTTCCGAGCTGAAAAATTGAGGCTGACTCCAATTGTGAGTAGAGTCCTAAACATGCATTTATTCACTGACAAATGGGGTTGGGGGGGTGCGGAGATTGACATATAGGCTTGAACATGTATTTGATGCCGAATAAAGTGGGTCGTCTTATGTACCGGCTCAACATATACACTGCAATCTATGGTATTTTATGTTATCCACATTTATAAATTTGTAAGTCCAGATTCATTTAGACCATTTGTTGTCAAAAATGACGTATAAGAATGTGCAACAACGTTATTCCTCTGAAAAAAATACAATTCCCCAGCTTTAGAAAAAAATGCTAGTAAATTAATTTTCAAACTCTGGGGTGGAGTAGAGGAAGTGATTTTCAATGCTTTTATCTGGCATTAACAAAATGGTCCGGCAGGATTAGTGGAGACAGAAAACAGGGTTAATGGGCAGAATTTTGCCCTAGGTTGGCGGGCGGGCCCCACCGGCTCGGTGGCGGGCGGGCAGTCGAACTCCGCCGCCGAAGCGTGCCTCGTCGCCATTTTAAGTGGGCAGGCCAATTAAGGCCTACCCAGCGGCCTGCCCGACGGGAATCGCTATGCGCTTCCTGTATGGGGAGGCAGGAGGGAGTCCCCATCTGTCAAAGTGGGAGATCAGTGAAAATTTTGCAAACTTAAAAAATAGAAAAATAAAAAAATGATTAACATGTCCCCCTCATGTGACAACGTCACACGAGATGGGACATGTTAATAAATATCACATAAAATTTATTAAACATTTTTAAAGCGGACATGAAACCTCATCCCACCAGTGGATGAGGTTTTATGTTTTTTCTATTGCCCGCTGGGGCTCCTGGCCTGCCCGCCAGCCTTAAGGTTGGACGGGCAGGGCCTTTAACTACCTTAATTATCCTGTCAATGGCTTTAATTGGCCATTGACAGGTCAGCAGGTGGACAGCTGATTTCGCTGTCCGCCCGCCTTCCTCAATATTTAAATGGACCGGGATGACGTCGGGGGTTCTTCCTAATGTCATCCCGCGTCATTTTCCTGTCGGTGAGCGGGCCCCGCCCCCAAATCGCCGACGGGAAAATTCAGGCCAATGTTTCAAGTTGAATATGGTTCTTCTTCAGAACAAGCCATTTTGGACTCAAAATGTTAACTCTGTATCTCTGTCCACAGATGTTGCCAGATCTGCTGAGTATTTCCAGCAATTTCTGTTCTTATTTCAGACTTCCAGCATCTGCAGTATTTTGTTTTTATTAACAAGGCCATAATGGCTTCAAAATTAGGTTGGTAGCCTTACTACACTGTTAACAACGACAGTGTGGCCAACTCCACTTTTAAAGGGGCCTATCACGGAGTGTAAACAGGAATTTGATTGCCATTTTAGGTCAGTGCTAGTCGCATGCAGGCTCAGATAAGTTCCACAGGCAATGGAACTGAATGAGTATCCCAGAGGAACAGGACTGCAACAATGAGACTGATGCCAAATGGCAATATAAAGTAAATGCTACCATATTAAAAGGTGGGGCAGGGCCAGGAGTGGTGCTCAGGAACAGAGAGATGTGAGGGTGTAAACATACAGCTGTTTGAAAATGGCAGAAGTTGAAAAGACTATAAAAAACTGGATTGGCTTTATTAATAGAGGCGTAGAGCGGAATCGTCCCAGAATTGCACTAAGTGCGGTAGTGGGCGTGAGAAAACGTTTTACCCACTGGCTGCAATGGGGACTTTTGCACCTTATCATCTGTTTCCCGCCTCATTAATTACGCAGCCACAGCCTTCTCATTGGCGGGCAGCCTCTGAATAACCCGCCACGCCGTTACCTCACTCTGGGTGCCATATCTAAACTGTAGTTGCGCACACAGTTCTCAATTCTCACAGCCCAGGACCGCTCCAGTGAACACATGTCCCTGAAAACCAAGAGGAGTTCAGTGACCTGTCACTGAAATGTCATGATGTCCTCCATCCTCACTCTGGCCACAGGAGGTCCAGCAAACTCACCACTCTGGCTTGGGAGGCGGTGGTAGTGGTGGTCAGTGCCAACGTTGCACAGAAGAAGTTGGCCATCCAGTGCAGAAAGAGGATGAATACTCTCATCTGTGCTGCCAGGGTAAGGTAACCACCTCATTACTAAACTCACGCACTCACAAGGCCAACACATATTCACTGGCATCTCACTTACTGCCAGCTCAAGGGACATCTTCACTCACTCTCTCTCACACACACGCCCTCACATCTCCATCTGGCCTCATCTCCTCTGGAGACTGCCTCCTCAGCCCTCACCATCTTGAGGTCGCTTGCACAGATCAACATGTGACCCCACACAAACATTCTGGGATACCCCCCCTTCCCCAGTACAGCCCCCATTCTGCAGTCTCTTCCCTTGCCTGAGGCCACCTCCCCCTTCCCCAAGCAAGCCCTAGCCCTGCAGCCATTGAAAAGTCACCCCCCACCCACCCCCCTTATGGCTGGTCTGGTGGGTAGAGGCCTGCAGGTGAGCCCCCTTAAAAGTGATGTGGTGCTGTCTGTGAAGCCTGGCGCTCATGACCACAAGTGCTGTCTGAAGCAAGGTAGGCAAACAAACCTTGAAATACCAAGCAAAGTGCAGCTCGCCAGGTGCATGTCACTTATATATAGTTGTGAAACATGTTGGCGTGGTGCCCAGATGATCCAGCGTGTGGTGATGATTCCAGCAAGCAGGGCTTATAATGAGATGCTGAAGTATTGAAATTAGGTTCCCGATGTGCAGCGGCAGGAAACGCAGCCCACCATTGAATGGCAGAGCAGACAATCGCAAACTGGTTTCACAATTGCATAAAACCGTTTTTTGGCCTACTCGCTGTATTATTTGCTCACACTGCCAAATACGCCCACCACCAATGGGAGCAGAAAATTCCGACCATAGAGTTTAAAAGCAAGGAAGCTATGCTAAGCCTTTATACAGTACTGCTGGGTCTCAGTTACAGCCTTGTGGCCAATTTTGGGCACCCACTTTTGGTAGCGTGTTAAGGCCTTAGAGAGAGTGCAGGATGGATTTACTAGACTGGTCCCTGGAATGTGGAGAGCTGGGATTGTTCTTCTTAAAGCAGAAAAGGTGAAGAAGAGATTTAAAGGTGTGCAAAATTAAGGAGGGTTTTGATAGAGTAAATAATGAGAAACTGTTTCCAGTAGGAGTAGGCTTTCTAGCCAGTGGACACAGATTTAGGGTAATTGACAAAAAAGACAGAGGCAACATGAGGAAACTTTCTTTTTTATGCAGCAGCGAATTGTTATAATCTAGAAGGCATTGTCTGAAAGGGCAGTATCTACAGTAACTTTCAAAACAGAATTGGCTCAATACTCGAAGGGGTAAAGTTTACAAGGCTATGGAGAAAGGGCAGGTAAATGGTACTAATGGAACAGCTCTTTCAAAGAGCTGGCACAAGCACAATGGGCCAAAAGGCCTCTTACCGTGCTGTATCATTCTATCATTCAATGTATAGCCCATTCAGAGCATGTGGGAATTCTGACAGAGGAATCAACATTTTCTTGCTTATCCTCAGATATCAGAACTGCTGTAGTGATGTCCAAGCTATGGGTTGGGGATATTTTGGATGAGCATAACTTTAAAAATATATATATACTGGGTGTGTTTTGAGATGAATACTCAAAGGCCAAATTCTAGTGTTAACACTCAATGATATGCCATCACTGGCATTATGGTACATCGCACAGGAGTACCAATGCATTGGAGCAGTAATGTGTTACTCCATGGCAGTGGGAATGCAGATTCAACCCACTTGCTACCGAGTTTTTACATTCAATCATTCTGCCGCCACATGCTTTGTCAATAAGGAAGAAGTGTCTTCAGTAGGTCCTAACAAAAAGGAATAACTCTGAATATAGGAAGCCTGAAATAAAAACAGAAAATTCTGGAGATGCGCAGCAGGCTGGTCAGCATCTATAAAGGGAAGAGATGGGTTATAACATTGTGGCCGTTGATGTAATAGCACGAAAGAGAGTTTGATCCCTGTGGGTTCCCATTAGCTGCAGGTGCTAGCGTTTTGAGATGGGATAAGTGGCAGAATTATAGAAAACAGGAAATCAGGAGGTTAATTTTTTTCTCCCTCCCACTTTTGGTTGGATCACAAACAAAGTTTTGCTGGTTCAGACCTTTTTAATAGTCCTAACTCTCTCCTCACACAGGAATGTCCCTTGAAGGAGAACTGAAACCAAAATAGGGAAGCAAATTGCCATTAATTTCAGGACTTTCTTGTTCCTGTCCAAAAAGAGCAGCCAGAAGGCCTTGGGCCCTAATTTTGCTGGCCTTATGAGAAAAGCAGTTCTTTCTCTAGGTGTTTACTGCCTGCCTGCCCCATCTCAAATCCTGGAAAACACTAAAGCCCATTTATTGCAGATGCCACTATGTGTCAGCTGCTACCAAGAAGCTGGAGATTCAAGAAGATTAAGTGGGAGGAATGATGATGCTCAATACTAGTGCACTTTAAATAAGACACAGTGCTTGAGCGTAAGTGTCCAGAGGGAGCAGAAACGTGATGGCAAGGGTCACTGTCACTTTCTCATCTGTTTTTCATCAAGGGAATAAGCATACACCAGATGCAAAGCAGAAGAAGACTGGCTCTCTAATTAATTACAATATTATCTATATTTGTGTTTTAGCAATCCTACCTGCTCGAGAACAAAGGAAAACTTTGTCGTTAGCTGTACCAAGTGATACTGGGTTTTATATTCGATTTTAAAAAAACATATAAGGTAATATTTTTAATGTTTGTTATCAATAAATTGGTGAGAAAATAAAGTGATACATAATATGACAGGAAACATAAAACTTAAACAGCAATGTTGGAGGTTGAATTGATAACACATCTGCTAATATTTACTAAAAACTTTTAAAAACCAATTAGAAGTGGAGCCGTTCTGCCACTTTCAACAATCAAAATCCATTTGTGGATTCACACTAAAGAAAGAGAATCAATCTGGAAGCACGAGTGCACATTACTCTGCCATTTAAAAGTGCTCCAAACTGATGATGCAGTAGACAAATGATCTTCTTCATGTGACAAGAACCCTATGGGGCAGTAAATTGGAAGTTGGCTGATGTCAGCCAGGGTGTTAAAATTTTTATCAGTATCCTTGGGCTAGGAATGGAGGGAAACTTGACCCCTCTGAAAGTGCACTTGTGGATGTGTCCAGAAAATAAAGCTTATCTGTGGTGACTCCCATCAAGTCAACTGATTTTCACTTATATGAGTGAAGACCACTGGTACACCTACAACCATTAATTTTGAGTCTGAGGTGAATAGATTTATGGTAGCCATGAAGGGACGTGGATCCAAGGCTGGTGACTGAACCACTATCTTCAGAAGAGCCAAAGGGGTAAATGAGGGTGGGGGGTCATGAAGAATGCTGTGCATTGGTAGGTTTAAGTTACAGGATGTGCTTTGTGCTTTTACAAAAAATTGAATGAGCTACAGTTTAGGCATTTTTGAATTAAATCTTCAATCCATGATGCTGTCAGATCATGATGCTGTACGGTGGTAAAGAAAGTGGGGAGGTACAGAACCTAAATAAAGCCCTTTTTGTTCAATTGTTTTTCAAACATATTTTCCAAATACTTTGTAAAACATTTTTACAAACATAAAATGCATTATTTCTGCCTCATAAAGAATGCAGCAGAATAAACAAATCCCTGCTAAGTAATTTATTTATTCAGTCTAAATTTTACTTGTAGCAGTAAACTGTTTCTTGATCCAAGTTAATGTAATTACTGCAAGAGGCTCAAAATAAACAAATCACTTCACAAAAAAAATCCACATTATGCAGCACAATTTCACATCCGATGCGCTAACTGTTATTCAGCGTGAAATTGCGATTTTAAGATCTAAATATCATTCTGGCAAGGTTGTAACACTTCTTGCAAGTCTTAATTTCCTTAAAGTCTTTAATTTCATACTAAAATAACAACTGACTAAACAACTAAATATAAAATACTGCAAAATAGTTGACTAAAGCATCAATGATGCACGCATTGTGATTACTTCATGTCACAACACATGACAATCAGCTAGGAATACTTATGCCTGATAGTTCAACATTATCAGTATAAACCCAAGAAGTAAGATCTGTTAGTAGTTTTGAAAAGATTTTTTGGCAGCTCTCCACCTGTCTACCCAAGATATTCTTCCCATCAAATGTCAGTTGAAATAACTGCTCTTCTGGCTCCCATGGAAGTGACACAAACTGTAGCCATAGCATTGTGCAAAGCAAAATACCAAAACCAATGGAACTCGCACCAGAGGCTACAGTATGAATTGCCATCTGCTGCAGCCTTGCAGTCTGTACTTGATTTCCATTGGAGTGCAGTTGTCAACTGCACAAAAACACCAACATCCATCTAGGCAACCATTTTACATGATATGCTTCTGATGAACAAACCCTGTCCAAAAGGCTCAATTTCTTGTCACCAGCTCCTGCGTAAATACTTGCAGATAAATTTTTCAACCAAATGCATTATGCACTTGGAGCTATGGGAGTGATTTTAATCTGCAGTGTATGTTGGACGAACGGCACATAGGGCATTGGCTCTGCCTGGCTGTGTCGGTGATCTGGGCCCAATGAAATACGAGTGCCAAGCTACTCTAATCACATTGTGTATAGGCTGGTATCTATTTCGGAGGGCCTACATCTTCTTAAGACCAGCATTCATCTCTTAAGGGGGAGCTGCAGTTTTCATTGGTAATGTATGCAAAGTATGTTGTATAATAGCAGGCATGATGTCAATGGTCAAGGCATCCTGATTTTCAGACACTGTAGTGGAGATGCTCATTGAAGAAGTCAAGGACAGAAGGGAGATCCTGTTTCTTTTAGAAATCAGACAAAGTTCCACAACCAATATGCCTAGAGAGAGCTGGTTGTGCAGGTCAGTGCAAGTGGTATCACTCCCAGTATCTTGTCAGAGTGCTGGTAAAGATTCAATGAACATAGTCCTGCAACACCACAATTATCCCAACAACTACCAGCTCTTCCATCCTCCAATGCACAAGTCTCTCTTTCAATCACAACAGAGCACTGCTTACACTCAACACCTTCCAAACACACTTTCAAATCTGTCTAATCAACATCTTTTTAATTTTGGATTTGGATTAATTTGTAATTTTTGTTAAGTTCTTTGATATTTAAAATTGTATACATTTTCTTTCACCTAATGACTTGTCCCTCTTGTACACACCTGCTGCTTCTTTCAGAGTGCACACTACACCTCCCGCATCTTTACAACCTTTTTATATGAAACACATTAACCTACTCTTTTGCAGGTCAAGCTTGTATACAAAGATGAGAGTCTGGAAGAAATGGGGGTTGTGCAGTCACATTCCAAACTCTCAATCCAAAGAAGGATGGTATCATTGACACCACTGGTTGATCACACAGCTATGAAGGTTATGAAAGTAGAAACCACAGCAGCTGGCTATTTGGTCATTTTTTCCTCCCTTAACACTTTCTAGCTAACGAACTAACATACACCTCAGACCTCATCTAAGACCTCTCAACACTTTCTTGAAGGACTACAAAGAATCAGTTTTTGTTATCACCTCTCAATCCTACAGTCAAACCATCCTTTGAGATAAGTTAAACATCCACACATGCCAAGCCGGTCCTTACTTTCTCGGTCTATTGTCTAGTCCTATTTCAACACTTCAAACACTATCTTGATCATTTTAAACGCCTGAATCAGTTTCCTTTTTACATGAGCCTCTTAAAGGAATCCAAACCCAAGACAGAGAGATAATTCTGACTTTGAGTGATAATGAAAGAGATGGTATCAGTTCACTTGTCTGTTATACACCTCTTTTAATTTTCATTTACAAGATGTATAATGATGGCTGATCCAATATCATCCACTTTACACCATTAGCCAATGTAATATTGGCCACAAGAGATCTATCTTCACAGCTCAATGTTCTCAGGTTGGGAGTAATCCTTGTTGTCCTTCTCTACACCTTCTTCACAGGCCCCAAAATTCCACAAAGTGAATTGCATCCTATTTGCATTCATGGTCCTCAGTTGAGCTGCTGATGTTCTACAAAGCTGAATCCTCAGGTTGGGTTTTCAGCCCCACCAGAGCCAGAATTGGAGGTGAGCAAAAGCTAAAAATAGCTTGCCAGCACTTAGTTTCCTAGCTCCATCCTGGCTCCAGGCCATTTTTGCAGGTGAGAATAAGGGCGGCAGGGTTACCTGCTGAGCTTAATTAAGGACAGGTGAAGGAGGCGGACTGGTGAAGGAGGCTGACTGGAACAGCACTCTAGGCAGGCCTGACAGCCCACCCTGCTGCTTAGATGTGGAAGCAGCCAGGGTCCACGCTGTGGAGGGGTTCATCCCCCTGCTCTCCCCCAACCATTCCACAGTGATGTAGCTGCTGAATCTATTTTTTGATTAGAGATTTTAAAAAGTTGGAGAGGACGCCTCCACCTTGAAGTGCCCTTCCTCTTACCTTCCATTCCTGCCTCCCACTCCTTTCAAGCTGGCAGGCCTCTGACTGACCTTCCATCATTGAGAGCCCACCCAGCGTCCTGAATTGGATGGTGTACCAGCCCTCTGGCCATTAATTGGACACCACAGGGAAAATCACAGGTGAATGACCGTTTCCCCCCCCAGGGCCAGGTTCGGGACCTGCAAACAGCCCCAATCTCTGTTTCCTGCCCCCAGATGGAATATCCAGCCCCTCCTGCATATTTTAAGAAGTCAATTCTGGCTGATGGTTGCAGTAACATGTTGGAAAGAGCAGCAGAGCAGACAGGTTGCAAACTGCTTTCAAACTTAAGTTTTGTTACAGCAAGAATGAGATCATTCACATAGACATGGAAATGACGTTTTTTTTGTAACTGGTCCAACTGAACTTTGCTCCTTTTCCTTAAAATATATTAATGATGTTCTCCAACTTACTCATTATCCTTATCAGATGCATCCTTTGCCACATCAGCCTTTGTATCATTATCTTCCTGCGATGCTTGCTCTATCAACTTGTTTACAGGTCCTTGCAAAATCTGTAAACAGAAATTTAATTATTTTTAAAATACATGGTATTCAGAAAATATTATATGTTCATTATAACTTGCACACTATGGTATAGCAATTTGCCACACAAAGTTGTGGGTCAAAGTAATACATTATAGGGTCAATAAAACAAAAATTATGCTTTTTATCTTGAGAGAGCATATTTTATAACAGAAGACACCTGACAGAGATGTGGCTATGAAAGTAAATTTTAGTGGCCCCATTACTAATCTCTTTTGCCTTGAACCACAATTTCTTTTTGTAACTTAATATTTCGCTTCCATCTAACACAGACCCCTTATGTTTTTTCCCCCCTGTTCACCATTTCCCTGCCTCTGTACTTGCTTAAAATCTGTTACATCCCTAAATTTTTCCAGTTCTAACAAAAAGTCATCAACCTGAAACACAGGGCAGGATTGCCTCTGTGGGCTTCAGGGGCCCCAGTGGTGGGGCTGCCAAGCTTCCAGTGCTTCGCAGCTTCCTACTGGCTGCAGCTTGGGAGCCCACCTGCCATCCTTAATTGGAAGCTCTGGCCACTTCCTCCAAAATTTCCCTCTGGGTCCCACAGCCAGCATTTGTGGGTTCCCGACCTGCATTTCATCCCATGGGCGCAATCAGGACCTGGAACAAAAATCCTGCACATTTTCTTTCTGTCTATTCACCAAAACATTTCACAATTTTAAGGACGTTTATTAGGTCATCTTTCAGTCTCCTCTTTTTTAGAGAAAAGGGATCCAGGCTTTTTTCCTGATTCGCAGTTCTGATATCCTTGTAAATCTTTTTTGCTTTCTCTCTAGTACCTCTCTATTCTTTTCATAAAATGGCAACCAGAACATGGTCTGACAAAAGTTCAATAAAGGTTTAGGGTAGCTTCTCTGCTTTTCAATTTTATCTCTTTAGAAATAACATTAGTGCTTGGTTTTGCAATGCTTTTTTCAGTTATTTTTGTATTTGTGCTCCCAGATCTTTTTGCTCCTCTGCTCATTTAGATTCTTATTTAATAAGTAATATGTGACTTCCTGATTTTTGTTACCAAAATATTATACATTATGTTTATCTATGTTTAAATTAATCTTCGAAGTATATGCCCATTCTGCAGCCATAAGACATAGAAGCAGAAGTAGGCCATTCGGCCCATCAAGTCTGCTCTGCCATTCAATGAGATCATGGCTGATGTGATAATCCTCAACTCCGCTTTCCTGCCTTTTCCCCATAACTCTTGATTCCCTTAATGATTAAAAATCTGCCTAACTCAGCCTTGAATATACTTAACGACTCAGCCTCCACAGCCCTCTGAGGTAAAGAATTCCACAGAGAGACTACTCTCTGAGAGAAGTACTCTCCTCATCTCTGTTTTAAATGGGCAACCCCTTACTCTGAGATTATACCCTCTGGCCCTAGACTCTCCCACAAGGGGAAATAGCCTCTCAACATTTGTCAAGCCCCCTAAGAATCTTAAATGTTTCAATAAGGCCACCTCTCATTTTTCTAAACTCCAATGAGGTCATGCCCAACCTACTCAACCTCTCCCCATAAGAAAATCCCTCCATCCCCGGGATCAACCTAGTGAACGTTCTCTGTACTGCCTCCAATACCAGTATATCTTTCCTTAGATAAGGGGACCTAAACTGTTCACAGTATTCTAGGTGTGGTCTAACTAGTGCCATATATAGTTTTAGCAAGACTTTCTTATTTTTATACACCATTCCCTTTGAAATAAAGGCCAACATTCCATTTGCCTTACCTATTACCTGCTGAACTTGTATGCTAGCTTTTTGTGATTCATGCACGAGGTCTCCCAAATCCCTCTGTGCTGCAGTTTTCTTCAGTCTTTCTTCATTTAAGTAATATTCAGCTCCTCTATTCTTCCTGCCAAAGTGCATAACCTCACATTTTCCCTCATTATATTCCATCTGCCATGTTTTTGCCCACTCACTTAACCAGTCTATGTCCCTCTGTAGACTCTATATGTCATCCTTACCACTTGCCTTCCCACCTATTTTTATGTCATCCGCAAACTTGGCGATAGTACATTCATTTCCCTCAGCCAAGTCATTAATATATGTTGTAAAAAATTGTGGCCCCAGCACTGACCCCTGTGGCACTCCACTAGTTACAGGTTGCCATCCTGAAAAATGCCCCCCCTCCCCCATATCCCAACTCTCTGTCTTCTATTAGTTATCCAGTCCTCTATCCATGCTAATATACTAACCCCAACACCATGGGCTCTTATCTTATTAAGTAGCCTTATGTGTGGTACCTTATCTAACGCCGTTTGGAAATCCAAATATATTACATCTACTAGCTTCCCTTTATCTATCCTGTTTGTTATCTCCTAGAAGAATTCTAATAAATTTGTCAGGCATGATTTCTCCTTCATGAAGCCATGCTGACTCTGCTTGATTATATTATGCATTTCTAAATGCTCTGCTATTACATCCTTCATAATAAACTCTAACATTTTCCCAATGACAGATGTCAAGCTAACTGGCCTGTAGTTACCTGTTTTTTGTCTCCCTCCCTTTTTAACCAATACCTGTTTAACCCAAACCATTCATTGCATTAAGCTCATGCTGCCTGCTGTTTTAAATGAATACTGTGAACAGCCAGCATTACTTGCATTGCTCATTGGCTGCACACATTAGTAGTGGGCCTGGCATTGCCATTGGCTAACGCTACTTGAAGGCAGTCTGCACTTCTTTAAAGGGGAATTACATTATTGTTGCAAGAAGTGGTGGGAGTCCTTGACATGAATCTGTGCTGTGCATGAATGGAAAACACGGCAGAGAGTGTGACCAAGGTTTTCTGACAATATAAATAAGGTCTTGGTGCAAGACATGGAAAGGAAAGATATGCTGTATCTGCAGGGGTGGGGGTTGGAGAAGAAATCGCAGCAGAGGTCAATACCAACAGCTTTGAACACAGATGCAGTGTGGGAAGAGGTTTAACAATCTGACATGATCTGTCAAAGTGAGTTCAACCATCAAATGGCAATCCTGACCAACTATGCGAGTAGCCTCATTCACTGCTCAGTTCAGTACACCTGCCAACAATCTCTATTAATCAGTATTCAACCCTAAACTTCATCCTCACACACCTGTACCATTCCAAACCTTGCACCCTCCACTGATTTCTCACACATGCTTGCAACTATTCAGTTGTCATATCACCCCACCATATTACAGGACACTCATTGACATATTTCCCTCTTTCTTGTGGGAGAACATGGCATATAACAGGAGGCAGCAGGAAAGAACTGGAGGAAAAGCACATCTGTGTGTTTTAATCCCCATGCAGCAGAGAGTGCTAGCTATCATGGGAATGGGCATCAGTTACACCATGCTCACTGGTAGGGCTTGAGGGATTGATTGCTGAAAATACCTGCATGCCTAATGCTCCTTTCTCATCTCATTTCTCCTTCATCCCTCAATCTCTTTGACTCACAAGCTGCAGATAGCATAAGCCCACACTTCTTACTTTCTCCTCTTCCCTAACCGCAACTCAATCCTTGTCCTTTTTTAAATTCACATACCAAAGAACTGCAGAATTCTCAGTCATACAGTGAAGGTGAAGAGACATGGTCACTCAATCTCGCACTCACAGCCACCAAAGGTTAATCTTGTGCATATTTTAGAGGATGGATAAAGGAGGGATTTGCAAGAGGTGAGGCACCAGGCACAAGTGCACAGGAGCCATGGCAAGGGGAAAGAAAGCTCAGGTGCCAGCTCACAGGCAGTAGACGGATCAGAAGAGGACTTGATGGGCCAGGTTACAGAAGAAGCTGATGGATGTAAAGCCTGTGTTCAACGTCAAGAACCAAGAAGGAGCTCAGCAAAAACTTGGCACAGGGGTTTACATTGACCTTGGATTCCAACCTTTCTAACATGGAACAGATTGTCACCTTCATCAGCACACCTGTGGAATCCACCATGATGTAGTGTCTGATGAACGATACCATAGCTTCCACTGCAGCATGAACAGCTTCTATTAATGGTCTGAATGACGCAGTAGAATCTCAAATTGCTGTTACCATGGCTCTGTATACCACGGCTCTGTATACCACTGTTCAAAGGGCTTTCAGAGTGTCACAGCAGTCCATAAATCTATTCCCCAGCAGATCAGTAGGATTGCTGAGACACTGTCCTGGGAGAATGGTTGTAGCTCCATGAACACAAATCTGCTGTCCTCTCTCAGGATGACATTTGTGTGTTCTCCCCTGCCACTCCACCAGCATCCTTGCTGTTGTTGGTCAGCCATCTAGCCCAGATTGCTGCAGCCCAACCCTGGTGCAGTCTGAAGCTGGGACCTCTAGGCCCAGAGCTGCTTGAGGCTGTCCTTCAAGGTTATCCACAGTCTCCTCGATGGAAAGTGAGCAGCCTCCACCACCCATGCTGTAGCCACTGGATAAGCAACTTGTAGGAACAATTGCATAGGCAAAGGCAGGTGGAAGATGGGCTTTAAAGGAATGCACAAAAGTGATTAGTTTAATTTTGTATGATTATGCAATAAGTGAATTGATAATATTGGATTGGGATGTGTTTTTTCTGGTGGTTTTATTTTTATGCTGTCAGAGAAAAGACGACGTGACATCAGGGATAGAGGCAAAGTGTTGTTGGTGTGTGGTGGGATGTATTGCATTGAGGTTACTGGTATTGCTCATGAATAATCTGATCAGGCAGAGAAGAAAGGGACTGTGTGTTGTAGTCTCCATTCCTCTTCTTATTCCTCCACTTCCGGTTAAAATTCATCCTCTTCTTTCTGATGTTCCAGCTCCTCTGCCTCTAGTCTGATAGATGGTGGAAAGGGTTGTTCCCTCATAATGGGTAGATTGCGCAGCATGCAGCTTACTACCACAAATCTCGATATCCACCCAGCTGATTCCTCCTCATTTGTCCAGGCAGTGAGAGCCTTGCTTAAGCACATCAGTGGTGTGCTCTATACTGTTCCTTGTGGTAGCATGTCTCTCACTGTAGGTCTGCTCTTTACATATGCATGGACTCTGGAGTCATGAGCCATGTCATGAGGGGATAAAACTAACCCAAAAGCAAAATATTGCGAATGCTGAAAACCTGAAAAAAACCCAAAAAAAAAAATTCACGAAAAATTCAACAGGCCAGGCAGCACCTGTGAAGAGAAACAGAATTAATGTTTCAGGTTGGTGGCTTTTCATCAGAACAGAAGGTTGATGGAAATTTATGAGCTTTTAAGCCAGCAGAAAGGGAGAGGGGGCTGAAAGAACAAAAGGGAAGGTTTGTGATAGGGTGGAAAAATCAACTAACATAAGCTTTCATGATGCAAAAGCCAATGAGAGTGGTAATGGATATAGAAAAGAGACAAAGGTTGTGTCCAAATGAGGCGTGAATGGCTAGATATCACCCCTCCGAATACAATGAGGGATAATGAAACAAGCCAGCAAAAAAACAAAAACACACAACAAGATAGGGGCAGTGATTATGATCTAATGTTGTTGAACTTAATGTTGATTTAACGATGGCTCTAAAGTGCTGAGGCAAAAGATGAAGTGCAGTTCCTCAAGCTTGTGTTAAGCTTCATGGGAACACTGTAGCAGGGTATGGGCAGAAAGGTCAGAGTGAAAGCAAGGTGGAAAATTCAAATGACAAGCGACAGAAAGCTCAGGGCCATGTTTTTGGACTGAATGGAGATGTTCTGCAAAGAAAAAAAAATTCTACATTTGGTCTCCCCAGTCTAGAGGAGACCACATTGTGAGCAGCACAGTATACCAAATTGAAAGAAGTACAAGTAAGGGTACTTGGAAAGTTTGTTTGTGGCCGTGGTTGGTGAGAATGGATGAAGTGAAAGGACAGGTGTTGCATCTCCTGTACTTGCATGGAAAGGTGCTGTAGGGAAGGGGTGACTGAGGATATGAGGGGAAAACCCTTATTGCCCAGTCACCACTTTGACTTGGTTCAAACATGGATGGAACAGAGGACCATTACGAAATGAAGGAATCGTGACTCCTGCCAGGATAATGTGCAATCACCTGCATGGTGTGCTGCCTGTGCTCACACACCAGCTGCCCACTGAGGAAGTGAAATCCATTTTGGTTCATGACTGAGTTCACATGAGCTGCATATAAGGCAATGTACAGCACCAGATCTGCACCCTGCAGCATGGGGAAGCCTGCTATCCTGGCCCTTTTTTGTGGCTGCAGCTGTGGCTGCAATAGTTGGTAGCTTACAGTTATGGCTTATTTTGTGACCTTTGATCTGGAAGCAGTATAGTAAGGAAAATTTGTAATTTATTTAAAATGTCTGTGGAATCTGTATTTGTTTTTTTAAGAATGTTTGAAAAGGTCTTAAAAGAGTATGCAACATTTGCAAAGGGATCAACTGTAATTTTCTTGAATAATAAGAAATATTGGCCCATGCGACATGGTGACCCTTGACCTGAAAGCAGTAACAACAGGAAGGAAGATCAGAAGCTGTGTGGCTGGCAGATACAACGGAGTGCTACAGACACAAAGGTGAGCTGGAGGTAAAAGGCAATCAGCACACATGCATACGCAAAGAAGTGCATCAGCAGGGCACAGTTATCAAACTCATGGTTTGTTTAGGAGCAAGCTGAGCTCTCAAAGGTCATTTTTGTGTTTGACTGTATGAAGAAAACTCGAATTCCAGAGCTCTTGGGGAAGCAATCTATGACTGAGCTAAAAGGGACTAAATCCTAAAAGTAGTGTAAATAGCTCAGGCATGCAAAGGAGTTGACAGTTTGCATCAGAATACCAGATCGTGAACCGAGTATTGTCGGTTGGTCAGTTGAAATGGAAACCTTGAAAGCTGTGTCATTAGGACTGATGCGACCTGAGTGATAGAGGGTTCGTAGACGTATGCTTTATTGGTATTAATTGTATCCAGGGACCTTGGATGGAATACAGCTGCTGGTGAACACACCTTGAGGGCCAAATCGATCGAGTGGGGCAATGAGAAATCCAACGTACCAGAAGTTGAGTTGGAAACACTGAGATTGCACATTTGTGTGGGGTGTGATAATGGGTGCGATAATGGGTGCTGGTGGTTGTGTATGATATATCTTTATTGAATCAACTACTTAAAGTAAAATTAACCTTTTAATTTGAAGTATCATTTCCCTGTTAATTCATGTTTAATTTACATTGGTTCTGATTGTGTTAAAGTAAAAGTTATAAAAAATGAAGCCTTGTTGGTAATTTCTTCAGTCAGGGGTCATTTAGTAAAATTTAGTTATTTTGGTTTATGGTTTCCCCCAAGAGGATCGTAACAACTTGTTTTGTGAAGACCTCTCAAACATTGGTCCTCATTGAAGATGAGATGTGGCCTTCTGCTGAGTGCCATTCTTCTTCTCCTCCTTCCTTATCTAGCAGCTTGCTTTGCTCTCTGTGGACACTCCTCATTCTCCCAGTCACATTTAATTCCCAGAGGAAGGCCTAACAAGCCACCATATCTGGAACCAACTTGTTTCAGCAGAGGATTTTAAATAACCTAAAAATCACTCAATACCTGCCAGACGACTCCCTGTAGAGTGTTCAAGCATTAGTCAAGCATATGAAAGCTCCAAAAGCACATACAATTGCACCAGCAGCTAGAAGAAATAATCAAACAATTAACTCGTATGTGAATCATGGTCCCTTTAAACAGCACTGGTGGATACTCCTTCAATCCGTTTAACATTGTGTTTGTACAAGTTCACTCCAGCTGTGAAAGGCACTCTATTGACAGACAAAGTGGAACCAGGGCCACACCATCAGAGGGAGGAGTTTGGGTTCGGCCACACCATCAAGGAAGGAGGTTGAGAAGAGCCTTCTGGGAGTAAACTAAATGTAGAGGTGTGGCAGTAGGCACCAGTTTACCTTACCTTGCACTCCAGCAGCCTCCAGCCAGGTCTGAAGTGAAGAAAGCACCCAACAACGCCCAACAGAAACAGAACAGTCTTGGAGGTAAACAAGAAAGGAAGAACTAGAGAATCTGGTGCGTCCTAATTAGCCATTGATTGCAGTTGTTCAGAAGAACAGTAATCATCGGCCAAGTAGCCTGTTGATCAGGATAGTCTACGCACCAGATTGGCTGCTTTGGACGCTGACCATCCGGATTGATAGGCTACTCTGCTAAAGAGCCGGATTGATAGGCTACTCTGCTAATAAGCCTGGGCCCCACGAGAGCACAGGCAGGTTATTTAGCACTGTCTATACCCCCCCTCTCCTGGGCTCTGTCCCCAAAGGAGGCAACGCAAGGCTCCTGCCTGTTCTCCTGCTGGTGAGTGAAACCCTCATTGCAGACGTTGAATTCTAGCCCTCATTTTTGATCTAGTTGTGGCTGCAAAGCGCCTAAGAAACTGGTGCTACACAGTAAAATTTAGCTCTCTTTCTGTCCAGTTTCTGGTTTGTTATTATTAAGGCTGTAGAAAGGGTGCAGAAATAGTTCCCAACTATGATACCAGGAATGAGAGACTTTAGTTATAAAGGGAGACAAAAGAAATTACTGTGACAGGCGAATGAATGATGCCTGCTGTTAATTAGACTTGCCCTTGCCCATTTAATGTCCAGAGTGCTTCCAAGCTGGATCGTGACAGTTGTTGAAACACTCCTTCGCAAAAGACGATTCAGAGTCCATCTTGGGCAAGGGAGAAGTGCATGGAGAAGAGAGGCCGGCAGATTACCACAGGGCTCAATGCTAGCCTCAACCCTATTCAACATACATACAAACACCTACCACCAATCATGTCCCGCAAGTTCATCTATGCTGATGACATCTATTGTGTCAGCCAAGCTCCATCCTTCTGCACTTTGGACCAGATCCTTAATGAAGGCATTACAAAGTTGATGGAATACTGCAGCACATGGTGTCTCATGCCGAATCCCTCCAAAACCATATGCCATGTATTTCGCAATGCCAAAAAAGAACTGCATTTCTACATGGATGGCTAGAGACCAAAGCATTATCCCAACATACATTAGGAGTGACTCTAGATAGGACTCTGTCCTCCTGGGATCATCTGAAGAAAACAGCAGCAAAGGTCAAAACCAGAAACAATCGACTAACCAAAGTTTCTGTATCTATGTGGGGCACTGCTGCTACAACACCTCAGACCTCAGCACTTGCTCTATTATACTTCGCAGCAGAATACTGTGCACCTGTCTGGCAAAGGTCATCATACAAATATCTTGTGGACATTCAATTGAATGTAATGATGCGCGTCATAACTGGAACCCTCCACTCAACACCCCTCCTCTGGTTTCCTGCTTTCATAAACATCACTTCCCCACGTACCTGTCGGCTTACGAAAACCCACAAGCTGGTGGAAACCATCCGTGCTGCACATCACTGACCACTCTATGATCACCTTTTCAACCCATCCATTGCCCACCTTCCACCTCGGTGCCCCATATGGAGAAGCTTCCTGAGCAAGATGTACAAGCAGACATTCTTTGGATAAAGTCACCATATTCCTTGTGATAAACCCCACCTGTCGAATGACGGGCTTTGAGCTACCACACAAGAGTGATCCTTGCTAAACAGGTTCAGGACAGGCCAAATCCCCTGTGCAGCCAACTTCCACCTCTGGCACCTCAGTACAAACCCCTCATACATTTGTGGAGACAAAAACAATGCTGCACATTATCAAGGAGTAACAGACTAAGTGGCAGACTAATCACCTGAAACTGAGCAAATGAGGAGGCTATTGCTTGGCTTCAGGGGTTTGCATTCACTAAGTGATACATTTAATCTCCAATGATATTTTGCCTTGCAAGTTGCTGGATGTGCGAGATGGAATGATGCGGCACCCTCAACTTGCATTTGAGAATAATCAGGGCAAGAAAGGGAAGTGTTGTTAGAATGCTAAATTCAATGACAAGTCTGATACAAAAAGACAAACAGAAGGAAAGAAAGATTTCATTGAGAGAGAATAAAAAGACAAAGAAAAAAGGTTTAAAGAAACTCAAACAACAATTAAACCTTGAAGGAATGAGAATCCACATTTGTAATAGTTAATTTTCACATCAGAGAAGTTGATTGGCAGAAAATGGTATTCAGAATTAAACTGATTTGACTTAGAAGTAATTTATTATACGTAAACTATAAGTCATTATTATACCTTCATATTAAATAGCTGTTCAGTATGCCTTGATAATGTCATGCTCTATTATTAGTGAACTATTGTTAAAATCAAAGGCAAAAGAAACAAAGGAGAAAACAGAAAGCACCAAAATAACATTAAGTATTTCTATTGCTGTTTTTCAACTTTCCAGTTATGGGAGGACTTGCACTAAAGATACAATTAAAATGTTATTACATCCATATATTATTTCCAAGCTGGAACACAGAGATAAGCGCTACAGCAAGCTTCAAAATTATGTTTCCAGCCTTAGGCAACTAAGACCATGCCATGTTTAAATAGCCATTTCAATGGGCATTTTGGCACTTTATATTCACATGGAAATGAAATGCAAACTCATGAATGCTACAACATCTTTAGTGCTAAAGGATTCTGAATCATAGGACTGATATAACTAAATTATTTTTAAAAAATGAATGGATCCCTATCACATGCACACATTCAACTGAGATGTTCAAAAATTCTAAGCAAAATTTTAGCAAACAACAGATAGTAAATTATAAAATTTCTTCTGTAAATACCAGCAATACAATACTGTTGGTGGCAGCTTTCTATCTCGTAACACTGTGGTTTGCGCCGTGGTGGTCAACACTGTGTTAAGCATCACCTTGTGTGGCTCAGGAGCCCCACTTGGCATGACAGTCTCTGCTGATTTACTGCAGTCGAAAGGAATGCAAAGCACTACGTTTGGCACTGGCTTGGTCCCAGGGGTTGCCAGAAAGATGACATATTTAGACATCAGTCCGCCTTTGGTCTCCACTCCAAATTTTTTGTCCAGGTTTACTCCCTTAGCTTTCAACTCTCCTGAGGCATTCTGGAGCTATTTCCCCATAGCTGAGAATTTAGTTCATGAGTGCTAGGGGGTGTCCACATGCCATTGGGCCTGCACATTGCAAGTCTGGGGCTAAACCTCCTCCAGGTTCCTCTGAAGCTTTACTCTGGAGCTGCGAAGGACCCAGTTCCTATGTATCACCATAAGGGGGCACAACTGAGGACATCCCAATGGAGAGACTGTGTACTGACAGAGAGACTTAACACATTTGGGTCTCTTTTTCACATTGTTGCTGGTAAGTGGTGTGGGACGAAAATGAGAAGCAACATGCTAACTCTCTTCATCCACGCACTAGACATATCTCATCGACCTTTTAAGCACACAATAACTGTTGGGAAAAACTCAAATATAAATTAATCAACCCTATGCTGGGAAAAGCTAATTGTAAAATAATTTTCAGTTGTAGGATCTCTTGTTTTGACAAATTTCTCTCCCTTAAAACATTAACAATTGTAATCTTAAGCAGCACTTTTGCTCAATATACGTGTTTGATTCTTAAACCGAGTAACTTGTATCCATGATTCCTCAAGCAACTTCTAACAGTTGAATCAATCTATACAAAATTGTACCGGAGATTCACCTTTTCTCCTGGGAGCCTGTACATACCAAGTTATATCTGCTGTAGCCTCTTGCATTAGATTAAGAATGGCAATTGGATAAGAACAGTTAAATCCCGAAAGTATCAACAATCAATAATTCAACAACGTAGCCTTAATTTAAGCTAGCAGATAACTGAAATGCTGCATATGTTCCCTACTGGAATTGAAACTTTACCAAAACACTAATAATAAATAATTATCTTATTTGATTGTAGCCTAAAATGTTTAAAAAAATATATAAATACTTATGATCACAAAATCCTCCTTTACAGTTTTATCCACAGGTTATTTATATCATAAATATTTACATTTTAATATAAAGAGGTATGCCGTGATATTATTTATGAGTTAGGGGGTATGCTATTTTATAATAACAGGAGTGTCACTCCAAACATCCCACACGTACTATGATAGTTATCCCTTGTGGCATTGCTGATATACAAAAACACAAGATAGGTGTCTCATTTGTAACTGCTTCTATGTTTCTTTATCACTGTGTAATTATTTTAGTGTAATAGTCTCCCATCTCTAGTTTCTCCCCTTTCTCTCTGCTCTATGTGGTTATCACATTTTATTTTCACAATGGAGTCTATTTCACTGTCTGACTCCTTCACTCATTGCTGCTGTCTGATTCTTTTCATCTCTCCTCTCTTCCATTTCCTCTCTCTTTTCTATGAGCCGGATTTTCCCGAGGGTGGGAAACAGAAGTCAACACTGTTTCCGCGTCTCGGAGGAAACGGTCACTCACTGGGATTTTCACCAGGGCACCCATTAATTGGCATGGAGACAGGTTTCCTGACCAATTAAGGATGGTTGGCACGCTTTTGAAGTTGGAGGGCCAAACAGAGGCCTTCCAGCTTGAGAGGAGCAGTAGGCTGCAATAGAGGGTAAGTAAGGGAGAGAGTGCTTTAACATGGAAGCACTCTGTCAGCAACATATTTAACATGTTAATGAAAAAAATGCTGTCTGCAGCCAGGCCACCACAGTTGTTAGAGAGTGGGGCTGGGAAATGGAGTGCCTCTAGAGAGTGGCATAAATGATGTGATGTCTGATGTGACAGAGGAAGTGCAATAAGGGAGTATGATTGGACTGGAGCGTGACTTTGAAAAAGAGAGTTGTGAGTTGGGAGAGAAAGAGAATCTTAGGTCAGGATTTTATGGCCCCAACATGGCGTGCCTCCCCCCTGGCGGATGTGGCGAGCCATTTAAATCTCTATTCAGTTTGGCGGGACCATAATATCCCGCCTGGTGGGAGGGGCTGTAAAATCCTGGCTTTAATCTCTTTCTAACAATCTAAATTTTGCTTATGTTTAACATCTAACTGAAATTTACTGTTTAAAATTCTAAATTCAGCCAGGTTTAAGCAGGGATATAAAAGCTCTCTACTAGAGAGCAGTTGAAGTTAGTTAGTTAAGGAAACTAGTTTAAACTGTTTTTTCTGTATCTTGGGCTGTGCTAACTCTTTGGTTTCAGAACATATAAATACAGGCTTCTTAGTGCGGCTTAGCACTGCAATGTGACTTTAAACAGGATTGTTGGGAGTTGTGTGAGTGAGGGAATTAGGTGAAGAGGGGAAGGAGGTACTCCTTCGTCTTTCTAATTTTTTCAGAAAATTGGTTCTTACTCTAATAATTGGTAGAAATTGGTTCTTACTCTAATTCAGGGGAAGAAGCTAGCTGTTTGGTGAGTATCTCGTGAGTGTCTGGTAAGTGATTAAGATCTATTCTATTCCTAAGGTTTAAAATACTACACTAACTGGTGGTAAAGTTAATAAAGTGTATAAAAAAGGAAAATAATTAATTGAATAAAATAATTAAGTAGTTAATTAAAACACAGTAAGGATGGCAGGACAGTTGATGTGTCAAAGCTGCAGCGTGTGGGAGCTCCCAGATGCCTTAGTGCAGATGTGTTTGCCCTAGATCACAAAGTGTTTGCGGCTGAAGGAGCTTCAGCTCAGAGTCATTGAGCTGGATGCCGAGCTGCAGACACTGCGATGAATCAGGGAGGGGGAAAATTACCTGGACACTTTGTATCAGGAGGCAGACCCACTCTTTAGGACAGGGTCTTCTGATTTGGTCAGTGATCAGGGACTGGTGGGTGTGAGTGTGGCAGGTAAGAGCAGGAGTGCAGGAGCCTCATCCTTTGCAATTGTTCGACAGGTTTGAGGTTCTTTCAGCTTGTTTTGATGAGACTGGGGGCTGCAGGGTGGATGAGCTGACTCGCATGGCACCGTGGTACAGGAAGCCAATATAGTGAGGGGGATTGACACTGTTCTCTGCAGCAAAGAGCTAGAGTCCAGAAGGCTGAGTTGCCAGCAAAGCGCCAGGGTTCCGGACATCTGTTCAGGGTTGGAGAGGAACTTGGAGAGGGAGGGGAAGGATCCAGTCGTCATGGTCCATGTAGGTACCAATGACGTGGGCAGGATAAGGAAAAAGGTTCTGCATTGTCAGTATGAGGAGCTAGGCACCAAATTAAGAAGCAAAACCGCAAAGGTAATAATCTCTGGATTATTACCTGAGTCACATGGCATAGGGCAAATAAGATTACAGAAATGAATGTGTGGCTCAAAGACTGGTGTGGAAGAAGTGGGTTCTGGTTTGTGGAGCACTGACACCAGTTCTGGGCAAAGTGGGGACTGTACCGTTGGGACAAGCTATGCCAGAACCATGCTGCGACCAGTGTTCTATGAGCTGTATAACTAGGGAAGTGGAGAGGATTTTAAACTAAATAGTGGGGGCAAGGGATAAAATTTCAAAAGATGTACTCAGGAAACTGGCATAGTATATAAGAAAGGAAGGGAAACAAGCAGTAGTTTCATGGAACATATAGAGATTAAAGAGGAGGAGGTGCTTGCTGCCTTACAGCGAATAAAGGTAGATAAATCCCCCGAGCCTGACATGATATTCCCTTGGACATTGAGGGAGACTAGTGTAGAAATTGCAGGGGCCCTGGCAGAAATATTTAAAATGTCCTTAGCCATGGGTGAGGTGCCGGAGGATTGGAGGGTAGCTCATGTTGTTCCGTTGTTTAAAAAAGGCTCCAAAAGTAAACCAGGTAATTACAGGCCAGTGAGCCTGACGTCAGTAGTAGGTAAATTATTGGAAGGTGTTCTGAGAGATCGGATATATAATTATTTGGACAGCCAAGGGCTGATTAAGGATAGTCAGCATGGCTTTGTGCGTGGTAGGTCGTGTTTAATGAACCTTGTATAGTTTTTCGAGGAGGTTACCAAGAAAGTAGATGAAGGAAAGGCTGTGGATGTTGTCTACATGGACTTTAGTAAGGCCTTTGACAAGGTCCCACATGGGAGGTTAGTTCAGAAGGTTCAGACACTTGGTATCCATGGAGAGGTTGTAAACTGGATTCGAAATTGGCTGTGTGGGAGAAGACAGAGCGTGGTAGTGGATGATTGCCTCTCAGACTGGAGGTCTGTGACTAGTGGTGTGCCTCAGGGATCTTTACTGGGACCATTGTTGTTTGTTGTCTATATCAATGATTTGGATGATAATGTGGTGAATTGGATCAGCAAGTTTGCTGATGACACTAAGATTGGAGGCATTGTGGACAGCGAGGAAGGCTTTCAAAGCTTGCAGAGAGATCTGGACCAACTGGAAAAATGGGCCAGAAAATGGCAGATGGAATTTAATGCAGAAAAGTGTGAGGTGTTACATTTTGGAAGGTCAAACCAAGGTAGGACATACACAGTAAATGGTAGGGCACTGAGGAGTGCGGAGGAACAAAGGGATCTGGGAGTTCAGATACATAATTCCCTGAAAGTGGCGTCACAGGTAGACAAGGTTGTAAAGAAAGCTTTTGGCATACTGGCCTTCATAAATCAAAGTATTGAGTATAGGAGTTGGGATGTTATGATGAGGTTGTATAAGACATTGGTGAGGCCAACTTTGGAGTATTGTGTGCAGTTCTGGTCGCCTAACTACAGGAAGGATATCAGTAAGATTGAGAGAGTGCAGAGAAGATTTACTAGGTTGTTGCCGGGTCTTAAGGAGTTGAGTTACAGCGAAAGATTAAACAGGTTAGGACTTTATTCCTTGGAGCGTAGAAGAATGAGGGGAGATTTGATAGAAGTTTAGAAAATTGTGAGGGGTATAGACAGAGTAGATGCGAGTAGGCTCTTTCCACTTAGATTAGGAGAAATAAACACGAGAGGACATGGCTTTAGGGTGAAAGGGGAAAGGTTTAGGGGGAACATTAGGGGGAACTTCTTCACTCAGAGAGTGGTGAGAGTGTGGAACGAGCTACCATCTGACGTGGTAAATGCGGGCTCACTCTTAAGTTTTAAGAATAAATTAGATAGATACATGAATGGGAGAGGTCTGGAGGGTTATGGACTAGGTGCAGGTCAATGGGACTAGTGCAATAATATTTCGGCACAGACTAGAAGGGCCGAATGGCCTGTTTTCTGTGCTGTAGTGTTCTATGGTTCTATGGTTCTAGGTGATAACTCAGAGTAGTGACAAGGCAAGAGAGAAAGGTGCTAATATGGGAAATGATAAACAGGCCGTGAAAGGAAGGGATAGAGAGTACAAATCTAATAGTAAATCAGCAGATAAGACTAGAGATTACAAAAATAACAAAAAGGACAAAACTGAAAACTCTATATCTGAATGCACGTAGCATTCGAAACAAAACAGATGAACTGATAGCACAAATAGAAATAAGTAAGTACGATCTGAAAGCCATTACAGAGACATGGCTGCAGGATGACATAGCTTGGGACCTGAATATTGAAGGGTACATGACATTTAGGAAGGACAGGAAACTAGGAAAATGTGGAGGGCTGGCTCTGTTAGTTGATGATATTAGTACAATAAAGCGGGATGGCCTAGATTCAGGAAACCAGGATGTGAAAGCGGTTTGGGTAGAAATGAGATATGATAAAGGCAAGAAGTCACCTGTGGGAGTGGTGTACAGGCCCCCTAACAGTAACCACATGGTAGGGCAGAGTATAAAGGAAGAGATAGTGGCAGCTTGTCAGAAAGGTAAGACAATAATCATGGGGGAATATAGACTGGAAAAATCAGATGGGCAAAGGTAGCCTAGATGAGAAGTTCATAGAATGTTCCCAGGATAGTTTCTCAGAACAGCATATTCTGCAGTCAACCAGAGAGCAGGCTATATTAGACCTGGTATTGTGCAATGGGATAGGATTAATTAATGACCTCATAGGTACCTCTAGGCAACAGCAATCATAATATGATTGAATTTTACATTCAGTTTGAGGGAGAGAAGAATGGATCCAAGACTATGTTTTTAAACTTAAGCAAGGACAATCATGAGGACATGTAAGCAGAGATAGCTAAAGTGAACTAGCAAATTAGGAATGAAGTGACAGACATTTAAGGGGATATTTGAGAATACACAGAATAGATACATTCCAATGAGAAAGAAAAATTCCAAGGGGATGACCTACCAGCTGTGGTTAACTAAGAAAGTTAAAGATAGTGTGAGGTAATCCATTTTTGTCGGAAGAATAAAAAGGCGACTTATTATTTAAATGGAGAGAAACTTCAGAATGCTTCAGTGCAGAGGGATCTGGGTGTCCTCGTGCATGAATCGCTGAAAGCTAGTATGTAGGTACAGCAGGTAATACGGAAGGCAAATGGAATTTTGGCATTTATTGCTAAAGGAATAGAGTATAAAAATAGGGAAGTGTTGTTGCAACTGTACAAGGCATTGGTGAGACCGCACCTGGAGTACCGTGCACAGTTTTGGTCCCCTTACTTGAGGATGTAGTTGCATTGGAGGCAGTTCAGAGGAGGTTCATTAGATTGATTCCAGAGATGCGGGGCTTGTCTTATGAGGAGAGATTGAGCAGCTTAGGCCTATACTCGCTAGAGTTTAGAAGGATGAGAGGAGATCTAATTGAGGTATATAAGATGCTAAAGGGGATAGACAAAGCAGACTTGGAGCGGATGTTTCCCCTTGTGGGGCATTCTAGAACGAGAGGCCATAGTTTTAGGCTAAGGGGTGGTAGATTTAAATCAGAGATGAGGAGGAATTACTTTTCTCAAAGTACTTTTCTCTATAGACACCGCCTTTCATTCCTGCAGGTGACCGAGAACCACCGTCACCAAAGACTGCGTGTGTTTATGGAACTGGTCAGTCACATTTGCCAGTATTTGGCGCCATGCGGAGGGCATCCACTGCCACTGGCTGTGAAAGTGACAGCGGCACTCAGCTTCTACACCAGTGGCTCCTATCAGGGCTCCACAGGTGACCTCTGTGGGATATCACGAGCCTCCAGCCACAAATGCATTCATGAGGTCACAGATGCCATCTTCGTGAGGGCACATAACTTTGTGCACTTCGCCCAGGACCAGGAGAGCCAGGATGCAAGAGCAATTGGATTTGCCCAGACCTCGGGTTTCCCACAGGTGCAGGGTGCCATTGACTGCACTCACATGGCGCACAGATATTCGTCACAATACATGGTCATCTGTGTCAACCGCGTGAACCGCAAGGGATTCCATTCGCTGAATGTGCAGCTGGTTGTGATCATCACAAATGCATCCTGCAGGTCTACGCGCAGTTTCCAGGGATTGTGCATGATGCCAACGTTCTCAGTCGGTCACGGATTCCTGACGTCTTCCAGGGTCCAGAGAGGCTGCAGGGATGGCTCCTCGATGACAAGGGCTACCCGCAGAGGACGTGGCTGATGATACTCATGCAGAGGCCTCAGACTGCAGCAGAGTGAAGATATAATGAGGCTCATGCTGCAGCTCAGAACTTGGAGCAAACCACTGAAATGCTGAAAATGAGGTCACAGTGCCTGGACCGGTTTGGTGCAGCCCTGCAATATAGTCCACAGAGGATGTTACATATCGTCGTCACCTGCTGCACCTTTTACAACCTGGCGCTGTAAAGAGGAGAGGAGCTGGCTGAGGAGGAAATGGAGGAGCTAGAGGTCTCCTCCAATGAGGAGAATGTCGATGGAGATTGGGGTGAGGAAGTCCTCGAAGGCAATGATGAATGGCATGAGGCCCTTGCACTGGCCAGATGAGTCAGATACATTTGGGAGGCCCTAATAGCTGCTAGATTTGTGGAGGATGATGATGACATGCGGTTAGGATACACCATAAATCCTCACATTGCATTTATGAACGCTTGACTCCAGTCTGGCTTATGGCAGCGTACATACCCTCTGTGATAATGCTTCTGTCATGGAGACACAGTTGATGCCCTAATAGTCACTCGATTGCAGGAGGATGATGACGACATGCAGTGAGGACACTCCATAAATCTTCACATAGCATCTGAGAATGTCTGACTCCTGTCTGGCAGAGGGCAGCTCGCTTGTGCTCTGTGATCAGGGACATATCATAGAGAGGCAGCCATGAAACTTTAAAATCATCTGATCCTTTGTCGCCTTCAGCACCTGTCCCTTTCAGGAGCACAGCGTCACTGGTCACAGATGTTGAAGAGTTGGGGGCCAGCCCCACCTTAAAGGTGTTGAAAGCACACGGAGAGAATGACGGAACTCTGACACTTGCCCATGACATTCTGGCAGCAATGACAAATACCATTGAGGTGCAGGCATCACTAACATGTCCAAGGAGCATGAGGCCGAAGCATCACTTTGGTCTGAAGGCTGCACAAAGCACATGGAAGAGGCCCTGGACACCTGCTTTTATCTTGTGCAGAAAGGTTTCGCGTTTGAGTGACATGAGCACTGCTCATCAGAACAAGGAATCATAGGCAGGGAGACATTCTTGGGAGTTTATTGACAATAGTAAACAGGATGTATAAGTAATTAACACCTGTGCCCAGGCTGTGCAACTACATAACCTTAACCTTTCTAACCCTTCCTTGGTGCTCCCTGGACATCCACAGCAGATGTGGAGGCAGCCTGCTGACTGCTATGCCCTGTCTGTGATGCCTTTGATGGTCGCCCTCTGGGGGCCCCTGGCCTGCTTTCATGGACCTGCTTTGTGGCAGTGGTATCCTTCTCGAGCTGTGGAACTCGAGCTGCTGGGGTCACAGGAAGAGGAGATTCGGATTAGCTGGACAGTCCGGAGTCACATGGGTGGATGGCCCCAGGGAGTTCACCTGTTGATCCTCCTCCCTATGGGTGCCTGGGGGCCCCAGGCTGACTCCTCAAAGAGAAGGGGTAGCTGGAATGAGGTTGAGCTGCCCCCCACCCCTCTCATGTACACACTGTTGGAAGCCAACTATGGCATCGGCGATGGGGTTCTGCCCGTGCAGCAGTGCAAGAGCGACATCCTGGACCAAGGCCTCTATGGCAGCCGCCATTCTACCAGTGTTGACCTCGGTGCGTTGGCATGCCGGCGCTATCACCTCAGCCTGACAGCGGATGGACTCCTCCATCGTGCCTTGCAATCTGAGGAATGCAGCGGACATCCCTTCCTGATGTTCTCCATCTGGCCAGCTGGACGGCTCTGTTTTCAAAGTCCGTTACAACTTTGATTTCGGGCATTCCTCCAACGGTAGGTGACCCCTCCCTCTTGTTGTGTGCCAGCTAGTCCTGCATACTAGAGATGGAAAGAATACAAGCAGGACAACTGCCAGGCCAGATGATAAGTATGCCTGGCATGTGTGGGTGGTGAGTGGCCCCATGGACAGGATGAGGACAATGAAGGTATGTGTGAGAGAGTGAATGGTGATGTCCCTTGAACCGGCAATGATTGAGCGCCCTGTGGATGTGTGATGGATTTGTGAGTTGAGATTGATGAGAGAATGACCTAACCTGGCGGAATGGAGGAGATCATTCATCCTCTTGCGGCACTGGGTGACTGTCCTCTTTTGAAGGGCATTGGTGCTGACCACCGCAGTCAAGGCCTCCCAAGTTGGATTGGTGATGTTGCTGCCCATCCATGGCCAGAGCAGGGGTAGAGGACATCACGGCGAGCCTCCATTGCATCCAAAAGGCATTTGAGTCGCGTCATTGAACCTGGAGGTTGCAGTCTTTTTGCCTTTCAGGGCCATGTCTTCTTTGCAATAATCATGGGCTGGAAGCACTGAGAGGTGTGCACGTGGCTGCACTTTAAATATGGCGCCCAGCATCTTGAAGCAGTGAGATGAGGGTGTGGCAGGCAAATGAGAGCCCTCCTGCCATGGAAACTGTGTTTTTACTGGGAATGCATAATTAATATGGGCGGGTTTGGGACGATAGAGTGTGCTACTGCACTTAGTGCAAATCTGGGATGATTTCGCCCTTTGTCTTTCTAAACCTGTAAAGTGAGGGACAGAGGGTCCATTTTCCTGGAAATCTAGGAAATCACTACTTGCTTAACTTTGCTGATCACTTATTCAAATTTCTTATTTTAAGAATTTTATAACTGTTCTTGGAAGGAGCTGGTACATATTAACATTGAATGAAGTTTTAATATTCACAGCCACTGACAGATCCCTCCCTGTCCTGATTCCCAAGTCTGGTAGCTTCCTTATGTCCTCTTCACAGCTTACTTTCCTACCTTTCTTTGTGTCATCAGCAAATTTGGCAACCATCCCATCCATTCCATTATCCAAGTCATTTATATAAATTTTAAACAGCTGAGGTCCCAGCACTGATCCTTGTGGGACACCACTCATTACATCTTGCCAACCTGAAAAAGACACATTTATGCCTACTCTATGCTTCCTGTTAGCCAGCCAATCTTCTATCCATGCCAATATGTTACCCACTTTAACATGAACTTTTATTTTACGCAATAACCTCTGATGTGGCACTTTATCAAATGCCTTCTGGAAGTCTAAGTACAGTACATCCACCGCACAAGAACTCCAATAAGTTGGTTAAACATGATGTCCCTTTCACAAAACCATGTTGACTCTGCCTGATTACCTTTAACTTATCCAAGTGCCCTGCTATAACTTCTTTAATAATAGCTTCTAATGTTTTCCCTATGGCTGGTGTTAAACTAACTGGCCTGTAGTTTCCTGCTTTCCGTCTCCCTCTCTTTGAATAGTGGAGTTACATTTGCTATCTTCCAATCTAATGGGATCTTCCCTGAATCTAGGAGGTTTTGGAAAAATTAAAACCAACACATCTACTATCTCACTAGCCACTTCTTTTAAGACCCTAGGATGAAGTCTATCAGGACCTGTCAGCCCTCAGCTCCAACAATTTGCTCAGTACCACTTCTCTGGTGATTGTAATTTTCCTGAGTTCCTCCCTCCCGTCTATTTACTGATTTTATAGCTGCTTCTGGGATGTTACTCTATCGTGAAGACTGATGCAAAATACCTGTTCAATTCACCTGCCACCTCCTTATTTTCCATGATCAATTCTCCAGGCTTACTTTCCATAGGACCAATGCTCACTTTGGTAAATCGTTTCCTTTTAAAATGTTTATACAAACTCTTACTATCTGTTTTAAAATTTCTGGTTAGCTTTCTCTTGTACTCTAATTTTTCCCTCCTTATTAATCTTAAAGTTATCCTTTGCTGTTCCTTATATTCTGTCCAATCTTTTAACCTTCTACCTGTCTTTATACAATTATATGCTTGGGTTTTTAAAAGTTTTTTTTACAGGATATGGACTCCACTGGTTAGGCCAGCATTTTGTTACCCATCTGCAATTGCCCTTGAGAAGGGGTGGTGAGCTGCCTTCTTGAACCACTGTAGTCCATGTGGTGTGTAGGTATACCTATAGTGCTGTTAGGGAGTGAGTTCCAGGCTTCTGACCCAGTGACAGTGAAGGAACTGCGACGTAGTTCCAAGTCAGGATTGTGTGTGCGGCTTGGAGGGGAACTTGCAGTCAGTGGTGTTCCTATGCATTCTGCTGCCCTTGTGGTAGAGGTCATGGTTTTGGAAGGTGTTGTTGAAGGAACCTTGGTGAGTTGCTCCACTGTATCTTGTATATGGTGCATACTGCTGCCACTGTGTGTCAGTGATGGCGGGAGTGAATGTTCAAAGTGGTGGATGGGTGCCAATCAAGTGGCTGCTTTGTCCTGGATGTTGTCAAGCTTCTCAAGTACTGTTGGTGCTGCACTCATCCAGGCAAGTGGAGAGTATTTCATCACACTCTGGACTTGTGCCTTGTAGATGGTGGACACGCTTTGGGGAATCACGAGATGAGTTACTCACTGCAGAATTTCCCACCTCTGACCTGCTCTTGTATTATTTGGCTGGTCCAGTTCAATTTCATGTCAATGGTAACCCCCAGGATGTTGATAGTGGAGGAATCAGTGATGGTAATGGCATTGAATGTCAGGAGGTGGTGGTTAGGTTATCTCTTGTTGGAGATGGTCATTGCCTGGCACTCGTGTGGCATGAATGTTCCTTGCCATTTATCAGCCAAACTTGAATGTTGTCCAAGTCTTGCTGCATATGGACACATACTACTTCAGTATGAGAAGTCGCAAATGATGCTGAACATTGCGTAATCATCATCAAACAACCCCACTTCTGACCTAATGTTTGGATGGGTGGCTATTGATGAAGCAGCTATAGATGATTTGGCCTAGGACACTACCTTGAGGAATTCGTGCAGTAATGTCCTGGGACTGAGATGATTGATCTCCAACAACTGGGACCTGGAACTCCCTTCCTAACAGCACTGTGCTTGTACCTACACACATGGACTGCAGCGGTTCAAGAAGGTGGCTCACCGCCACGTTCTCAAGGGCTATTAGGGATGGGCAATAAATGCTGGCCTAGCCAGCGACGTCCACATCTCATTAAAGAAAAAAAACCATCTTCCTTTGCGCAAGGTATGACTTCAACTAGTGGAGAGTTTTCCCCTGATTCCAATTAACTTCAGTTTTATTATGGGTCACTGATGCCACACTCAGTCAAATGCTGCCTTGATGTCAAGGGCAGTCACTCTCACCTCACCTCTTGTGTTCAGCTCTTTTGCCAAGTAGGGTGGTGGGGATCAAAACATTCTTGAATCATTCAAAAGGTAGTTAGATGCTGTGATGAGCTTCGTAGTTTAATATGGAAAGATGAGATAGATAGTTACCTGTTCTCTCTTTAAAGAGAAGTAGGAATAGAAACATTTAAACTAACAATTGATCAATCTAACTAAATTTACTTTGACAGAGTTTTGATTGCAATTGGACACCATTACACTAAGTCAAGCAGACTGACGCAATTAATCTTGGCAGACAATGAATACTGTCAGAGATCTTGCATGAAAATAAGTCACTTATTTTAAAATTTTGTTCATTTAATGTCATCTGTTTATTTTTTTGAATATGTGTATTCTCTTTCTTGTAATAATGTTGTTCTCTGTCTTTTTTAAACTTTCTGGGAAGAAAGTGAAATCCACGAAAAGCATAATTTTCTCGGCATGATAAAAAAAATACCACAGTTAAGAGAAGATCGGGCCTTTTATCCATTCAAGATGAAGAGACACCATTGATTCCCTTATCATGACAAGGGCAGCCAGGAAAGAGATGATGACACAGGTCAACCCACTGTCAGCATCATGTGATATTTAGCAAGAAATTGTTGACAAATGTCTCCAGTGAATGGGATGTTATCCCTCTCCAGGGACATGCCCAATATTATTATGAATGTGGCCCAATATTATAACGAAGTTATGGGCTGCCCCAGGTTTCAACTGAGTGGGTGGAATCTTCAATCTCAACTCAACTATGCCAATTAATTTTTGACCATCTATTTCTAAGTATCCAAACTGCATCAAGCATGATGCAAACCTGCATGATGCAATCTCAGATGAGTTTCAGGTACAGTTGCACCATCAGAAATTGAAGATGCTCAGGCTAGATGGTGCACAAACAATAAGGGCAGCACCCACATTTAATGTGGTGGTGATGATGCCAACAGCGGTGGCAGAGGAGGATCATCATACTTTTCCCCGGGAGGAAGAATCCTGTGACTCTAACCAAGAGGGCATGGATGGAGGTAGATAATGAGTGAGCAGCAAGGACAGGCAGTGCTCATGTCCTGGATTCAGTGCAGGAAGCAGTTTAATGGCCCAACCAGATCAGGAAGAAGTGTGTGCATTTGCTGCTTCAACTACAGCCTGTTGTTTAACCCCCATGCTCTTTTCATTCATTCAGTCTTCCTAGTATTCTCCATCACATCACTTCTCATGCCTACTCAACTTTCAGCAGCATCCAACCTTCACTTTCCACACGCTTCATTTGTCTCTCCTCCTCCTGGTAGCACCCAGGAGTAATTTTCCATGCACCATTGCCACTCACTCCAATCATTATGCAATATGATGCATTTGTCTCATGGTGACTTTCACTGAATACACTGCATCCATTGGGTGCATATCTGACCTTCACTCACAGGTCTGATTAGGGATATTTCTTCATCACTTATAGGAGACTGCAAAACACAAGGAAGACACAAGGAGATGGACTACCACAATTAGTTCAGCTGACTGATGCAGAGGAGGCAGCCCTGAAGACTTGTGTCTTCCTCAATTGGAGAAGAGACATGGAGCTCACAGATGCAGGTAACAGAATTACTGATATCTCTGACACTCACATGCTGACTTTATTTCGTCAATGGCTGAATTATAAAACCATTAAGCTTGGTGGAAATCAAGGTTATGACATTCATTAAAATCCTGGTATGGACCGTTAAGATTTAAAGAGAAATTTGAACACCCAGTGATTAACTGAAAGAACTACGCCACAAGATTTCAAGATTTGAAACAAAGACAAGCTTTACTGTATATAAGAAAAAATAAACAAAGCAAGCACCACGAACTTAACACTATAGCTTAGAAAGACTTATGTTATAAACTCAGTTCTACTTTTTACTTTTCCGCATGAGTCTTGAAAATTCATTCACTTTTTCTGGGACCAACACAAAAGTATGCCACAGCCCTCTGGAATTCACTCCAATTCTCCTCAGCATTTCAGCTTTCTCTGAGTTCCTTCCATTAGCTTTTGGCTAAGCGGCCCTCCAATTTTTCCTTAAAGACCTTGCAACTGTGGACTCTTCAGCTTCTTGTCCTGGCTGCCGGCAGATATGCAACTGCCTTTTCACAGCCTTCCAAACTAACTCACTGACTACTTTCTGACACAGGGCTCTGAGGACCACTGTAGATTTCTTCCTCTAGCTTCAAACTAGGCAAATCTTACAGCTTCTTACCGCAACCCCTCCCTACAAATTCCAAACTGAGCTCAAGTCCCCACCTGCATTCTGCACAGGGAATAATAAAGTTTGTATTTTCTGTGCTTAGGGTGCAGACCTGACTAACATTTATCTTCTTTTGCTCTTCTGACTGTGAGAGCTGCAGCCCACACCAGACCTTCTGCCTTCTGTGAGAAGCATCCAGATAAATCAAAGAAACTTTGTAACTCCCACAACCTATCTCCACAGCAACGTGGCACACCTGGATGTTCCAAACAGAAATATAAGCTAATTACCTTTTAACCTTCAACACAACTCTGAATCTATAATCCATATGAATAAAATATCTATAATGGATATGATTGCCCTCTCTCCAGACTTGATGTTCCTATCAAGGAACTCCATTATTGGCTAACGGCTTTTAACCTCTTTTCATTTGGGACCTCCATAAACAGCTTAAATCTTTTATTGAGGTAAGGGGTGACCTTCTGGCTCCATTACAAGCTCAGAGATGGTTCATCCATTGTTTAAGTTTATACTTCCACCTTTGACCTTGTAAGATAAACACATTATCTTTTAACTGTAATTAACCCAAACCCCTTTGTTTATTAGATTCTTACAAATGGAAAATTATTCTTACATTTAACACTTTAATCTCCAACCTACAAGTTGTATTCCTAAAACTAAGTTATAGCTCCAAAACACATGAATTATGAAATCAGATATTCACAACACTTTGCCACAGCTAAATTGTATCCTTCATATCCCTTTATTTTGTCTTACAGGGCCTCCATATGTAGAACAAGTGCCAGTGAACATCCATGAGGACAATTTTCATAGGACCTTGTTCCCTTCTGAGGGCCCACTGTCACAAGACGTACAATCACGCACCGGTGTAAATACTTGCCCTTCGGTGGGTCCGTTTAGAGAATTAGTTGGATTTTTCACCAGTGATTAATTCCTCAGAAGTGTGCATGAGCAGACACTGACAGGTCAAACGTCATGAATCAACATCAGTGGTTGTGTGGCGGGGTGGTGGCGGCGGGGGTTTCAATCCTCTCCAAGCTCTGTTCACTGGAAACAGATGCTGAATTGCAGGCTACTGTTGAGAAGAATGATAGGGATGGATCTGCAACTTAGCCAAGTATTGACAGATGTGCCACACACAATCTCCACAATAACAAAGTGGATGTAGGAGTCCAACTTGATTGCTGTTGCATTGTTGGTGCATGGAATTGTGAGAAAGCCATGGAGAAAGTGGCCACCTCATGGAACTTCAAGCAATGTTCTCAAAGAGTCCATACAGGCCATGACCACAGCAGTGTGGACTTCAGATGCCAAACTGGATGACAGGTACTTTTATCTGTGGCCTTACAATACATCACCTAGCTGGTCTGCAACAGATTGGTAGGAGTGATGCGGCACTGGTTCAGGAGAGGATCATGGCAAAAGGGAACCAGGAAGTGGGAACTCCACTTGAAGCGCTCCCATTTCTCATCCATTCCACCCAGCCCCCACCCCTCCCCCATAGTCACAGCCAGTACCTAATATGCTGCCTCACCTCTCAATGGTTGTGATTGCCCCTGCAAAGGGGGTGCAGTTCCCAGAGGCTCCAAATTCCAGAGGATGTAGAACAAGGCATTTCAACAGTCAGAACAGGGATTTGGGCAACCTGCCTCTACCTCTTCTGAAGACACACAGGGTGCACTGCATATAAAAGTGGTAGGAAGTACAAGTTCAAGAAATTGTAATTCACTAAGGGTCAGCACATGGGCGTTTGACAAAATGTTATGCTGTTAAGTTTCCTTTTGTATAATGTCACACAAAATTTGTTGACTGGCACCACTTCCCATATCTAGTCCATTACTGCATTCCACGTGGTAATTCATCTGTTCACTCATTTCATGATGTCAATACATGACCCATTGGGCAGATATGCAATGAATGTATGCATGGTTCAAGGATTGTTTAACGCCAAGGATGGGTGATGGAAGTGGATGGTTCTGTTGCTAAGTGTGAACTCCAATTTTCACACTTGGTGATATTGGTATAAACCTGGCATCCCGGGCAGCAATGCAAGTGGTTGGTCAGTCTTTGGTGCCCCATCTTCATGCTCCTCCTCCTCTTCTGTGTTCACCTCCAGATGAGGCGAGCAATGAACCCCTTTAATGTTCTCCAATCACAATCCACTCTGCCGCACAATATTGTGCAGGATGCAGCTCACCATTATCATTTTAGAGACTCTCAGGCTGCCAGACCTATCTAGGCACACAAATCGCATCTTCAACATTCCAACAGCTTGCTCTTGGGCACAGATGATGGGCATATGGCTCTTGTACTGCATTGGTTGAATTCCTCACAGATGCCTTGAGCCAACTTTGAAGGGGTATCCCTTGTCTCCTCTGAGCCAGCTTTCAAGTCTGCTTCCAGGAACAAAAAGTTCTAGAATACTGAACCGCCACAGTAAGAACACATCATAATCTGGCTTCTTCTGCTAGCACATCAGCTGTCCACTGAGTAAATATCCCTTGCAATTTCTCAGAGCTCCTGGTTGCTGTAGTGGTGCTTGATTTGCTGCATGCAGCTGATTACACCTTGCACCTGTGGGAATCCAGTCGGAGAAAGAAATCCTAGGGCCCACTCAACAAGGTGGTTGTTTTTAATAACAGTAGGACAGCAGATATTGTGGGCATTTGGAAAGCATTTGTCAAAGTGTCACACAGAAAGCTTGTTAAGGAGATGGTGGCCATTGGAATGAAGGACAAAGTGATAGTATGGATATGAATTGCCTCAGCAGTGGCTTCTGAAAAAATCTTTCAGGTCCCATTACTTGTTTCAATTTTTACAAACGACCTAGACTGAGGTGTAGGGTGGAGTATTTTAAACCTTGCAGATGATACTAAACTTGTAAATGTGGTACATACATGAGGATAGTTATTAGACTTCAGGATGACAGAGACAGGATGATGACCGGGCAAAAGCATGACAAATGGAGTTCAATACAGAGAAGTGTGAAATGATGCACCTTGGGGGAACCAATATTGAAAGAGCACACTACAAATGGCACGATTTTGAAAGATATTGATGAGCAGAGACACCTCAATACCCATAGACCTAATCCTTAAAAGGTAGCAAGGCAAGTTGAAAAACAGCATATGGGTTATGTCAGGGAGATATAACAATTTTCGTAATGGTATTGGAATTTATTGTAAAATAGTGGTGTGTGTGTGTCTGTGTGTGTGTGTGTGTGTGTGTGAGTGAGAGAGAGAGACTTAATTGGATTAAAGGCAGCTGGTCTGAAGGCTTTGATGTGGTAGAAGATGAGCGGGGTTTGAAGTGTTAAGTAGATAAACATATGTGTCAAGGGAACATTTGCATTTTTAAATAAACTAGACTAGATCGTTTTCAAAAGAGGGAGTGAAATGTGTCACCTTGCAAGGTGGAGTTCAGAAACAGTCTGTTTATTTTTCACAAAGTTACTGGTTAAACTTAGGGTAAAATTTTCCCCCTTTTGTTTGGAGGGGGGTGGGGGGGGGGGGGGGAGTGCAGGAGCGGGCATGGGCGGATGGCACTCCAATTGGCGCCCCCAATTGAGGGTGCATTGCCATTTTTTGTAGGCGAGCCAATTAAGGCCCACTCAGCGTGACCTCTGCACTGAAGCACTGTGCGCTCCCTGTGAGGGTGGGGGGAAATGGCAAATGCGGAAGTGCGCAAAGGAGCGCTCCGATCTCCCTAAGACTAAGTTTTGCCTCAGGGAGATCGGTTCCCAAAGGGAAAAGGTTATTCTTTGGAAAATTTCATTAACCATCCATATCCCCTCATGTGAGAATGTCACATGAGTTGGGACATGGACATAACTTTAAGTAAAAGTTCATCTTAATTTTTAAAGTCAGTCATGAAGCCTCATCCCGCCCTTGGATGAGGTTTCATGCTTTTTCAGGTGGCCGCCAGCGCTCCCGACCTGCCCGCCAACCTTAAGGTTGGACGGGCAGGTCCACTAATTGCTTTAATTGCTTTTTGAATGGCCTCAATAGGCCGTTGACAGGTTGACGGGCGCACAGCTGACTCACCGACCTGGAAATACAAATGTTGCGGGATGACATTGGGAGTTCCGCCCAACGTCATTCCGTGTCATTTTACACGTCGGTGAGCGGGCCCTGTCCCCGCTCGCTGACGGGAAAATTCTTGCCTTAGTATTATGAGATTTTTATTATCAGAAAGGTAAAGTTCAAAGACATAGTGAAACAACAGGAATTTGCATTCAAAGGGGAAAATATGCATAAAGAAGTGAAGGCTGTGTGTAGGGGTAGGAATTTTAGGATTTAACAAGTGCGAAAAGCCTTCAGCGTCTATGCCTCAAGCTGCTGTCCTCAAAGAACTGAAGTTAAGGTAACTCACTTTGAATTCGACTCGTTCAGGGTATTGTGTATCACCTTGCCTGGGTCTTTTAAAATCTGTGTGTCTTACTGTTGCCTTAACAAAAGTGTAACTGGAAGTCAGATTATTTAGGGATTTAGAAGTTATTTTGGTAGTAATTTGTAGACATATGTATGTGCTTAAAATCATTTCTCTTATTAATAAATGTTTAAACTAGTCAAAACCTATAAGATTGGTGGTCTTATTACTACTGAATTTAAGGCATGCATCTCGAAATTTATACAAATTGCAAAACAAATTGTGGCAGTTGTTTCAAGTTTCCCTCTGGGATTTGAACTCAGCATTTACAATTGGCTGTGCCATAACAGGTTACTTGGGTTTATAAATAGAGGCATAGAACATAAAAAAAAACAGATCATGCTGGAATTTTTCAAATCACTTGTTAGTCCTCAACTGTTATAACCAATTTTGGGAACTACACTTCAGGAAAGATGTATAGGGTTTAGAAAAGGTGCAGAGGAGATTTACCAGGATATCACAGGGTTGAGGGACTTCAGTTGAATGAATCATAGAATAGCTACAGGAGAGAAAGAAGCCTTCAGATCTGTGATGGCCGTGCTGGCTCTTTGCAAGAGCAACTCGGCTAGTCCCACTTGTTACAGTCACATCATTTTCGTGTAAAACTTGTTCGGAAGATGGACACTTTACTTTTTAAACAGAGCATAAAATATGGACAATTTACCCTGACAAAATGGGCTCTAGGGAGTCAGGTGGCTTCTTTTGTGGTTTCGATACAAAGGTTAACTGGTGTCTGGACATGCCCCTGTTAAATTATTAAAGTGTAAATAAATGTCCTTATAGAGGATCTTCCATTGAAGGGATATCAGGATGCAAGATCACTTGTGGAATTTAAAGAAACTCAAATATAATGGTTGCTCCAGATTTTGTGTCTGCAAACTTAAAATCTAACAAAGAGGGATGTGCAGGAACCGCTTTATCACAAGCAGGTCCGAATTGTGTCATTTATTCCTCATTGTGTGACAATTGCATCTGCCATCAACTTATTGTGTGGACACTGGAAAACATTGACACTGTTGTCACATGACAGAAACTGGCTTGAGATAGCAAATATCTTATTTATTCTAAGAAGAACCAGGGAGCGTTAGTCTGGCATACGAGGACCAGAGAGAAGCCGTCTCACCCAGCACAAGAGAGGGCCCTGCCTCAAAAATACATCTTAGGCTGAGTAGTGGAACTAATTCGTTTTATCTTCAAGATTATATTCCTTCACTAGAGGCTTGACCACAGCTTCGACTGAAAAGCCAGAAATGTGCCATTGATTGGACTGCCATTGTGGGTTCATCACTAGAAACCTCCAACCTTGATTTATTTCTTCTTCAGTGAACTTAAAGAGAATTTCCAGGCCTGCAACACTTTTGACTAACTTCTTGAACAAAGAGTAATACAGACTTTTGGGGCTTTATCAATGTGCATTTTACATCTTTGGAAATCATCTTTTCAGGTGTGAGGGTTTGTGGGTGCTTGCTGCATATATTTTTGGGTGTTGAAAGAAATAAATGTTTATTCTTTCTTTTGATTTAAACTTACCAGGAACTTTTGTGTTTGTTCTCAAAAATCACAGCAGGCGCTACAAGTTGCTGATCAGAGTACGTCTGCGAGTTATGAGGAGAATGGGACCTGATAGTTGGACAGAGGACCATGCATGATTCATGAATATGAAAAGTTGATATTGAATGTACAGTCAAATTTGTCATACAAAGCCCAACTTGTGAAACACTATTAAATCAAAAATACTTCAATGATGTCGGGAATTACCACTGAGCAGAGATTCGATTCAGTTTGAAGGTTTCCCCATTTGAGACTGCACAAAGAAATGACAGCAGTGCTGACTCTGAGTAAGATGATGAAGATGAAGTTGGAGAATACTGATCATCTTGAACTTTGTTGCATGCCACCTAGGGAGGTCACTAATTTGGATAGAAAGGGTCACGATCCAGTACATTCAGACAACTTCTCAGCTTGGCCCTGCTGTTTTTAACGTTGCTGGGATGCAATTGCTAAGTGACATTAATAAGAGAACTATTTGGTTCTAGGGCCAATGATACCAAAACTCCTAAACCCTATTCTTTGGGAAGAAATGCAGTGGATGCAAATGGAAACAAAGCATTAACACCCAAGGTTTCTAAATCCAAAAAAGGAAAGAGGAAATTAGAAGCAGTGGAAGACTCCAAAAATCCCAAACGATCTTTCCCAGATGATGACCTAGAGTGCCAAAGTACCAACAATGAGGCATTGCAGAAGGGTGAAGGAATGAGGGGGATATCTACCCACAGTAGGAAAAAAAATGGCAGCAAAATCATTGCCTCTCCCAGAGACTCCAAAAGAATCTGAAACACCAGCAAACAATCCGGGAAAGCCAAAACCAAATAGAGAAAGAGGCATCCTGTGCCACTTTGAGAACAAACCTGAAATAGTCTTTGGATTAAAAAGGTTTTATTAATCTACAAGCAAAAAAGCATTAGATAAAGATGGGCACTGTGGTTGGAGGGTATCACCTAACATTGGTGGAACTGCAGTGACTCAACATAGCAACTGGGTTAGATCCCCATCAAACTGAAATGTCTGAAACTTTCTATTTCCGTGGCAGCCTGCCACTCATCTCTTGGATTGAGGGGAAACTAGAAAGATTAGGATTATTCTCCTTGGTAGAATAGGGTTGGGAGATGGCCTAATAGAGATTTTCGAAATGATAAAAGGATTAGATAGAGAAAAACTATTCCCACTGGCAAGTGGGTCAATCAGCAAAGGTTATAGATTTAAAATCACTAGCAAAAAATCTAGAGAGGGATGAGAAGAAATTTTCTCACGAGTTGTTAGGATCTGGAACGTTCAACCCAAAAGAAAGTGGTGGAAGCTGATTCTGTGAATAACTTTAAAAGGAACTTGGACAGGTTTTTGAGGATGATGAACTTGGAGGATTTATGGCAAAAAACAGGGATTGTGGACTAGGTACAACTGCACTTTTAAACAGCCAGCAAATGCATGACTAGCTGAATGGCCTCCTTCTATGCTGTAAGTCTCTATGATTCTGTAATTTTCCTTTCATTCAGAAAATAAATAGCTTGTTTGATTTCCCCTTCTGTAATATGATCAGGTAAACAGCAATGAGAGAAGCACTGAATGGGTGAAAAAGTGCTTTAACCAGATTGACTTTAATTGGAGGCAGAATTCATAAATTTTAAAAGATGTGAGCGTCAGCCCCAGAATAGTTGGTGGATCAGTGGAAGCTAAAGATATGATTATTACCAGCTTTGATAATTATTTTTCTTTAAATATGAAAGTTAAGTCCAACATTGTGGCTTAAATTCTCACATCAAAAAAAAAGTAAATATTAAATTATACGAGAGCTAAAATAAATATACAAGGGAAGAAATTCTGTGACATCTTTACATCTTCAGAAGTGCAGTGAGCAGGACTTTCACCCACTACTTTCACCCAACAATGATCCCCTTCCGAACCCTGGGCTAAGTTCATTTAAATAGTCTGGCCCAGCCCAAACATCTGTTGCCATCTAGCCATCTCCCCATGACATTCAATGGCATTACCATCTCGGAATCCTTCATTGTCAACATCCAGTACCACCAGCCACTAAATGCTGTGGGTACAAGAGCAGGTCAGAGGCTGGGAATTCTGCAGTGAGTAATTCACCTTCTGACTCCCAAAAGCCTGTCCACCATCTACAAGGCACAATTTAGGAAATGTGGTGGAACATTCCCCACTTGCCTGGATGAGGTCAGCTCCAACAACACTCAAGAAGCTCAACACATTCCAGGACAAAGTAGACCACCCCTTCTACCACTTTAAACATTCACTCCCTCCACCTTGGGTGTGGTGTGGCAGCAATGTGTTCTATTTACACATTGTACTGCAGCAACTCACCAAGGCTCCTTCGACAGCACGGTCCAAACCTGTGGCCTCTATCACCTAGAGGAACAAGGGAACACTACTATCTGCTAACTCCCCCCCCCGCAAGTCACACACCATCCTGACTTGGAAATATATCACCATTCTTCACTGTCATTGAACCAAAATCTTAGAACTCCATAACAATACCGTGGATGTACACAAGAATTACAGAGGTTCAAGAGGGCAGTTCACCACCACCTCCTCAAGGGCAATTAGGCATAATAAATGCTGCCTTGTCAGTTACCCACACCTCATGAATGAATAAAAAAGTGCAGAGACACCCACCTCAAAGAAATGACAGTCCTCAGACTATCACCCTGCTGTGCTGCCATATTCACCAGAGCTACTTTTCCAATTCCCCCTCTGGAAGCTGAGGGACCAGTGAAAATGGTTAGATACTTTGCAATGATTGATTCACCTCCTGTTCCACCATCATTGTTAACAAGACTCACATCAGGAATGTGATGGAACACTCAGCACTTGCCTGGATTCATGCAGTGCAATAATAGTCCATCCAGGACAGAACAGTTCATTTGATTGGTGCCTTTCCACTAGAGCAATCATCGTTTTTCTCGATCATTGATTCATTGTAGTATATACGATCTACAGGACACAGGGTAGCAACTTCCCGAGATTGGGATGTCTTTGGGATGCCTCCCTCCCTTGCAACCTTTACTACACAGAAGGCCAAGAGCAGTAATAGCTTGGGAACAAGAAGAGGTCTGAGTTCCCCTTTGTATCACAGACCATCCTAACTGGACATATATTATCATTCATACATCATCACTGGGTCAGTCTCTAGGAATTCCTTGACAACACATGCAGCCTGCCAGCATCCCCACATACCCCAAGAACAAATAACCAAAACAAATCCATCTGGCCTTTGCAGCTTCAGGCCCCTCTTTAGACTGATAATGGGACTTGTTAGCAGGGCTTTAGTGAAATTCAAGTGGGAGTAGCTTGGGAACACCCCCAACATGCTCAAGTACTGGTGCAGAAGAAACAAGGTGGAAGAAGGAACATCCACCCCACCCACCTTGCAGTGCAGGAACTTATGAGAAATTTTCAACATGCAGAGACCTAGTGGATCTGGATTCCACCTCAAATAATAGAATACAAGAATTGCTAGACTAATGTCCATCTATTTCACCTTGTAGTTCCATGATATAACAATTGAATTAACTATTCACAGTAATTAATAATCATCAATTGTGTCTTTCACAGACACAGCACAAGGTAAGAAAACTCTTCAGTGATGGAGAGCCTTGGGAACCAAACTCTTCCAAGTATGCTGCACTTACCATAGCTTAAATTATTCATACACTGTATCCCAAAATATTATTTTCTGAAAGAAACCTAATTTGTAATTGAATGAATCAACACTTTCTACTTTCACCATCTCCCTAGAGAAACTGTTCCACAGTTTCACCACTTGTTCACTGAAATATTTCCACTTATTCATTTTGAATATATCACTCCTCCGCAACTTCAAGTACAGGTCATGCTGTCACTTCCAAGCCAGAATTGCGCTTCTGGAATTTGTGCAATTTCTATGCTATAACAATTTTTTTGTTACATAACAGGAAGAGTTCTGTATAGTTATCTCCATTGATTTAGGTAATGCAACCTTGTTTAAAATCATTTAGTAGAAGTTGAATATTCCAGCCAGAAAGGATCCTCCTTATATTCTTCCTCGACAGAATTTCCTTCAATGGTTGCAAGATGATTTCCTGGGAATGCTACCAACTCCAAGTTCCCTTTCATAGAATCATAGCATGGTTACAGCATAGGAAGAGACTATTCGGCCCATTGAGTCCACAGTGGCTCTCTGTAAGAGCAATTCACCTACTCCCTTTTCCCTGGGTCTTTCCCCATAACTCAGCATTGTTTTAATCTTCAGGCGCTCATCTAATTTCCTTTTGAAAGCCACAACTGAATCTGCCTCCACGGTGCATTCCAGATCCAGTTTGCTATGAAAAAAATGTTCTCTCATATCACCCTCAGTTCTTTCCCAATCTCCTTAAAATTGGTGTCCTCCGGTTTCTTGACACCTCCAAAGGGAACAGGTTTCCTTCAAGCAACGTTCTACCCTGACTTGGAACCATGTCATTGTTCCTCACTGTTGCTGGATCAAAATCCTGCAACTCGCTTCCTAACAGCACTGTTAACAGATGTATCTATACCGATGGACTGCAGCGGTTCAAGAAGGCTGCTCACCACCACATTTTCAAGGGCAGCTAGAGATGAGCAATAAATGCTGGCCTTGCTAGCAATGCTCACATCCCATGAAAGAACATTAAAAAAGAAAATTCTCTCTATCTAGTCTGACCAGACCCCTCATGATTTTGAACACCTCTATCAAATCTCCTCTTAATCATCTCCTCTAAGGAGGGAAACCCCAGCTTTTCCAATCCATCCTTGCGACTGAAGCTCCCCATCCCTGAAACCATTCTCGTAAACCTAGTCTGCAATCTCTCTTAAAGCCTTTACATCCTTGCTAAAGTACAGTGCCCAGAATTGGACACAATGCTCCAGTTAAGGCCAAATCAGTGTTTTCTAAAAAGTTCATCTCACACTATCTTGACTTGGATATATATTTCCAATCCTTCATCAACACTGTTTCAAAATCTCAAGGGCAATTAGGGATGAGCAATAAATGCTGGCCTAGCCAGCAATGCCCACATTCAGTGAACAAATAAAAAATGTGGTCATCATACTTCTCTCTAACTTATAGATATGAAAGTTCAAGCACTGCATCATACGCTAATTTGTGAGAGACAGCATTCAGAACTGAAAAAACAACTAGTAGACATAATTCACACGCTCTCAAAGTATTGTACTCCGGAGTATTATTTTAATACTTATTTTGTTCATGTCTTTCAGGTCAAGTAGATTTACACAAACCTTGAAAGAGATGTGAACATTTTTTAACACAGATAGGACGGAAGATGTCAAAACAGTGAATAATTAAAAAAAAAATTATGTAACTATAATGAACATGCAAATCCAAATATACATTTACCTTCAACATTGCAAATTCATATGGCTGGTAGCCTTTGAAACTTTCATGAATAGCTGCCATTGTGTGGGATGTCTTTTCCCAGAAATGGAGTAATGTTGTCTGAATCAGAGAAAAATAACAAACATGTAATATCACTGTCAAATGTGTAAACTTTCTATGTAAACTTACCAGCCTAATAATGAATGTTTCATTTATAGGATTAGTGTTGAAAATCAACAAATATCTCACCTTCATTCTGTGACTTACTCATTACTGAATTAAATAACTACAATCCCCAACAGTAACAAAATTATATACATTACCATTTACATTCCACCAGCAAAGAACTTTCATTGCTTAAGACTCCTGCAATAAAACTACCCATGTAGCGAAGTTAACTCTAATTTTCCACAAATCATGAAATAGATACAGCTGCGGTCTCATACAGGCAAAGCTGAATTTATTTGAAACACTTAGAAACATTTGGTAGGTGAGGAAATTGGACGCAGTGAGGAAGGAGCTACTGTTCTGACCTTTTACAAAAAAAAGAAGTGGTTCTAGAGCGGGAGCTGGAGACCAGCAACAGGACGTGAGAGCTGAAGACTGGAAGCATTAATTAGGTTAGCAGGTAGGGGGTGATTGGTGAGTTAAGTTTTTTTTCATATAACCAGGGGCAGTAGTTTAAACTGGTACCAGAGATAAACAGGGGAAGTAGTTTAAACTGGTACCAGAGATAAAAGTATTGTATTAATTGTATACAACCGTGGTGTATTCAAGTGGGGGGAAATTAAAAAAGAAATGTAGTAGTAGTAGAAGACAATATAGTTAGGGCGTTAGATACAAGTCTCTGCAGCTGTGAGTGAGAATCCCAAAGGCTATGTTGCCTGCCCCGTGCCAGGGTTAAGGACATTTCCTCAGCATTGGAGAGAAACTTGAAATGGGAGGGGACGGATCTAGTTGTTTGGTCCATGTGGGTACCAATTACATAGGTAGGCCTAAGAAAGAGGTTCTGCTAAGGGAGTATGAGCAGCTAGGGGCTAAATTAAAAAGCAGAGCCACAAAAGCTAAGAATCTCTGGATTACCACAGAGGGTGATGGTGGCGTAGTGGTAATCCAGAAGCCCAGGTTAATGCACTGGAGACATGGGTTCAAGTCCCACCATGGCAGCTGGTGGAATTTAAATTTAATTAATAAAGCTGGTTCACTAATGTCATTGAGGGAAGGAAATCTGTCATCCTTGGCTAACTAAGGAAGTTAAGGGTGGTATCAAAATGAAATAAAATGTGTACAATGCTACAAAGATTAGTGGTAGGCCAGAATATTGGAAAAGTTTTAGAAACCAGCAAAGGATGAATAAAAAAGCAGGGGGAAGAAATTGGAGTATGAAAGAAAACTAGCAAGAAATCTAAAACAGAGGATGGAATCATTCCGGACGTGCATTAAGTGCAGTAGCGGGAAGGTAAAATGATGTTTTACTCGCCAGCCACAATGGCGGCTTTTCACGCCGTATCGTCCCAAATCCGCTGCATTAATTATGCATTCCTGGGAAAGACACTATTTCTATGGTAAGTGGGCTCTCATTCACCCGCCATGTCATCTCCTCGCCACTGCAGCACTCCGGGCATCATATTATGTCCAGCCGTGCGCACACATCTCAGTGCATCCAGCCTACAACTGCTGCATAGAAGACATGGCCCTGAAAGGCAAAAAGACTGCAGCACCCAGATTCAATGATGCGCCCTGTGAGTGCCTTATGGACACAGTGGAGGCTCACCGTGATGTCCTCTACCCACGCTCTGGCCGCAGGATGCGCAGCAAAAGCACTAACCCGGCTTGGAAGGTGGTGATAGCGGTGGTCAGCTCCAACGCCCTGTAAAAAAGGACAGCCACCCAATGTCGAAAGAGGATGAATGATCTCCTCTCTTTCGCTAGGGTAAGTCACTCTTCTCATCACTCTCAACTCACACATCCACAGGGCCCTCACTCACTGCCGGTTCAAGGGACCATTCACTCTCTCTCTCACACACCTTCATTGTCATCATCCCGTCCATGGAAACCACTTACCACCCACACAGGCCAGGCATACTTATCATCCAGCCTGGCAGGCATCCTGCTTACGCTCTCTCCATCTCTATTTATGCAGGACAAGCTGACACACTACAAGATGGAGAGGTCGCTTATCGGTGGAGGAATGCCTGAAATCAAGTTCCGCACAAACTTTGAAAACAGAGCCATCCAGCTGGCCAGCGAGGATCTGGACCGGTCCTGTGCTGATGGTGAGGTCAACCAAACAACCATGCTGTGACTGATGTGTCCTGTTTCACCGGTCACTGCCATGCACTAATTATCTTTCCTTCCTTCGGCAGGCACATCTGCCAAAGAGCCGAAGGAGCCCACCAACCAAGGCCTCCAATCAAGCCCTGAAGAAACCTCTGAAGAGGAATCTGAAGGCACCCTCCTTGAAGTCCCAACACAGCGTTCATCCACACTATCCACCAGCACAGAGACACACGCCTTGGTGGGACCGAGCTCTACGGTAGCCTCGGGATAACAATCTGGTGAGCATATCACATTGTCTGATCCACAGCAGGTGGCGGAAAGGACTTCCGAGGTGTTCGGCACTTAGAGGACTGCTGGAGGCCTGAAATTTGCTGAGTCAGATGATGAGCCTCTAGACTCAGGCATGTCATAGTTGCTGGGGCTACAAAGGCAAGCTTGGAAGGGATGAACGCTGCACTCCTCAGATTGCATGGCATGATGGAGGAGTCCATTCACCTTCAGACTGAGGTGATAGCACTGGAGTGCCAATGCACCAAGGTCAACACTGGTAGGATGGTGGCCGCCATGGAGACCTTGGTCCAGGACGTCTCTCCTGCACTACTGCGCAGAATGAGCTCCATTGCTGATGCCATAGTTGGCCTCCAATAGTGTGTACGCAAGAGGGCCTTCGAGGACCTCCTCACCCTCATCCCCGTACTCCTCACCAGCTCCTCTCCCCATTGCATCGCCGGGGGGTAATGCGTGACACCCTCTGCGGACTATATTGCAGGGCTCCAGCAGACTGGTCCATGCACCGGAACCTCATTCAGCACCACTCCAAATTGCGAGTTGCAGCACAAGCCATTATACCTTCGCTCTGCTGCAGTCCAAGCCTGCCACATGGGTGTCATCAGCCATGTCCTCTGCAGGTAGCCCTTGTCCCCCAAGGAGCCATCCCTGCAGCTTCTGTGGACCCTGGAAGACTTCTGGGATCTGTGACCGACTGAGAATCTAGTAGTTGTGCACACTCCCTCGAAACCATGCGCAGACTTGCAGGATGCGTTTGTGGTGGTCGCACACCAGCTGCACATTCAGCGAATGGAAGCCCCTATGGTTGACATAGTTGACCCCTTGTTGCGACGGAGATCTGAGCACCACATGAGTGCAGTCAATGGCATCCCGGAGAGTGCTGGCCACCACTTGGATGGCCAGAGTTTAGTGCGCTGCATGGCTGCCCGAAACCCCAATCACCTCCGTTACACTCCAGCCAACCAACTGGTGGCAGCTTTGTCCATTGGACTGCATGCTGTGCTCTCAGCTCAGGAGCAGGCATTCTCCTAGCCCATGCTGCAAGGCTGCACTGTTAGCTTGAACCATGGGGCAGACCGGTTGAAATGAGGATGATGACATTTCAAAAAGCTGTGAGCGCCTCCACCAGTGACTGCTCCATTGCCAGCTTTAGCAAGAAGATTGTACAACTTGCCCAGTTTGTCCAACTGTTCTGCAGTCCACTAAAATGCTCATTCGTTTGCAGTCCGTGCCCGAGAGGTGAAAAGCTCTGGAGCACTTGGTGGCGCTTTGATGCCTCCACGCTGCTCAAGTTGGCAGAGAAGCTAGAGGATGGGCTCCAACATATCAATGTGGCTGCGCCTGAACTGTTTCAGCTACAGAGGAATGCTCACTTTATAGAAGGTTTCCCTATGGTATGGCCACTTCCCTCGCCCACCCCACCCCTGCATATGCTTGTGCGCTACCTTCAACTGCAGGGCAGCCCTTGCCTCCCCCCACCCAAGTCACCTCCATTGCAAGGAAGCCCTTGCCCCCCCCCACCCCGCCAACGTTTCTCAACTTTGAAGTGCAACAGGCGAGCATTCTGCAACGTTACTGTGTACTCACCTCTGAGTTCCCCTCAAAGTGCAGCCCGCCAGGTGCACGCCTTTTATATGCTGTTGTGAAACACGTCAGCATGCGATCACGCCAATATGGGTAAACGATCCAGCGGGGGGGGCGATTCCAGTGGGCTGGGCTTGTAATGATATGCAGATGTATTACAACAAGGTTCCCAATGTCCGATGGCGGGAAACGCGGCCCACCATCGGCAGGTGGAGCAGATGATCACAAACTGATTTCACAACATCGTGAAACCAATTTTTGGCATTTTAGCCATATTGTCTGCTCACGCCACCAAACACGCCCGACGCCAGCGGGCACAGATGATTCCGCCCAGAGAGTAAAAGCTTTTACAAGTATATAAAAAAGAAAGAGTAGCTAAAATGAGCATTAATCCCTTACCTTCTAAGACTGGGGAATTAATAATAGGAAACAAGGAAATGGCAGACTTTGAACAAGTATTTTGCATCCACCTTCATGGTAGAAGACACAAAAAGCACCACGTGAATAGTAGAAAATCGCTGTCACTGGAGAATAAGTAATGAAACTTAAGGCTGACAAGTCCTTTGTACGTGATGACCTGCATCCCATGTTCTTAATAGTGGCTGCAGAGGTAGTGGATGAATTGGTTATAATCTTCCAAAATTCTCTAGATTCTGGAAAGGTCCCAGCTGATTGGCAAATCAAAAATGTAACACCTGTATTCAAGAAAAGAGGGGGACAGAAAGCAGGATACAATAGGCCAGTTAGCCTAACATCTGTCAATGGGAAAACGCTAGAATCCATTATTATTATAAATGGGTCTTTTTCACGATGGCAAACTGTAACTAATGAGTGCCACAAGGATCAGTGCTGGGGCCTCAATTATTTATGATCTAAGGGACCAACAGCATTATAACCAAATTTGCTGATGATAAGATAATAGGTAGGAAAACAAATTGTGAGGAAAATACAAAGAGTCTGCAAAGGGGATAGAGATGGCTTAAACAAGCGGGCAGAAGTTTGGCAGATGGGGTATAATGTGGGAAAATGTGAGGTTCTCCACTATAGCAGGAAGAATAAAAAAATCAGAATATTATTTAAATAGAGAGAGTTTGCAGAATGCTGCAGTACAGAGGGATCTGGGCGCCTTTGTACATGAAATCACAAAAAAAAATCAGCATATAGGTACACCAAGTAATTAGGAAGGCAAACAGAATCTTGGTAAAAGCAAAATACCGCAGATGTTGGAAATCTGAAACAAAAACAAAAATAGCTGGAAAAACTCAGCAGGTCTGACAGCATCTGTGGAGAGGAATACAGTTAACGTTTCGATGAAGAGTTCTGATGAAGAGTCATACGGAGTCGAAACGTTAACTGTATTCCTCTCTGCAGATGCTGTCAGACAAACAGAATGTTGGCCTTTATTGCAAGGGGAATGGAGTATAAAAGTAGGGAAGTCTTGCTACAACTGTACGGGACATTGCTGGGATCACATCTAGAGTGCTGTGTACAGTTTTCGTTACCTTACTTAAGGAGAGACATACCTGCATTGGAAGCAGTTTAGAGAAATTTGACTAGGCTAATTCCTGGGGTGAGGTGTTTGTCTTATGAGGAAAGATTGAGCAGTTTGGCCTATAATCACTGGAGTCTAGAAGAATGAAAGGTGGTTTTATTGAAACATAAAAGATTCTGTGGGGGCTTGACAGGGTAGATGCTGAAAGGATGTCCTCCTGCAAAGGATTCTAGAACTAGAGCGCACAATTTAAAAAATAAGGGGTCTCCCATTTAAGACGGAGATGAGGAGGAATTCTTTCTCTCAGAGGGTTCTTAGTCTTTGGAATTCTCTTCCCTAGCAAACAGTGGAGATTGGGTCATTGAATATATTCAAGCTAAGTTAGGCAGATTTTTGATTCACATGGGAGTCAAGGGTTATGGGGAACAGACAGGAAAATGAAGTCAAAGCCACAATCAGATCAGCTATGATCTTATTGAATGGCAGAGCAGGCTCAAGGGGCCGGATGGCCTACTCCTGCTCCCCTTTCTTATGTTCTTGTTATGTAAATATGCAAATGTTTAACATTTAAAAAAAATCAAATTCTATCTTCAATAAAAGTGATCTTAATTAAGCTTCACAATCTGCAAATTTCCAAATCTCCTTTGCAGTACAAGTTCTGATCTCATTTTCACATATGTCAAAATATTTGATGGAGTATTAAAGATGTAATTTTAAAATTGACTGTTTTCTTCACAGTCAAATCAATGCTTGAAGCAAGGGTTTTATAAAGCAACATGAAATCTCAACTCTTTGTAACTTTGGTCAAATTCAATTAAGTTGCAGTCAAATTGAGCTGTAAAGTCAATGGCGAAAGAAAACTTGTAACACAGCTGAGAGAATTAGCAACGTAGTTAGTTAAAACAAGTTTGAGCAATTAGATCTCCACAACTTAAATGGCTGATAAGATTTGAATTCTAGGACTGAGATAAATTTTGTTTACATCTGAATTGATACTCCATCCCCTAATCACTAGGTGGAACTTTATAGCGCTGTCATGATGGGGGTGGGGCTGTAAAATGCGGCAAGCCGTTCAGAAGACCATTGACTTTGGCGGGACTGGAAAATCCCGCCGTTGGGAGGGTAGTAAAATTGCACCCAATCATTTCTGCTCAGCAGATTTTAGACGACTTAAAAGAGACCAAAACCATGCCCAGCCAAGCCGTCCCGAGCAAGAAAAGATATTATAAATTAAATTCACACACAATTAATTTGGTGAAGAAGAAACAGAGAATTCACACAAAAGGGGTGGATTTTGTGCTCCCCTGCCAGCAGATTTCAAGGCAGGGCATCATGTAAAATCCCAGTGAGTGGCCTTCACACTGCCTACCTGCCTTCCCCCGATCTGTATGAAATTATATGGTGCGCAGCGGAGGGATCAAGAGGCCTGCATGCCCTTGGGCCTATTGAGGCTCACACCCTGCAGGAAGCCGACAGCTTTAGCTATGCAGTCTGTTGGGCAAGGGATTGAGGCCTACTTTGCAGATTTCCTGGGCCCATTAGAGGAGCACACCATCACCCCTCTTAAGGTCATTCCCCTTTTAACCCTCTCCCAGCCTTTTGAATCAGGCCCTGCAGCCCCCAGCTGAGACCTCTGACCCCACGTTTACCTGGGGTTCTTGGAGGGGTGGGCTGTCTGCAGTCCCAGCCATGGCCAACCCTTGACTCCCATTGCCGCTGCTGGGACTACAGATCTGCCAGCTATCAGAATGTTTGAAAGTCTGTAAGGCGGGACTTCCTCCCGAAAAAGGGGCGGAAGTCTCACCTTAAAGCAATTAATGCTGCTCCCAGTGTTAAATTGCTGCAAGGCAGCTGTCAGGATCATGGGCAGGTTCCCCCTGCCTTTTTTGAGGGGGTTGGGTGCAGGGGACCGGGGAGTCCCAAAAAATCCAGCACAAATTAGCTGCAGTATTTCAGCTTTCAGTGCTTTTAACTAGATTGTTTACCATTTACACAACTCAACTGTTATGACAATTTTTTTTTAAGAGTTAGAAGCCCTTCCTTATCAAAACATTAAAAATTGGCTCATCAACATTAAAGATGAACTGATCAATATATTTAAAATAATTAGCTTCCATTATAATTGTTAACTGCTAATTAGCCTTTAATGTAACAGCAAATAGAACAGTCAACAGTTAAAAGGAACATTTGTCAGGTCTGTGACAATTCTCAGAAGAGAAACACCAAATTAATTTCTATCCTTCAGATTTTATTTTTGGCTTCAAGTTCTTGTGAAGTGAAGTGATTTCATGCTCATTTTTGTTCTAAATAACTTCACACAACAATAGACATTGGGTTACAACTTAATTAATATCATATCCTAAAGCTAGGAACCTTCAGAGACAAAGAATTAACATCACCCCATGTTAATTATTACACTGCAACTTTCTTAAATTATGCTGTTATAGTTAAACTATAATTAAGTAAGAGTATAGCAGATAACAGCAGATAGGTACACTAAAAAAAAACGACATAGGCTTAGAGAACAACTGAAAATGTTAAGTTTAATGTCATCATTAATGTTCAATTGATAAATTATACATTTTTATTTGAGTTTGTAATATGACAAAGTTCAGGGAAATTTATGGAGCACAACATCCATTGCTGCCACAAGCCCACAGATGTTAAGGTGGTCTAGTGTTATGGTGAGAAGGTACATGGGATGTCTTAACAATGTGTGGAGTCCCCAAGAAATGTGTCAGATATTGATAGAAAACATCTATAACAATTTCCAAGTGCTGTTACTGTGGCTAGGAAACTGACAATGATTTAAATCGACAGTCAGGATGAGACAACGATGTATGTTATCACTTGATTTATTTAACCAAGGACTGGAAACAGTAATGTGGCAGGATTTTTAAAAATCTTAGATAGGCTGAAAACATTGACCTCATAGCAACAACAGATTGTAGTGATGAACTAAAAAAATGTTCTATTCTACCACATATATTTGGATTACAGATTAACATAAAGACAAGGTCATTTAATTTGGAAATTTGAGGAAGATGTAGAATTACAATTGGTGAGCATGCAGTTGAATAGGTGGGAAGGTTTGTATAACTTGGTGGGTTAATGCAAGAGAATAGGAGTTATGTAGAAGGCATCAAACGAAGCACTGAACTTGTTCCTGCTGATTTTGGAAGATTAAACAAGGTGTGGAAGGCTAAAGATATTTCAGTAAAAACAAAGGCTAGAGTTTATGAAGAAATGGTTATCCACATATCATACGTATCAGAATTCGAGAATATGAGAACATTTGTTGAGCAAAAGGTACCAACAGAGATGAGCTGGTTGACAGGAATACTGGGAGATCTAGGATGCAAAGAATTAATAATACAAACACAAAATATTGTGGATGTTGGAAATCTGAAACTACAGAAAATGCTGGAAACACTCAGCAAGCCTGGAAGCATCTGTGGGGGGAGGGACAGAGTTTATTGGGTGGAATAAAATGCCCCTTCAGAGACGAGGGAGGGCCCATGTGATCAGGCAAGAGGGTGTGGGGTGCAGATCCTGCCACCTTCCTGCCTCCTTCAGTTAAGTCCAGGCAGGAAGGCTTGTGGGCGGTTGTCCAGCCCACAGTCAATTGAGGCACTTAAGTGCCACTTCATCCTGCCTCCATTCAACCAGCAACAGGCAGGGAACTCACCATCCAGGGAGGCCACCCAGTACCTGCAGCCTTCTGGGAGGGGTTGGGGGAAAGGGGGAAAACAAAAGAGACCATCGTTCTCAGGCACTCTGTGCCTGATCATGGGACCCGGTATCAGGAAGTGCAGTGAGGGAGATGGACTGCGCAGGAAGCCATGCCCCTGCCCTTGCTGTTGACCCACCCTCCCCGCTACCATGGTCGGTACCCCCAAGAACCCCATCTTGCCCCATCTGCCTGACCCTGGAGAGTCCATCGCCAATTATAAATGGAGCCTACCCAGAGAATAAGGGCAGTAGCCATCACAACTGGCAGCACTGCCAGTACAGGAGAGCTACCAGCATCTGATTAGTTCTTGGGGGTGGAATATCCACCATAAAATGACCCCGGGGAGGCCAGCAGCCCCAGTAGCAGGGTTCCTGCTGCCAATTATGAACTTCTGTTGGGGCTCCAGGAGATTGGGTCAGCAGGAGTGCCACTAGATTTCTTAGCAGCTCCCCACCACCCATATTCAATTCCGCCTAACATTTCGGATTTGTGACCTTTCATCACGCCAGTGCTCCAAAAGGTATGAAGGCTCTCTCAGCAGTCCAGCAATCTATGCTCCAGAAGATTTCTTGGACTGCTGAGGCACTGCCCCCAGGGAGAGGCAGTTGCTCTGTGGTGAACAAACTTGTCGTCTTCTTTCAGAATGGCAGCATCTGCACGAGCAACACTGCCACTCCACCAGTACTGTTGCTGTTGCCTATCAGCCAGATAGCCCAAATTGCTGCCACCCATGCCAAGGTGGTGCAGTCTGAAGCCAGGCCCCATAAGGCCCAAAGTTGTTCGTGATCGCCCTGCAAGATCATCCTTAGCAGTGGGATGGTAAGGTGGGGAATTATGCAGCAGTGATAATGTAGAGATCAGATTTTAGGGGAAGCGAAGTTTGATCAACTGCTTACAGGAAACTGATGGGGCATCAAAACAGCACTAAATGCTGAGTGATATCACAATCTGCCCACTCTGCATGCTTGAGTACGCATATGCCACACCCTTACAAGTATGGCGTACCGCTCAGACTGCACAACAAGTAACAGAAGTGGTATAACCACTACTTATGCCTCCCTGGGCATTCATAGTGCTGATGTTGCCAGTGCCACAAAGTCAAATTTTGCAGCCAGTAACTCTGGCCTTTACTATTCTTTCATTTACAACCATGCATCACTTTGGATGTAGGATGTCTTCTGCCAGAAGTCACTTCTACTGGAATCAACTTTGATTTTTAGGATGGGAATAACTCTGGCATATCACTGCACATTGGAGTCGCTCACTCAAATCTCACCAACCCCTGTGCAGCCTTGTATTGCTGACATTCCTATCTGGTAGCTGGTCAGCCTATTAAACTGTCTGCTGGGCAGAAAATGGAATAACAGGACAAGGAGGTCCGACCGTTAACTTTGGCAGAACTTCCAAGTCTCTGGGAATTCAAGGCTTGCTGCCACCCACCCCGCACCACATCCACACGTCCACATTGGAGCCTTTATGTCACACATCCCAACGAAAGCAGTTCCAGACTTTCTGTCCGTCTGCTGAGTATATCGTTGTGTTGGGAGAAGAAATCATGGGAAGCTTGGCTTAGACTGCAGATGTACTGCCACTTTTATGTTGCTGCTAATGACTGCAAGTGATAGTGTAACTATGGAGCTGGTAGCATTCAGACTCTATAGCCTATTAATTTAGGAAAAGTGGGGAATTCAAGCCACTTCCAAGTTTAAAAGATGGCAGTATAACCCTGAACAAGATGAGGTACACAGCAGGAAGTCAGATGAACTGACCGAATACTGCATTTTCAAAATGTTGTATATTTTTACGGCTATTGTTCAATTTGTTCAGAAATGCTTCTTTAAATTTTCACTTTCAGTTCTTGCTTTCCATTACTGCATGTAGACTCTGATACATGGGTCAACACACCAACATCTATAGTAAGTACATATGCTGGGTCATGGAACTGGATTTATTCAATCATTCAAATAACTCAAAAATAAGGTGAGGACTTTGGACTGTAGTGGGAGTATTTGCAGCAGAATAAGGCCCCTAGTGTAATTACTATTCTTTAAAGGGAGTAACTAATGAGCTTAATCTAAAGGGAAGTCATGGCAGCAGACCTTGCACCCTTGATATGCTCCTCCTGCGCTATGTGGGAAGTCATGGACATGGAAGGTCATGGAAGTCAACAGTGTCCCTGGACCATAAGTGCAGGAAGTGTGTCCAGCTGCAGCTACTGGCTAACCGCATTTCCAAGCTGGAGCTGCGGTTGGATTCACTGTGGAGCATCTGCAATGCTGAGATTGTTGTGGACAGCATGTTCAGTGAGGTGGTCGCACCGCAGGTAAAGACCGAAGGGCTATAGTGATAGGGGATTCAACAGTAAGAGGAACAGACAAGCATTTCTGCAGCCGCATGAGACTCCAGGATGGTATGTTGCCTCCCTGATGCCAAGGTCAAGGATGTCTCAGAGAGGCTGCAGGGCATTCTGAAGGGGGACGGTGAACAGCCAGTGGTCATGGTACATATTGCTACCAACAACATAGGTAAAAAAAGAGATGAGGTCCTACAAGCTGAATGTAGGGAGTTAGGACTTAAATTAAAAAGTAGGACCTTAAAGGTAGTAATCTCAGGATTACTTCCAGTGCCACGTGCTAGTGAGAGTAGAAATAACAGAATATATCAGATGAATACATGGCTGAAGAAATGGTGCAGTGGAGAGGGATTCAGATTCCTGGGACATTGGGACCGGTTCTGGGGAAGGTGGGACCAGTACAAACAGGACAAAAGTGGAAGGCAAATAAAAAAAGGGAGTAACAAATGGGTTCATGGTGCAAAATAAAGCTAAGATGACTAACAAGGTTAAAAAGACAAGTCTAAAGACATTTAATGTGTGGAGCATTCGCAAAGTACGCCGTATGAGGAAAGATTGATTCGACTGGGCCTGTTTTCATTAGAGTTTAGAAGAATGAGAGGGGATCTGATTGAAACATACAAAATTCTAGCAGGGCTATACAGACTGGATGCAGGGAGGATGTTTCCCCTGCTTGGGGAGTCTAGAACCAGGGACCACAGTCTCAGGATACAGGGCAGGCCATTTAAGACTGAGATGAGGAAATATTTCTTCACTCCTGGGGAATTCTCTACCACAGAAGGCTGTGGAGTCCAGGTCACTGAGTGTATTCAAGAAAGAAATTGATAAATTTTTGGATATTTAAGCATGAAGGAGCATGGAGAGAAAGCGGAAATATGGCGTTGAGATAGAGGATCAGCCATGATCATATTGAATGGTAGAGCAGGCTCGCAGGGCTGAATGGCCTACTCCTGCTCCTAGTTTTTAACTCAAAAGTTCAACAAATTTAAGTTTCAGTACAACTGCAGTCAACATGACTGCTGAACATTCAAAACTACTTTGGATCAATAGCAGTCTGATCCTGGATCAAATGTAGCATACTGCAGACTTATTTGTCCTTGTCAGATAGCAGAGATGTTTGGAAATGTGCAGAGGAAGGGTAAAAATAATATTTAGTTTGTTTCACCTCAAAATAATATTTCCAAACATTTCCAAAAATGTTATTTCAGACTGGTTTTGATTTTTCACTTGTTTATAACAACTATCAGTAAAGTAGACAAATTAATCATAGGAACAAAGAACAAGTTAAAAAAGTTCTAACCTGATACGTTGCTAAAATATGAGAAAGAAGATTGCATCGACTTGCTCCAAGAAGGTCGACTTTCTGGCACACATCATTCTTTAGTTTGTCAAAGTGAATCTTTGTGTGGCGAACTTGGCCTTGGACCTTAAATTATGAAGAAATGACCTAATTATGCAGCGATTGAACACAGTTCTCGGAGCGAGAAGCACAAGTAAAAGGTGAAAATCAAAATATTTCACTATATGATTAAACTATTGTTTATCAAAACCAATTACACAGACTTATCAGGAGGTTTGTTCTTACAAACCAGGATCTCTGTTCACAATCAGATGTCAAACTTTGTTTGCTGTCTGAATACTGGAAGAATATCTGCATTCTACAAAGTGGCATTAGTTTAACAAATTTTATCCCTGTTCTCATTGGAAACTAATTTATAAGTTTATAACAGCTCAAATCTTTTTTTAAAAAACTACCCTTGGCAGAGTTCTTCGCTGGTTCCCACAAGCTTGTAATAAAGATTGATTGTACTACAGATTAGTGTTCATATAGCAGAGGGCAAAAAAAAGTCATTTCATGCCTTTATGACCTCTTTTGCACCAAAGACAACTCAATAATAGGGCAAGGGTTTATTCCTGAAACACCAACTGACTCGTGCTTTCTCAATGGATGTTGCCTTACCTACCCAATGTCTCCAATGTTTTCCATTTTTGTTTCAGATTAATAGCATTTGCAGTATTTTGTTTTTTGTTAAAATCATTTTATTAATTGGGTGTTTGTAGAGTTCAGGAAATAATCATTAAGTATATACAAAAGGAAATGCATGGGAAGGGAAAGAGCAGATTTAGAATAAAGCATAGACGAGGGGAACATTTTGCATTGGAACTCTCTTCCAAGTTGCCTGATTCTTGTGGCAAAATACTTTATGAAGCACCTAACACAACCTACAAAACACTTCACATTTGCTAGGATGGCTATAGTGTCTGAATGCCAGTTATAAACAAAAAGGCAGACCGACAATAAAAAGACCATAAGCAAGTGCTTTAATTACACTCAAGATCCTTATTTTAATGAAAACGACTATAAATTGCAGCATCTCTGAGACTGAAGGTTGGTGCACTGTGTGAATGATTAATCTTTTTGGCAATCATAAGAATTTCTAGATATTCTATGTTTAACCTGTTCACTTTGTTCCTCTGATCTAACAGTGATAGGTCCAGGAAGGCATAAATGGAAAGTTCAGGCTTCCCATGTGGGCACAGGTGTCCAATGGAAAGCATGATTGGAGACATTGTAAAGAAAATATTATTCTGCAGACAAGTTTAATTGGCTTCCTGTACATGTTGCAAATTTTTAATCTTTATCATGTTACAAATCTTAGTTCTAGTAATAAACCACATTTCAGTTGTGTTACAGACAGGGTCAGAAGAGAATTGAAATCCTTGTACCCTTTCCCTTGCTAACCATAATCAGTGGGCAGAATTTTGCCCTTGGTGGGGGTGTTTGGCAGGGGCAGGCGGGGACGGTCGGGAAGCTGACTGCAGCCCGTGATCGGGACCAGATCACGATTTCACGCTGGCAGACCCGAGCATCCACATCAGCGCTGCCTGTGCAGGGGGTGCGTGGGTGGGGCGGAGAGGATGAGTGGGCCAAGTGCGAACTTCGTGCATGCGCACAAGTGTGTGCATCATAATCTCCCTGAGGCACAGAGCTGCCTCAGGAAGATGAAGCGATTTTTTTTTTTAAAAATGAAGAAAATAAAAATGTCATAAAACATGTCCCCTCATGAGACTCTGTCTCATGAGCAGGGACATGTTATTAATTAAATTTTAAAACTTTTTTTTATTTTTATTTGCTCTTGGAAACCCCATGCCACCCGTGAATGAGGTTTCCAAGAAAACGCAAAGGCCGCTTGGCCTTTTCGCCTGCCCGCCAACCGTTAGGTTGGACGGGCAGCGAAAAATTTACATTAATTGATTATTTAATGGCCTTAACAGGCCTTTTATTTGTCGACAGGCCTGCTGCTGACTCTGGCGCGTGCCCACTGACCGAACTATCGCATAACTGCGTGTTGACGTTGGCACGCTCGGCAGACGTCAACGCACGTCATTTCACTTTCGAGTGGGTCAGACGCACGCCTGCCCACCAAGCGAAAATTTCCGCCCAGAGTGTTTTTTTGAAAAGGAAGGTGTGTGTGTTTCTTAGGCCCTGGAGTATGTACGGTTAACTTCAATAATAGCTACAAGCTTTCATGGGTTTAAATAAAGAGGATTACCTACTCACCTGAAAGTCCAAACGCTACCTCACTCACGCACACACTTGAGAAACGATACAGTTCAAGAGAATAGTGCACTTTTACAGGTTGCAAACAAAAGAATAGTTCATAGTTCATGTTTGGCTTGTCGTAGGAAGAACAGTTGCTGCGGGCTCATTGAAGGCAGTACTTTCACTTTAAAAGGGTAGTTAGGGTGGGTTCAATAGCTGGAGTTCTATATCAGGATTATTGCAGGACTCCCTCAAAAAAAAATATTCAGCAGGTGGATGTTAGTCACTTGTAGTTTTTCTTACCAGGAGATCAAGTTTCTTTACAGGTGGACTTAGAATAGTAATCAGGCTGGGAGACTTTTAAGGTGTAGCAGTCTTCAGGGTTAAAAAGGTATAGGTGTTACAGCCTTTTTTCACAGCTGTATTCTGCAGCGGGTGTTCTTTGAAGACTGCCTAGGTTCTCTTTGGCTCTTGGGATAATAGATTTGTTATCTGCACCCTGTTTCAGTCACATCATGGCTAGTTTCAATGCCTTCCATTGGCTTCAATCCATTATGTGTACAAAGTGATTGATACACAATGGTGAAATGATTGATAACCCATCAACATACCAGCTACGATTAGCTCACAGGAAGATCTTATTTGATATTCCACCCTCACAGCCCGCATGTCTGGCAGCCATTGTTTGCTAGGTCTCTTCCATTGAACGGTTAAGGATTGTCCCTTTGTACCTGAGGAAACCATTTGCATTTGAGAACTTCCCAGAAGCATTTTCAGACATGAGTTAATCCTTTGTCTGTGCAGAAATTGCACAAGACACCTGAGGCTAGACAGCCGTCTTAGCCACCTTGCTGGTGTCCATTTTTAAATAAAAGACAGTTCCAAAAATATATATATTTAATGCAATCCATGTTTAAAGATATGAATAGAATATGCCATCACTGGTCATGGCAGTAAAGAAAGCAAGGTGGCACCCAAAAAGATGTACATGAGATGGGCATATCCATGTACAATAGGCAGCTTATTATATGATAGTGGATTTCCTGTGCTGTTGCGCTAAGTTGCATAACTGCATTAGAAGGGATATGACTGCTAAAACATGTAATGTACAACTTTGCTGCTATGATAGGGCTGTGTCACTAAGTCCACAAGTCCAATAAAAGTGGAATTTGGTGAGTGAACTGTGCTGGGTGAAGTCAATGAATCAGGATTTAATTGCTCTTCCAAGCTGTAAATCAGCACCTAGGGTAAAAAGCCTAGCTTTTCCTATAGTTTTTTTCTAGTTTCTTTTTTCCTAGTTTAAAAATAAGTGCTAAGATAAATCATACGCGATAAACATTTTACCTCCTGCGTTGCTTAATGTATTTTCTGTTGATGTAATAGCTTCTGTGTACATTCTAAAGGCTTTCAGTCTTTTAAAAAAAAACTACTGGATTAAATTTGTACCTGAGCCACTCAACTGGGGAAAACCTAAGGAGAATTAACTTGTCTACGATTAAGTGTACAGAAAATAGTGCAGCACCAAAGATAATTTTCTGTCTTTATGCTGCTTGTACAGAGCCTTAATGAGAAATTCAGTTGCATGTACATTCTATTGACAGGCGAGGCTCTCTACTGACAGTAGAAAGTTGATAAATTACCTCGGAGATATGATGTGCCAGTCATAAGTACGCACATACATATCTTTTTCATTATATCAATTTATAGATACAGGTTACACAATGGCAAAGTAATTCAAGGAGTTTTATGCTTATGTTAGAGATTTGAATTAAAGTTACTTATAAATTGTTGCTTAAGTACCGGTTCTAATGCCATCAGAAAAAGTAGAGCATATCATTAGGGGTGCTAGGGAATGAGGAAATGAGAGAAGCTCAAAGTAAACATGTCCAAGTTCAATTTAGACAAAATTAGTTCATCTGCTGTCTAACTTTCCAGTATTAATGAGGATGACCATGGAAAAGTCACCATTCAGGCCATTCCCCTCAGCTGGACAAAGTTATTATTTTTAAGAAATACACTGGTAAGCCACCCACAATGGTGGAGAACTTTGAAACAGAAACAACTTGTACAGACAATATCTCAAATAATTTGTCCTTTCTCAAAACATTCAACATTCAAAACTAGAAGTGTTTGTACTGTTTCAATTCAGTCAAAATATTTTTACAAAGCAGATTTAAACATGACAAGACAAAGGACCACATATTTATTATGATCAGTTTTGGGTGATAAATTGATGGTGCGTTTCCAGTGCATGTTGAACGGAGCCCCAAGGCTGCACAGAAATTTGGCCTCGGGCCTCACTGTAATTAGTGGTGAGCTTCCAGAGCCCATTATGCTTCTAGAGCTAGTTAGCCCTTTGACTGGGAGAAGTGTGGATTCTAATCCTTTGCCAGCAGTGACCCTCACGTAAGTGCAAAACAAAAACAGAATTACCTGGAAAAACTCAGCAGGTCTGGCAGCATCGGCGGAGAAGAAAAGAGTTGACGTTTCGAGTCCTCATGACCCTTCAGCAGAACTGAGTAAAGTTAGGAGAGGGGTGAAATATAAGCTGGTTTAAGGTGGGGGGTGGGGTGGGGGAAGAGAAGTTGGTGGGGCGGGGGTGGGGGGGGAGTAGTAGGGACAAGCAAGCAGTGATAGGAGCAGATAATCAAAAGATGTCACAGACAAAGGAACAAAGACGTGTTAAAGGTGGTGATATTATCTAAGAGAATGTGCTAATTAAGAATGGATGGCAGGACACTCAAGGTACAGCTCTAGTCAGGGTGGGGTGGAAAGACTGACAGGGCATTACAGGTATAGATTTAAAAATAATGGAAATAGGTGGGAAAAGAAAAATCTATATAAATTATTGGAAAAAACAAAAGGGAGGGGGAAGAAATGGAAAGGGGGTGGGGATGGACGAGGGAGTTCAAGATCTAAAGTTGTTGAACTCAATATTCAGTCCGGAAGGCTGTAAAGTGCCTAGTCGGAAGATGAGGTGCTGTTCCTCCAGTTTGCGTTGGGCTTCACTGGAACAATGCAGCAAGCCAAGGACAGACATGTGGGCAAGAGAGCAGGGTGGAGTGTTAAAATGGCAAGCGACAGGGAGGTTTGGGTCTTTCTTGCGGACAGACCGCAGGTGTTCTGCAAAGCGGTCGCCCAGTTTACGTTTGGTCTCTCCAATGTAGAGGAGACCGCATTGGGAGCAACGAATGCATTAGACTAAGTTAGGGCAAATGCAAGTGAAACGCTGCTTCACTTGAAAGGAGTGTTTGGGCCCTTGGACGGTGAGGAGTCTACTGCATTCGTTGCTCCCAATGTGGTCTCCTCTACATTGGAGAGATGAAACGTAAACTGGGCGACCGCTTTGCAGAACACCTGCGGTCTGTCCGCAAGAAAGACCCAAACCTCCCTGTCGCTTGCCATTTTAACACTTCACCCTGCTCTCTTGCCCACATGTCTGTCCTTGGCTTGCTGCATTGTTCCAGTGAAGCCCAACGCAAACTGGAGGAACAGCACCTCATCTTCCGACTAGGCACTTTACAGCCTTCCGGACTAGAGCTGTACCTTGAGTGTCCTGCCATCCATTCTTAATTAGCACATTCTCTTAGATAATATCACCACCTTTAACACGTCTTTGTTCCTTTGTCTGTGACATCTTTTGATTATCTGCTCCTATCACTGCTTGCTTGTCCCTACTACCACCCCCCACCCCCAACTTCTCTCCCCCCACCCCACCCCCCACCTTAAACCAGCTTATATTTCACCCCTCTCCTAACTTTACTCAGTTCTGCTGAAGGGTCATGAGGACTCGAAACGTCAACTCTTTTCTTCTCCGCCGATGCTGCCAGACCTGCTGAGTTTTTCCAGGTAATTCTGTTTTTGTTTTGGATTTCCAGTATCCACAGTAGTTTTTTGTTTTTATCTCATGTAAGTGCAGTCTGACACAAGTCATCTCAGGATCTCCACTCCATTCTTCATATGCACAAAGCCAAGAAACCATCTTCTAATAAGCCAGGAATTTAAGGCATACCATGCGATTGCAGACTTGTCTATATTGGGGAAATAGGCTGCAGTCCACACACTAGTCTCAAGGAAAATCAAACATACTTCAAACACAGTGAATGGGACAAGTGAGCTATTGTCAAACATGTTCAACTTAATGACCACCACATCCAATGGTCCAGGACTAAATTTATACACTACGTACTGACATTAAAGACAAGTCAGTGAGGTTATGGAGATCTACCAACACCAAACTGTCCCCGCCGACAGCGGCCTTCTCATCAGTGACACCTGGCTACCCGTACTCAAGAAACACATTATCACCCATCCTACTGTCACCCAATCAGCAGTAAGAATATTAATATGTACTGACCAATTACAAACACAATAGCCTGACCAATCAGCAGTAAGATCCTGCTCATATTCCCATCCCCCACTATATGTATCTACTTTCACTTATTCCATTCATTCCTCCATACAATGGGCGGAGTATACTGCCTGAAATGTTGAGGCCTATCAGTTCTTCCAATTAACTTTTTTAAGGTAACAACTACTCTTTTCTAAGCAAACTTTTACATGATATAACTGTAAATTTGTCTTCCTCAATATGTCTTTGCAAATCAATGACACCCTATAAAAATACTGGTATTCAACTATGGTGTATGTTATTAAACTGCAATGTAATAAATAAACAAATTGGCACATTCTTGGGAAATCAACTGCGTGCAAATCAATTGCTACTACCCTTGTTAAAATTGTACCAGCAGTTACGTTAAAAAGTAGTCTCTCCCTTATACTCTGTGCCTTATATAACAGTCTTTTCATTCCCAAGTCAATGACCCCTTCACTCAGAAGCCTATGGTATGTGTGCAAATAAAAATGAAAGCCTCTAGGTTTACACAGAAAATATTAGATTTTTCTTCTTACTTTGAACAAAAATCCCTTTTTTACATGGGAGGTTTATCAATTAACCTAATGTAAAATGCACTATATAGATGCCAACTAAATGCTATTTCTGTCGACTTCAGTTGGTAATAAGATTTAACGTTCTTTCCACCTTCCTGAGTTAGGATACTTCAAACTGACCTGATATTTAGGCCATGGTTTACACTTCATTCTTAATTGTGTATAAATGTTGACATTGCTGTGCTCCCAAATTGTATGCATCTCTTTTATTCAGGAAAAATTATGTAAAATAAAGATGCTATCAAAATACTCATGGCAAGTACAGGATAAATAAATGTTTTAGCTTTTGGTTCTACACGTGGCTTAAAAACTGGAAGGTGCTTGGTTAAAAAACAACTGCAGGATAAAGCAGGATTCACAAAGTGGTTTTGTTTTTCTACCAAAAGTAACTTGAACAGCAAGACAGAAGGAAAACATATCAAGTAGAATTAAGGATGCAACTGTCTCGTCAATGCAAGTTCATCTACAAATACATGCTAATAGTTTTTAAAAGATGCGAAAGAAACAGATGAAGTGCATTTCAGTCAGCCAGCAGTAGATTTTACAGTACTACAGTTGTACCCCGACTTTATTTCTTTCACTTTCACATCAAGCTTTTTAGTACAGAACTTGAATATTGCTGGAGAGACATGTTGCCAAAGCTTTTTGTCTTGCACTCATCAGATCAAACGCAAAAATACCAAATTTCAAACAATCGGAACAATTTATACTACAGGAAAAAAGGGTGCTGATTGGTTGGCAAGTTGACTCTGATTGTCTGAGATGTTGCCATGGAGAAAGCAATGGGGAACTATGGGCTCCCCAAGCTCTCGGGTAATTAAAAAAGGCAGAAGGCTTGAATATATTCCTTTTTTATGCAAAGAACGGGTCCCTGTGCACGAATGTATTTTGCCTCCGACAACCGTAAATGAGCCACATTAAGAACTCAACTGATCATCTTAAATTGGTTGTTAGTGTAGCTACTAGCGTATTCAGGATTGTTGAGCAAGTGCTGCTCAATTGCAGAATCACATCTAACAGTATTTTTTACTGAGTAAGGTCAACGAAAAATTCCCATGATGCTATTCAAAGAAGAGCAGGCCAATTTTCCTGTTGTCCAGGACAACATTTATCCTTCAACAAAATTCGCAAATAAATTTGCTGGTCAATTATCTCATTGTTGTTTTTGGGGTCTGGCCGTGCACAGAATGACCACCATGTTTGCCTATATTACAACTGTGTCTAGGCTTCAAAAGGTAGCTTATTGCTGTGAAACGCCTTGCAATGTTCTGAGGATGTGTAAGGTGATGACATGTGCAAGCTTTAAATTTCTTTCTTTATGTCACTCGTACAAAGATATAGGCACAAGAGAAATCCAGCAAACTAGCAACTAGATTCCATTAATATACCAAAGTACAAAGCAAAGGTGGAAAATTCTATTTTCTAGCTAACCAATTACAAATTACTTTTTTTAGGCTTGTTAAGCTTGATAAGTTGATAAAATTACCAAGTTATTTATATAGCCATTTGATCTGCACGGGGGTGCTGTGTTTGGCTGCAGTAGAGAGCTTCAGTTGGAGATTGGTGACTGAGGGAGTTTAAGGGTCAAATTAAGGGTTAAATTCTATCTAAAGCCTAGTCTTTCTTTAATTTAGCAGTTAACTAAAAGTTGCTGTTCGGGTTGGAAAAAGGTGAGTTGTAGACTAGAAAGGAGAGGCCAACAAGAGTGGTATAAAAGGGCATGAAAACCTGAGGCCGAGACCAGAGAGGAGGGGCGTACCCCCAGGACCTTCGGGCGGTGGAATTCAAAGTGACATCACGATTCAAAAAGTGACGTGGTACAGGGGAGGCAGCTGATTGGTAAGTAGGGTCAGATGAGTCCTTCTACTTTTTCTACTAATTAAACTGCTGCAGTCCATTAACTTAAACAAAATAAGGTGAGGACTTTGGACTGTAGTAGTAGTGTTTGGAGTGGAATAAGGCCTCTAGCGTAATTAGTATTATTTAAAGGGAGTAACTAATGAACTTAATCTAAAGGGAAGTCATGACAGCAGAGCTTGCACCCTTCCTCCTGCGCTATGTGGGAAGTCATGGACACTTCCAGTGACTCTGGACCATGTGTGCAGGAAATATGTCCAGCTGCAGCTACTGGCTAACTGCATTTTGGAGCTGGAGCTGTGGGTGGATTCACTGTAGAGCTTCTGCAATGCTGAGATTGTCGTGGACAGCACATTCAGTGAGGTGGTCACACCGCAGGTAAAGACTGAACATGCAGAAAGGGGATGGGTGACCACCAGCCAGAATAGAGGAAGTCAGGTAGTGCAGGAGTCCCCTGTAGTCATCCCCCTCACTAACAGATATACCGATTTGGATCCTGTTGGGGTCTGATGACTCCTTAGGGGAAAGCGTCAGGAGCCAGGTCCATGGCACCACGGATGGCTCTGCTGCACAAGAGGGGAGGGAGAAGAGTGGCAGGGGATTCCTACAGATAAGGGGAACAGATAGGCGTTTCTGCGGCTGCAAAAGAGACTCCAGGATGGTATATTGCCTCCCTGGTGCTAGGGTCAAGGATGTCTCAGAGAGGATGCAGGGCAGTCTGAAGGGGGAGGGTGAACAGCCAGTGGTCATGGTACATATTGCTACCAACGACATAGGTAAAAAAAAGAGATGAGGTCCTACAAGCTGAATGTAGGGAGTTAGGACTTAAAAATTAGGACCACAAAGGTAGTAATCTCAGGATTACGACCAGTGCCATATGCTAGCGAGAGTAGAAATAACAGGATATGTTGGATGAATACGTGGCTGAAGAAATGGTGTACAGGGGAGGGATTCAGATTCCTGGGACATTGGGACCGGATCTGGGGAAGGTGGGACCAGTACAAACAGAACGGGTTGCATCTGGGCAGGATGGTGACCAGTGTCCTCAGTGGGGGAGGTGGGGGGAGGGGTGGTGTTTGCTAGTGGGGTTGGGGAGGGTTTAAACTAGAATGGCATAGGGATGGGAACCTAAGCAGTGAGACAGAGGAGGGGGAAACAAGGATAGAAATGAATGACAGAAAAGTAAGAAGCAATAGTGGAAGGCAGAAAAAACAAGGGCGAAAAACAAATGGGGTCATAGTGCAAAATAAAGCTAAGATAACTAACAAGGTTAAAAAGAAAAGTCTAAAGGCATTGTATCCTAATGTGCAGAGCATTTTCAATAAGTTAGATTAATTAACAGCGCAAGTAGATATAAACGGTTATAATATAGTTGCAATTAAGGAGACATCGATGTAGGGTGACCAAGATGGGAACTGAACATCCAGGGCTATTCAATATTTAGGAAGGGTAGACAAATAGGGAAAGGAGGTGGGGTAGCACTGTTAGTAAAGGACAAAATCAATGGAATAGTGAGGACGGAACTTGGGTCGGAAAATCATGGATGTGAAATCTGTTTGGGTGGAGATAAGAATCACCAAGGGACTGATGGGGGTTGTCTATAGGCCCCCAAACAGTAACGGAGATGTAATGGAAGGCATTAAGCAGGAAATTAGAGACGCATGCAATAAGTGCACAATTGTAATCATGGGTGACTTTAATCTACATATAGATTGGTCAAACCAAACTAGCAATAATGCTGTGGAGGAGGATTTCCTGGAGTGTTGGTTTTTTACGTGATGGGTTTTTAGGCCAATATGTTGGTTGAGGAACCAACTAGAGAGCAGAATATCCTAGACTAGGTATTGTGCAATGAGAAAGGATTAATTAACAACCATGTTGTGCGGGGTCCCTTGGGGAAGAGCGACCATAAAATGATAGAATTGTTCATTAAGGTGGAGAGTGAAGAAGTTGAATCCAAAACTAGGGGCCTGAATCTAAGCCAAGGGAACTATGAGGGTATGAAGTGCGAGTTGGCAATTATGGATTGGGGAACCTTACTAAAAGGGTTGACAGCAGATAGGCAATGGCTAATATTTAAGAAACGGGAGTCTGAATTACAACAATTATTCATTCTTGTCTGGCGCAAAAATAAACAGGAAAGGTGGCAGGAAACAAGGGATAGTATTAGATCCAAAGAGGAGACATATAAAATTGCCAGAAAAAACAGCAAGCATGAGGATTAGGAGCAGTTCAGAATTCAGCAAAAGTGGACAAAGAAATTGATCAAGAAGGGGAAAATGGAATATGAGAGTAAATTTGCAGGGAACATAAAAACTGACTGTAAAAGCTTCTATAAATATGTGAAGAGAAAAAGATAAGCAAAGACAAATGTAGATCCCTTACAGTCAGAAATGGGGAAATTATAATGGGGAACAAAGAAATGGCAGAAGAATTGAACACATATTTTGGTTCTGTCTTCACCAAGAGGACACAAATAATTTCCCAGAAATGTTAGGGAACCAAGGGTCTAGTGAGAGGGAGGAATTGAAGAAAATCAGTATTAGTAAAAAAAATGGTGCTAGAGAAATTAATGGAGTTAAAGGCTGAAAAATCCCCAGGTCCTGATAATCTACATCCCAGAGTACTAAAGAAAGTGGCCCTGGAAATATTGGATGTATTGGTGGTCATTTTCCAAAATTCTATAGACTCTGGAGCAGTTCCTACAGATTGGAGGGTGGCAAATGTAACCCCACTATTTAAAAAGGAGGAAGAGAAAAAAAACAGAGAATTACAGGCCAGTTAGCCTAACACGAGTAGTGGGGAAAATGCTAGAGTCTATTATAAAAGACATGGTAACAGAACACTTGGAAAGCATTAACGGGATTAGACAAAGTCAGCATGGGTTTATGAAAGGGAAATCATGCTTAACTAGTGTACTGGAGTTTTTTTAGGAAGTAACTAGTAGAATAGATAAGGGAGAACCAATGGATGTGGTGCATTTGGATTTCAAGAAGGCTTTTGATAAGGTCCCACATAAGAGGCTAGTGGGCAAAATTAAAGCGCATGGGATTGGGATAATATACTGGCATGGGTGGAGAATTGGTTGACAGACCGAAAACAGAGTGTGGGAATAAATGGGTCTTTTTCCAGGTGGCAGCGGTGACTAGTAGTGTACCACAGGGATCAGCACTTAGGCCTCAGCTATTCACGATATATATAAATGACTTGGATGAGGGAACCAAATGCAATATTTCCAAGTTTGCTGATGACACAAAACTGGGTGGGGTTGTGAGTTGTAAGGAGGATACAAGGAGGCTTCAGGGCGATTTAGACAAGTTGTGTGTGGGGGCAAACACATAGCAGGTGCAGTATAACATGGATAAATGTGAAGTTATAAGCTTCGGTGTGAAAAACAGAAAGGCAGGGTATTATTTAAATGGTGATATATTGGGAAATGGGTATGTACAAAGGGATCTGGATGCCCTTGTATACCAGTCAATGAAAGTAAACAGGCAGATACAGCAAGCAATTAGGAAGGCAAATGTTATGTTGCCTTTCATTACAAGAGGATTTGAGTTCAGAAGTAGGGATGTCTTACTGTAGTTATACAAGGCCTTGGTGAGACCACACCTGGAGTATTGCATGCAGTTTTTGTCTCCCTACCTAAGGAAGGATATACTTGCCATAGAGGGAGTGCTGTGATGTTTCACGAGGCTGATGCTGGGGATAGCCGGACTGTCATACGAGAAAAGATTGGTTCGACTGGCCTGTATTCACTAGATTTAAGAAGAATGAGAGGGGATCTGATTGAAACGTATAAAATTCTAACAGGGCTAGACAGTCTAGATGCAGGGGGGATGTTTCCCATGGTTGGGGAGTCTAGAACCAGGGGCCACAGTCTCAGGATATAGGGCAGGCCATTTAGGACTGAGATGAGGAAAAATTTCTTCACTTGAATGGCGAAGCAGGCTCAAAGGGCCCAATAGCCTACTCATGCTCCTAGTTTCTATGGTCGTATAGAACTTGAGTATTGTTGAAAAAAAGAGACATGCTGTCAAAGTTTTTCATCTTGCTCTCATCAGGACAGATTTGCAAGCATACCAACTGTAAAGGGAGCAACAAGTTATACTGCATGAGAAGAGTGTGCTGATTGGTTGGTAAGTGGACTCTGATTGGTAGAGGCGTCATGATGCAAAATTCACCAGGGAACAATTAACTGCCAAGCTTTTATTTAAAATTCAAATCAGGCAGGTAGACTCTGATTGGTCAAGGCAATGCCATGGGGAACCAGGGAATGGCTGTCCCCCAAGCTTTTGTTTTGTTGAAAAAAAGCGCAATGGGTGGGCATGCTCCTTCTGTGCGCAAAGGAAAGGGCTATGTGTGAGAATATGTGTAGCTTCTAGCACGTGTGAGCCACACTACGAACCCAACTGATAACCTTAAATTGATTGCCAGTGTAATTCTTAGCATAATAAGGATTATTAAGGGCAGTGGATGTTATCTACATGGATTTAAGTAAGGCCTTCGACAAAGTCCCTCATGGCAGACTGGTACAGAAGGTAAAGTCGCACGGGATCAGAGGTGAGCTGGCAAGATGGATGCAGAATTGGCTTGGTCATAGAAGACAGAGGGTAGCAGTGGAAGGGTGCTTTTCTTAATGGAGAGCTGTGACTAGTGGTGTTCTGCAGGGATCAGTGCTGGGACCTTTGCTGTTTGTAGTATACGTAAATGATTTGGAGGAAAATGTAACTGGGCTAATTAGTAAGTTTGCAGACGACACTAAGGTTGGAGGAGTTGCAGATAGTGAAGAGGATTATCAAAGGATACAATGGGATATAGATCAGTTGGAGACTTGGGCAGAGAAATGGCAGATGGAGTTTAATCCGGACAAATGTGAGGTAATGCATTTTGGAAGGTCTAATACAGGTAGGAATTATACAGTAAATGGCAGAACCCTTAAGTGCATCGACGGGCAGAGGGATCTGGGTGTACAGGTCCACAGGTCACTGAAAGTGGCAACGCAGGTGGATAAGGTAGTCAGGAAGGCATATGGCATGCTCGCCTTCATCGGCAGGGGTATTGAGTATAAAAGCTGGGAAGTCATGCTGCAGCTGTATAGAACCTTGGTTAGGCCACACTTGGAATATTGCGTGCAATTCTGGTCGCCACATTACCAGAAGGATATGGAGGCGTTGGAGAGGGTGCAGAGGAGGTTTACCAGGATGCTGCCTGGTCTGGAGGTTATTAGCTATGAGGAGAGGTTGGAGAAACTCGGATTGTTCTCACTAGAGCTACGGAGATTGAGGGGCGACTTGATAGAAGATTACAAAATTATGAGTGGCATGGAGAGAGTAGATAGTCAGAAGCTTTTTCCCTGGGTGGAAGAGTCAATTACTAGGGGACATAGATTTAAGGTGAGAGGAGAAAACTTTAGAGGAGATGTGCGGGGCAAGTTATTTTATGCAGAGGGTAGTGAGTGTCTGGAATTTGCTGCCTGAGGAGGTGGAAGCAGTATGATAGTGGTGTTTAAAAGGCAGCTTGACAAATACATGAATAGGATGGGAATAGAGGGATACGGATCCCGGAAGTGCAAAATGTTTTAGTTTGACAGGCAATATGATCAGCGCAGGCTTGGAAGGCTGAAGGGTCTGTTCCTGTGCTGTACTTTTCTTTGTTCTTTGATTATATAGCAAGTGCTGTCCAATTGCAGGATCACATGTTGGACACGGTGTTTTAAGTGTTGCAAGCACAGGCTGGTTGTGTACGGTCTATGCTTTGCCTATTGCAAAACGCTGAAGGGATGTGCTGCTTGATATGATCCACCGCCAGTCATTGGGATGTATGGCCGCCATACTTAGCGTCACACTGGCACTGAAATTCCTATATCACATTACTCATTTGTGTGGTAAGCAGAACATCTTTTTGGCTTGACAGCAGCATCCTGTCAGTGGAGAATACTACTTGTGTTGCTACTGGTGGAGCTGATTAAGGTCTGTAAGGAAATTCTTACATACAGCTGTGAATTCAAATATAGCAAACGTATCACCAATGTATCGGAAATATGCAGGTGGTTTGGTGCCTTTCCATCATAGACACATTTCTCATGGAAACCGACAAAAATGTTTCCCAGACCTGAGCCTAGAGGGGATCCCATGGCAACACCATTTATTTGGGCATAAATGATGTCATTAAAACAGAATTCAACTGCACGAGTTGCTGAGTTTATGGGCAGAATTTTGCCCTCGTCGTGTGGCTGCGGCGGGCAGAACCAGGAGCAGTCTGGAAGCCGATCGGGCCCCGACTGCGATTTCACGTTGGCTGGCCAATTAGCAGCCATCCAGCGTGAAATGCATGCTGCAGCGGGGTGGGGTCAGGAGGATCACAAGTGCTGAAGTTCATGGGTGCGCGCAGTAAAAGCTCCCTGAGGCACAGAGCTGCCTCAGGGAGCTGAAGATTTTCAGCACTCAAAATAAAGAAATGAAAAATAATGAAAACGCCCCCTCATATGACGCTGTCACATGCAGAGACATGTTAAATAGGAGTGCAAAAAGTTTTTATTGTTTTTTTAATCACTGGTCGTGGATGAGGTTTCGCCAAAAATGCAAAGGCTGCTTGGATGCTGAACGGTTGGACAGGCAGCGAAAAATTGATTGTACTCAATTAATTGATTGAGGGCTGTAATAGACTGCTTAATTATCGGCAGGCACGCTGCCGACTACTGCGCCCGCCGACTGAAATAACGCGTGAGTGCGCGACGACTTCAAGACGCAATGTCATCATGTGTCATTTTACTCTCGAGCGTGTTGGGTGCAAGCCCACATGCCGAGCGAAAAATTCTGGCCCATAAGTTCAATAAATACGGATTCAGACAATGGCAGCACATCTATATTGCCATGATGTAGTGGCACGGTGCACATGTCTATGGCTTCGTTGAGCAGTACATCAGTGAATAGGCTGACATTGTTGAACAAGCAAATGGACAAGGCCTTGCTATCGATATGCAAGTCTTGTATGGTCTTCACAAAGGTGAAGGAATCCTTCACCGTGTATGTGGAAAATTTGCTCAGAACGAGCAATTCGCCCAACCATTTGGATAATTCATGTTGTGCGGAACCAGTCATAGATAAGATAGGGCATAAAGGGACATCACTTTTATGTGATTTGCGCAGTCCATACATACGCAGACACAGTGACCCATGAGGATGAATCCTTTCATATGTACCACCCGGCTGCTTGTTACTCTTACGTAAGTCCAACAAGTGTTTTTGTAACTTGTTTTTGAGCAGGGCTGTCCAGTCATGCTGAGTGGCAGGTCTAATGGATACGAATTTGGACCCGCCCTTAAGAATGGCGTGCAAGCTGTTGATATCGTTACACTTGTTAAGGATGACTATTCAAGTTTCTTTGTCGGGTTTACAGATATGTCTGGGTTGGCCTTGAGGCCTTACAAAACTACCAGATGTTTTTGTTGCATGTGAAAATCAGCCAAAGCATTCAATATCACACAATATACGTACACTAGATCAGTTAGGCGCACTTTCAAGGATTCAGCATCTTCAGTAGATGCTGGTTTGTGGTGGAATAGCTGGGAGTAGAGACATTTGAACCTCTTTCCATTTGATGTGGGATGAAGGCACACCACAATTGAAGCTATACGCAAGAACAAACTCCTTAATTTCAGACAGTATGTGGTTAGAGAGATTTACTACATGTTTGGCAGTGTCATTAAATGTGATGCCAAACCACTTAAGTGCATTTACAGTGTGGGCGTGTTTCAAGCGGGTGTTGTTTATGGTTGGATCATCTATTGAGGCAACATAGCGGCACAAACAGGTGAAATCGAAAAATGAAAGAAATTTGCGCACCATAGACCAAGTGCAGTGTAAATTAGTAACCCTACTACCAATTGCTTCAATCTCATCCTGCATAAACGCTTGTTCAATCGTGGGACTGTGTCTCATTTTAGCATTATCAATTGGCAGACAGCCATTCCCTCATTCATTCCCCATGGCAATGCCTTGACCAATCAGTGCCGACCTGCCTGGTTTGAATTTAAACAAAAGCTTTGCAGTTGACAGTAACTTGGTGCATTCTCCATGGCAATGTCTATATCAATCAGCACTCTTTTCATACCATATAAATTGTTGTTCCTTTTACAATTGGTATTCTTGTGAATCTGTCCTGATGAGTGCAAGACTTAAAGCTTCAACAGCATGTCTCTTTTTCAGCAATACTCAATTTATTTATTTGAAAGTAACAATTAGTCGAACCTCCACCTCCAAACATTCATTAGCTTTCTGCTTCTTGTTGCATTAGATCCTCTGTGAACTGTTGCTGATTGGGTAAATCTCACTGGCCATTTCTATGCCTATATTAATCTTATTAAGCTGAAATTCAGCTATGCATTGATAAGAAAAAACTGAATTTTTGATCAACTTTTGAAACTTTTTCCAGTATTGTTCCTGTGCATAACATATGGGGATTCCCAAATTTGTCTTGGATTTCTGCACCTCTTCCACCACTGTTGCAGTAGACAAGTGGGGAAAACCCCACAACAAATCACCCCGGAGTCTCATTTCACTAGAAGATAATTATTGCATCTTTTAAGGAAAATTAGCTAAATACTTGAAGTAGATGAAGATACAGGGGAAGTGAAGAGAGAAGTAGGTGGTGGGATTATTTCTGGGTTGTTCCAGCAACAGACAAGATGGACCCAAATGGCCTCCAATTGTGTTGGAAACTGCTATGGTACTATGTAGGCCAAGAAGAAAAAACGATAGTTCTAAAGATAGCTCATTCCATTTTTCCATTTAATTATGCATTTTCAATCAAGATTTAATTTTGCCAGTTGAAAAATCATTTTGTTTCCTTCACCTTGCATATCTTGCCAGGACAGTAATTAAATGCAAACAAATTATACAGTGGTTTTACTTATTTAAAAAGTCGAATTTCAATGCTTCCTCCTTGAAAGATTCCAATAATTTTTATGAGAATTCCATTCCAGATAGATAGTGCAATAATTCCAAAATCAAAGCACTTTGTTGGCATTGAATCAATGCCATTTTTAAAAACAGCACATTGTATGGGTGCACTGGCTCACATCTCAGCTGGAGAAAGAACTACAGAAGAGAGGAAAGAGAAGAAATAATAACAAAAGAACCAAAATGGCACACGAAAGCAGGCAAACTGTTTTGTAGTTCTCATACTTCTTGCTTTCATGTGTGCAAGGTTATTGTGGAAAATCTATGAGAAAATACAGGAGGGGGTTGTGGGGCAGATTGCAGGAGGAGAAAGTATCATCTGCAGGAACAGGAAGATGATGGCCCTGGAGTACATGAACTGTAAACTGGCCTAGATTTTAAATTTTACTTTAGTAGGATTTAGTGTGCTTGCTTAACTTGAGCATTTTATCTCAAAGGCTTGTATTCTGCAACAAACTAACTAGGTCAATTTACCTTTTTATACTAACGTGATCAGAAAAGATGATGTTGCTAACCTTTTACAGCAAGTTAATTTAATATAGTACTGTGAAGTAGTCACTGACTAGCAGCAGATGATTGCATTAGAAAAAAGTACCTCAATTACCCTGTAATTGAAGGACAGGTAATTAATAGTTAATAAGAGTCAGGTTATACTTATTTCTGTATTTCCTGCTAATATTCCTATGTCAGCATTAAAGTTTGAAACTTAAAAAATGCTATAACAGAAGCTATGAGAAAGGAATCTACACTATCCATTATTGGCTTCTATCAGAACACACCAACTTCGACTGGCCCAGTGCTGGTCAAATGAATAGGACACTTGTGAAGTATTAAGATAAAGAATACATCTTGAAATAATCCATTGTCTTATGTTTAAGGCAATATGTGCAAATGGCCAGATCTAATGAAATTAACCCTTACAACATTATCAACCAACTGGTTAACAACAACCATCGTGTGCTAAGGTGAGGTGATGCTAGAATTAGGTATAAAAGAGCATTTCAGGGACACACTGAGGAGGAAACTGGTTTGATCATTGGGGCAGAAGGAGTTCCTGTCAGCATGGTGATCAGTAGTGAAGCACTGGGCCCAGCAACAGAGGCATAATTCCTGTGGGTGAGAAGGTCAAGGTTGTTTTCTGCTTCTTCTTAATTGACCATCCATTTGAAGGCATGAAGTCTGTAGTGTTCGGTTGAAAAGTATACTTTTGTTATCTTTCATTAGTTACTGTCAAGAAATACATACCTAACCTCATCATCAGGAGGGGGGTGGGGGGAGTACTACTCCAAGCATGCCTTGGGAGTTTCGCGCATGCACAGTCCAGCGTTTTGAAGTTCTTTGGACCAAGGATGGGCCCAATGCGCCTGCACAAAAAGAAAAAAAGCACAAAAGCTAGATCATGTGACCAGAGAAAGGAGCGCCAAAGTCAAGACAAATCCCAGACAGGGGACAGGGAGAACTCCCAAAGGGAGAGGGGACCAGGGGGTTCCAGTTAAGAAGAATGGGAGCAGAGAAAGAGACTCCAAGCAGAAAAAGGGATGTGATTAGCAAACTTTGAGTGGTGAGGGCTTGGGAGAAGCCCTGGTGATCAAAGAGAACTTGGGAGAAGCCCTGAAGGTCTAAGAAGGCAGCAGAAGTGACTTTGTGCTACAGGCCATTGGAGCAAAGGTACCCCTTTGGAGCAGTAGTGTGTTGCTTGGTCTGGCTGAAGAGTTGAAGTTGTGCTTGAGAGTTGGTGCTGGAGTGCAGACTCAGGAATCCAGGGGAACCGAGTTTTGGGAGACAAAATTGAAACCCTATGTGGTGGGCCATTGTTGAGGCAGTTCGAGTTAGAACGACGTTTGACAAGGCAAAATCTTCGAAGGCAAAGACTGGAATCCCTCTTGAGAGAGACAGAGTTTTAACAGGATTGGTTGACTTAGTGTTTATTTGATGTTTGCGTGGGTTACTGAGAAATCCATGGGATCTGTTTTGGTCACATCTGCCATTTATTTTGCAATTTGGTATGTTCAACCACAGATTGCTGATTAATTTGCACGTAACTTATATTTACCCCGAATGTTAGAGTATGAGATAGATATTATAAATTGTTTTATCTTTCTGACCTGGTATTGTAAAGTTTATTTTTGTTCGTCGAGAACTTATGGAAACTTGTGGCTTAATTCTCTTATCAAGTGTCTTGAATCTCAAACTTTGTCTACTTTAAACAAAAGGTACTGGCCCCAAAACGAATTGTACTAAGAACTTGGAGGTTTGGTCCAGATTCATATCAATTAACTAAAGACTTATCAACTATTGTTAAGTGCATTGTTGTTCTCTTTTGATTATGTTCAATAAACTTTCACATTATTTGCTAATTCAATGTCTGAGCCTTTGCTCGATGGCTATATCTTGCCAAAGTAAATCAGTTTAAATGGTTAATTTGGGTTCCAGAAATTAGGTTTTATGCAACTAAATTAAATCAAGTCTAAATATATCAAAACCTTCTTCAGACCTACAGAACTAATTATTAAATCACACAAGAGGATAAAAAGGGCTCTTGCTGAATGCTTACCCCAAGTGCAAGAACTGAGTCACTCAAACTGCACAGGTACATGTGAAATATGTAGGTTCCAAATGTGTGTCATAAATCTCAAGTGTTTGTCTTTGGAGGTTCTGCTCAAATTATACATGTGCAGTAAAAAATAAAATGTCAATTATCATATAAATGGAAAGAAGTATATAATACCTTTTTGATGATTAACTTTAAGATGGCTGCCAAGGGGGGTCACCTGACTTTTGCAACTTCAAAGCCTGGCACGCTTTCTAGAAAGTTCCAAACTGGATTATAATGGGCAGGGGTCCCCCTTGAACGGACATGCATAAACAGCACTCTATGGAATTTCACAACTGCTATTGTCACGCCTTACTCAAACACAGGGACATTAACCTCCCAGACTCCAGGTCTGCCATGTAACAAAGGAGGGCAATTGAGACCGAGGGTGGAATTTTCCCATCCCACCCACAGTGGGTTTCCTGGCGGACGGGAGCGAAGAATCCAGCGGAAGAAAAAATAGTTGGAAATCCACCGGCGTGAAAACAGCTTGCAATTCTCCTGATGGTGGGTTAATGGCAGGTCAGTTATCCCACCAACTAGTGGCGTGAATGTCATTTGCATTCATTAACATCTCATGAATACTCATTAAAACAGCTGCTCGCCGGAATCTTGTCACACCTTCCAATCTTGCGTTATGCCAGCAGGAAAACACGTCGGCCTCAAACCCATTTGAAATGGGGTGGCGTGCACAAGTCGGACCTTAGTTTGCTGGTAAATTCGAGGTGAGTGGATTATACGTAGCCCATCTGCATTGGTGCTGCGCTCGTCTTGTTGCGATGGACGCCACACTGCTGTAGGGTTCGTCTGCTCCTGCTCTTTGCCTACATTATCCCGAAGAACACCACTGTGATGTGGTACTCACGCAGGCCTCCACTTTCAGAAATTAGAGCCAGGATTTTACAGACGCTCCCACCCAGCAGGATATTACGGTCCCACCGAACTGAATGGAGATTTAAATGGCTTGCTGCATCCACCAGAAGGGGGAGACATGCTGCAGTGGAGCCATAAAATCCTAGCCTAGCACTTCAATGGGGGTGGGCTGTGAGGTGAAGTGGGGTTGATGAACACACAGGGTGGGCAATGGGGAAAGGAGGCTGTGGAATGGCAGTGAGGGGAAAGGCAAACACGAGGGGGGGCCTTTCTGGGGTCACCCTCTGACTTCTTGTTGCTGCAGGAGTGAACAGGAGTCCGCTTATAAAGAAAGGAGGAAGGCCTCCTTACAATGAAAGCCTCTGAAAGCCAATTGCTTCATTTGCACTGTTAAAGGACTACTCAGAACTCAGTGGCTTCACATCACAGTCGCTGCATCTCAAGGGTAACACACAGGAATGTAGATTTGTGAATGCAGGCAATCGTGAAGGAGGCATAGCTGTATCATATATAGAATTCCACCAATGAAGGCCTGTCACTTGACCCAGATTTGACACTCCTAATGAGCCAAAAAGAGTTTTAAACTAAATAGAAAGGGGGAGGGTTCTGGAGAAGGGATACGAAGGCTTACAAAGGAAAATGATATGGCAGCATTATAGGGTAGCTATTTAGGTAAAGATACCCAGATTGTGACAGGAAGGGACAGAGTGTACAAACATATTAAAAAAAAATCAGCAGCAAATAGGGTCAATGGGAGATAAAAAATGGTAAAAAGGTAAAATTAATGGCTCTTTACTTAAATGTACGTAATATTTGGAACAAAATAAATGAATTAACGGCACAAATAGAGGTTAATGGGTATGATCTTATAGCCATTACAGAGACATGGTTACAAGGAGATCAAAACTGGGAGCTAAATATTCAAGGGGATGTGACTTTTCAAAAGGACAGGCAGGTAGGAAAGGGTGGTGGGGTAGCTTTGTTAGGACGAGATGGAATAAGTATGATAGCAAGAAATGATCTTGGATCAGAAGCTGTAGAATCCATATGGGTGGAGGTAAGAATTCAGAAATTCACCAAGGCTCCTTCGACAGCACCTTCCAAACTCATGACCACTACCATCTAGAAGGACAAGGGCAGCAAATAGATGGGAACACCACCACCTAGAAGTTCCCCTCCAAACTACTCACCATCCTGATTTGGAAATATATCACTGTTCCTTCACTGTCACTGGGTCAAAATCTTGGAACTCCTTTCCTAACAGCACTGCGGGTGTACCTACATGGACTGCAGCGGTTCAAGAAGGCAGCTCACAACCACCTTCTCATGGGCAACTAGGGATGGACAATAAATGCTGGTCCAGTCAGTGAAGCGCACATACCGTGAATGAATTTAAAAAAATAAGAAGGGGATGAAGATGGGAGTAGTCTATAGGCCCCCTAACAGTAGCTATACTGTAGGCCAGAGAATAAATCAGGAGATAATGAGGGCATGTAAAAAAGGCAGTACATTAATCATGAATGACTTTAATCTTCATGTAGATTGGGAAACTCAAATTGGCAGAGGTAGCTATGAGCAAGAAGTCATAGAGTAGATTTGGAACAGTTTCCTAGAACAATATGTTGTGGATCCAAACAGGGATCAGGCTATTTTGGATCTAGTAATGTGTAATGAGGCAGGTTGAGTAAAAGGTCCCCGAGGAAACAGTGACCATAACATGGTGGAAATTAACATTCAGTTTGAGAGTGAGAAACTTGGGTTGGAAACAACTGTGCTAAACTTAAATAAGGGTAATCACAAAGGAATGACAGCAAAGCTGGCTGGAGTGGACTGGGAAAGGATTTTAGCAGTAAAGACGGTTGATAAACAATGGCAGATGTTTATGAAAATAGTTCATGACTCAGAACAAAGATATATCCTAGTGAGGAATAAGGATTTGAGGAAGGGGATAAACCAACCATGGCTAACCAAGGAAGTTAAGGATAGTATCAAATTGAAAGAAAAAACATAGTGTGACAAAGATTAGTGGTAAGCCAGAGGATTGGGAAAGTTTTAAAAACCAACAAAAGATGACCAAAAAAGGAGGGAGAAAATAAACTTTGAGGATAAACTAGCAAGTAATATAAAAACAGACAGTAAGAGCTTCTTTAAATATATAGAAGAGAGGATAAAGTAAACATAGGCCCCTTAGAGAATGAAAAACAAAGACAGAATTACCTGGAAAAACTCAGCAGGTCTGGCAGCATTGGCGGAGAAGAAAAGAGTTGACGTTTCGAGTCCTCATGACCCTTCAGCAGAAGTTCTCCGAAACGTCAACTCTTTTCTTCTCCGCCGATGCTGCCAGACCTGCTGAGTTTTTCCAGGTAATTCTGTTTTTGTTTTGGATTTCCAGCTTCCGCAGTAGTTTTTTGTTTTTATCCCTTAGAGAATGAGGCTGGGGGAGTAATAATGGGGAACCAGGAAATGGCAGAAGAGTTGAAGAAATACTTTTCATCAGCCTTCATGGTAGAAGACACTAATAGCATTCCAAAAATACTAAATAATCAATGGGAAAAGGTGGGGGGGAGGAAATAAATACAATAACTATCACGAGAGAAAATACTAGGGAAACTAATGGGGCTAAAGGCTGATAAGTTCCCTGGACCTGATGGGTTATATCCTCGGATATTAAAGGAAGTAGCTACAGAGATAGTGGATGCACTGGTGGTAATCTTCCCAGAACCCTTAGATTCTGGAAAAGACCCAGAGGATTGGAAAACTGCCAATGTAACACCCTTATACAAAAAGGAGGGAGGCAAAAAAAACAAGTAGCTATAGGCCAGTTAGCTTAACATCCATCATTGGGAAAACTTGAGCCTATTATAAATAATGTAATAGCAGAGCATTTAGAATTACATAATACAATCAAGCAGAGTCAGCATGACTTCATGAAGGGGAAATCATGCCTGACAAATTTATGAGAATTCTTTGAGGAGGTAACATGCAGGATAGATAAAGGGGAACCAGTAGGTGTAATATATTTGGATTTTCAAAAGACATTCGATAAGGTACCGCACTAAGGCTATTTAATAAGAGCCCATGGAATTGGGGGTGGAACATTAGCATGGATAGAGGATTGGCTAACTAATAGGAGACAGAGTTGGGATAATATGGGCTTTGTCAGATGGCAACCTGTAACTAGTGGAGTGCCAAAGGGATCAGAGCTTATTTACAATATATATTAATGACTTGGATGAGGGAAGTGAATATACTATCGACAAATTTGCACATGACACAAAAATAGGTGGGAAGGCAAGCGGTGAGGATGACACAGAGTCTACAGAGGGATATAGACAGGTTAAGTGAGTGGGCAAAAACATGGCAGATGGAATATAATGTGGGAAAATGTGAGGTTATGCACATTGGCAGGAAGAAGAGGTGCTGAATATTATTTAAATGGAGAAAGACTGCAGAAAGCTGCGGCACAGAGGGATTTGGGGGTCCTCGTGCATGAATCCCAAAAAGATAACATACATGTTCAGCAGGTAATAGGGAAGACAAATGGAATGTTGGCCTTTATTTCAAAGGGAATGGAGTATAAAAATAGGGAAGGCTTGCTAAAACTATACAAGGCAATAGTTAGACCACATCTAGAATACTGTGAACAGTTTTGGTCCCCTTTATCTAAGGAAAGATATAGTGGCATTGGAGGCAGTCCAGAGAAGGTTCACTCGGTTGATCCTGGGGATGGAGGGATTTTCTTATGAGGAGAGGTCGAGTAGGTTGTGCCTATACTCATTAGAGTTTAGAAGAATGAGAGGTAACTTTAATGAAACATAAGGTTCTTAGAGGGCTTGACAGGGTAGGTACTGAGAGGTTGTTTCCACTTGTGAGAGAGTCTAGGACCAGAGGGTACAATCTCAGAGTAAGGGGTTGCCCATTTTAAGACAGTGATGAGGAGGAATTTCTTCTCTCAGAGGGTAGTGAATCTGTGGACTTCTTTACCACAAAGGGCTGTTGATGCTGGGTCGTTAAGTATATTCAGGGCTGAGATAGACAGATTTTTAATCATTAAGGGAATCAAGGGTTATGGGGAAAAGACAGGAAAGGAGTCGATTGTCAGATCAGCCATGATCTCATTGATTTGGCGGTGCAGATTCGGTGGGCCGAACGACCTATACCGCATCAACAGCGTTTCCTTTATCAACCTTCCCTGTTACCTCCTCAAAAAACTCCAGCAAATTAGTTAAGCATGATTTTACCTTGATGAATCCATGCTGGCTTTCCTTAATTATCCTGTACTTGTCTCAGTGATTATTGATTTTACCCTGTACTATAGTTTCCAGAAGTTGCGCTACCACTGAAGTCAAACTGACTGGCCTGTAGTTGCCAACTTTATCCTTGCACCTTTTTTTGAACTAGGGTGTAACATTCGCAGTTCCCCAGTCCCCTGGCACCTCCCTGGTGTCTTTTTTTAAAAAATTCATTCACGGGATGTGGGCTTCGCTGGCTGGGCCAGCATTTATTGCCCATCCCTAGTTGCCCTTGAGAAGGTGGTGGTGAGCTGCCTTCTTGAACTGCTGCAGTCCATGTGGTGTAGGTATACCCACAGTGCTGTTAGGAAGGGAGTTCCAGGATTTTGACCCAGCGATAGTGAAGGAACTGCGATAAATTTCCAAGTCAAGATGGTGAGTGACTTGGAGGGGAACTTCCAGGTGGTGGTGTTTCCAATCTATCTGCTGCCCTTATCCTTCTAGACGGTAGTGGTCGTGGGTTTGGAAGGTGCTGTCTAAGGAGCCTTGGTGCATTCCTGCAGTGCATCTTGTAGCTGGTACACACTGCTGCTACTGTGCGTCGGTAGTTGAGGGAGTGAATGTTTGTGGATGTGGCGCCAATCAAGCGGACTGCTTTGTCCTGGACAGTGTCCAGCTTCTTCAGTGTTGTAGGGGCTGCACTCATCCAGGCAAGTGGGTTGTATTCCATCACATTCCTGACTTGTACCTTGTAGTTGGTGGACAGGCTTTGGGGAGTTAGAAGGTGAGTTACTCGTCGCACGATTCCTAGCCTCTGACTTGCTGTTGTAGCCACAGTATTTATATGGCTAGTCCAGTTCAGTTTCTGGTCAACGGTAAGCCCCAGAATTTATATAAAGCATTTACTACAGTAATTTCTAATTTTAATTACCTGGAATTGAATTATTATCATTTGCCTTCCATTGTGCATCAATGGCCTCTGATTTTGAAATCCTTTTGTCCAAAAGCTGAGAGAGAGAACGGGCAGTCTGCAGAATACTAGCAACATCACAGCAAAGAAAGGTCATGTTACCTTGCCTTTCAAGCCCTGTGAAGCCTTAAATCTTTTAAAAGCCTCCTCCAACCTGTTTCGAACAGCTGAAAATTTGCCTGTAAGAAATTGGACCTCCGGTTACAACGGTCATCAGGACCTGTCTACACCACCTGCTGAACAGCTCTGAAAAAGAGTCATACGGACTCGAAACATTAACTCTGTTTTTCCCTTCACAGATGCTGTTAGGCCTGCTGAGTTTTTCCAGCATTTTCTGTTTTTGCTGCTGAATAGTCTTTACTTTGAAGGAACCCTGCAGTTAATCAGAGTTGACACCAGCCATGTGAACTTACTCAAATGAGAGAATAGATAATACTCCTTGTTTAAATCCATGATGGTCTGCTACTGGTGACTTTTAAATTGACCGCACACTAATGGAAGTTTGTGAACACACATCAGCCTCATCAAAATTACACCGATTATGGATAGAAGGTATAGAAAGGAAAGGAAACTGAGGGTTTCACTCTCTCTTCTCTGTCCAGAACATAAGAATTGTGGGTAAACTACAGTCCAAATAACCTAATACTTAAATGAAATCATGGGTTATTAGTAGTCGTTTGGTAGTACAGAACTTGAGTATTGCTGAAAAAAGAGAAACGTCTAAGCTTTTCATCTTGCATTCATTAGGACACTTGCAAGAATACCAATACAAGGGGTAAAACAACAATTTATACTACATGTGAAGAGAATGCTGATTGGTTGGCAAGTGGCATTGCCTTGGAGAATGCACCACTGATGGTGACTGATAGTTAACTGCCAAGCATTGTTTGTAATTTAAACCAGACAACTTTAACCTGACTGGGTCAAGGCCTTGCCTTGTGGAATGAATCAGTGAATGTTTGTCAATTATTTTGTTTAGCTGAAACAGGCACAATTTATGTACATATTCTGTCTGTCTCTGGCCAGTGAAGAGTTCAGAGGAAATGCGTGAGCAAGATGTAGACTTTGCCATAAGCAACTTACTACTTAGAACTCCTACACAAGTAAGACCATGAGGTTACAAGACATAGGAGAAATAGGCTATTCCGCCCATTGAGTCTGCTCCGCCATTCAATGAGATCATGGTTGATCTGATAATCCTCATTTCCACTTTTCTGCTTTTTCCCCATAACCCTCGATTCCCTTAATGATTTAAAATCTGCCTAACTCAGCCTTGAATATACTTAACGACACAGCCTCTACAGCCCTCTGTGGTAAAGAATTTCACAGATTCACTACCCTCAGGAGAAGAAATTCCTCCTCATCACTGTGTTAAATGGGCGACCCCTTACTCTGAGATTATGCCCTCTGGCCCTAGACTCTCCCACAAGGGGAATCAACCTCTCAGCATCTACCCTGTCAGGCTCCCTAAGAATCTTATATCATTTATTAAGGTAGCTTCTCATTCCTCTAAACTCCAATGAGTACAGGCCCAACCTACTTGACCTCTTCTCATAAGAAAATCCCTCCATCCCCAGGATCAACCTAGTCAACCTTCTCTGGACTGCCTCCAATGTCAGTGTATCTTTCCTTAGATAAAGGGGAACAAAACTGTTCACAGTATTCTAGGTATGTTCTAACTAGTGCCTTGTATAGTTTTGGCAAGGCTTCCCTATTTTTATACTCCATTCCCTTTGAAATAAAGGCCAACATTCCATTTGCCTTCCCTATTACCTTCTGAACATGTATGTTATCTTTTTGGGATTCATGCAGGAGGACCCCCAAATCTCTCGGTGCTGCAGCTTTCTGCAGTCTTTCTCCATTTAAATAATATTCAGCTCCTCTATTCTTCCTGTCAAAGTGCATAACCTCACATTTTCCCACATTATATTCCATCTGTCAAGTTTTTGCCCACTCACCTAACCTGTCTACATCCCTCTGTAGATTCTGTGTGTCACCCTCACCACCTGCCTTCCCATCTATTTTTGTGTCATCCGCAAACTTGATGGTACATTCACTTCCCTCATCTAAGTCATTAATATATATTGTAAATAATTGTGGTCCCAGCACTGATCCCTGTGGCCCTGTTACAGGTTGCCATCCTGAAAATGCCCCCCTTATCCCAACTCTATCTTCTGTTAGTTAGCCAATCCCCTATCCATGCTAATCTCCTCCCCCCCAAGCACCATGGGGGTATATCTTAAGTAGCCTTATGTGCAATGGTTAGAATGTGTTCATTCCATGCACCTCTCAACGCAAACAGGACCAGTTAACCTCTTGAGTATCTCTGCTCCAACACTGTGCTCCATTACAGAAGTGAAAGACCAGTTCTATGAGGAGCTTGCCTCAGCTATCAGCAGAATCCCCAAATCAGACATCTTTACGCACTGGGGGATTTCAATGCAAGTGTGGGCACAGACCATGAAGCATGGCCCTGCTGCCTCAGATATAATGGATAAAATGAGAACAGACAGAGACTACTTGAACATTGCTACTACCACAAGCTTTGAGTAGCCAATGCCTGGTTTCAGAATAAACCATGCTACAAGGTATCCTGGAGTTATGCAAGATCAGGGCAATAACACCAGCTGATTCTGATCATCACTAGATGTTAATCTCTGAACAGCATTCTCAACACACAGCTGACTGTGATACAGGTCACTCCCTGGTGTGCACTAGGGTGAGGATGCAACCCTTGGCGCTTTTTCATTCAAAGCTGAAATGCTGCCCTCATATTAACATCAACCATAATGCCTATCCAGATAACAAGCAACAGTTCTTTGACTTGACTGAACAGCAGCTCTCCCAGCATTCCCACACAGAGTGCAGAAGCGAAATGTAACATGCTTCAAGTTCCTCAAGGTAGTATCTTAGGCCGAACCATCTTCAGCTGCTTCATCATAGGGTCAGATGTAGGGAGGTTCGCTGATAATTGCACAATGTTCAGCACCATTCGCGACTCTTCAGACTGAAGCAGTCCATGTCCAAATGCAGCAAGACCTGGACAATATCCAGGCTTGGACTGATGAATGGCAAGTAACATTTGTGCCACACATGTGCCAGGCAGTGACCATCACCAACAAGAGAATCTAACCATCACCCCTTGACATTCAATGGAATTATCATTGCTGAATCTCCCACTATCAACATCCTGGGGGGGGGGTTATCATTGACCAGGAACTGAACTGGACTAACCATGTAAATACTGTGGCTACAAGAGCAGGTCAGAGGCTAGGAATCCTGCGACGAGTAACTCACCTCCTGACTCCCCAAAGCCTGTCCACCATCTCCAAGGCACAAGTCAGGAGTGTGACGAAATACTCCCCACTTGCCTGGATGAGTGCAGCTCCAACAACACTCAAGAAGGTTAACACCATCCAGGAAAAAGCAGCCCACTTGATTGACACCCGATCCATAAATATTCACTCCCTCCACCACCGACAAACAATGGCAGCACTGTGTACCATCTGCAAGATGCACTGCAGAAACTTACCAAGGCTCCTTAGACATCACTTTCCAAACCCACGACCGCTACCATCAAGAAGGACAAGAGCAACAGATACATAGGAACACCACCACCTGTAAGTTCCCCTCCAAGCCGCTCGCCATCCTTACTTGGAAATATAATGCCTTTCCTTCACTGTTGCTGGGTCAAAATTCTGGAACTCCCTCCCTAATAGCACTGTGGGTGTACCTATACCACAGGGACTGAACAAAGGAGACCAATATATATACTCCTGAAGGATTCAACCATGTGAGCAGAGGCAGACTATTTAAGCTGATGGAAAAAACTGGCTGCCCACTGAAACTGCTCAACATGATTTCCTCTTTCCAAGACAACATGATCAGGTCAGCTATAATGGTGCAACATCAGAACCCCTTGAGATCTGCAGTGGGTCAAATAGGGTTGTGTTCTGGCATTGGCACTCTGGTATTTTCTTCTCTTTGCTGTTGTCTTATGCCTTCAGGCCATCTAAAGAGCTTGTCTAATTTCATACCAGAACTGACAGAATGTTGTTCAGCCTTGCTCCCCTGAGATCCAAACTAAGGTATGCCAAGTCCTCAACAGAGAATTATTCTACGCTGATGATGCTGCACCAACATTCCACACCGAAGTTCACGTACAGTGGCAAATGGACAGGCTCTCTCACACCTGTAAAGAGTTAGGTTTCAGGGAGACAAACGTTATGGTCCAGAATGTTGCCATATCATTATCAATCAGCATTGACAATGTAACACGGGAGGTTGTTGACAGCTTCACTTATCTAGGTTGCTCAATCACCAGCAATCTGTCACTTAATGCTGCAACCAACACATACAATGTAAAAGCTGCAGCTGTAATGTCGAATCTGAGGAAGAGTGTGAGAAAAAACAGCAACCTGACTGAGAATACCAAACTGCGAGCCTACAAAAATTGCATGCTCAGCACGCTCTTCTACAGTAACGAGAGCTGGACAACATATGCCCGGCAGGAGTAAAGGTTGAACAGTCTCCACCTTTGCTGTCTCAGACGTATCCCCGGTATCTTTTGGCAGGATAAGGTCACCAACTCAGAGGTCCTGGAGTGTGCGAATTCCATCAGCTTACACTCATTGTTAAGTTAGCAACATCGGCGCTGGCTCGGCCACATTCATTGGACGGATGACGACCATATACCCAAAGACCATCTGTACAATGAATTGGCCACTGAATCATGATTTCCTGGGCCTCCATACCTCCGCTACAAGACCTGCGAGCGAGATCTGCAGATATTGACACTGACAACTGGGAGTCAGTCGCTGGTGGCCACGACCTCTGAAGGTTGACACTGAAAGAGGTGAGTAGAAATGAATAGCTTACCTGGCCAAGAAGAGGGCTCAGAGAAAACAGAGGCCAGCGACTCGTGCACCCCTCAGCCCACTGTCTTCCTCTACAAGAAATGCGGTCGAGACTGCCAGGCAAGCGTGTGGCTGCTGAGCCACACCAGACGATGCTTAACAGAGTTGACTAGCATAGCACAAACCATCATCGTACAAGACAGAAGGCTGCCACCAATACAATCGTATCTTGATAATTCAGTTTATTAAGGAATTTATGGGACACAATGGCCTGTGTGACCTTAATCTGTGCTGACATTGATATGATCCTATGGTGTGTACATAATTGAAAACCATACCATATGTTGAAATTACACATATTAGATACATGTTTTTTCAGATTTGATTGTCAAGAAAAACAGTTTCTACTTCTTCAAATTTGCCGCATTTGCCTAATTTTATTCATTGAGCATTAATTCAATTGTAATACCCAGGTGAGCACGGTATTTGTAAAACTCTCTTTTAAGGAATACTGAAACACCAATTTAATTTCCTCTTCAGCAACTGAAAGTACAATATACCCTGGCCTGTGACATACCATTTGGTACCGTGTTAAAAGATGATACATTCCCTCAAGCTCTTTCCTTTTACCCAAGATCAACTTCTGAAAAGCAGCAGATAATTAATGAATAGTTTGAATGTACAGGTGTGCCTTGGCCTCCTGACACCATTTATAGTTGAGCTAGAAATAAATAGGCTGCCCCTCCTATATGGCTCAGTGCATTTATCCAAAGTCAATTGAGCTTAACCACTGAACAATGAGTCAGTGAAGCAGGAAGGTCTCAGGGTTAATCCCGCCTGTGGCAAATTAATTAATCATTGTCTGGATGGGACAGGTGTAGGGTTACCAATTCTCCGGGATTGTCCTGGTCTGTCTAGAAATTAAAGATGCATCCCCAGAACATTGGTGCAAGCAGCCCAGGAGAAAAATCATAGGTGCATTAAAAAAAACTTTGAACCAGACTTTTCTCTGAGCAGGGAATGAACCATGTCCACCATTTGTTTGACTTGCACTTATGTTTGGGCTTTTGCACTGTGTTGTGACGTGGCAGATGATATGTGCCAGGTGGATCAAATCCACGAGGGAAACTTGATCATGCGGTCACAATGGTTTTGCAATTTGTATTTATTTCAAGATGCATGCCTTGAATTCAGAAGTAATAGCACCAAGACTTTAATTTAGTTTTCTAAAAATATCTCTAAACATTTATTAACAAAAGAAAAGATTTCAAGCACATACATAGGTCTATCAATTACTACTATAACTTCTAAAACCCCTAATTAATCTGGCTTCTAGTTCCATCCCCATTAAGGCAACAATAAAAAAAAAGATTCAAACAGATCCAGGCAGGTCATCACATTACCCTGGGCAGTAGAATTCAAAGTGTCTTTTCCCAGCTTCGGTTTCTGTAGATAGCAGTCTTAATGCACAAATACTGGAGGATTTTCACACTTCTGGTAGATCTTACAATGCCTTCCCTGGCACATAGCCTCTTCTCGTTTATACATGTTTCTCCCTTTTAATGTAAATCCCATTGTTCTGATATGTCTTTGGAACTTTACCTTTCTCATAACATAAATATTTTCATGATGTTAATATTCTCAGTAACCTTTGGGAAAAATAAACACACTGCTTGGCCTAGCTTCTCTGGCTAGGTGCAACAACCTACCATCTCTTTGAAATTCAAACTGCCCTGATTTATCTAAAAATGCAAATTCTCCTCACCTCACATTCTAAGACTTCAGCCATGTTTACGTATTTAGCATTTCAAACCTAGCTTTTGATAGACCAGCTGTTTCCAATTCAATTAAATCCCACACACACACAGAAATTATCCAAACCCCACAGTTAACCTACTTTTACAATAAATCACAATAATATTATGAGAATTATTATACGTTCATGACACACAGCAAGTTGCTGTCAGCCAGCAATCCAAAAAGTGGGGCACCCTGTGCAGGACATCTGGCACCTGTATTAACAGGGCAAACAACTGTGTATTGCCTTAATCAATCAGATTGAAATACTGTTAGTGAGCATAGCAGAGTCTGAACCAGTAACATGTTTGTTAGAATAGTAATTTCAACGTCACACCAGAATACAGAAGGTGAAATAATAAGAAGTAATAAATTATTGTATTACGAGAGAAAAGAAAAACTGAAAGAAAAATAATTTTTTAAAAAATCTCTAATATTAAACAAATGAAATTTGAAGAAATGAGACCACACTGCAGAAAGCTAATTCTCAGTGCTAGAGAGGTGGTTTGGCAGTAATTATGACTTACCACACCATTAAAAAGGTACTTACAGTGAAACTGACAAGCCCTAACATTTCTTTTGGCCAAAGTGTTGAATATTCCTGGTTATAAGATGTTCAGAAAAGTTAGAAAAGGTAAAAATGGAGGAGGGGTGGCGTTTTTGGTTAAGCAGGGTATTGCAGTACTGGAGAAGGAGGATGTGTCAGAGGATTCAAGGACAGAATCGATCTGGATAGAGCTAAGGAATAAGAAGGGTGCAATTACATTGCTCGGTGTAATATATAGACCACCAGCTAGCGGGAAGGATTTGGAACAAACCTGCAAGGAATTACAGAGGGGTGTAAACATCATAGAGTAGTTAAAATGGGGGACTTTATTTACCCGTATAGAGACTGGGATAGTGGTAGTGTAAGGGGCAGTGAGGGACAAGTGTTCCTAGATTATGTTCAGGAGAATTTCCTACAACAGTATGTGTCCAGTCTAACGAGAAAGGAGGCACTGTTAGACCTGGCTCTTGGGAATGAAATGGGCCAAGTAGATCAAGTGACAGTAGGGGAACATTTAGAGGGCAGTGGTCATTGTATCATATGATTTAGGACGATGGTGGAAAATGATATTTGTCAATCCAGAGTAAGAATAATCAACTGGCAGAGAGCGGACTTCAATGGGGCAAGAATGGAGCTGGGCCGGATAGACTGGAACCAAAGGTTAGCAGGAAAAACAGTAACTGAACAATGGGCTACCTTCAAAGAGGAGACTGTTTGGGCACAGTCAAAGTATGTTCCCTCAAAAGGGAAGGGTAGGACAAACAAATCGAGAGCTCCCTGGATGACAAATGAGATAGAAATTAAGTTAAAGAAAAAGGGGTATCAGGTAGCAAATACAATCGAGAACCAAGCTGAATACAAAAGGAAGGGATGTGAAAAAGCAAATACAAGAAGCAAAGATGGATTATGAAAAAAGACTGGCAGCTAACATAAAAGGAAATCCCAAATCATATAAGCAAATCAATGGTAAGAGGAGGAGTAGGGCCAATTAGGGACCAAAAAGGGGATTTACACATAGAGGCAAGATGCATAGTTGAGTGGGGAGTCAGACGGTGAGATGCCATTTATGCACAAATTTTAGAGGGGCAGGACAACTCAGGCAGTAACTTTTGGATTTCCATGTATAACTGTGCATTTGTGTTCACTGTAAGTTGCTGTCCAATTTTCATGTAAATAATGGTGAGCACTGTTAGTTTCACCACTATTTTTAGAACAAAATTGGACTCTTGGTGCTTTAGTCATTCTCTTTTGTACTTGTTTATTTTGTAGTTATAAAAAACATTGGAAATAGGAAAAATTGCTGTTCGGTCCAGGCAGTTGAGGGTCATGTGATGAAACCTCCAGGAATGTGTCCATTCCCGTGTTGAGACAACCTTAGACGAGATTCATTTAAATCGATTGTTACCAGTTGTCGAGGGATCTAGAAAGCGGGCTGGGGGAGTAGGGACATGGGTACAACATCAGAAACATCATTAAATGCAAGATATTTAGGACAGAGAGCAGGGGAGATGCTTTAACAGACCGTTGTGAGGTCATACAATGAACTGTCAGAGTTAGTGATTGAAGCAGTGAACAGGTCAACATTTAAGGTTAGATGGGTGTTTGATAGAAAGGTAGATAATGAGGCTTTAGAACAGGATGAGCACATAGATCAGGCTTGGGAAATGGGATTAGCACTGAAGATCATGTGGACAACCTGTTTCTGTGTTGCAATTTCTATGTTACTCTATGTAGTTAATTAATAATAGACGCTGTGCTAAAGAGGTTTTATTGTCAATAATTAAAGCAAGTGACTTGTGGCATGACACACTGTTGTGATTTTTTAAACAATTTTTGTGCAGCACAATTATAGGTTAACAAATTCCTGGATGTAATGAAAATGCTGCAATATAGCAGGTGTGCCACTATTAGTGCATGAACTCTTACATTTTTGCCAGTATAAAGAATACAATTAAGAATCTAATGTATCAAAACTCCAAAACATGTCACTGATTTAAGAAAAAAACACAACTTCACGATTTTGGGAAAATCAGGGTTCTGAGTATGCATTTCTGCAAATTGTGCAGTAATAGAAAATATCTTACGTTGCCAGTATTTATTTCTAATTGTAACCCTTGACCAAAAGTGGTCACAAAAGATCTCATCAAAATATATTATTCTTACCTTCCTAAATTTTTCAAGGTGCTTATACATATCAGGGTCCAATTCCTGAGAAACATCTTTCATCCACAGTAATGCTCCCCGATATTCTGTGCGAGACTGTTCCATTCGGTTCACAGTCAACCAGGTGTCAGAAATGGCACGGTACCTGAAAGTTTCCACTTCCTGGTACAGTCGACATAAAGGACTGCGGAGTGCCAACCTAAAGCATTAAATGACAGCAGATTAGTGCTTTTACTTCTATATCAATACTCAAAAGAGAAGCAGCGCTATATATTTCCCTCCCCATTTCAGTGATTTAGCTGCTGTTGTTGTTACAAAATGAAATCAAGACACTGGGAACAAACAGCAGCTTGTTATAACAAGAAAATAATTGGGAAATATATTTTATGTCCCATAAATTTATTTTCCTTTATTTTATTTAGGCCATTTGTTACATATTCACTTCCTGTTTCTCCCTTACATTTTGATTTGTTAGAATCCCATTATTTTAGTATAGAAATTACATGGTCAGAATGGAACAGGCATGGAAGAAAATTTGGGAAGGAAATCTAGCACAAGGCAGAATCGGAAACAAGTTAGTAAAAAAAAAAAAGTGATGGAGATTTAAAATCAGAGATGAGTAGCAACAACAAAAAGCAGTGCAGATTTAGAAAGAAGAGCTGCAGGTGAGCGAGGCAGGTGCAATGAAAGCAGATTTTAAAGCCAAGTCAGCACTACTGGATAAACACAAAGGAAGGAGATTAAAAATAAATTACACCCAGCAGGACAGAAAACTGAAAATTCAGAAACAAATTTTCATCAATATTCTGACATCCCTTAATTAACCTTGTAATATTCATAATTATACCAGCATTAACCTCCAATTTGTGCTGGCAAATAATATATTCCAAAATAACACAACATGCAGATAAGCACTTAAAATTGTTATTCATACCATAATATGCTGTACAATTAGGGCTGAATATTCACCCACTACTATCTTGTTCCTATTTCCTCATTGGACTCCCATTGTGCACACAGGTGAGTTTGTAGGGCTCCAGCAGATTTATCGAGACATCTAAGATGAGACTTCAGAATGTCTTTAACTCCTGTTTAGCAAAGTCTTGCACCAATCACCCATCCTCATACATGGATTTGACTCAAGAGGGTTGGAATGGTGTTTTGTCACATCATGAACACGTCATACCAGTTTCCTAGACAGTGATCACTAATGTTTTGCATAAGGTGATTGGAATGTTAAAGGAATGGACGATTTGCTTTTGTTAGTAAAATTAAAAGATTTGCCATATGGGCAAGTACAAATCCTGCTCAGTCACTCCATGAACCTGTATGAAATGGATGTCAAATGCCAGTAACAGTACACAAGTTTCCACTATCAATTACATTATAATTATGAGATGGGTTTGAGGAAATGGGTGCGGGAAGTTGGGCATAGCCCTTTGACCGCATTTCTATGTGGTAAAATAAGGCCTCAATAGGTTTTAAAAGGGAACTGGTCATTTTTTGGTATGATTACCCATGTTCAGTTTTTCAGTGACAGATTTGAGATTAATAACATGTTGCCCTGCATTATTCCCCAAAAGCCACCATAAAACAGGTGGTAATTCAGAGGCAAATACAATACTTAAAAGAGGCCCTCATTTAGCAAATTAGTGTTTTATGCAGAATAAAGAAATGATTTATAACCAAGGCAAATAAGTTAAAAGCCTTGGACACAAACTCATCCAACTTATCAGGAATTCAAGAGCAATATTTGTGTTAGCCATGTAGCTACAGTTACTAGGTTGAGAAATTGTTTTACTTCTAACATAATATTTTCCCGTTCCTCATGTGCATTACACCCATATCAAGTTAGCGATTTGGACAGGTAACATGATTCCAGGTCTTTGGCAATGCTGATCTAAAGGCATCCACTAGGAGATTAATATTAACAGCTCACATTCACTCACTTTAGAAGAATACTCTGATAGCTTAGACCAGGTTGTGAATTCAATGCATTTGAAGGAGTCGGGGAGTCAAATTTGTTTTCCTACTCATGCACCATGCAACTCACCTACCCAGTCCACCACCAGACTATTAAATATGCTATGGAATATTTCCTTGGAATACTTTTAATACCTTTGTTGTGAGGAGAAACATAGTGCTTTTCCAGATGCTTGCATCATTTTCCCTGCTCTGGTTTTATCCTGTGAACCCTGTGATCTGAGAAATCGTCCCAACTCATTTTCTTCCTGAGACAAAACTGGAAAGGAAAACCAAAATGTATAATTTCATCACAACTCAAAACTTAGGTTTTGCATTTACTCTCCCTTTTCATCCATTATATATAATTATTTCCCTTAGCTAAAAGGAAGTGCCTACTGAGAGGCTGACTCTCACTTGGTGCCCAGTTTAGCCCTGAGCCATGAGAAATAGGAGTAGGAGTAGGGCATTCAGCTTGCTCCACCATTCAATTAGATCATGGCTGATCCAATTGTGGCATGAGCTCCACTCCTACCTGTCCCCTATAACTTTTGACTCCCTTGCAGATCAAAAATCTGTTGAACTCAGCCTTGAATATATCCAATAACTTGGCCTCCACTGCTCCCTGTGGAAGAGAACTCCAAAGACGAATGATCCTCTGGGAGAAGAAATTTCTCATCACCGTCTAAATAGGAAACCGCTTATTTTTAAATTATATCTCCTAGTTCTCTGTGCCTGAACACCCCGAACACCCTGAGGGGAAACATCCTCTCAGCATCAACCCTGTTAAGCCCCCTCAGTCTCATTTGCTTCAATAAGATCACCCCTCATTCTTCTAAACTCCAACGAGTATAGGCCCAACCTGCGCAGCCTTTCCTCATAAGATAACCCCTTCATCCCAGGAATCAGCCTAGCGAACCTTGTCTGAGCTGCTTCCAATGCAAGTATGTCCCTCTTTAGGTAAGGAGGCCAAAACTGTACACAGTACTCTAGGTGCAATCTCACCAATGCCCTGTACAGTTGCAACAAGATTTCCCTACTTTGATATTCCATTCCTCTTGCAATAAAGGCCAACGTTCCATTTGCCTTCCTAATTACTCTCTGCAGTCTCTCTCCATTTAAATAATATTCTGCCTTTCTATTCTTCCTGCCAAAGTGGACAATCAAACATTTTCCCCCATTATACTTGATCAGCCAAATTTTTGCCCACCCACTTAACCCACATCCCTTTCCAGAATCTTTGTAGCTTCCTCACAACTTGTTTCCCTACCTGTCTTTGTATCATCAGAAATTTTGACTACAATACAGTTAGTCCCTTCAGCCAAGTCACTAATGTAGATTGTAAATAGTTGAGGACTCAGCATTTATCTCTATGTCATCTACGAGTTACAGTTTGCCATCCTGAAATTGACCCGTTTATCCTGACCATTTCCTGTTAGCTATCTTAACCCCAACACTATGAGCTTTTATCTTGTGTAGTAACCTATTTTTGTGCACATTATCAAAAACCTTTTGGAAATTCAAATACATTACATCTACTATCCATTCTGCTTGTTACATTCTCAAAGAGCTGTAATAAATTTGTCAAACACCATTTCCCTTTCACAAAACCATGATGATTTTGCCTGATTTTGGGCTCCAAAATCTATCACACATCCAACATTAAGCCAATTACATAAGCAAAAAAAAAAATCACAGAAGTTATATTTCATTCAATGGCTTTGCCTCCTAAAGTTACATCCTCCTAAACTGCTCCTCTCATGGAAGAATTTTAAGATGGGAAGCATTAATACTGTTGTAGGATGGCTGAGTTGTACTATTAGTAATAGAGTTCATCTTCAGACAACTTTCCAAGTGGAAACATTTAGTTCATTTAGAATATACTCAGCAGCAACTAAACGTGTGCTTTCAACTCCAACTCTATTTCTACACTGACCGCTGAGGTAGTCCGCGCTACCCTCCTATTGGTTACTACAGGTCATGTGATCTTTCCTAACAAGTATTATTCTTAAAGGTACATTACACAATAAATAAAACCATAATTACTATAAATACCTATTTTTCTTTTTAAAATCACACTCTTGACATTCATCTTTTCTCTTCTAATACATGTCTGTATTAACTTGGTGGATATATGCACCACCTCTGATTCTGAATGATTCCCAGGTTCAAATCCTGATCTCTGTAGTTTACTAGGCAGCAAAAAAAAAATGGCCACAGTTGCCTTGGGCTGACAGAAAGAAAAATAATTAGTAATGCTCCTCTTTCTCCATATCATCTCAATCCATCAAGTTTTGAAAGCTTCAGTCTCAGCAGAGGTCATCAGTAAATTGTAACTGGTCTTCAAGGTTCTTCTGCCCTTTCAAGTGACCTCCCACCTCTTCTAATGCTGCAGGGGCAGTCCTGCAGAATATTCCATCCTTGGTGTGAATGGCTCTTACTTGCTGGTAGGGACTGTACTGGTACCCCACTCTGCACAGTTAACGTCCCCAGTCTTGGGAAATCAGTCAAGGAGAATATCACCAAATCCAAATTTTGAGGTCAGACAAGATATGCACAGGTAACGTGAGTTGAGGTACAGATCAGCCATGACCTAATCAAACACTAGAACAAATTCAAAAGGCTAAACAACCTTTTGTTTCTATCAAGTTTATTTTACTAAATTACCACTTACATTGAATTATAATTTTAATTACAAAAATATTTCAAAAATAAGTAAGCTCTCCCTGTAACCTTCAGTTCGAAATTTTAGACAAAGCACAAATAGGAACATAAATGAACATCAATGTAATGAAATCAGTTAAATTTTGTATACAGAATAGTAAATAAAATACATACAACAAATCCGTTTCTGGTACTGTTCAATGACCTTCAGAAGTTCCATACATGTCCTCTGAATGGAATGGAATATCTAAACAAAATACCAAAAACAAGCAGGATTAACACAATTGCATATGATGAGGACATAACAATAAGCAGAGGGCCATAACAAGAAACTTTGCAAAGGATAATAGCTGACAGGTTTGCCACAAAGGTGTCCACTGTTGGTTGCTCACTAAGGATGAGAATAATCTCAAAACACCTATATTGGCTAGCTGAGGTATCAAAATCAGGTTATCATTATTGTCCACAGATTAATGACAAAACCAGATGCTATAAATTTGCCATTGGTCCCATCCTAAATATATTAGGTTTAAAGGTGTGCTCACTGCTTGGCTGAATGCTTTAATCCATGCTTTGACTGAATCCTGTTGTGAAACTTTTCAAATCAAAGTTGCAGAAAATTTTGGGATAGACTTCAAAGTAATTTTTATTGAATTTGCATTTTTCCCCCAAATAAAAAAGTGCGAAAGCAAAATGCTGCAGCTGCTAAAAATCTCATCAAAATGCTGGAAATATTCAGCAGGTTTGGCAGCATCTATGGAGAGAGAAACAGTTAACTTCTCAGATCTGTGTTCATCAGGATATATATTCTATGAAAAAAAAAACACAGTACATCTAGTGTAGGCATCATATTCAGGATGGCTATGTTTACAAACACAAGAGAAAGAAACATAGGTAGTCAACCCATTGTGGTACCAATTGGTTGGAAAATTAACAAGAATGCTTAAGAAGCATGATACCTTCAGGATTTGGGGCTGGTGCTGCAGGGTAGAAAGACAACTTCCTTTGTACTGATAAGCTTTGGTTACCGTTTATGACCTCTTCAGCAGGTGTAAGCAGGTGCACTGCTAACCAAACAAATGCTCGGTCATCACATTTCCACGATCAATGAAATGGTCAGAGCTGAACTACCAAATGGACACGATCCAGGCCCATATGTTGGAGAATGTCCAAGCCATTTATCCATTTCTGCATTATAGTAGGACACCTCAGAGTTTTATAACCAGCAAAGATTGATTGCAATGCCATTTCTGACAGTTGCTGAACACTATTATGGTTTTTGGGATCAGTATGTTGATTGTAAATCTATATGTGCCAGCAAACACATAGCAATATGCACTGGCTGCAATCTGAACATCAGCTGATGCTTCTATCATGAATATCAATGGCATGGAACACTCGCCCATCCACTGTGAACTTGGTTTCTGAAATCATTCTCTGACTGCAGCCATCTTACCCCTAAAAAAAAGTGGCAACTGTTAGCTTTTAGGAGATGGTAAGCATACTGAATGATGCAATTCTCACCATTATATTTTTGTGAATAATGTTGCTGCCTAGGAGGGGGGGGGAATTCAAGGGACTGAGAGCAATTAGGCGTGACATCAACTGTGTCAATTTCTCTGCTCCCCTGGCTCACTATAAGCTGTCTCCTTCTGAATTTGCTGCACTCCATTCTCACAGGTCCAACACCAACATTATCAGACCTGCCAACAAAGGTTTTGAGGTTGTTGTCTGGCATACTGACCTCTACCTAGCAGAATCCATTGAGGATTCCCTCCACCATGGTTGGCAAGGCCCTTGACCATGTCAGACCCATTTCCCGCACCTCTGTTCTTGCCCTTTCTCCTCCCTCTTAGAATCACAATAGGGTACCCCTTGTCCTCAGCTTCCCCTTCACCAGCCTCTGCATTCAACAGATAATTCCCTACCATTCTGCCACCTCCAGCAGGATGACACCACCAAACACATGTTCCCCTCCCCTGTCAGAACTCTGAAGGGAGCATTCCCTCTGTGGCACCCCAGTCCACTCCTCAATCACCCTTACACCCCATCCCCTTTCTATGACACCTTTCCATGTAAGCACAGGAGATGCAACATCTGCCCTTTTTCCTCATCTCTCCCCAAATACTCCTAGATGAAACCATGATTTACACATATTTCTTTCAATTTAGCAGATTGTATTTGCTGTTCACAATTCACTCTCCTCTACATTGGGCAGACCAAATGCAGATTGGGTGACCGCTTTGTAGAACACCTCTATTCAATTCACAAACATGACCCCAAGCTTCCGGGGGCCTATCATTTTAATTCTCCACCTTGCTCTGGCATTGACATCTCTGTCCTCAGCCTACTACGGTGTTCTAATGAAGTTCAAGGAACAATACCTCATCTTTGAACTCAACATGGAGTTGTCAACTTCTGACCATAATCTTTGCTTCCCCCATTTTGTTTACTTTTCTTTGCACGTGCAAATCTTGTTTTTCTTGCTATGCTTTCCGTGGCAGCTGTTCATAATTCGGCCATTCACACCTCCTCTGGACCCATCTTTTGTCTCTTTACTTGTCCCATTACCACTCCCTTTGGCGCTGCCCCAACTCCTGTCATTTAATGTCTCCCATCTTCCATCCTGTCACTGACTTTCCCTTTTGATCTTTTCCACCCTCCCTGACTTAACCTGCATAAAGGCCATTACATTTCTAATGTTTCCCAGTTCTGATGAAAGGTCACGATCTGAAACATTAAGGTCGGGATTTTCTGGCCCTGCCTGCCACCAGGATCGTCCGGTCCCACCGACAGTCAACAGATGTTTGGCTGGACTGCCAAATCTCTCATGGCTGGTCCTGCCATGATGGGGCCAGAAAACCTCAGCCTAACTCTGTTTCTCTTTCCAGTTGCTGCCAGATCTGCTGTGTATTTCCAGCATTTTCTGTGTTCATTTATTTTCATAGAAATTGGGTACAGGAGAATGATGAGGGGCAGACAGAAAAAGGAATGGAGGGGTATGGGCTGAAGAGAAGCGGATAATGTTGTAGAAGTAGTGGGAGGCAAGGACAAGACAAGAAGGTTGAGAAGATGGGAAATGGAACGGATATTTGGAGAGGCAAAAGGAATTAGGAATAGATGCAAGGCAAGTGGGGGTGTATGTAGGATCAAGACTAATACAACCCTCCATCACTATCTCCCAAAATACTACAGGCCACTTGATTCCTACTTCCACTCAATTCATCAACACAGCAACACCTACTCCCTTGTTGCCCTTCTAAAGCCATATACCCAACCTCATCATTATATTCCCACACCATTCACTGATGCCAACTGCTACTCATCAATATCATGTCTTGCTGTTCACAAGGGGTTTGAGGAGACATTGGCAGGTAAGCATTCACATGAAAGTGCAAGGGAACAAGGATTCCCTCCTAGATGCATTGTGTCTCTCTTCCTACTTTACCACCCACCTTCCTTGCCTAGCAATGCAAATACCTGAACAAGACCCTACATTGAGTGCACATCTAAAGGAACCATCATATTCTGACTCACCATGAACAAAGTCATGGGTAATTTACCAATAATAAATTAAATCTTGAGTTTATGTGCATTTACTCTTCAGTCACCCACAAATACTTTGTCCTGTCACACTATTTCCACCATGGCTAGATGTCACATTTCTACCTTTTTATTACTTATCTGTCCTTTATACCTGACTTCCATTGAGTTTCCTCAGCTACATCTCCAATATGTGTGGCACTGTGCAAATAAAGTGTGTTCCTCAAGTACAAATTTTCAACTTCAGTGGTTGGCAGAAATCAGTATAAGAGGATGAGGATGGTTAAAAAAGGCTGTACAAGCAAAAGTAGACTATGAGAGTACGTTTGCATAAAACAACATAATGACTTCAGTAAGTGCACTGAAGTAAGCAGAAAGACAATGGATCATTGAAAGGCAGGAATGATGATGAGCAATTGGACAACCAGGGAATGATGGATATCCTGCACAATTTCCTTATACAGGTACTGGACCCTGTATCCAGGAAGCTCAGCACTGGACATGTGCTGGATTTGGGGAATTTATGGATTTTGGGTCCTAGGCCTAGCATGTACAGTGCATTTACAATACATGAAATAAAATGAGAAAAAGATAATAAAAAGTTTTCTTTATTTACTTTTGTTTTACTTTTTCATTTTCTTAAATTACATCTCAACTGAAGAAGAGTCAGCATCAGAAGGAACGTCAGGGTGGTAGCTGGTGTACAGACACAGGCTGGGGGAGTTAAAGGTTGAGGCTCCATCGTGTCTCTTTTAAAGATGTCCTGAAGCTTAAGTTGTTCCAAGTATGTGGGCTTTTCTTTCAGGAACACCTTTTTTGTAGACCCACATAACATGCTGCCCTGTAATGAAGCTCTTCTGCTCCATCCCACAAATCAATTCCTCCATAATGCTTATGCACTTGTCAATAAGCATTTTATCCTGTTTATCCAATGCACCTTTTTCATCGTCATCATTATCACTCTCATTCTCTTTATTCTCATTCATGACCATGTTGCATATTTCACTGTGTGAATTGGAGGCGAACTGGAGCACCGTTGTCAATTTTCAGAATCCTCAACAGGCCCTTGAAAAATCCCCTTAAAAGACCTAGGATTCTGGCTTTTACCAACAAGCAATTTATACCTGAGCGTACCTGCTGCATTTGAACATCCAAGTACAGTAAACCATTCCTTAAAATCTTTGAGTTCCATTGGTGCTCTCGTCCACCATTACATAGGTTTTCCTGGGAACATGCCTCCAACATAATGAGGTCTCATCAGCACTGTACACTTGTTCTGCTGTTAGACCTACTTCTGATATTATCGTGGAAAATTCATCCAAGTATGCCTCTGCAGCTTCATACATACGAATTAGGAGTAGTAGGCTGCTCGGCTCCTCGAGCCTGCTCTCCCAGTCAGTAAGATCATGGCTGATCTGATTGTAACCTCCGTTCTACATTCCTGCTTTCCCCCGATATCCTTCCACCCACTTGTTGATCAAGAGTCTATCTAGCTCTGCCTTAAAAATATTCAGACTCTCCCTTCCACTGTCTTTTGAAGAGAATTCCAAAGACTGACAGCCCTCAGAAAAAATTTCTCATCTGTCTTAAATGAGCCACTCCTTATTTTTAAACCGTGACCCCTAGTTCCAGATTCTCTCACATGGGGAAACATTCTCTCCACATCCAATCCATCAAGGCCCTTCAGAATCTTAAATGTTTTCAATCAAGTTGCAGTTTACTCTTCTAAACTCCAGTGGATACATGCCTAATCTGTCCAACCTTCCCTCATAAGAAAACCTGCTCATTCCCTTCTCTGAACTGCTTCTAATGCATTTACATCTTCCTTAAATAAGGAGACCTCCTTTCAGTAGATGTACATCATGGCATTATTAAAATTTGTTATACCGTCCTGATGAGTATTCACATAGTGTCATTAGGCCCATCCCTTCATGGAACACTTTCACATGGGCCATGATAATGAAGTGATCCAAAGGATAATTTTTTGCTCGACGCTGCATGATCCACCCTAGTAACACTTTGTCTACATGGACCATCTTTGACTGCTAGTGTGCTTTCCTATTCTCCATTAATTTGGGCAGATCACTGTCAGCATTAAAGTTAAGTAACTTCTCCTTTTGCTTTAAATCATAAATGGTCGATGTACCAAAACCATATTCTTCACTTAATTTTTTCACCGAGGCGTCCTTCTCTAGACGCTTTGGAACTCCACTTTCTGTTAAATATTCAGCAACAAATGCTTTCTCTTGGCACTCCTGCCAGCCACATGGCTTCCTGCTGGCCTTTTTGACTTGAAACCAGGGCTAACAAAGACTAGAATTGCAGAGAGACATTTGCTTGAACAGCACTTGAACTGTTTGTAATCGACATGGGAATCGATTCCCACATCAATTAAAGTGGCAGCTCATAGAGTTCTGCAAGTGCCAATCTCAAATTGCTACCCCAAGCGCCATCATCGGGGTAGCTGGTTTTCAGATCCTTCTGGATTTTGGGATGCCGAATAAGGGATCCGGTACCTGTATAGGTAAAGAAGCTGGTGACTCTTTCCCAGAAGACATGAGGAAATTTTAAAGACAGTGATATTCTGCACACGGCACATGGTGGAGTTAGGAACATTAAGCACGGGCAGCTTGGCTGTTATTTGGGCTTCCTGGTATATGGTGCTGGAAGACGCTGCCTTGGTGCCATCAGGTGGCTACTGTATGCTAGTGCTGGACGTTTCACAAAAGTTTGATTACAATATCAAATTTTGCATTCCTAACTAATATTACAGTAATAGATTTAAGGTACAAATTGGCTATTTGCAGTGTCATCTACTGGTGGTAGGTCAGATTTATGACAATTAACTTTATTCCATATTTTGTTGCAGCAAGTAGCAGCTGACATTTTTAAAATCAGACTGAGCCTGACAGCAATTTCCAAAACAGTTTTGAATAGAATGTTGTAACGCACTTTGCGATTTTACTAACTAAATAACGATTACTTGTAGTCAGAGCCACAGGGGAGCGTTTTCACAGGAAACCAATGGCAATAAAACTTTACAGCATGGAAGGAAGAACACTTGTCTGATCCTGCCACTGTTACTTTTTAAAAGAGAAGTCCAATTCAGCCGCCCATTCCAAATACCCTGTAAAAGTGCTATTTTTCAATATATATCCACATCCCTCTTAAAAGGTTTTATGCATTCTGCATCTAACACTGTTTTGGGTAGAACAGATTAGCCTAGAAATTGGTTTACACTGGCCTGTTTTTGTTTATGGACATTTATGCAATCAATGTGATGAAAACTGAGCAGGTACAGTGTAAATTACCCCCTACATAAGTAAACAAACCCGATAATAATGCTTTAAATTTTCCAACCCAGCACAACTTTTATATAAGAAAGTTGCCAATTCAGACCATGACTTTTATCCACTAATTTTACAAAGTAGAAATTTTAAGTAGAAATATTTTCAAGGAGGAACATAAAAGGAACTACTTGTTGATGATAAAAGAGATGAGTTAAAGCAAACCTGAGGGCACTGTTAAAGGGTAGGAAGAGGATGGGCTTTTAGAACCAAAGCAGGCCAATGGTAATTTGAGTTCCATTATCTTGGGCCCTCTGCCCCCTGCAGAAAAAAATACTCAAAAATCTCTTCTTCGGCCTTGCTGGACCCTGAGATTTCCCTCTTCAGTTTTCTAATCCCAAAGCCCATTTCTTCTGCTCTGTGCTCATAAAACCTGAGAATCTCTCTGATCCTAAAACTGCTAATTCTCTGGTCTTAGACTCTCAACCAGTACCACAGATCCAAAGATCACTCTCCCATCATTTCAGGCCTGCTCAGAATTCCCAGGTCCTTTTATTCCCAGATCTTGGTATCCCCTTTCAAAATACAGTAAAGTGCGACTTCCTGGCCTGTGCTTTGCACTTTGTACACAGAATCACGCATCGGGCAATGTTCCCTCATCCGCGGTTTCTTCTCCCTCGCTTCCTTCCTCAGGGAGACAGCAGCCATAATGGAGCAGAGACCAGAATGGTTGCAACTGAAGTGGCTGTATTTATTTTGAAATCTTCACCGATGTATTGTTCAGAAGCTCCCCTTTCTGTCGGATATAAGTACTGCACCACAATTTAGAGTAACTGCCCAAACCAATGCTCCCCTCGCATGGCTGGAACTTATCAAATTCAAGCCCCATGGGAAAACCATGTTCATTGTTCACGATTTCGCCGTTTGTGAGGTTTCACAGGAATGTAACCCCTGTGAACAGCAGGACTTTACTATACCACTATATTACCCAAGTACTGTCAAAATCCAGACTGTATTCCCAATGTTGTTACCTCTCACAAGTGCTCACACTGTTAAGTCTGTGACCCTCGTAGTACTATGAAATCATAGGATTTTACAGCACAAAATATGGCCAGTTGGTCTACCTGTGCAGACTGTCAAAAAGAGCTAACCACACTTTGCTATTCATGTGTTTACAATTGTGTACCCACTTCCCTTTAAAATGAATTCTTCTCCCAAAATCGTTTCAGGTAGGATGTTCCACATCCTAATAACCCTCTGCATTTATTTTAAAAACTTTTAACTTCTTTCATTCTTGACATCTCATTTCTTCACAGCAAGAAATCTCCACCTGTTCCATCCTGATCCTAACATCTTACATTCCTCATTTCCAACAGATATCCACATTTCCCAACTACTGCACCACATCTACTGTTTTCCTTACCTTCCCCGCCATGGGACAGGGTTCAGGCTACTGGCCTCCAAGCCAGCCTAGTCCTGATTCAAGTCCCTCATTCTTCACCAGCAAATGGAAAATTTATAGTCGAGTCTCAGTATTTAATTAATATTTTCATGATCAAGTCCAATAATTCATTCTCAAACTTAAATGTAAATGTATTTTCCAATGTTGCCAATGCAATCTCAGTTGAAACTTACACCACAATTCTCTACAAGATTCAACCATTCAGCTATAAACAAAAGTTTATTACTGTCCTTTGCTTTTGCCAGCAAAAACATACAGGAAATATTGCACTTCAACAGCTGCTACTAATGAAAATCTACTTCAAATTCCATTTACAGCTCATGAACTAAACAGTTTCCAAACCACAAAACTGCACTTTCATATCAGAGCTAAATTATTCAGTCAACTGATACTTTAGATCCTCTAAGCATTAAACCTTCTAATGCTTTTCCTTCTAATGTCTTCTTAGAAAGTGCACTCAAAATCCTTTAGCCCTCCAAATATCCACTAGCCCGTCCAAATGTTTCACCTTCCAATTAGGCACTTTACAGCTCTCCGGGCTTAAAATTGAGTTCAACAACTTCAGACCATGAACTCTCTCTCCTCCATCTTTACCCCTTTTTAATTCAATTTTTAAAATTTTTTATTTTTATTTATTTATTTATTCTTTTTTCATCCTTTTTTCCTCCAACACCCCCTCCTCCCCTGCCCTCACAGGGCTATTTGTCACTGGTTTCTATGTTGTACTTCCACAGAGTGCTGAATCTTGTTCCGCTATTAACACATTCTGCTCTTACCTTTATGCCATTATTAGTACCTTCTTTAGTCTTTACCACGACCATTAACACTCCCTTTGTCTTGTCTCCATGACATCTTTGTCAATCTCTCCTTAGCTCCCACCTATCCCTGACCTTCTATCTTTCTCCACCTGCTCCACCCCCTCTTAAACAGTAAAAAAATATCCATCACATTTCTATTCTTTAGCTCCAAAGAAGAGTCATATGGACTCGAAACGTTAACTCTATTTCTCTCTCCACAGATGCCGCCAGACCTGCTGAGTTTTTCCAGCAGTTTTTGTTTTTATACCTTATATAGCATTCATGAGGCTGATATTCTAAAATACCCACAGATAATAAATGAATGCTTTTAGTGGGGGACTTAAACCAAATGCACTGGGTTGTCCCTCTACCCACATTTAACCAATGTCTTTGGTTCTGGTTGGAGATAAGCCATGGGCAGATAAACACAAAATACCACAGGTGCTGGAAATCTGAAATAAAAAAGAAAAAGGATAGAAAAAAGGGATTTTAAAAAGGGATAAAACAATGATGAATAAAAATAAAGCAAATAAAAATTTAAAATAAATTAAGAAAGGGATTAAAAAAGGGGTGAAGATAGAGGAGAGAGTTCATGGTCTGAAGTTGTTGAACTCAATTTTAAGTCCAGAAGGCTGTAAAGTGTCCAATTGGAAGATGAGGTGCTGTTCCTCCAGTTTGCTTTGAGCTTCACTGGAACATTGCAGCAGGCCAAGGACGGACATGTGGTCATGAGAGCAGGTCTGTGCCTGCCCCCTACTATAGACAACAGGTTTAGAAGCATACAAATTCTGTACTCAGAACAGATTTTCGCTGTGGGGTGGCCGACCAGCAGAAGGTGCCAAATGATCCCCACTTCACTAGTGAAAAGGCAGCCACAACTTTAACCCTCCAACCCCTCAGTCTCATTTGAATCCAATTGTTGAGCTGCTAATGCCAAACAAAGCTTCCTGAGGCAGGTCACTGGTTTTGGGCTATGACATAGCATACGGCAAAAAAAGTGGCTGTGCAACTTCTGATAACTCAAGGTCAAAAGCAGATCTGCCACTGTCAGCAAACGCCTATGAAAAAATCCAAATTCTTTATCAATGATCTGGTTAAAAAAAAATTACATACTTCATCACCCTGAAAATAATTCCCCCAACTGTCTGATGAGTTACTTATTACACCTAGTTCAAAACACAGTCCCCTGGAATTTTGTGTGAAAAATCCTGCAACAGCAAACCGTAAACACAGTTTAGACCAGGAATGATTCTTATGCCACTAAATGCACTGTCTCAAAACAGAATTTTTCATTGGTTATGCCTACAGACTCTTAGGACTGGATTTCACATAATTAGGAAGACTTCGCGGATCTTTAAAAATGCCATGCAGGGCCCAGATGTGGAAGTCCTGTCTCCATTTCAGACAGCTCCGATTTTTGCCAGTTGGGGAAGGGGGGAGGGCATGAATCACACAGGCAGGGCCATTTGAACTTAGCACTGAGTTTAAATAGTTCCCAGCGTGGCTGATCCAAGGGCCTTAACCCTCAATGTGAGAGTCACAAATTTATGCAGTAGATGCAAGTTCTTTTGAAAAGTGGATAAGTACTGTTTAAGTGTCATGATTTGTAGTTCTTTAAATTCCCTGCTCTTTACACATGAAGAAAGCTTGCCGAAGTGGTCAGTGAGTCTTTTTAAAAAATCTCTGCTGGACTGCTTTGAGTGACAGGCTATCTGGTGTCGGTTAGAAAAAAATCCATCTGTTCATGCAGTTTCAATAAAGGTCTTTGTTGATATTTCCAAATTGCTATTATGTCATTATGAATGCTTGGTTGAGTTTTAAAATCTATATTTATTTCAACAGGGTGGGGGGTCGGGGGGAGGGGGAAGCAGGGCATTCTGAATTCAGAGTTTGATTGTCAGTTTAAAGAGCCTATTAAAGGATTAGCTTTGTGGAGTCTGAATAGAAGTTTATTTTTATAAGAGATCTCCCCAAGTAGGGAGATTTACAAGCTCTGAATGGGTTTCATGAATGGGACTTTTCTCATGATCAAGTGTATATGAATGGGAGCAGTATTAGATTGTTAGAAGTTTATTTTTTTCCTTTTCCACATCTGCCCATCATGGATACTAGGCAAGTGGCATGGGAGGGTAGGGGGGTGCATGAGTTGTCATGGAGGTGGTAGGGGATGGGTGGGGATTGAGGGGTTGCAAAGGCTAGAGGGCACAGCAATAGGTGCAAGATCATTATTCAGAGGTAAATGAGGCAGGAGGGCTCTTTCCCATCAGCCAGCCTCTTTTTTCTCTGTATCATCCAAGGGGTTGGTGCCCACATGCAGGACACATCAAACAACTGGCAGTAGGATTGCACCAGTGGCCCAAGGGGGACATGGCAGCAGGTCAAAGAGGGACCACAAGGTAAATCGAAAACTGATCCATCCTTTGAGAACTTTCTAGAAGGTTAACGGCAGAAAGCTCCGAGAGTGGCAGCCAGGCCTGCAGCTGAAAGCCTCTCAAAACTGCATGTGTGCTTCATTTTCCAACACCGTGACCTACTAGCCAGATCAGATGCAGCTCAGAGTGGAGACACACAGTGTACATCAGGGCAGTGGGTGGGCAAGTGTGGAGACACAGGAAAATTGGTCACATGGTGTAGAAATTTTAAAACTCGTGACAGAGTTATCTATATTATTGTATTCCTCCCAACTTGCTGAAATTTCTAATATGTACACATATTAATAAAAAGCTTATAGGGGCTTCAACTTCAAAAAGTATTAGGAAGGAATTAGTGTCTAAGGGTGGGGCAGCTTTCACTATGAAATCTCACACACAAGTGAGGTATGCTCCTTCTCATCATAATTTGTATAATTGTGTATTTGTATTTGCCTTTTCCTTTAGAAATGGTGGACTTTAAAAAAAAAAATACATTTCATCATGGAACAATCTCCCAACAGCACTGAATGATCATTCATTATCCTTAAAAAGGAGAACAAAACCATACTGTTGAAGTAAGTAACATAAATTTACTCAGTTTAATCCCCATTAATACTTCTCAGCCACTTTATATTTAACCAGTCTGCTGATGCACAATTACGTTCTAATGATTGCTTGGTAGTGCAGAACTTGAGTACTGCTGAAAAAAGAGACATACCTAAGCTTTACATCTTGCACTCATCAGGGCACTCGCAATAATACCATTATAAGGGTGAAATAACAATTTATATTCTATGTGAAGAGAGTGCTGATTGGTTGGCAAGTGGGGTTGCCATGGAGAATGCACTACTGAGGTGACTGACAGTTAACTGCCAAACATTGTTTGAAATTTAAACCATGCAGCTTGATTCCTCAGGGCAATGCCTTGACCAATGAGTCAGCGGAGGGCTGTCACTTATTTTGTTTAGCTGAAACAGGTGGGAGTGTATGTATATGTTCTTTCTGTCTACAAAGAACAGGGCCATGTGTATTAATATTTGTAGCTTCCATTACACGCAAATGCGCCACATTGCGAGCCTTACTGACAATTTTAAATTGGTTGTCAACGTAATTCTTAGTATATTGAGGATTATTTAGCAAATGTTGTCCAATCACGGAATCACAACTAAAGTCGGACAGCGTTTTGAGTTTTTCAATCATGGGCTGGTTGGGTACGGTCTGTACCTTGCCTGCTGTGAACAGCGGCTGGGACTTGCTGTTTGATATGATCTGTCAGTTTTTGGGACATAGGGCCTGGCATCACACTGGCACTGAAATTCAAATACCACATTACTCATTTGTGTGATAGGGAGAATGTCATTTTGGCTATATTTTAGTGGATTAGTCACTTACCTATGTAACTGAAAATATACTTTAGACATCAGTTGCATTATTTAGAGGAAAATGATCATGGAGTGCTCACTCTACTTAAAGTATGAGTCAGCAGAGAAGTTAATTTTAGAGAGGAGGTTGGAGAAAATAAATGAATATCTGACTTACTGACCCATCAAAAATAGCTTTTAAATACGAGAGGTATCTTTACAGAATTGTGTCTCTGGTCTGGAATTTCATATCCAAAAATTTGGACACGCCCATTTCTTGGCCACTCATTTTAATGAGGTGAAAATTGTGAAAGGCTTACATTCAAACTCCCAATACACTGCTGGTAAGCGAGGCTCCACACCAGGGTTGAGACTAGGTACATTTATCTCAATTTAATAGAGAGGTTGAATACAAAAAGGGGGCTAGTGGTAAATCACTGCTAAATGTCCCTTTTCAAATGTTAGATCATTAAAGTGAGAGTAACCTGCGATGAACATCTTAGTACAATTTGCAATGTCATAATTTAGTTTAAACTGAATTGATTTGCTTTATTTTTTGGGAAGTAGTTTGGTAGAAATAGTAACCAATGGGAACGATGCTATTAACTATGTCACATTAATTTGTTTCCTGTTTGTTTCTGGGACTTAAACTTGAAGTAAATAGTGCTCTAAAATAACATTTCTATTCTGTACAATACATCTTAAAAATATCAAACTGAACTTCTATTTTATCAAAATACAATATTATTTATTCCTTTATTACCACTTCCTCAACATGCCCTGCAAAATTTACTCATACAACAATTATGCAACAATTATTAATCATGTTAAGAGCAACTGTTCCTACATTTGTACAGAATTTTACTAGTTTGGGCTATTACTGTACTTAGTTCATGGACTTATTCCCACAGCACAGAGAAGTTACTGGTCAAAAATCACATGATATGCTCTGTGACTGTGATCATGGGTCTCCTTACACTCCACAGCATTTGATATGGCCAACTGTATCATTTTCCTCCATTGCCTCACCTCCTTTGCCCAGTCTTTGGGTGATGCCAATAAACTATGTTGAACGTAGCCAGGGTATCTGCACCAATAGGTTCTCTTCTCACTTGGGTATTATTTCCTCTCCAGCATTTCCCAATGATCTATTCTTAATTCCCTCCTCGTTTTCATCAACATACATACATACAAGCACAGAACATCTTCCACCGTTTGTCTGCTATGCCTCCCAGCTTTCTCAACCCTACATCAGTGTCTGTTCTATCAGACCACCTGTCTGACATTAACTTACATACAAGTTAAAACTTCCATTCAAAACATCAGAAACATAGAAAATATGATTTTCAGCTATTGTCATAGACTTTGCTTCGTTGCTCTTGACTTCATTCTCTCCCGAGCAAAAACAGGAATATTCTAATTTTTGGACTGCCCAATGGCAGAGCCGTATGGGAGCTTGCGCGTTCTGCCAGCCTATAGTATGGAACCATTCTGAGGTCCAGGCTTTGTTTAAATGGGCATCCCAATAAGCTCGCCAGATATAGGATGGTGCAATTTTGGTGCAAGACAGTCCGGGCAGGTGTGGGAGGGGAGAGTCTGGGAAATGAGCAGCCTAAATAATATCTTTGGGGCTTGGAGACTCTTCCTGTCCACAATAAAAGCTTTTAAAAATATGCATTTATGGGACCTCTTCAGCAATACTGCCAATATTGTTGTACACTGTATGGCACACAGTCTAACCAGCTCCATCCTAAAATGGGATTTAGGGTCCTATATATGTCAGAGAACCCCAAGTGGCATATTAAAGGGGATTTACTACCTGAAGCAAGTGGTCGCTTTGGCCAACCATTGGTAGGCCCTTGTAGGAGCCACAACATCGGTATTAACTGAACTGTAAGTCAACCAACTCTATTTGGAGGCCACATCTGTTCCATCAACACAGTTTAAAATCAACTCCATTCGGCTTGAGCCAGATCAAACAAAATTTCGACAGCCTGTTTGATTGGAGCTGAGCTTCAAAGCCAACATCCTCTCTGTCACCAAGAATTCCTACTCCCTCCACAACATATACCTCCATTCCTACCTCAGCTACTGCAGCTCTTTCCCTCGGTTTGACATCTCTAGAATTAATTATTCTAATACCCTCCTTGGCTTTCTCCAATCTGCATAAACTCCAACTTGTTGAAAACTATACACTCCTCTCCTGCATTAAGTACCAGCCTCCCATTACTCCTGTACTTGCTGACCTACACTGGCTGGCTTCCCCCCCCCACAACACCACCCCCCCTCCGCCCACACCACCCCCACCCCCCCACCCCACACCACCCCCCCACCCCACACCACCCCCCCACCCCACACCACCCCCCCACCCCACACCACCTCCCCACCCCACACCACCTCCCCACCCCACACCACCTCCCCACCCCACACCACCTCCCCACACCCCCCTCCCAGTGTATTAAATTTAAGAGTCTTGTTGTCCTCTTTAAACTTTTGCACAGCCTCGTCCCACCCTATCTCGGAATCCTCCAGCCTCTTAACACCTCTTGCATCTTTTGGTCCTGACTCTAGCATCACTTGCAACCTCTCCCCAGCCCCTCCATGGTTACACAACTTTCAGTTGCCTTTGGTCCTATTCTGTCATACTCCCTCCTTAACCCACTTTATCTCTCCACTTCTCTCTCCATCTTAAAAAAAAATAATGAATACCATTTTGGGACTCAAATTTTTGGTCACTCCTAGTCTCTGCCTCTATGACTTAACATCTGCTCCTCCATCTCTTTCCATTTTGAAGTACTTTGGTACTTTAAAAAAAACTCTAAATATAAATTTTTGTTGAAGTCATAAAATGTGTTTTTGAAAAATGAGGCAATTAAGACAATTAAGTCAAAACAAACTTAAAGCTGAAAACAAAAAAAATTGCATTCACCATGGCTGACCTTAATACAAATCAATTAGAAATAACATTAACCACTATTTTACCTCTAATTTAGAGTCAAGGTCTGCATCTGATGCAACGACATGCTCATCTTCTTTCTTTCCAGTCACTTTGATAAATGTTTGCTTGGTCTTCCAGTACCTTTGTTGCATTTTGTTTACAACCGAACTGTCCTGGTTTCGGACATACCGACTATAAAGTTCTCGAGCATATCCACTAATAAAAGAGAAACAACTTGGATTATTTATTCAATCTACATTGCAACATGCCATCTTGTCATTTCAGGCTCTTCTGCTGACCTGGAGACACATGGGATTAACTTGATTTGCAGTCCACATGAACAGTTAATAGGTGCTGCTCAAATGGGAGAAAGTGATATACCCCAGAGGAGAGAGTTAGGTCCATTTTGTTCTTGATGATATAAATGGATTATTTTGACTTGGGTACAGTGAGCATGATATCCAAATAAAGTGATGACACAAAAATAGAATGGTAAACAGCAAGGAGGACTACAGAAAAATCCAGGAAGATATAGATATGTTAGGGGAATGGGCAGAGAGGTGACATGTGGGAAAGTGTGAGGCAATATATTTGGGAAGAAACACAAGGAATGGAAGTATATAATCAATGGAAAACCATTGAAGGTTGCGGAAAAACGAAGAGGCTTCACGTTACAAATACTTAATTCCTTGAAAGTGTGAGCATCATAAAGAAAGATGAATAGCATGTCAGGTTTTAAAAAGTGCAAGATGAGAGAGGTTACAATGTATATGCACAAAGCAATGGTTACACCACTAGCTGAAGTAGTGTGTGCAGTGGTGGGAACCCCATTGTAGATAGGGTTAAACCATGAACTGGTCATAGATTCACCTGAGTGACATCAGGAGTAAACTCCTACACAAAAACAGATTGGAGAGTTATTTTTAAATTCTATGGGATTTTGAGAAGGCGAATAGGGAAAGACTATGGGAAAGATTTTAATGTAATTGATGTGGATTCAGCCCACCATTTGAAGAACCAGACCTGCATCACCTCTGAGGGGGAGGCCTGACCGAATTAACTGCCAGTCAAGCACTTAACTGGCAACCACTGGGCCCTCCCCAGGATTCAGGACTCCGGAGGCAGAAGTCACACCTGCCGAGAGCTGTCAGCCAATCAGAAGCCAGAAACTCTGCATTACAGACAGTACCACTAGTGAAAGGTGGCTGCTGCCAGCAATGCACCAAGGGAGAAGCCTATGATCACCAAGACCCCCAGGCCCCAGGTGAGTGAAGATGGGCTAGCGTTCACAGGGAGGGCATTGGAAGCAAAGGCGGGGATGACTTTCAGTGGCCACAGACCTGCCCGATGCCAAGACCCTCGAGCTGACACTATGCCTTGGAAAGAGGGACGCTATGCCGTTCTGGAGGCATGGGAAAGCCATGCCACTGGCAAGTAATCCCTGAGCCACCTGTAAATTCCAGTGGACTCAGGGATAATTGGTGTCAATTGGCTCAATAATGAGCCCAATTGACAATCCACCATGAATGGTTTCCCCCATGGGCCCATTTCTACATCCAACTTAATTACATGAGGTTCTCCTGCTACCAGGAGACTGACATACAGCCTCTCCCACGATTAAGTGGGTCCAGGTGCCATGATTCCAACTGCGGTGGGCTGTATTAAATTTTTAAAAATTCTTTCATGAGATGTGGGCATCACTGGCTAGACCAGCATTTATTGCCCATCCCCAATTGCCCTTGAGATGGTGGTGATGGGCCACCTTTTTGAACTCCTGCAGTCCATGTGGTCTAGGTACACCCACAGTTCTGTTAGGAAGAGTGTTCCAGGATTTTGACCCAGTGACAGTGAAAGAACAGCGATATATTTCCAAGTCAGGATGCGTGTGTGGCTTTCAGGGGAACTTGCAGGTGGTGTTCCCATGCATCTGCTGCCTTTGTCCTTCCAGGTTATAGAGGTCATGAGTTTAGAAGGTGCTGTTGAAGGAGCCTCAATGAGTTGTTGCACTGCATCTTGTAGATTATGCACACTGCTGCCACTGTACATTGGTGGTGGAGGGAGTGAATGTTGAAGATGGTGGATGTGGTGCCAATCAAGCGGGCTGCTTTGTCCTGGATGGTGTCAAGCTTCTTGAGTGTTGTTGGGGCTGCACCCATCCAGACAGGTGCAGAGTATTTCATCACCCTCCTGACTTGTGCCTTGTAGATGGTGGACAGGCTTTGGAGAATCAGGAGGGGAGTTACTCACTGCAGAATTCCCAGCCTCTGACCTGCTCTTGTAGCGACAGTATTTATATGGCTGGTCCGGTTCAGTTTCTGGTCAATCGTAACCCCCCAAGACATTGATAGTTGGGAATTCATTGATGGTAATTCCATTGAATGTCAAGGTGGGGAAGAATGCATTCTCTCTTGTCAGAGATGGTCATTGCCTGACACTTGTGTGGCGCGAATGTACCTTGCCAATTATCAGCCCAAGCCCGAATATTGTCCAGGTCTTACGGCTTATGGACACAGAAAAAGATCCAGTCCTATTTCCTTTGGTAAACCGACGGCGTGTTCCAATGATCCCAAGACATTTTCCACCAAGGAAACTTGGTAATTTAAATTCAATTAACTAAATAAATCTGGAATTAAAAGTCTGGTACCAGTACTGATGGCGATAAACTACCAGATTGTCATAAAAAAACCATCTGGTTCACTAATGACTTTAAGGAATGGAAATTTTCCGTATTTACGCAGTCTGTTCTACATGTGGTTGCAGGCCCACAACAATGTGGCTGACTTAACTGTCCTCTGAAATGGCCTCGCATGCCACTCAATTATATCAATACCACCAAGGGAGAGTTTCGGAAGAATAAAGCCAGACAGACCTTCCGTTATTGACCTAGGCACCAGATAGACAAAGACACGACCCTGCAAAGTCCTCCTCACTAACTTCAGGGAACTTGTCCCAAAATTGGGAGAGCTGTCCCACAGACTAGTCCAGCAACAGGTTGATGTAGGCATACCCATAGAATTCTATCGTTCAGCCAATGCCTTAAACTCCTCCTTCACCATTCATAGATATGTTCTGTTCCAATGGCAGGACAGAGCCAACAAACTTTGCAGCAGTCATACTGTTGGGAAGGAGTTGCCCTGGGAGTCCCCAACATTGACTCCACAACCCATGAAGTCTCATGGCATCAGGTCAAACATGGCATGGAAGCCTCCTGGTAATTACCATCTACTGCCCTCCTTTGACCGATGATTACTCTGACTCAAAGGCTCAGACATCTACAGCACAGAAGGAGGCCATTTGGCCCATTGTGTTCATGCCGGTCAACAAAGATCTGACTACACTAATCCCATTTTCCAGCTCTTGGCACATAGTCCTAGAGGCTACGGCAACACAATTGAATATCTAAATACTTCTTAAATGTTACAAGAGTTTCTGACTCAACCACCCTTTCAGGCAGTGAGTTCCAGACTCCCACCACCCTTTGCATGAAAAAATTTCTCCGCAACTCCCCTCTTAGCCTTTGACCTCTTACCTTAAATCTATGTCCCTTGGTTATTGATCTATCTACCAATGGAAAAAGTGCCTTCCTATGCCCCTCATAATCTTATACACCTCTCAACCTTTGTTGCTCCAAGGAAAACAGCCCCAGCCTATCCAATCTTTCCTCATAGCTCAGACCCTCCAGCCCAGGCAGCATCCTAGTAAATCTCCTCTGCACCCTCCCCAGTGCAATCAAATTCTTCCAATATTGTGGTGACCAGAAATGCACGCAGTATTCCAGTTGTGGCCTAACCAGTGTTTTATACAGTTCCAGCATAACCTCCCTGCTCTTGTACTCTATGCCTCGGCTAATAAAGGCAAGTATCCCATATGCCTTCTTAACCACCTTATCTATCTGACCGGCTACCTTCAGGGATCTGTAGATATGCACACCAAGGTCCCGATAATCTTCAGTACTTTCCAGGGTCCTAGAATTCATAGTATAATCCCTTGACTTGTTAGCCCTTCCCAAGTGCATTACCTCACACTTTTCTGGGTTGAATTCCATGTGCCACTGCTCTGCCCACCTGATTAGTCCATTGATATCCTCCTGAAGTTTAAGGCTATCCTCCTCACTATTTAGCACCCTACCAATTTTGTGTCATCCGCAAACTTCTTGATCATACCCTCTACATTTAAGTCCAGATCATTTATGTACACCACAAATAGCAAGGTCCCCAGCACCGAGCCCTGCAGAACCTCACTGGAAACAGACTTCCAGTCACAGAAACATCCCTCTCCCATCACTCTCTGCTTCCTGCCTCTCAGCCAATTTTGGATCCAATGTGCCACTTTGCCTTGGATCCCATGGGCTCTTACTTTCTTGACCAGTCTGCCATGAGGGACCTTATCAAAAGCCTTGCTAAAGTCCATGTAGACCACATCAAATGCATTACCCTCATCAACATTCCTAGTTACTTCCTCAAAAATTCGATCAAATTTGTCAAACACGACCTTCCCTTAACAAATCCATGCTATCCCTGATTAATCCATGTCTCTCCAATTGCAGATATATTCTGTCCCTCAGAATTCTTTCTAGTAACTTCCCCACCACTGAGGTTAGACTAGGCCTGTAATTTCCTGGTCAATCCCTTCCTCCCTCTTTTAATAATAGGACACGTTAGTAGTCCTCCTGTCCTCTGGCACCTCAGCTGTTGGCCAGAGAAGATTTGAAAATTACTGCCAGGGTCCTGATAGCTCTTCCCTTGCCTCCCTCAACAGCCTGGGATACATCTCATCCGGGCCTGCGGATTTATCTACTTTTAAGGCTGCTAAACCTCCTCTCTCTTCCTCTGTTAATTTCCTCTAATATTTCACAGTCCTCCACCCTGATGTCTATGCATGCGTCGTCCTTTTCCATGGTGAAGACCAATGCAAAGTATTCATTGAGGACTGCACCCACGTCTTCTGGGTCCACACACAGGTTACCTCTATGGTCCCTAATTGGCCTTACTCTTTCCTTAGTTATTCTCTTGCTCTATATATATTTAAAAGTGGCAATTAAGACCATACAAGTTTCACGCAATTACCATCGTTAATAAGAGAGCGTCTAACCTTCTGCCCTTGACATTCAATGGCATTACCATCTCAGAATCCCCCACCAAGATCCTGGGACCCACAATTGACCCAAAACATAAGTGGGCCAGTTATAATACTGTGGCTACAAGGGTAGGACAGAGACTAAGTATTCTGCAGTGAGTGACTCACCTCCTGACTCCCCAAAGCCTTTTTCACCATCTGCAAGGTGCATGTAAAGAGTGTGATGGAAAATTCTCCACTTTCTTGAACGAGTGCAGCTCCAACAACACTCAAGCAGCTTGACAACTTCCAGGGAAAAGCAGCCATTTGACTGGCATCCCATCTACCACTTTAAAAATGTACTTCCTCCACACTCACACAGGCAATATACAATATACAAGATGTACTGCAATAACTCACCAAGGCTCCTGTGATGGCACCTTCCAAATCCACAACCTCTATAGCCTAGAAGAACAAGGGCAAGAGGCTCATGGGGACATTACCTTCTGCAAGTTCCCCTCCAAGTCACATACCATCTTGACTTGGAAATATATCACCATTCCTTCATTGGTGATAAAATCCTGGAACTTCCTAAGTGACAAATTTATGACAGTATTTACAACATACAGACTGCCGTGGTTCCAGCAGGTGGCTCACTGCCACCTTCCACAGGGCAATAATTGCTGGCCTTGCCAACAATGTCACATCCCATGAATGAATATAAAAAAGGATGGCAGTGATGAGTGGTCATCAATTTAAAACTGTCAGGTAGAAAGTGACTGGAGAGGTTGGGAGAGATTTATTTACACAGAGAGCTATTACAATATTGGAATGGTTTGCTGCAAGAAGTAATTGAATAAATATGTTAACCATCATTTTCCATGCTGACAGTATTTGCTGCTGAAAATCAACACTTTCACTACCTCTGAAGGTGCCCTGAATGCCTGAAAGGTTCTTGTTTGCAATGTTTGCTATTTTCCTGTTACCAGAACATGGGATTCATCCTGGTTACAGTAGTATAGTGATTATGTTACTCAACTAGTAACAGAGGGATCTGGACCAACAATCTGGAGAACATGAATCCAAATCCTGCCGTATCAGAAAATCTGGAAGTAAAAAGCTGCTATTACTAAAAAGTGACCCTGAAGCTGTTGGATTGTTGTTAATATCCAATTGGTTCATTTATGTCCTTTTAGGGAAGGATACTTGCCATCCTCGCATGCTCTAGCCTTCAAGTGACTCCAGTCCCATTGGTTATCTCAATTACTTTCGGAATTGGCCTAGCAAGCCACTGAGTTGTATTAAATTTCTACTTTGCAGTTCTAGAAGGCAGTCCATAACCACCTTCTCTGGGAAACTAAGGATGGCAATAAATACTTACCAATGTACCCACATTTCAAGAATAAATTCAAAAAGATAATTGCTGGTTTCTCTTTGAACCCGCCGCAACTGAAGCTGAAGCAAAGTAAATCAAGAATTCATTCATGTGGTGTGCGTGCATTGGTAAGGCCGGTATTTATATGTCTGATCTCGAAGGATGCAAAGTTAGATATGCTTCTGGGCAATGAAGCAGGATAAGCAAGTGCTCCAAAGGGAGGAGAACTTTTGCAAAATAACCTAACTTGATTCTCAGTGAAAATAGATGATAAAGAAAAATGATGAACTAAACATAAATCAATGGACTGGATGTTAACTAATTTCAATGGAATGAAGCTGGGGAGGGGTCTGACTAGGGGATTAACTAATTAGAAAAAAATGGCTGATCCAATAACAGGAGATATTTACATATGAGATGGATACTATGCAAGTTACCTGCATTCTTACAAGAGTAAATGATGTGCTTCAAAGGCCGAAGTTCCATTGATAAATAGAGGAATTGGTGGAAAAACATGGGCTCCAAGCAAGGCATATAAGAAACAGTGGCGGGTACGAGGGAGGATATTTTCACAGAAGAGAGCTATGAAAAACATAAAAGTAGTAGAAAAGATGAGGACTAAAGTTATGAAGTTGAGAGGGAATATGATGGAAGACTGCCAGACAACATAAAGAGAAATTACAAGGACTTTTCTAAATAAAAGAAAGTCAAAGAAAGAGGTGAAAACATGTAGAGGGCAAAGAAAGGTCTTATATTAAAGCACAAGGGAATGACAGAGATGCTAGGTATTTTGCCTCATTATTTACAGAGGAAAGTGAAAGTGAGGACTGCAGGAATATTTGATGATGATGTTGAAGAGCCATGCATTTCTGGAGGTAAATATTCAAAAGGAATCTATTGAGAAGAATTACTCAAACTAAATGTTGGATAGTCACCAGACCCAAATGTTACACATCCCTGGTATACATCCCTGAGGAAGTTTGAAGGAGGCAGTGTAAACAGATGGTATGGCCTAGGAATCTGTGATGGAATCTCTTTAGTTTTCCAATCACGTAAATAATTTGAACAGGCTAAAGGGGAATAATATCAAATATTATGGATATCAAGATTGTTGGCATGGTGAACTGTAAGGAACAATTTGGAAGACTACATGACAATGCAGACATTAATGCGAGAATGCAGCGAAACAAGAACTACTACATTTTGGGGAAAAGAACAATGAAAGAAAGTAAACTTTGAGTAAGAGTGTTCTTAGCAGAGTGGAAGAACAGAGAGTTTTAGCAGTGCAAATATTAGGGGTCATTTTCATCTTCGCCAGCTGTGCTGGATGGAGGGGATCACCAGAGTGTGGTAAAACCTGCTCAATTTTCATCCAATTGATATCAAAAGCATGAAAGCATGGTGGGTCTACAATGAGGAAGTGACCCACACCATCAGTTTCACCATTGTACAGTAAGCTGACAAAGTTGATCACTCATCCATGTAGAATGGCCTGCTGTGCTGTAATTTCAATTAATCTCTTCGATTTTTCCTTTACATGCATACTTGTAAGCAAAATGTACATACAAAACTTTCTGTGCATGATTAGTCACAACACTGTTTTAAAAATAAAATCTGCAGCTATATTATGTTTATAATTTACTGCTTATTCTCAAGTTGCTTCACTTTTTAGTTTTTTACTCCACCTTGCTGAACAGGTCTTTCAAAGCAATGCATATTATGCTTGGGGCTTTAATAAACCTAACTTATTTATTTCCAACTCTTTTGAGTTGGTTGTCTCTTTTCCTCATGCATTTTCTTTCCTCACTGTTCTCTGCCTGCATAAGATTTTTCAGTAATTTTAGGAAGGTAGGTAAGGAGACAATACTTACTAGTCTGGATGGTCCATGTTTTCACTAGAACCTGAAATAAGTGCAAAACATATTAAATGTACAGAAATGTTTTAAAATGACTATGCATTTTTTCAAAATTGGATAGTTTTGTTTACCCCGCTACAAAGATAAAACATGCATAATGAAAGCAGCTAATTCTTAATCATATTTAAACTTGTAAAAGAACCTTGGCTAGACCTTAAGAGTACAGTACACAGTCTGGTTTCCACAAAACAGGATGTAGAAGCGCTGGAGAAAGTGCAAAAAGGATGATACAAGAACTGAGAGGGGGTATAATTAGTGTTAGTAAACAAATGGAAAGTTTGTTCTATGAACACGAGTAACTTCATTGCATTTGTTTCATTTCATTATGAATTACTGTCTGAATTTAAATTGTGTTTCATGCTTTTTAATCTGCTATAATTTAGTTATCGTAAAAGGATCAGGTTGCAAATAGCAATATAAATAATTACATAGTACAGAAAAAAAAGTCAGTCGCCTCAACAGGTCTATGCTGGTCTTTATGCTTCAAACGAGTCTTCTCCTACCTCACTTTCTATTACATCCTATTAACATAACCATTTATTTCTTTATCCCTCATGTACTTATCCAGTTTTTCGTTAGATATTCACCTCAACCATTCCATGTAGTAGCAAAATCCACATTTTCACCATTCTCTGGTTAAAGAAGTTTTGACTCAACTCCCCATTGGATTTACTAGTGACTATCTTACATTGATGACTCTAGTTTTGGACTCCCCAACAAATGAAAGCATCTTCTCTGTACCAATCCTATTTGAACCCCTTCATAATTTTAAAGAGCTCTGTCAGGTCACTTCTCAATGAAAAGATCTACAGAAAGGAGCCTCAGCCTGCACAGTCATCCCTCATAACTGTACCCTCTCAATTCAGGTATCAACCTTTTTGCACTTTCTCCAGTGCTTCTATATCCTGTTTTATGGAGATCAGACTGTATAGAGTACTCTAAGTGTGGTCCAACAAAGGTTCTGTATAAGTTTAACACAGCTTCTCTGCTTTTGAAGTCTATACCTCCCAAAATGAACCCATATTTTGTTTGCATGTTTTATGGCTTGTTAACCTATGATGCTACATTTAATGATTTGAGAATTTTTATCTCAGATCACTTTGTACCTCAACCCCATTAGACTCTTATTTTCCAAGATGTAGCTGGCTTCTTTATTCCTCCTACCAAAATGAGCTATCTCGTACTTATCCATAGTGAAATTTGTTTGTTATTTACAAACTTATTCTAAAGTCTGTCAAGTTTTCATGTATAATAAAAAAAAAATGCTGGAAATACACAGCAAGTCAGGCAGCATCTGAGGAGAGAAACAGTTAACGTTTCAGGTTGATAATCTTTCATCAGAACTCGCTTTTGCATTAATCTTTCCTTGTATTTTGTTTACCCCATTAGCCTTAATGTGGTGGCATCTACAAATTTTAATATTGTTCTTCTGGGTCCCAAGCCCCAGTGTCACCTTTAAATCACGCAAAATGTGTAATATGGGTAATAATATATTCACAAACAGTAGCACTGTGATGCACAAGATGCAGATAGAATGTTCAATCACTGTTCACTTAACACAAGTCATTAGTGGTTATCCACTTGAAACTCTGAATTTTCCAACTTATTTTTATGTTTCATATTGAACAGTATGCATCATTACAAAATAATTAATAAAATACTCTCAGTTTACACACAGGTGTACTCTAGGATTGCACTCAATTAAGTTGAGGATATGAAAGGCTTCATACCGCTCCCCAACCCATCCTTTCTCACTGTACAGGGACGGAAGCCTACAAAATATCTGTCCCTACCCCTCCCCAGATTATTGTTTGACAATTTTCCTCACGTTTACCCTCAAGGTTGGACTGATTCTTCAGAACTTTGAATATCATGCTCAGGGCCAGCGCAAGAGTATTAGGTGCCCGAGGTAAACATTCAGCCTTGCATGCACCCACCCGTACTCCATCCTCCCCCCACCATTAACTTTCATAAATGAAGAAGGTAAAATAGGGCTAACAGTTGTTCCCCGTCACTCCCACTCTCTCACAACTGTTAAAAAATTGTCAAACTCGCGGGTAGCTGTTATCCGTGACCTGCCCTCGCTCTGGTCTCAGCCTCCCACTGTTCAGCATCACCATGTTCCCTCAATGCCACTCACTGGATTCCTGCACCTCTTGCGAGATCTCAACAGCCGCATCACCACAAGATCACCCAGGAGCTTCAATTAGTTCAAAATATGGGACTCTTAGGTAACCGGCATCACCCATTCCCCATGCATGATAAAGCCTGTTTGTCTACTCATCAAACTGCCTGACAAACAGATTTTTAAGAACACAAAAACTTTTACGTTAATTTTTTGGTAAGTTATATTTTCTAATTGATTTCGATCCAATGTATGAAAAAGTTTCATTCTCAAGGTGAACTTTAAAGCAAAACCCTTATTTGAAATTAATGTTAGAATGTCATTAGTTAAATTTATGAATGAAATATTAATTTGAATTCATTTTACCTGTGTGACTGAATGGTTCACTGACACTCGGGTGAGGGGAGACAGGAAGATACAAATCGAGACAAAGTAACCATGCTATGCCATTGTTTCCCAACTTTATTATATTTTCAAACACAATTCTAATGTTTCTAAACAATAACTTTCTTTCCCTTAGAATCTGCTAGTGAAGGAATCCAGCTGTCTTTACAGAAATCCTTGTTTTATGCAGAGATTTCTTACAAACAAACACAAGAATTAGGAACAGGAGTAGGCCATTTGGCCCTTCAAGTCTGCTCCGCCATTCAATAAGATCACGGCTGATCCGAGTATAACCTCCCGGCTACCACAATAACTTTCACCCCCTTGTTAATCAAGAATCTATCGACCTCTGCCTTAAAAATATTCAAAGACTCTGCTTCCACCACCTTTCGAGGAAGAGAGTTCCAAAGACTCACAACTCAGAAAAAAATTTTCCTCATCTCTGTTCTAAATGGGTGACCCCTTATTTCTGAACAGCGGCCCCTAGTACTAGATTCTCCAACAAGAGGAAACATCCTTTCCACATCGACCCTGTTAATACCCCTCAGGATCTTACACGTTTCAATCAAGTCCTGGCTTTGTAGAGTTGTTCTTTACCTTTCCTTCCCTCTCTCTTTTTCTCTCTGTCCCTCTCCCCTTTGTATCTCTCTCTCCCCTTGTCTCTAGCTGTCATTCTGTTCTCTCTCTTTATTTCTTCTTACGTCTCCTTCTTGTGTGTGTGTGTGTGTGCACGCGCTCGTATATCTCTTCCTCTGTTTGGTCTGTGTGTCTCTCTCATGTGTAGGATCCTTCGTTGCTTGTGGTGTGTCAAACTCCAATTCTCCCTCTTCTACTTTTTCTATCCACCCTGATTTGGTATGCTAATTACTGCCAATCTATTGGTTGACTGATTGATTCCAGGGTGGTGTCTTTTCCTTTGGGAAGTTTTTTTTTCCTTCATCTGGCTCCGGTTACAGCCTCCTCCAAGTTGCTAACATGCTACTGCGAATGTGCTGCCTCCATGCATTCATTCAACTTTTCCAACTTGGTCAAGTGCTGTGTGTTCATGAGGAACAGTGACAGAGCAGACAATTACTTCAAACACAACCACAGCAAACCAACCTAGTTAGACAGAACCTGTGAATGGAAGAGCAACTCTGTCTTACCCGTGCCTGCTGCTCCTCCAGTCATGACTCTGCAGTCAGCTCCCACTCTCAGCAACTGTCACAAACTGACAGCTGGAACTGCTGCTTCCCTTTTGGGCAGCTTAGTGGTTGGCTGGTTTAAAAAAATAATCGAATTGTCAGTTTAACTAACAGTTGTTCTGAGCAGTAACTGCTCCTTCCAACCTTTGGGCAGCTTCATGGGTCTTGGGCTGGCTTACAGTTCTGGCTTTAAAAAAAAACAGCAGTTTTTTCCTGCCCCAACCCCCTCAAAGTTTACCACCCTAGGTGACTGCCTAGTTTGTCTAGTGGTTGCAAATGTCCTGATCATGTTTAGGACCTTTCCTAGTGTAAATTCCAAGACTACTGTTCAGTTCTGATCTTCACCACCCCTCCCAATATTAGGCCTGAACAAAATCTCCTTATAGTTGGCCATAATTTAACCTTTATCAAAACTCTGTTCATGATACTTCTTGATTTATGATTACAGAATCGCAGAATTGTTACGGCACAGAAGGAAGCCATCATGTCTACACCGGTTCTCCGATTGAGCAACTCGCCTCGTTCCATTTCCCTGCTGCCATGAACATTCTTCCTTTTCAGATAACAGTCGAATTCCCTTCTGAATGCTTCAATTGAACCTGCCTCCAAAACACACTTAGGCAGTGCATTCCAGGCCCTAACCACCTGCTGTGTGAAAAAGTTTTACCTCATATCACTTTTCCTTCTTTTACTAATTACTTTAGATCTGTGCCCTCTCGTTCCCAATCCTTGACTTTTGACTTCAATGTTCATCAACTTATTCCTATACCAGTGTGTGAGTGTATGATTTTATCATAGTATTCCTAGTCTCCATTATATAGTGTTTGTTACTTATTTGTATATTTTTGGGTTTTATTTTCCTTTACATTCTGTAGTTATTCCTACATAATTCAATATATTAGATTAACAATGGCCCTGTGGCACAATATATTGGGCTGGATTTTCATTGCAGAGGTGGGTAGTGAGGTAGAAGGTGGAGATATCCAGACTCAACAGTCTCTTTTCTGTAGAAAGTGCATGATTCAAATTCAATTTTCCCTACTGAGCAAAGTTCTGAGGGTTGGGATGGGGTGGGGGGGTGGTGGCGGGGGTGTGTGGCAGTTGCAGGATACAGTCGGGCCCACCGGCCCCAGAAGTAGATCGGAGGTGTCCATGAGCTGGTTGAGTGCCGTGGCAGACTGATTAAAAGGCCTCTTCTGTTCTCTGGGACTTTGTTCCAGTTGTTCAGTTAAATTTTAGGCCCTCTAGTTCTCACCCCTCACAACCCACCACCTCCCCAAAACAATCACTGTAAGTAGGCCTGGGTTTTAGGTTTTATTTTAGTAGGATTTAGTTTGCCTGCTTAACTTAACCATTTTTAGAGGCTTTATTCTGCAAAAGGCTAATAAAGTTATGCCACCATTTTGTACTAATGCCTTATATGAAAGAAGCCATTTTGTGATTTGAATACCTGCTGCTAAACTATGCAACATTTTAGTACACTAACCACTAGTTTGTGAAGTAGCAATTGACCAGCAAGGAATGATTATTTGAAGAAGTACCTCAATTACTTTGTATTGAAATAATTGATCAGACAGTTAATGAATGTTGGATTTTATTTATTTTTGTTTTTGTACTAACATTACTAACTGTCTTTTAAACATGTTGCAAAAGTGTCTGTGGGAAACAACTGCATTATTCCACCAAGATCTCTATCAAAACAAACTGTCCTTGACTAGTCTAGTACTGGGGCTAATGAACAAGGCACTTGTTTTCTTTACCCTAATACTGCACATGTTGAAATAATTCATTGTCTTATATTTAAAGCAATGTGCAGAGATGGACAAATCCAATGAATTTAACCCTTACAATACTAATGACCAACTGGCTGTTAACAACAACTTTGGATCAAGATGGCATGATGCCAGAATTAGGTATAAAGGAGGGTTTTGGGAACCAAGAGAAGGAAAACCAGTTGTATTATTTTCTCAGGGGACAGAGGTAGAATTCCTGTCGCACAAGAATGGATAGCGTTCCACTGTGGCAGAATTCCTGTTGGCATGGACTCCAGAAAATGCAGTTTCCTTCCAAGACAGAGACAGAATTTCTGTTGATGAGAAAGGTAGAAGTAGTTTTCTGCATCTTCTTAATTGGCCATCCATTTGAAGTTATGAAGTCTGTCGTGTGTACTTTTGTTCTTTTTCTCTTTTAGTTAATTGATAAGTGTATTGTCTTATTTTATCCTTTATTCAATAAACATTTATTATTTATTAATTCAGTATCTGAATCTTTGCCTGATGGTTATATCTCTGTTGTACTAAAACAGTTTTAAAGGTTAATTTGGGATCCAGTAATTAGGCCATGCACAGCTAAATTAAATCAGCTCTAAATTTATCAAAAAAACCTTTTAAAACTATCACTCCCCATGCCACCTCCAGGCCCCTCATACCCTCCATGCCAACTCATGCCCCCCATCCATCCCCATGGCCCTTTATAATCTCCATGCCAACTCACTCACAATCCCTGGCCCTTATACCCCCCATGTCAACTCACCCAGTATCTACCATATACAGACCTCAGGAGGCATGTTGAGATGAAATAAAATAAAGGCCTAAAATTGTAATACAGCCTTCACTATATTTAAAAAAAAATATCCTATTTATTAAAGCCTATTCAAATCTAATTTCCTCATGTGGTTAATCTCTTATAAAAACAAACTTCTATTCATAAGCCATAAAGACGTCTAATCCTTTGATAACCTCTTTGAGCTATCAATCAAACTGTGAACTTAGCCGGGGGGGGGGGTGGGGGGTTCTGAGATAATTATAGCATTATAGCGTGTTAGAATCAGCCAAGTATTCATAGGGCAGGATTTCCCGGTCGGTGTGTGGGGGGTGGGACCCGCACGCCAACACCTAAAATGACGTGGAATCCTCCCGATGTCACCCCACATCATTTCAATTTTCAGGTCGGAAGGGGCGCAGCTGAATCAGCTGTGTGCCCGGCAACCTGTCAACGGCCAATTGAGACCATTTAAAAAGTAATTGCAGTAATTTAAGGACCTGCCCGTCCAACCTTAAGGTTGGTGGGCAGGCCAGGAGCCCTGGCAGGCTTCAGAGAAAGCATGAAACCTCATCCATGGTCAGGATGAGATTTCATGTAGGTTTTAAAAAATTTAATAATAGTTTAACTAAAAGTGATGGACATATCCCAACTCATGCGACAGTGTCACAGTGTCGCATGCGCACAAAAGAGCACTCTCGGCTGAGGGAATCATCCCCCCCTGCCCGCACAGGGAGCACAGTGCTTCCTGGTGGACGTCATGCTGGGCGGGCCTTAATTTGCCCATCCACGTAAAATGGCAGCACCGATTGGAGGCACGCCTGCATGCGCCCGCTCCTGAACTCCCCCCCCCGCCCCACACCGCACCACCGACGGAGGGAAAATTCTTCCCATAGATACCTTAGGGAAATGTCAACAAACAGCTATTGTAACTGCTAGGATAGTTTTTTTTTAAAAATAAGCTCTCACTGACATTTGCAGCCTGATTTTTTTTCATTATTAAAGGCTGGTCATTCAAATGACTTCACATCATGACAGTTATACAGACCTTATCCACTTTTCAAGAGCCTTTACGCCTACTCCATAAATTCGTGACTCCCACACCTTGTTACAGCCAAAATGGAATCTGTTTGAACCCAGCACTGAGTTCAATTGGCCCTGCTGAGTGCATGTTTCCCACCTGTGAGAATCACGGCCCCTTTGTCCTACTGGCAAAATGGGATCTGTTGGAAATGGGGACGGGATTTCCACATCCAGTTCTCGCTCACCATTTTGGAACCTCCATGAAGTCTTTGCGACTCCATGGAAATTGGGGCCATTATTTTACCACTATACTAACCATGGGTAGTCATATCATTGCAATTACTTACATTTATTAATGCATTTATGGATATTCTGCAAATTTAGGTTGCTCAGCATTCTCCTGGATTTCCATCTCTTCAGTGCAAGATGCAACCAACTGGCCAAAGTTACATTATTGGCTGAAGATCATTAAGTACAATGACAGTAGTCTAGCTTAGAGATTCACTTCTTGTGTAAACAGAATATCACTTTTTCCAATATTATTGTGGGATACTGTGAAGCAGGCTTGTGGGGGCTGTGTGTATATTGTTTGTGTTTGTGACTAATTTAATTAGACTGTAGACAGTCAGACTGCAAGGCTTAAATTATCAAAGGAATAGGTGCTAAGCAGACATTTTGAAGTGGAAACGGACAAGCTAAGATGGGATACAAGTAAATACAACATGAATAGGAATTTTCATTAGGAGATAAATGAGTTGATGATTTTATAGCTGGTGAATTTCAAAGAGAAAAAAGGAAGTTTTACAACTGACAAAGATCATAAATTAAAAAAGCTAAGCTATTAAGTTTATTTTTCCCGAAAGTGGTAGTCATAAAGACATGATGAAAGATTTTTAGATTCTGGGAAAGGTAACTTTCAAAAGACAGTTAACACCTATGGTTTATAGACAAAAGGGCAAAGATGTACTTAAGGAAAGATTGAAAGCTGTAAGAGTGTGTGGCCATGTGATCTTGAAGACTGTGCTGTGCGAGCACAGTTGTGTGAAAGAAACAGCTTCTAGCCACCCCGGAGAAGTGTCTGGCTGGTCCAGAAAGCAAGGTTTTGTTACAAGCCTTGGATTTCCATTGTTGAGTGAGAGGGAAAGAGAAGCTTGTGATATACCTTCCCTATAGCAACATAATATTATGGTAATATTACTAGATGTTTTATACATTAAGAATCTATAGGGGCTGTTGCCTGGAAAAGTGTTTATTTGTGAGTCTAGCTAAGTAGAAGTCTTTTGAGACATGTTATAAAAGTAAATTTAACTGTGTAATTGTAATCTTGTGTGTTTAAGTTTCTTTTGTTAATACATATTTAAATTTAATATTTAAAATCTCCAGAAGTGGTAGTGGAATCTTTACTTCTGACTTCAGTGCACATACCTTCTCATAATAAAAATACAAATTGCAAATTACGGTGATAGCTTGACCAAGTTTACCATTTGGATTTGGTCAGCCTGGCAATTACCACCTGTCATATCATAACTCTTGGCTGGCTAATTTTTAATGTTATAAAAGAATGAGAAGGAGCATCATCGTCATCTAACACTAAAAATGTTCCATGCTAAATTTTCAAACCTATCAAATGGTTCAATGGAACACCTCAGCACTTTTTCACTCCAAACTTACACTAGCAAGGACTTATACCACATCTCAATGTTGTGTAACCCCATCAAAGGTGGCCTTGCAGCTCTTGGCTTTGGTTTGCTCAGCAGTCAGATCACTAGCCTGACTCCTCAATTACATTACATTTTTGTGCCAATAGATTATGGAAATTGCTTTGCGTCAATGTAAAAATAATAATGATATTGGAACATAAGAGTGTAAAAGCAGAACTTAGTTAAATTATCCTACACTGCAGATGGGACAATATACATATGCCTGGTAGGCTATTTTTAAAATCACTTTTTTTTTTCAATTAACAACAATATAACAAACATTAGTCAGTCTCTTGTGACATTTCATACGGAGAGTCAAGACCTGTACGATTAAATTGTCAGGTCTCCTAAGTTGTGGAAATGGGGCAGTAGAATCCCCGAAGATGATGAGCAATCACTATTGGTGTGGCCACGGAAATGTTTGCCCAGGCCTAGACACATTGCTGGAGAGGCTACACGTCAGGTGGTAGGACCATTGAAAATGCTATCAAGGTCCTGTGGCATACATAGGACCCCAAATGCCATTTCTGGAGTGAGCTGGGCATGGCATGTGCCATACATCCTCTGATCAACAACAGATGACGATCTGGCTGAAGGCGATCCCAAATGATCCTGCAAGATTCACAAATCGAGCTTTGGCAACCATCACTTGAACCTGCCCTGATTCCAAAGAGCCTTCCCTCGTCTATCCTGCAAGTCAGCTGGATTGCCATGCGACCCTCAGTTTCTAGCCACAGCTTGCTAGATCAATGCAAAATGGACCAAGCTTTTTAGCGGGACTATTGGTCAACATGGCCCCAAACAGTTTCCCGGATTCTGTTTTGGGGGAAAATCCATCTTGCATGGTATGAAAAATGTTTTATCCCCATGTGATCAAAGAATGTGTTGATTATGGATCCTAAAACAGTGAACAACAGAAGCTGTCACTGTAACAACAAAGAGGTAAAAAATTAGAATGGAGAACTTTAGTTATAACTAATGTGTTACTAATTTTGTTCCACACGATACATTTGCAGCAGGAAAACCCAACCCACAGAAACAAAGTACGTGAACAATCATTCACAACAATGCAAGGTTATTGATGAATGCTGCAACACAACTAAGCAAGCAAAAATCATTAATAAATCAATACAGCACTAGCTATAACAATCAATAATTCATACTACAGATGCACCACATTAATAAATGTATATAATGCTGAAGGTATAAAGCAGTAGGCATCCATGAGTATGAGTAAATACACAAATCAATAAATTAACAAAGCAACAGACAATATTGAATGAATTAATGAAACAATGGACAAATGAAAAATAAGCTGTAAATTAATGGAGCAACATACAGCTTCAAATTAATGAATGAAATAATGGTAAAGCCAACACATTAATAAATGAAGGGAGGGAGCAATGAGCACTAGTGAATTTATGGAGAACCAGCCACCAGCAAACCACACAAGAGAATTAGTAAATTAATAGATCATTGAGCTACAGAGAGATCAGTAAATTAACAGCAACAATCATTAATAAATGAATGGGCCAGCAAGCACAAGTTAACACAAAAATCGGCAACAGTGAATTAATAAATTAATAGAACATCAGCCACCAGTAAATACACAGAAACAACATCAGACATCATGTATCTTTATTCCCCCACAGTCATGAAGAAAGTAGAGGAGATCACTGCTTGGGAATTCAACATGTAGCAAAGCCATAATGGAACATACAAACAAGGAGCAGGAGTAGGCCACTTGGCCCTACAAGCCTGGTCCGCCATTCAACAAGATCATGGCTGATCTGAAAGTAACCTCAACCCCACATTCCCACCTACCCCCGATAATCTTTCACCACCCCCGCCCCCCCCCCAACCGCCATGTTAATCAAAAATCTATCTAGTTCTGCCTTAAAAATGTTCAAAGACTTTGCTTCCACTGCCTTTTGCGGAAAAGAGTTCCAAGGATTCACAACTCAGAAAAAAATTCTCCTCATCTGTCTTAAATGAGCAACCCCTTATTTTTAAATTGTGACCCCTCATTCTAAATTCTCTTACAAGAGGAAACATTCTTTCCACATCAAGACCTGAGGGTCTTAAAAGTTTGTCTGTCCAACCTTTCCTCTAAGACAAACCACCCATTCCTGGTATTAGCTTAGTAAACCTTCTCTGAACTGCTTCTAACGCATTTACATCTTTCCTTAAATAAGGAGATCAATACTTTACACAGTGCTCCAGATGTAGTCTCACCAGTGCCCTGCATAACTGAAGCATAACCTCCCTACTTTTGTATTCAATTCCTCACAATAAATGATAATATTCTATAAACTTTCCTAATTACTTTTGTGCCTGCATACTAGGCTTTTGTGATTCATGCACTAGGATACCCAGAGCCCTCCGAATCTCATGGCTCTGTAATCTCTCACTATTTAGATAATAAGTTTCTTTTTTATTCTTCCTGCCAAAATGGATGATTTCACATTTGCCAGGTCTTTGCCCACTCACTTAACCTATGTCACTTTGTAGCCTCCTTGCATTCCCTCGCAACTTACTTTCCTACCTATCTTCGTGTCCTCAGCAAATTTAGCCACCATTGCTTTGGTCCCTTCATCCAAGTCATTTATATAAATTATAAAAAGGTGGGGCCCCAGCACTGATCACTGTGGCATGCCACTCGTTACATCTTGCCAACCAGAAAAAAACCTGTTTATGGCTACCCTCTGTTTCCTGTTAGCTAGCCAATCTTCTATCCATAGCAATGTATTACGCCCCACACCATGAGCTTTTATTTTCTGCAGTAATCTTTGATGTGGCACCTTATCAAATGACTTCTGGAAATCTAAGATGCACTTGTGGGGCCCTGGCATCAGAGTTCAACACGCACTGGGAAAGCAGTTTCAGGAAATATAAGTGTTAACAACAACAACAACAACAACAACAACAACAACAACAACAACAACTTGTATTTACATAGTGCCTTTAATATAACAAATTATCCCAAGGTGCTTCACAAAAGCATTATAAAACAATAGTTGACCCTCAACCACACAAGGAGATATTAGAGAAAATGACCAAAAACTTGATCAAAGAGGTAGATTTTAAGTTGTGTCTTAAAGGAGGAAAGAGACAAAAGGGGCGAAGAGGTCTACAGAGGAATTCCAGAGCTTAGGGCCTAGGCAACTGAAGGCACAGCCATCAGTGTGGAGCAAATATAATTGGGGATGCTCAAAAGGCCAGAATTAGAAGAGTGCAGTTACTGCTTTCACAACTTAAGAGTTACTGTGGGCAATTTAACAAAATTCAAGGACAAGCATGGTAAAGGAAGAGCCAGACATGATTGACAGAGGCAATAGCAGGGACCATTTGCAGGGACCAGACCAGAGTGGAAGTGATTTTACTTGAATATTCTTCAGCGACACAAAAAATGCCAGGCCCAACTGTGTAACAATGTCAGCTGGAAGTGTTGGAAGGCCGAAAGCATGTGATAGGCAACTGTTTATATAGGAATGAATTATTGATGCTCTTATAGAATTTTACATTGACATGAAAGCATAACTGAAAGGTTATGACCACAGGAAATAAGACTTGTAGACAGGAAATGTATGCCATACACAAAGCTTTTAATAAATTGAGTTAATTTCTTGGGGCTTTGCATGTGGGAAGTCAAGACCTAGGCCTGAATTTTACCCTTGGCAGGCGCAATCGGCGGGTCCGCGACCAATCGGGAAATGGGCCACCGCCCATGATCAGCCCCCGACCGCAATTTCGTGCTGGCTGGCCAATTAAGACATGCCCAGTGTGAAATATGTATTCCCAATGGTCGGGAAGCGGCGGCGGGGGCCTGTTGGCCGCCAGGACCAATTGCGACCCAGCGGCCTGTTTAAAAACAGCAAAGGCAGTTCCTTGAAGGCTGCCAGGGAAGAACATATCTTCTGCATTCTGAGCACTGAGGTTATGGCGTCAAGTGCGGCTGGAGACATCAGGCAGGAGGGCAGGTCGCGTGAGCACTTGGCCCCCTTGGTTTTTGGATGAGTGCCTCATTGTCCGCCTGGAGATGGCTGCCAGAAGAGACACCCTTGTCCCTTGAGGAGGCCACAGCACCTGCACAGCGCCATGGTGTCTGACATGCACAGTGACAGTGTGATGACTTGTTTTGTTCTTCTCCCTTAGATTCACCAGCACGCACTCAATCGGAAGAGCCACCCATGACGCCAGAGGCAGGCTTCACATGCAGCTGCATCACACCCACTCTCTGAACCAGGCCAAGACATAGGACTCGCAAACACAAGTTTAAGGCACCATGAGCACAAGAGGGACTGGTCACAGGTGACCTTCTGTTGTGTAATGTTTTGTTTATGTTTTCTGGTCTGGGAATTAAGACCAGAGAAGATGATGTTAGTTTATTTGGAATTTCAAAAGGAGATAAATTTTGCTTTTGTCATCATGGCCTGAGAATGCTTCACCTTTGTATCTTTTTGCTGCAGGGTATGCCAGTATGTAAAGCTGGACGTGAGTGGCTCTTAAAAACTTTATTGCACAGACACCGAATGGACTTTGGGTTCAAATGAAAAGGTCATTTCAGACATCCAGAATGGAGATGACAGCCCTGGTATGAGATGGAATCAGATCTTTGGCAGCCTAGCTGAAGGAGTGTTGGATCAAGGTGTCCCTTGTTTCCCCGAAGGATGCAGGGGTCTGCCTCCACGCCCTCAGTGTTCTCCTCCTCACCACGCTCCTCTTCTGACTCACTACTGGATTCAACCTCTGTGGCCTGTGGAGCTGCGTCAACATCCTCTTCCTCCAGTGGCTCCCCCCTTGCCAGTGCCAGATTGTAGAGAGTGCAGCATGCAACCACTTTCAGTGACACCTTCTCTGGGGGATATTGTAGTGACCGGTCTGAACTGTCCAGGCATCCGAAGCGCATCTTCAGGAAACCTATGGTCCTCTCTATCATCACCCTTGTGGAGGCATGACTCCTATAATAACGCTGCTCTGCCTCTGTTCTTGGAAGGCGTCATAAGCCACCCTCGTCGCCCAGCAGCCATCCATCCAGTCGGGATGGAGCACTGAATAGCCTCGGCACCTGGGAGTGTCTCAGGATATAAGCGCCAAGGGAGCTACCAGGGTACCTTGCACAGACTTGTAGAATCTGCATCCTGTGGTCACATACTATCTGGAATAGGAGTGGAATCCCTTCCTGTTGACGAAGGCACCCGGCTGACCCGCTGATGACTTGATGGCCACATGTGCAGTCGATTGCACCCTGGATGTGGGGGAAACCAACAATCGCTGCAAAGCCTCTGGCTCGCTCAGCCTGGCTGGCCTCATCCGTACGGAAATTAATAAATGTCATTACCCACCTGAACAGAGCTTCTGTCACCAGTTTGATGCAACTGTGGACAGCTGATTGGGACACTCCACGAAGATCCCCCACTGACCCCTGGAAAATGCCGGAGGCATAGAGGTTGAGGGCCACTGTGACTTTCAGAGCCACTGGCATGGGGTGTCCACCCACACAGTCAGAGCTGATCTCAGGCCCAAACATCTGACAAATGGAGGTCATGGCCTCTCTCGAGAGGTGGAGTCTTCTTCCGCATTGCATCTCGGACATATTGAGGTAGCTGCATTGCTGCCTGTAAACCCTGACAACAGGGTAGTGGCGTCTTCTGTGGTCCCTTCCGCCTTGGACTACCTGCTGGCCTTGTGCCCCTGAGCCTGTGGCTCTCCTCCCACAGGTCCCTCCCCTGGAAGCTGCATTGGGACACTGGCCTCTTCTCCCTTCTGCCCCTCTCTTTCTCCTTAGAGGTGCCACCAGCTGAGACCACAATCCCTATTACCAGGGTAACAGAAGGCCATCTGATACCTGGATGGGTCCACATGGTCAAAATCCTCTGGGGGCCTTGGAGACACCAATGAGTCCTGAAATGAAGCCAAGAAATGCTAAGAATGAAACTTAGATGAAGGTGTCAAGTTCAAATAAGCAACCAGTAGCAAACTATCTCCTAATCTCCTCACTACTCACAATGGCAATGCTGCTGAACTTTTTTATTCTGCCCTTAGATGAGGTTTTGCAAAATGTGAGCTGCCCACTTGCCTGTTTTGCCCACGCGACAAGCACAAAATCACATGGGCAACATAAAACTGGGTACAATTGGATTTTCAATGGCTTCTTAATTGATGGTGGGCGCAGCTCCGATTCCTGCATGCCCCCGTCGACCTGAAGATTGCACACATGCGGGACGGTGTCGGGATGCTCGCCCGACGTCTTTTTGCACTACTTTACACCTGATCGGGTCAGGCTCGCGCCCGCCCATGAGGTGTAAAATTCCGCCCCTAGTGTAGTCTTCAGCAAGAATGGTTAGAGACTGGGGAATAACTGAACCAGGGCGCACAGATATCATTCCATCCCAACATTTCTGCCCTTACTTTTTATGTTTCCATTATCAATTCCTTTGTCTATATTTATAGTGAATGCTTTAATTACAATTCTCTCATCAATGATGGTGCTATAGGAATTAATCATGGAAATCCAGATACGAAGTGCATAGACGTGTAATACTTTTATTAGAAATGGATTATTATTACACAGGTCGAAAATGTCTGATATTTTGTCCAATATTTAACTTTGAATATGAAAGTATATACATCTTTCCAATGCAGAAATGACAATTAGGCTGCTTTAATTTTCAAATTAACAGGGCCAGATATCGCTATTGCCTTTTTCTGTTTATATGCAACACATTCATTTTCAAAAGAGGCGCTATCTTCCCCGAAAAAGCTTTGACATTTTTGTTTACAAATATACAACGTATACTGTCACTTGCGCGTGACAGCCGTAACAAAAATAACACCGCTATTTTCCTTCCATAAAAAAGTACGCAGAAATTTTGACATTTATCCAAAGGCAATAATTAAACTTATTGCCCACTTCACATATGACAAGTGATCCACAATACATCCTAGTCAGTGTTTCAATATCTGACTAAATACTTCCTAAAATAGCTGGGAATTATTCAGTAAATACAAGCGAACGCACAGCCATCTTGAAGAATAACCTGCTATTGGAAAACATTACATCTTAAAGATAAACAGACTGCTGCCCCAAAACTCAGCTCTCCCCCTGCATCCTTCTAGGCCACCTTTTCATACGGGAGATCAGCAGCCGCACAGTTTACATCAAAAACACAGGGAAAAAAAAATAGCGAGATCACCAAGCCACAGAACCTGTAAACTGGAGCCGAAATTATATCCATTCCGAACACAAGAGTCGAGACCTCATCTAGCTGCTCCCTGTTGGTGCTCTTAGTCAACGGCATGAAAAAAAAAATCGTCAACCCCTATTTGCGTTTCTGCCCTGTGCTTTAAATAATGTATTAAATTTTCCTCCTAGCAACAATATTTCAATTGGTTGAAAGGGATGGTTGCCACCTACCTGTGTCCAGCGGGCTGCGGGGACAGGAAGGAGGAGCAGCAGCGACAGGCTCAAAGCGCTGAACGCGCTACTCAGGTGTGTCTCTGACGCACGCGCGCGTCAACAATGCCCGGAGAACACGTAGCATTCCAGCAAGCTGTCAGTCAGCTGATGAGGTTCCACCGTGCTGCCTCACACAAGCTCCTCCAAATGTAATAGATACATTTGTAGAGTCACTGCTAGCTCGTAGTTAGACGAAAGATTAATTCAAAGAGATTTCATAAGTAACAGCAGTTTGCATTAACTGCCCCCACATACAAAAGGACCTTGCGATAAGGAGGGAAAGCAATGAGGGGGCACATAGAAGGATGGGTGGAAAGAGATAAAAAGCAGTGGCTAGAATGTAAATCAAAGGCACAGGCGAAGGATTTCAGGAAGGCTTTAGAGAGCAGGGAGGGAGGTAGCAAGGCAGAGGGAACCAAGTACTCAGATCTAGAGGGGCTGGACCAGAGGAGTTGAATTTTGCTGTGTTTTGGTGCTCAGAACACATTTATTGTGGAAGATGGTGCTCAAATTGAGATTGCCTGGAAGTTAAAGTGAATGCTTTATAAACAACATATTTAATACATTTGGCCTGGTAGGAGTGTATGGATTCATTTGCAGAAGAGAGGAAGGAAAGGAGAGAGCAGCTGTACAGAGTAAGGAGTGTGTAGGGATGTCCTCCAAGTGACTGAGTGGGGAAGGAACATATGGGTGGGCAGCTCAAGAAAATTAGTAAAATTCAAGCCTTAGACAACTGAAAAATTCCAACTCTCATCATGGTATCATGCACTCAAATGGCTACTCTCTTCAGGAATCTCACAAAACCATTAGCGGGGGACACATATCAACACTCATTCTCTCACCGAGACTTTCACATCACTACCATCCCATCTATCATGTTTCTCACACTCCATTCTCTAGCCCTTCTGGGGAGGGCTCATCATACACAGAGGACATGCATCTCACCCAACCTCTGCTCCATCCCTTCTCATCACATGCCTCTCTCTCTTCTTCATATAGGTCAAACTGGTGCACAACAGGTGCAAGAGAGCGCAGATGGGTAAGGGACAACTGATATCATTGCCCTCTGAGTTTGAAGAGGCTGCAGCCAAGGTGACTGGGGAGGACAGGGATCACTCCTGTGGGGAAGGAGAGATCGGCCTCTCCCAGCAACTTACTACGGATCACAGCTCCATCACCTCGTCAAACCCTGACAATCACAGTGACTCACATGCAGTCTTATATTGCTCATGATCATTAACTGAAACTCTATTTTCTACTTTCCAGGCACCAGCAGATCGAGGCCCCCAAGCTAGTCTATTACAAGTGCAAGCCCCCAGACCACAGTCTGAAGAGGAAGCTCTGGAAGAACTGTCGCGGCACTCACACACACTCTCCACCAGCTCAGAGACAGACACGTCTGTGGGGCACAGCTGTAGATTAAGCTCAGGCTCACTTTCTGGGGAACACCTCACTGACACGTCCCTGCAGCAGTCAGAGATAGGGACAGCTCAGGACTCCGGCACTCGGAGGGTTGCTGGAGACCAGTCACCTGCACAGTCCAAGTCAGATGATAAGCCTCTGGAAGCGGCCACCAGCTCAATGCTAGAGATGAAACAACAGGTGGCAGAACATCAGGCAGAGTTTTGACAGTTACTTAGTAGAGTAGAGTGAATGATGGAGGAGTCCATCTGCCTTCTGTCTGATATCGTGGCTCTGACATGCGAATGCCTCGAGGTCAACATGGGAAGGCTGACGACCACCATGGATACTTTGATCCAGCAGGACTTGCCGGATTTGCACTCAGTCCTGCATCCCATGGCCACACACCCTGATGGGCACCATCAAGATGTAGGCGATATGGGACGAGGAACCTTGACCCCCCTCGAGGTGCACCATCTCCTTCAGGAGTCAGGGTGGGGCCCTCGGTTACCCACAGCTGGACACCCCGGGGGCCTCCACTCGGGACAGTCCAAGGGTGTGCAGCCGCTCACAGCCCCCTCTACCTGTGAACCCATCTACTCCAGCTTCTCAGGCCGCTGAGGGTGCTTCTGCCCCTGAGCACGTGATCCTTATCATGCCGGGGCCTGGGCCCTCCAGGCCTCAGACCACCAGAAGACTTCCGCCAAGGTCATCGCAGACATCAGGATGTAGCAGTCAGCAGGCTGCCTCCACCTCTTCTGCGGATGTCGGGGCTGAACCCAGGCATAGCACTAGAGTTAGGAAAGTTAAAAATTGATGTCACTTTTGGGTCACGGGTGTGCTAGACATGTAAAGGAAATTGCACTTTTGTGAATACATTTGATGTTTGTGTAAATGTTCTTGGCAACTGAAGGCATTGTGATTTTGTACTTTGGAGTCCTCTTATTTCAAGATTTAGCCATCCTCCCACTCAGTGATAGTGTCCCACTGTGAGATTCACAATCCTGTGATGTCAACCTCAGTTGAACGAACTGGTCTCTGCATCCTTGTGTGAAATCAGGGAGATGTGTTTAAATTTTTCTTGGAAGTGTGTGGTGTAAATATTTCTAACCCTTTTTCCTCAAGGAGCACCATTGAATGAGGGCTGCTCATTAACATTGATATTCTAGCAGCAATTGTGTCTCCTCAGTGGTAGTAGCAGAAGAAAGGACATGCATGGGGGGAGGAGATCCCTATGCATGTCCACATCTCAGTCGTAGCAGTGTTTGCATCACTAGATGGCGGCAAAGGCTTCAAGTCTTCTCTCACATCGATCTTCTTCCTAAGTTATACTCTCAGTTCCAAGAGTGAGCCCACTCACAGGGCCCCATGGACCAAAGCAAAAATCATGGCCTGATGATTCATGAGTCCATAACACGCAAGTGTAAATGCATTACTCATTCTCTCTGCAAGTGGGTGGACATCCCCTGAGATGAAAGTAAATGGCATTGAGAGCTAGGAAAGATGTGGCCATATTCCCGTGCTTAATTTTACTCTTCCTGCAACCTATCAGCAATTAAAGTATCACGGGCACATCTCCCACGTCTTCCTGACTCCATGGTGTGATCGCGCTCATACTGACGCTCAGCAGCCTCCTGAGGCTCCTAAGCCTTGGGATCTTCATCCCCTGATGAGCTCTCATCCTCCTGCAGTTCATCCTCTGCCAGGGGTTCACCTCTTTGCGTTGCCATATTGTGAGGGCACAGCCTGCTGCAATGATGTGGGAAACCCTGTTGGGAGTGTATTGTAGGGAGCCACCTGAGCAGTCCAAGCAGGTGAATCTCATCTTCAAAAGCCCTGTGATCTGCTCTATAGGGGAGCGTGTGGAGCTGTGAGCAGTGTTGTACCTCTCCTCGAATGCACTCTGAGGGCGACGCACTTGTGTCATCAGCCAGCACTTCAGTGAGTACCCCTTAACAGCAGCCATCCCTGCAGACTTAATGACCCCTTGAAAATCTCAGGCACCTGGGAGTGACTCAGGATGTAGGAGTCATGGAAACTTGCAGGGTACCTGGCACAAACATGCAGTATGTGCTTCTGGTGATCACACACCTTTTGTACATTGATGAAATGATAGCCCTTGCAGTTTATAAATATTAGGACCTGCTGCCATGGAGCCCTTATAGCCGCATGGGTGCAGCCTATTGCACCCTGCACTCTTGGGAAGCCTGAAATAGCAGTGAAGCTGGGGAATCTTGCAGCCTGGCTATCTTTGTCCAGAGCAAACCTGACATAATGATGAGCCTTCCTGTAAAGGACATCTGTGACCTCCTTTATGCATCAATGTGTTGCAGACTGAGAGATGCCACAAACTCCCCTGTTGATCCGTGGAAAGAACCAGAGACCAAGAAATTAGGTGCTGCGATCACCTTCAAAGCCACTGACAGGGGATACTCTCCAACTCCACGTGGCATCAGGGCTTCACGAAGAATACAGCATATGTGATGTACCAGAGTTCAAGACACACACAGACATGCACGGCATTGCCTCTCACTCATTTGTAAATAAGAGACCCTTCTACGATAAACCCTAGGTCTGGTGAGTCACCCCTATTGTTTGGGTGTCTCCTCATGACCCTCCTGTCCATGCCCTGGCTCTGCTTGACCATGTCCCTCCTGCTGGAGCTGCGTGCGGAGCCACCTCTCCTTCCTTCGCCTCCTCCATTGTATTAGGACCCTGACAAAGGCAGCATTGAGTCCTGGATCCAAGTGTGCTTTTGCCTTCTCTCTGAAAGGAAACATTGAAGACATTAATGATTCAAGGGGCAAGAAATTAAAGCTCAGAAGATGACACGTTTGGAAACTGTAAGGGTCCATAGTTTTTCCTGACCTACTTGCATGCTGACTGATGCCACCTTGTCCCTGAGACACTAGCACACATATTGAGGTAACCAAGATGGCATTGCAGATATGTAGCATCTTGAGCCCTGCGTGGGATGCTAAGATTTGAGTGAGATGAGTGTCCCAAACTAGTTCTGTGCTCCAATCTCTGATGCGGCATATTGATGATCAATCAGTTGCTATGGTCAATGAGTGGATGCCCTTTGGTCCGTTAGATGTGTCAAATCTGGTGAACATGTGATGGGCCTTCATTGATGGAATGCCATATATGATACAATTGTGCCTCTTTCACCATTGCTTGCACTCCCAAATTCTACATTCATATGTGTTACTCTTGAGATGCAGCAACTGTGATGTGAAGCCATTAAGTTCTGAGTAGCCCTTTAACCGTGCTAATGAAGCCATTGGCTTTCTGTGGCTTTCATCGCAAGGAGATCTTCCTCCTTTTTTTATAAGCAGACTCCTGTGGCAACAAGACATTAGAGATCATCCCAAGAAAGGCCCCCTCTTGTGTTCGTCCTTCCCCCAGACTGCCACTCCACTGCCTTCCCTCCCCATTGCCCCCCTCATGTTTGTCAACCACACCCTCGCCTCACAGCCCACCCCCAGTTGAATTGTTTCTGAAAGTGGAGGCCTGCCTGAGTACCACAACACAGTGGTGTTCTTTGGAACAATGTAGGCAAAGAGCAGGAGCCGACCAACCCTACAGCCCCAGCAGTGTGGTGTTCATCACAACAAGACTGGTGCAGCGCTATGGCAGGTAGGTTACGTAAGTTGCACTCACCTCGAAGTTACGAGCAAACTAAGGTCTGACTTGTGCACACCACTCCTTTTCAAATGGGTTTGAGGCCAATGTAATTTCCCGCTGGATTGGAAGGCATGACAAGATTCCAGTGAGCAGCTATTTTAAAGAGCATTGTAGAGATGTTAATGAATGCAAATGGCGTTCACGCTGCTAGTTGGCGGGATAACCGACCCTCCATAAATCTACCACTGGGAGAATTGCAAGCTGTTTTTACACCGACAGAGTTCCGACTTTTTGCCTGCCACTGGATTATCTGCTCTCGCCCGCCATGAAACTTGCTGCAGGCAGGATGGGAAAATTCCGCCCTATGATAGGGTGTATTTAAATAGATTTTTGGGAATTCTATAAGCTTTCTATATATGTTGTGCTATAAATTTTATTTTTATCTAAATAGAGATGGCTAGCTAAAGCAACAGCATTGCCCCAAAAACAAATCAGAAGGAATTGTTTGTGCAGTTTTATTGCTAGCTTTGAAAATGTCATGGGTTATTTGCAGATTATTGTTTCCTCGCTGTAGCGGTAGGTTTTTCGCACAAGTCTAATGGTATCCCAATAAATCAGCATGGTTAAGAAAATCATTCAACTGTAATGTATACATTTAAGGTGCACCATACACTGCATTTAAGAGTATTAGATAGGTAATCACAACTTCATGGGCAGAATTTTCTGCCTATTGGGGGTTGTGCGGGCGCGTTTGGAGGAGGGCGGATTCCCAATTGGCGCCACTGGTCAGAGGCGCGCCGCCATTTTACGTGGGCAGGCCAATTAAGGCCCGCCCAGCGTGACGTCCGCCCTGAAGCATGGTGCGCTCCCTGTGTGAGCCCTGAGCAGGATCTGTGCGCTCTTTCGCACATGTGCCAAAGAGCCCATAGATCTCCCTGAATGCTGCCTCAGGGAGATCGCTTCAACTTTAAAAACTGTGCTGAACGGAGAAAAAAAAATTATTGACATGTCCCCTCATGTGACACTGCCACATGAGCTGGGACATGTCATTTACTTGAAAGTTAAAACCTAATAAACATATTTAAAACCCTCATGAAACCTCATGCCGCCCGTGGGTGAAGTTTCATGTTTTTTCGGAAGCCTGTCTGGGCTCCCAGCCTGCCCGCCAACCGTAACAACCTCAATTAGGTAATTAACAGGCCTTAATAGGCCTTTGATAGTTCAGCGGGCGCGCAGCCGAATCAACTGCGTGCCCACTGAACTAAAAATCTAAATGATACGGGGTGACATTGGGATGCACGTCCAACGTCACCCCACATCATTTTATGCGTCGGCGTGCAGGTCCCAGCCCCGCACGCTGACTGGGAAATTCTGCCCCGTGCATTCAAACATGACTACTGAGGTCTGATTTGTGCACATCACTCCTTTTCAAACCTGTTTGAGGCCGACGTAATTTCCCGCTGACATGACGCAAGATTGGAAGGCCTGACAAGATTCCGGTGAGCAGCTGTTTTAATGAGCATTCATGAGATGTTAATGAATGCAAATGGCGTTCACGCCACTAGTCAGCAGGATAACTGACCTGCCATAAATCTACCATTGGGAAGTTTCCAACTGAATTGGCATTCCTGAATACCAGCTCCAACATGTCTCTGAATTCTTTATGTGTACTCAGCCTTACTGATAAAATCTTCCAAATATGTTTTGACACATTATAAAACCACTGGTGTTTAGTGATGTTCTAAAAAGACTAGAAGAGCTTACATGTACATGTGGAAGCTCTGGTAAATTAAAATCATGTGATAGATTGGAAGCACACGCAACTGCAGGAAAATAAATATGGGCCTGGAGGCTCTGCTAGGTTACACCTTTTCAGTGCGATTCACCCAAAATCAGCTAAACCAATGCAAAAGGTCACAGAATTTCAAGCATAGATTACGTTCATTGCAAATTGCATTCCTGTGATCTTTTGTGCTAATTTTTAAAATATTGCACTAGAAGCAAGCCTTACTCACAAAACCTGCCATACCTCCACATTGAATTGATAATCACACTGAGTTTCAGATAGTTGTGCCCATTTGAAGGCTTTCAAGGAGGCTTTTGAAATTAAGCTGATTTCTTTGTGCAATGACAATTGTAGTCACTTTTGAACATATGCAGTTGTGTTTATCTACCTAATATTCTTAGATGCAGTGTATGGTGCACCCTAAATGTATACATCACAGTTAAATGATTTTCTTAACTTTGCTGGTTTATTGGGTTACCATTAGACTTGTGAGAAAAACCTACCACTACAGTGAGGAAACACTAATAGGAATGTATTGACGACTTTTGAATCTGATTTTAATTCACTAAATAACTGATTGCAGTACCCCTACAAAACTAGTAAATGTTTCTATATACTTTTTGAAAGCCATTTTCAGTTATTTAAAATCATGCCATTCACAATCACTAAGTTGGCGCAGTGTCATTCTCAGACACTGATTAAAAATGATTATTTTTTAAACCTATTTTCAGCAGTATTAATCAAACTACATCAGGTTACCACTTTTAAATATATTAAAGGTTATTTTTATGGCAAAATTAAAAAATGTCATTCCTAAACACTTAGTGATTGCACTAGTTCATGGCATATGTTATTCTGCAGTATGTAAATGTTTGGAGGAGAAACTTGAGGAATTCCCAAAACTAATGCAATTGTGGATGCAATATGCATCCGATCAGGCAGAATAAATGAAAACTCTACCCCATGCTCTTTAAGTACTCAAAAGCATCTGTAACAATATTAATTTTTTTCGTCAATGGTTTGATTTTCAGTAGTTTTAAACAGTACCATCAAGTTAAAGGTTCCCCAGGCCTAAAAGTCAGTATGTTTGAGAGAAATTTCTTGCCAACTGTACTTATTTGAAGGAAGCAGTATTTTGGTATGCTAATTTCTTGATTGTAATCAATTTACTGCTAGGAGATGATGCACTACAGAAGCACTTTCTGTAACCCTAATCGAATGGGCCACAAGAAGGAGCTGGCTTTTTTGATTAGAAGATCAATTATGCTAAGCGCTTGGAATATGCATCATGTCTACAGTGGTGGAAAATTATATTAAAATATCTAAGCGCAAACAATGTTTATTTGCAATCCTCATCAACACCATCAACCCTCATTCCTTTGTTATTGCAAATATTATTAGTATTGACCAGTCAATTACTTTTATCTGACAAATTGACTTTCAAAACAAATGCTGAATCTTCAATGGAATTATAAGTAAGGAGGACATTTCATCAGTTAGCACTTTGGTTTGGTTTGAAACAACAAATTTATGTAACACATTTAACATAGCAAAATGTCCCCAGACTCTTCACAGGAGTGTTATCAAATAAAATTTGACCCCAAGCTACATAAAGAAGGCAGGTGACAAAAGCTTGGTCAAAGAGATAGGTTTTAAAGAGTGCCAAAGGAGGAGAGAGTGGTAGAAAGGGAGAGAATTCCAAAGCTTAGATTGCTGAAGGCATAGTATGAAAATAAATGAAGCTCTAAGCTTGCATTGAAGTATTTCTTACAAAGATTGTATCCTGTTTTCCCTATTTTGATTTGAGAAGTATTTCATCTCAAGTACTCCAAGCAGTATTTGAGGGAACCAAATAATGCAGTGAGTTAGACACAGTCCATTCACCATGTCCTGAAGCTGAGTTTGAATGCAGGCTGATTCGTTGGAATTCTGCACCTGCTAGCTGTAAGGATCCTACGTCAATTGACAGTCATGTTTTTTGTAGGATGGGCCTCTACCACAAAACTTAACTTAGCAGTAATGTTACACGGGGAGGTTGACAGAAGGCTAGTGTGTGAAAAATAATAGAATTGCTCTTGGTGTAGTAATGGGTGTTATCTGAGGTTGGAGCTAAGGAGCATTGAAAGACGTCTAGCTATGCTATACTCAAACTGCTTGATGCCGCCACTGGATATCTGAAGAGGAAAGTGTTTCATTCCCAAAGAACTTATCTTGTTAATCACAATTCTTCACTCTATATGGGCCCGTCAATATCTTAGTCATATCTTTTCTGTAAAAAATTCCACTTCAGAATATACATGCTTAATAGTTTGGCCTGTACCACTAAGCACCTTGAATGGCATCTTCTCCAACAATATTAGACATAGTAGATTCCTACATTCTACCCAATAGCAAGTTTGCAATTAAAGGGGGTGTTGCTTGCCCTATCACACTCCATGGGCAGCATTTAATGGAGGCGATAGGGATTTTGCCTGTCAGCTGAAGGGCCAGTGAGAGCCCCTAACCAACCATCTTGTTTTTTAATGGGATCGTCCTGCAATTTCGCTGATTGTTCCACATCCCGTTTTTTGTCCTCCCAGGATGCCATTCATTCCATGTTTCTACAGCTTTGATTGGCCAGCGAATTGGGAGGCTGCCTGGAGTTTCCTCTTGCTGCAGCCTATGGGTCTTTGTGATTTATGCAACTGCACTGCACTCCTGCCATCAGCCATGAGGTGATGGTGGAGCCCCTTGGAGAGCAACCGAACATGAAGATGGCAGATTTGAATTCAACTTAATTTTTTCATTGAGCAGATTCTTGTTAAAGACAGCACTACTCCCTCCCACACCTTCCCTACTCCCCATGGTCAAAATGTCCCTTACTTTATTTTAAAACAGCTGGTCACCCTGGGTGGGGGTAGTGGGGAGAGGAAGTGAGGGGGAGTCAGCAGGAAGGGCAGGGGGCTGGCTCTCGGCAAGCCCCCTTTCCTGATGCCAAATCCCTTGATCAGGCCCTGAGTGCCTTTGAATGAAAGGCACTCCCACCCCCCACCCAGCCACCACCAGGGAGCCTGCAAGCAACACCACATGGGTTTATTTGTTATGCTCCCCTCATGGTGAGCCCCCCATGCCCACACCTAGGATAATACACGTGGCGACAGGATGAGACCCTTAAATGGGCATTAATTGCCCACTTAAGAAGCTCAATTGGTGTAAGGGTGGGTAGGCTGTCCATGGGCCTTACCACTACAACTTAATCAGGGTGGAGGTAGGAAGTTGGCGGAATCTCTACCTGCCACCCTCCTGCCTGATTACTCACCCTCGTGCAACCAAACTCGCCATTGGGAGAGCATTAAATACCTCCCATACTATATGTATATTATTAAGCTTCACATTATTGGTATCTTGGTCTAGCTTGTGCAAGATACCTTTTGTAGTAGACGGGTAATACTGTAGATCGCGGCATATAAATCGATACAGCATATAAGATGACCCCATTTTATTGGCGCCAAAATGCATGTTTAGGCTTATGTTCAACATATGTGTTAACTGGCCCTCATCTTTTGCTAAAAGCATTTCCTCGGTCTACCTGGATTATATCAATTTCAAAAGCATCAATTTTTAAAAATATTGAAATGCAGTATGACTGTATGAATTCAATTATATTGTGGGGAAACATCACACAGCGTTATAGTTACATGAAAAAAGATAATCTACAATATTAAAAGAAATCATTTAGTGAAACCATGTCGAGAATTTATAATAAATGTATGTTACATTTTTTATCCTGGTTAGTAACATTTGTCTTCATGTTTTATGTGAACTGTAAAACTATCCATTGGACAAAGCTTCATCGATGGAGTGTGTACATTATATGATGTTGGCACTGGGGATTGCCATGACCAGCAGTAACATAGAAACATAGACAATAGGAGCAGGAGTAGGCCATTCAGCCCTTCGAGCCTGCTCTGCCATTCATCATGATCATGGTTGATCATCCAACTCAATAGCCTGCTCCCACTTTCTCCCCATATCCTTTGATCCCTTTCTCCCCAAGAGCTATATCTAACTCCCTCTTGAAAACATACAATGTTTTGGCCTTAACTACTTTCTGTGGTAACGAATTCCACAGGCTCACCACTCTCTGGGTGAAGAAATTTCACTTCATCTCAGTCCAAAATGGTCTACCCTGTATCCTCAGACTCTGACCCCTGGTTCTGGACTCCCCCACCATCGGAAACATCCTTCCTGCATCTACCCTGTCTAGTCCTGTTAGAATTTTATATGTTTCTATGAGATCCCCCCTCATTCTTCTGAACTCCTGCGAATATAATCCTAACCGACTCAATCTCTCCTCATACTGTCAGTCCCACCATCCCAGGAATCAGTCTGGTAGCTTTGTAGAGCTCTTATATTTGCTGAAACTCCAGGCAGGGACACTGGCAGATGGTAAAATCACCTTAAAGGCAACTGGAGCTGGGTTTCAGTGTATCTTTAAAAAGAGTTTTTGAGACGTGTGATTAAATGAATAGTTTTTATGTTAACTGAACATGCACGATTTTAATTGATTTGAAGGCAGGAACATGAGTTTTTATGAATTTACATGAGCATCTATTAGTCAGATACAGATCAATGATCCCCTATGTTCTTTTTCTAGTTCTGTAGATTATAATAGAGAGGGAGGAAAAAGCTTACAATTTTGCAATAGAATTTAATATAGGTTTAGTACTTACCTCACTTTCTTTTTTTAAATTTATTCATTCATGGGATGTGGGCTTCGCTGGCTAGGCCAACATTTATTGCCCATTCCTAATTGCCCTTGAGAAGGTGGTGGTGAGCTGCCTTCTTGAACCGCTGCAGTCCATTTGGTGTAGGTCCACCCACAATGAAGGGAGTTCCAGGATTTTGACCCAGCGACAGTGAAGGAATGGTGATATATTTCCAAATCAGGATGGTGAGTGACTTGGAGGGGAACTTCCAGGTGGTGGTGTTTTCATCTATCTGCTGCCCTTGTCCTTCTAGATGGTAGTGGTCATGGGTTATGAAGCTGCTGTCTAAGGAGCCTTAGTGAATTCCTGCAGTGCATCTTGCAGATGGTACACACTGCTGCTACTGTGTGTAGGTGGTAGAGGGAGTGAATGTTTGTGGATGTGGTGCCAATCAAGTGGGTTGCTTTGTCCTGGACGGTGTCAAAGCTTCTTGAGTGTTGTGGGAGCTGCATTCATCCAGTCCAGTGCGGAGTATTCCATCACACTCCTGACTTGTACCTTGTAGATGGTGGACAGGCTTTGGGGGTTCAAGAGGTGAGTTACTTGTCGCACGATTCCTAGCCTCTGATCTGTTCTTGTAGCCACAGTATATGGCTAGTCCAGTTGAGTTTTGGGTAAATCGTAACACCCAGGATGTTGATAGTGGGGGATTCAGTGATGGTAATGCCATTGAACATCAAAGAGCGATGGTTGGACCCTCTTTTTGGAGATGGTCATTGCCTGACACTTGAGTGATGTGAATGTTACTTGCCACTTATCAGCCCAAGCCAAGTCCAAGCTGTATTTGGACATGGATTGCTTCAGTATCTGAGGAGTCAAGAATGGTGATGAACATTGTGCAATCATCAGTGAACATCCCCACTTCAGACCTTATGAAGGAAGGAAGGTCACTGATGAAGCAACTGAAGATGGCTGGGCTGAGGACACTACCCTGAGGAACTCCTGCGGTGATGTCCTGGAGCTGAGATGACTGACCTCCAACAACCACAACCATCTTCCTTTGTGCTAGGTCTGACTCCAACCAGCGAGAGATTTCCCCCTGATTTCCATTGACTCCAGTTTTGCCAGGGCTCCTTGATGCCACACTCTGTCAAATGCAGCCTTGATGTTAAGGGCAGTCACTCTCACCTCACCTCTGGAGCTCAGCCCTTTGGTCCATGTGTGAACCAATGCTGTAATGTCAGGAGCTGAGTGGCCCTGGCAGAACCCAAACTACGTGTCAGTGAGCAGGATATTGCTAAGCAAGTGCCGCTTGATAGCACTATTGACGACCCCTCCCACTACACTAGTGATGATCAAGAGTAGACTGATGGGGTGGTAATTGGCCGAATTGGATTTGTCCTGCTTTTTGTATACAGGACATACCTGGGCAATTTTCTACATAGCCGGATAGATGCCAGTATTGTAGCTGTACTGGAATAGCTTGGCTAGGGGTGTAGCAAGTTCTGGAGCACAAGTCTTCAGTACTATTGCTGGAATATAGTCAGGGCCCGTAACCTTTGCAGTATCCAGTGCCTTCAGCCATTTCTTGATATTACGTGGAGTGAATCGAATTGGCTGAAGACTGGCATCTGTGATGCTGGGGACCTTCGGAGGAGGCTGAAATGGATCAACCACTCGGCACTTCTGGCTGAAGATTGTAGCAAGTGCTTCAGCCTTATCTTGTGCTGGGCTCCTCCATCATTGAGGATGGGGATATTTGTGGAACCTCCTCCTCCAGTGAGTTGTTTAATTGTCCACCACTATTCATGACTGCATGTGGCAGGACTGCAGAGCTTAGATCTGATCCGTTGGTTGTGGGATTGTTTAGCTTTGACTATCCCTTGCTGCTTATGCTGTTTGACACGCAAGTAGTCCTGTGCTATAGCTTCACCAGGTTGACACCTTATTTTTAGGTATGGTGGTGCAGCTCCTGGCATGCCCTCCTGCACTCTTCATTGAACCAGGGCTAATCCCCTGGCTTGATGGTAATGGTAGAGTGGGGGATATGCCAGGCCATGAGGTTAGAGATTGTGTTCGAGTACAATTCTGTTGCTGCTGATGGCCCACAGCGCCTCATGGATGCCCAGCCTTGAGTTGCTAGATCTGTTCGAAATCTATCCTATTTAGCATGGCAGTAGTGCCACACAACACGATGGACGGTATCTTCAATGTGAAGGCGGGACTTCGTCTCCACAATAACTGCGCGTTGGTCGCTCCTACCGATACTGTCATGGACAGATGCATCTGTGGCAAGCAGGTTGGTGAGGATGAAGTCAAGTATGTTTTTTCCTCTTGTTGGTTCCCTCACCACCTGCCGCAGACACAGTCTAGCAGCTATAACATTTAGGACTCAGCCAGTTTGGTCAGTAGTGGTGCTACCAAGCCACTCTTGGTGATTGACATTGAAGTCCCCCAACCGGAGTACATTCTGCACCCTTGACCACCCTCAGTGCTTCATCCAAGTGGTGTTCAACATGGAGGAGCACTGATTCATCAGCTGAGGGAGGGCGGTATGTGGTAATCAGCGGGAAGTTTCCTTGCCCATGTTTTACCTGATGCCATGAGACTTCATGGGGTCCGGAGTCAATGTTGAGGGCTCCCACGGCAACTCCCTCCCGACTGTATACCTCCGCTGGTGGGTCAGGACATACCCAGGGATGGTGATGGTGCAGTCTCAGACATTATCTGTAAGGTATGGTTCCCTGAGGATGACTATGTCAGGCTGTTGCTTGACTAGTCTTGAGATGTTAATAAGGAGGACTTTGCAGGGTCAACAGGACTGAGATTGCCATTGTCGTTTCCAGTGCTTAGGTTGATGTCAGGTGGTCTGTCTGGTTTCATTCCTTTTTGTGTCTTTGTAGCAGTATGTTACAACTGAGTGGCTCACAGGGCATTTTAAAAGTCAACCACATTGTTGTGGGTCTGGAGTTACATGTCAGCCAGACCAGGTAAGGTTTCCTTCCTTAAAGGGGCATTAATGAACCAGATGGGTTTTTACAACAATGGTTTAATGGTCATCATTAAACCTTTAATTCCAGATTTTTTTATTGAATTCAATTTCCACCATCTGCCATAGCAGGATTTGAACCCAGGTCCCCAGAGCTTTACCATGGGTCTCTGGATTACTAGTCCAGCGACAATACCACTACGCCATCGCCTCCCCCTAAGCTGCACCCAGCTTCTTTTAGGATGGGCAGAAAGTGATTTATTTTATTTTCTTTTGGCTCACGTGTCTATGGCACCAGAACAAACTGGTGAAAATATTGAAAATTTTCCTCCTCCCAAAAAAGAGTAGAGTTTGGAATTGTCATCTTCCCACATAAACAATGTATGTTTTTTCAGTACCTCCCAAGGGAGAGAAGTTCAGGTATTTGCATTTTTTGCTGCTTGGCTTGGCACATTTTATACTCAGGGTACAAGTCAGCCCCAGTTTTTGGAAGGATTTTTCGAAGCTTCAAATTTTGACTTATAGGCCGTAATCTATGGTAAGTATTCAGAACAACCTGTATTGCAACTCTCAGTCAACATCCTGGGGGTTACCATTGACCAGAAACTGAACTGGACCAGTCATATAAATACTGTGGCTTCAAGAGCAGGTCAGAGGCTAGGAATCCTGCAGCGAGTAACTCACCTCCTGACTCCCCAAAGCCTGTTCATCATCTACAAGGCACAAGTCACTTGCCTGGATGAGTGCAGCTCCAATAACACTCAAGAAGCTCGACACCATCCAAGACAAAGCAGTCCGCTTGACTGGTACACCATCAACCACCTTAAACATTCACTCCCTCCACCACCGATGCACACGGTAGCAGTGTGTACCATCTACAAGATGCACTGCAGCAATTCGCCAAGGGTCCTTCGACATGGCACCTTCCAAACACGCAACCTCTACCACCTAGAAGGACAAGGGGAGCAGATGCATGAGAACACCATCATTGCAAGTTCCCCTCCAAGACACACACCATCCTGACTTGGAACTATATTGCTGTTCCTTCACTGTGGCTGGGTCAAGCTCCTGGAAATCCCTCCCTAATAGCAGTACCTACACCACATGGACTGCAGTGGTTCAAGAAGGCAGCACACCATCACCTTTTCAAGGGTAATTAGGGATGAGAAATGAATGCTGGCCTAGCCAGCGACACCCACACATCCTGTGAAAGAATTTAAAAAATCATGAAAGAGCACACGAGGAGACAGGTGACTACACATGACTGAGATGGAGACTGAGTGAGTCGCGAATTATGTTCACATGGTATGTTCTGCTAAGTGATTTTCAGGTTTAAGTATAGATTAAGAACCAAGCATTGACTTAGAACTAACAACCTTCAAGTAAGTTGGACTAACCTGTTAAACAGGGAACTGCCTGGTAGTGGCAGTTAACTGTTAATCATCTGAAAGCAGTCGGTTCAATTGATGTTAATTACTGTAGCGGGAAGCTAAACTAGCTAGTGACTCTTCAGAGGTTCTATAAAAGAGACAGGCTTTTCAAACCACACAATCAGTAAGGGGTATGCGAGGAGACAGGTGACGACACCTGAGTGAGATGGAGAACGAGTGACTAGCGAATCAGATTCACATGGGAATTTGATGCACAGAGGAAAGAGGTGTGGTATACATAGGAATTATTCTAAGCTAATTAAGAAAATAATTAATTCAATTAAGCTAACTAAACAACATAAGAGAGCCCACTAAGCACTGGGAGTTCAGAGAGTGAGCCCATGGAGCATTGGAGAGAAAGAGCCCGGAGTTTACAGAAAAAAATCTAAAAGTGATGTCCCGTAAGTTGATTTGTTGGTAAGTATAGGTCTTTCCGGATTCAGCACAGAAGAGGCAATTGGTGAGTGACAGATGAGTTATTATATTATGCCATACTGTAGTAAACACTTTATATAAAGTTTAAGGTATGTCAGTGCAGCTCAGCCATGTGGAATGTGCATCCTGTGGGATTTGGGAAGTTGTGCAGGCACCAAGTGCGCTCGATGACTACATCGGCAGGAAGAGTCACCCAGCTGCAGAAACTTGAGCTCTGTGTTGCAGAACTCGAGTGGTGGCTGGAATTAGTGGTGTATCCCCAAGGCTGAGGATTACCCTGGTGCTAGGGTTAAGGCTGTCACAGAGTGGCTCTAGGACATTCTTTTGGGGGAGGGTGAACAGCCAGAGGTTGTGGTCTACATTGGGACCAATGACATAGGTAGGTAAAGGGATGAGGTCCTGAAAGCAGTTTTTAAGAAGTTAGGAAGGAAATTAATAAGCAGGACCTCAAGTGCAATAATCTCAGGATTATTCTCAGTGCCATGTGCTTGTGAGCATAAGAATAAGAAGATTGAGCAGTTCAACTGGAGCAATGGAGTAGGTGGGAGATCTTTAGATTTCTGAGGCATTGAGACTGGTTCTGGCGTAGGTGGGACCTGTACTAGAAGGACAGATTACACCTTAACAGGGCTGGGACTAATGTCCTTGAGGGAAGGTTTGCTAGTGCTGTTGGGAGAGTTTAAATTAGATCGGCAGGGGATGAGAACCTGAGGGGAAATTCAGAGTGGAGAGGAGAGGACCTGGCAGTGGGAAGTAATGAAGTATCAACTGATAAGGTCGAGATAGTACAGAATAGTATCAAGGTAGATAGAATACTTGGAGAATTTGATAGAATTAGAGTAGGCAATTGTAAGTCATTAGATGGGGTCAGAATAAGGGGGAAAGTGAAAAAGCCTAAATCAGGGCTAATGTGCATGTATGTGAATGCACGGAGTGTGATTAATAAGATTGGTGAACTGCAGGCACAGGTTGATGAGTGGAATTATGATATTATTGCTATAAAAGAGACCTGGCTCAAAGAAGGGCAAGACTGGGCATTAAATATTCCTGGGTACAAGGTATTTAGGTGAGTCAGGAAAGGAAGAAAAGGGGGGGTGGGGTGGCAGTGGGAAAGTCTCTAGGGTTCAGTGACCATTGCATCATAAGCTTTAGGTTAATCAAGGAAAATAACAGAGAACAATCCAGAGCAGGGATAATTAATTGGGGGAAAGCCAACTTTGATTAGATGAGAATGCATCTGAGTCAAGTGAGTTGGAATCAAATGTTGGCAGAAAAGATGGTGGCTGAACAATGGGCTGTTTTCAAAGAAAAAGTATTGCAGGCAATGTCAAGGTATATTTCCTTGAAGGGGAAAGGTAGGACAAATAAACCCAGAGCGCCCTGGCTGATGAGAGAGATAGAGCTAACATAACAGGGAATCCCAAAGTCTTCTATAAGCATATAAATAATAATAAGGTGGTAAAAGAAAGAGTAGGGCCGATTAGGGAAAAAAAGGGACTTGCATGTGGAGGCAGGAGAAATAGTGGAGGTATTAAATGAGTACTTTGCATCTGTCTTTACAAAGGAAGAAGATGCTACCCAGGCCAAGATGAGAGAGGAGGTAACTAGTACACTAGAATAAATTACAATTGAGAAGGAGGAGGTTTCAGAAAGGCTATCTACTTAAAATTATTAAGATTACAGGACCAGATGAGATGCATCCAAAGGTATTGAGGGGAGTGAGAGTGGAAATTGCAGAGGCACTGGTGATAATCTGCCAGTCTTCCTGAGACACATGGGCGGTGCCAGACGACTGGAGAACTGTGAATGTTACACCCTTGTTCAAAAAGGGGTGCAAGGATAAAGCTGGCAACTACAGACCAGTCAGTTTGACTACAGTGGTAGGGAAATTTCTGGAAACTATAGCTCGGGACAAAATCAATAGTCACTTAGACAGATGCAAGACAATTAAGGAAAGCCTACATGGATTAATTAAGGGAAAATCCTGTTTAACTAACTTGCTGGAGTTTTTTGAGGAGGTAACAGAGAAGGTTAGTAAGGGAAATACTTTTGATGTGGTGTAGATGGGTTTTCAAAAGGCTTTTGATACAGTGCTATACAACAAATGTGAGCAAAATTCTAGCTCATGGAATAAAAGGGAGAGTTAAGGCACTTGGATAAGAAATTGGCGAGTGACAGGAAACAATGAGTAGTGGTTAAAGGATGGTTTTTAGATTGGAGGAATGTTTGTAGTGGAATTCCCCAGGGGTCAGTTTTAAACAAAGAAACATAGAAACTAGGAGCAGGAGTAGGCCTTTCGGCCCTTCGAGCCTGCTCCGCCATTCATTATGATCATGGTTGATCATCCAACTCAATAGCCTGCTCCCGCTTTCTCCCCATATCCTTTGATCCCTTTCGCCCCAAGAGCTATATCTAAGCTATATCTAACTCCTTCTTGAAAACATACAATGTTTTGGCCTCAACTACTTTCTGTGGTAGCAAATTCCACAGGCTCACCACTCTCTGGGTGAAGAAATTTCTCTTCATCTCAGTCCAAAATGGTCTACCCCGTATCCTCAGACTGTGACCCCTGGTTCTGGACTCCTCCACCATTGGGAACATCCTTCCTGCATCTATCCTGTCTAGTCCTGTTAGAATTTTTATAGGTTTCTATGAGATCCCTCCTCATTCTTCTGAACTCCTGCAAATATAATCCTAATCGACTCAATCTCTCCTCTTATGTCAGTCCCACCATCCCAGGAATCAGTCGGGTAAACCTTCGCTGCACTCCCTCTATAGCAAGTACATCATTCCTCAGATAAGGAGACCAAAACTGCACACAATATTCCAGGTGTGGTCTTACCAAGGCCCTGTACAATTGCAGCAAGACATCCCTGCTCCTGTACTCGAATCCTCTGGCTATGAAGGCCAACATACTATTTGCCTTCTTTACCACCGGCTGCACTTGTATGCTTACCTTCAGCAACTGGTGTACAAGGACACCCAGGTCTCGTTGCACCTTCCCCTCTTCAATTTATATTCAGGTATATTTCCTGAATATTCAGGAATTATTCAGATAATAATCTGCCTTCCTGTTTTTGCTACCAAAATGGATAACCTCACATTTATCCACATTATACTGCATCTGCCATGCATTTGCCCACTCACTCAGCTTGTCCAAATCACATTGAAGCATCTCTGCATCCTCCTCACAGCTCACCCTCCCACCCAGCTTTGTGTCATCTGCAAATTTGGAGATATTACACTTAATTCCCTCATCTAAATCATTAATATATATTGTGAATAACTGGGGTCCCAGCACCGATCCCTGCGGTACCCCACTAGTCTATGAGGGCCCTTGCTCTTCCTGATATATATTAATGACCTATAATGTGGTGTTCAGGGCATGATTTCAAAATTTGCAGATGATACAAGGATTGGAAACATCAACTGTGATGACGATAGGCTTGAACTCCAAAAGGACATAGACATGTTGGTGGATTGGGCAGACAAGTGGCAGATGATAAAAATAAAAATACCTGGAAAAACTCAGCAGGTCTGACAGCATCTGCGGAGAGGAACACAGTTAACGTTTCGAGTCCATATGACTCTTCAAAAGAACAGTGGCAGATGATGTTCAATGCAGAGAAGTGTGAGATGATACATTTTGGCCAGAAGAATATGGAGAGACAGTACAAAATAAAGGGAGAAACTCTAAAGGAGGTACAGGAACAGAGGTACCTCGGTGTATATGTACAAAAGTCACTGATGTTGGCAGGGCATGTTGAGAGAGCAGTTAATAAAGCATACAGTATCTTAGGCTTTTTTAATAGTGGCATTGAGGGTACAAGAGTAAGGAGGTCATGTTGAACTTGTATAAGACACTAGTTAGGCCTCTTCGGGAGTACTGTGTCCTGTAATGGGTGCCATACTTATGGAAGGATGTAACAGCATTGGAGAGAGTACAGAGGAGATTCACAAGGATGATTCCAGGGATGATGAACTGTAGCTATGAGGATAGATTGGAGAGGCTAGGACTGTTTTCCTTGGTGAAAAGAAGGCTGAGAGGATCCTTGATAGAGGTGTTCAAGATTCTGAGTGGTATGGACAGGGTAAATAGTGAGAAACTGTTCCTACACAAGGGAGCAGCAAGGACTAGAGGGCACTGTAAAGATTCTGTGAAAAAACTCTCAGAAGTGAAGTGGGAATCCATGATGTTCTCATTTTGATAGATCCCCCCTCTCACTAACCACCCCCCCCCCCCCTCACCCCCAACCCCTGCAGTCCTAGGTTGTGCGAGCACAGGAGACTATTACAATCTGCAAGACCCTCGCTGGAGCATACCGAAGGACTCTGCTGGATCAGCCTAGGTACTGAGTCTTATCTCCAGCAGCCCAATTTGCAGATGGTTGCTCAGGTGGACCAGTGGCAGGTACTTTACATATTCCTCTGCTGTGGTTCCTCACAGGTGTGATTAGTATGTCTTGAATAGCCCTTGTCTCTGAGAACCCATTCTTGAAGGCACATGGTGGTGCTGGCCAGGGGATTGGGGGGGGAGGGGTTGGTGATGGTGGAAGGTGGGGCATTCCAGAATAGCTCTGGCACCTGGGAATGCCGTATTATGAAGGTATCCATGGCCGTTTCCCTGGATCCTTGCACACAGCTGAAGGATCAACTTTTGATGGTTGCAGACCAGTTATACATCAATGAAATGGAAATCCTTCCTGTTGATGAAGGCCACTGGCTGGTCTGTTAGAGCCTTGATGGCCACATGGAAGCAATTAATGACACCCTGCCCATGGGGGAATCCAGTGATGACCCCAAACCTAATGGCCCTCTCCAACTTACTGTCCAGGTCAGTTTGGTAGTGCACATAATCACTGGTCCTCTTCATCTCCTTGATGCATCAATGGACCATCGCCTGGGAGTTCTATATATATCCCCAGTGCTTTCTTGGAAATATCCAGAGTCATAGAAGTTAAGAGCCACAGTGATCTTCATGGATGTCCACCAAACCCCATGGGTCTCAGCTCTTCCTGAAATATACTGCATAAATTGGTGACGGGCTCTCTGGAGAACCTCAGTGTGAGCCTACATTGCTGTTCGGACATCTGCAGATAGTTGAGCTATTTCTGGTAGACTTGCTCCCGGGGACAGACCTTCTTCTTGTGGGAGGCTGTTGGCGCACCCTCTGTGTCTTTCTCCAGCATACCACAAGGTGGGTGGCTCTTTTGCTACTCCTGCTGTTGCTGCTGTGGTTTTTCCAGTGCCTAGAACCCCCTCCCTCTGCATTTCTCCTCATCAGAGGTAGGGAGAGCGGCATTATGACTGGGTGAATCAGTCCCATGCCAGGTAGGGTCTCTCCTTCTCCTGTCTGTTCTTTACAGCTACCTCCCCCAAAACCTCTCTCTTGCTAAGCCATTGAGTGCAGATGTGGTGTTTTTTAAATCCTAGACCCTTATTTTGGAGCTAACAAAATCAGATATACCTCTTGATTAATTTCCCTCAACTTTAGCCAGAGGAAACTGGCCACCCAAACACATTCTTGAGCCCAGTGAATCTAACCTGCCACTTAGCCAAAGGAAGAAAATCAATCAGGGGTTTTACCTTCCTCCCGACAGTCTAAATTTCAATAGTATTTTGGCTAGATATTAGGAACTAGTATAAGTTATATTTGTACTTGTGGGTGTTAGGAATAAGTTTTAGCTTTAAGCTTAAGTTTCATTTGTATTTCTGTATTTGTGTTTTAAGAAAGGGGGGAAATTGAATTTTGGTTTCACTTTAAAAGGTGTCTGCATTCTAATGAGGTTTTATGACTCTTGAAGGAAAGTTAAAACAAACACAAGATAGAAAAAAACTGTGCTGTTGCCTCGCAACAGGAGTCCAGAGAGAGGGAACCACAGAAACAGAGAAATGGAAAGCAGTTTGAGTTCAGTTGGTGATTATGCCCTAAGGTGGAGGAAGCAGTGTAAATTTCTCTCTGGCTTGACATATTAGCAGATTGCTGAGGCAAATAAGTCAATAATCTTGGATGAGTTGCTCTAAAGTTAAAGTAACAGTGAATGTCAAGTGAGGTCTGGATCTCAAGGGAGATACCAAGTTGTCAACAGTCTCCTGGGACAGTGAACTGCAGGGAGCAGATCCTAAAGGGAAAAAAAAAAACCCTTTAAGTTGAGTTAAAGGACAAGGACAGGAATCTGGAACAAGTGGGTGGAGGGGTTGATCAGAAATCCATAGCATCTGTTTGGGGTTGTATCTGTCACTTGGTTTCAGAGTGTGGTGTGCCTGACCACAGATCACCTATTGGTTTACATGGACTGTGCACTTACTGTGAACATGAGAGTATAAGATAGCTTTTAGAACTTGTGTTAGCCTTACAAATCTGTATATACCTGTAAATTGTGGATGAAGGAGTATTGTAATATAGTTCACCTTTTCTTGTGTAATAAATGTTTTATTCTTCTGTTAAAAGTTCATCAGCTGACTCCTATGACTCTGTTCAGTTGCCACCCTCCACATTTCTAAACAAAACATACAAGGTAGGATCTATCAAGCCAGGTTCCACCCTGGGATCTGACTTGTCCAGTAGTAACATTAGCTAGGATTGTAACACTAGATTGTAATTTCCCCGAATATTACATGGTTAATTCCTCAGTAAATACTCCCCCACAATTGAGGGAATAGGAGTTGGCTTCATTGAGTGTTTGATATGGAGGATTAGCTGAAGCAATTTAAGTTTTAAGAATACACACAAATTTATAAGGAAGCATGCAAGGTGGCAGTTATACAAAGAGTATAATTCGCAAAGCTAAATAAATCCCAAAAAGGAAAGATAACTAGTTCTTATTTCTATACGAGAACCCAACAATTAAAATTTACTTGCAATGGATATAAGAATTCTAAGAGTAATTAAGTAAGGATATCCATCAAATATGGGAGTGATATTACCTTAATCCCCGAGTGAGATTTGCTAAATTCAGAACAGGTCTGAAGTCAATCTAATGGGTCTCCCTAACGAATCTGAAGATTCAAGTTTTGGTTGAGATATTTATAATGAATTTTGGAGTTGGATCATTAATAGTTATGTGGAAGGTATTCATTTGATCAATAATAGACCATCTTTAATTAGTATCCTATATTTGCTGAAAGGGCCACGTATTATAATGAGGGTGCCTGTTCAATTTCTGGGCTTTATGTTACAGTTATGTTCATCAATGTTTCGTAGTCAAGGTATTGCGTCTAGTAAGATAATAAAACTTGGGCCTAGTGTATTGTTTATCTGTTTTTCAGTTTTACTTAATGAGCTAGTATTGTAGCTTACATGCTAGTGTCATAACAAGAATCTGGAATACTATTTATTTGGTGTGTGTATTTCTTATCAGTAACATCACATTGTTGTGAAGGGAGTTGACCATGTTGTGTTTGCAAGCTAGCTTTGTCCTGTGATAAAAAAAATGCTGCTTGCTGTAAGTTTTATTGAAGAGTAACTTTTAACCTAATATTACTGTATTAATCCCATATTATTTGACATTTATTCCTTCACACAGATATCACTGCTGCTCTGTGTCCCTTGCAGAATGCACCAACCCCCCCACCCCACCCCCCACCCCCCAACCCATCCCACTAGTGCTGCAACATTTGCACACCTCCCCCTGGCAGTGCTGTCAACTTCACACATATCCCCCACTTCCCCCATCCTTTGGTGCTGCCACCATCACACACTTTCCCCCTTCCCTGTTGGTGCTGCCACTTTCATACGTTCCCTCCACTAGTACATGCAAACTTCACATACCTCTCCTCCTGTTTGTTCTTCCACCTTTACCTGCCCCCCACCCCAACTTCTGCTGCCATCTGGCAAAGACTTCAATTCCCCACCCTGCCTTCCATTACACATTGCCTCTGATTTATAGCTAGGATGGCAGAAGCAGCACTGAACTGTCCCCCACCTCTTCGCTACCTCCTTTAACCTCTGAAGCCACATGATTGCCTTGCGCTGTTCATAAAATTCTAAAAGCACTGTAAAATTTGAGTTAATTGCCTTAATTGGTGTTTTAACTACCTTAATTGATGTCTTAGCGCATCATGATGTGAAGTCTGTCTTCTATGTTTGTTGCCAAATATAAAATTCAGAAGTGAAGTCCCAATATCAGACTTTCATGAGAATGAGACCTGACCACACTTTATGCCCCCATTGCTGATCTCACTCTCACAAACCCGGTAAAATTCCAGTTGAGGCTGCACAAATGTTTTATAAAGGTTCATTGTATATTCCTTGCTTTTGTGCTGTATGCAACTATCTATAAAAACAGAATCCTGTATGTCTTTTTAATCACTTTCTCAACCTGCACTGCCACTTTCAACAATTTAGGAACATAGGACTTAGAAGCAGGAGTAGGCCATTCGGCCATTCAGGTCTGATCCGCTATTTAATGAGATCATGACTGATCTGGTTGTGGTCTCAACTCCACTTTCCTGTCTGCCCCACATTACCCTTGACTCCCTTCTCTATCAAAAATCTATCTAACACAGCATTGAATAAATGACCCAGTCTCCACTGCTTTTTGGGGAAGAGTGATCCACAGACTAACAACTTTCTGAGAGAAAAAATGCCTCCTCTCGTTATCCCACAAAAGGAAACATTCTCCTGGTATGCACACTATCAAGTCCCCTCAGGATCTTACATGTTTCAATAAGATCACCTCTCATTCTTCTAAACTCCAATAGGTATAGGCCCAGCCTGTTCAATCTTTCTTCATAAGATAAGCGCTTGGCCCCAGGAATGAGTTGGGTGAACCTTCTCTGAACTGCTTCTAGCATAATTGTATATCCTTTCTCAAATAAGAAGACCAAAACTGTACATAGTATTCCAGATGTAGTCTCACCAAGGTCATGTACAGCTGCAGTAAAACTTCCCTACTTTTATATTCCATTCCTCCTGCAATAAACACCAACATTCCATTTTCATTCCTAATCATTTGCTGTACCTGTTCACCGACAGCAAAATTCTGCCCTATACCTTTACAGATTATATACAGATATTTGCAAGGATAATGCAAGCTACAAAATCTATCTTATACTCTCATGTTCACAGTAAGTACACAGTCCATGTATATCAATAGCCACCCTGTGGTCAGACACACCACACTCTGAAACCAAGTGACAAATGCCACCTCAAACAGATGCTATGGATATCTCCTCAACTCCCCCCAGACGCTTGTCACACCTTGAGCCAATTGGTCTCACTGCACTCCATCTTTCACACGAGGGTTTCCAATCTCCACTCTCCAAGACCTCACTTTGGAATCTTCTCCCAAACCGACGCTTTCTCTTAGACACTTCCACAAGGGTTCACCTCCAGGGTTTCGAACTCTCCTTCTGATGTTCTTCTTCCCTGGGTCACATACATTCAAGTTATATTCCACGCGCTCTCTCACACCGACTCAGCTGTTAACAGTAGACCACAGTTTCACATGCCCATAGCAAAGAATTACAGACCTTCAGCCAACTCTTTGGACCTTCTTGCCTCTTGCAAGCTGTTCTCACTTTAAATCCGCTTTCTGCATATTTTGTCTCTTTAAATCTGAAGCTTGGAGCCTTTCTCTCTGCCCCTCACTCTTAACTTCACTTAACAGGACCTTTCCCAGGTTTCAGTCCTTCCTTTGACTAGAAGATCTGCTTGGGACTTTCCCCTGTTTCATTCCCCTGAATTTTTGGGGTTTAACTTTAGCTTGGGACTGGCTATCTGTCCCCATTACTCCAGTCTCTCCTGGCATCTACTTTCAAACCCAACTGAACTCAAACAGCTTCCAAAATCAAACTGTTGTTTCTCTTCTTCTGTGTGTGTGTATGTTTGTGGGAGGGACCTGCCTCCCTGGGCCTCTTGCTAGGCAAGGGCACTGTATTTTTCCTACTCTTGTTTGCTTAACTTAGCTTAGCTTATGGTTGTAAAACTCTCAGAAATGCAAGCACCTTTTAAAGTGAAACTGAAACTTAATTTGACCTTTCTTAACATACAAATGCAGAAATACTAATCAAACTTAAGCGTTAAAGCTAAAACTCATCCCTAACACCCACAAATACCAATATAACTTACTTAAATTATCTCTATTTCCTGACAACATAAGCTCTTGTGTAGTAACCTTTGATGTAGCGCCTTATGAGATTCCTTTTGGAAATCCAAGTGCACCACACCTACAGGTCCCCCTTCATCCACCTTGCTTGTTACTTCCTCGAAGAACTCTAATAAATTAGATAAACATTATTTCCCTTTTACAAAACTATGTTGACTCTGCCTGATCTTATTATGATTTTCTAAGTACAGATATGACAAGCATCTGGGGGTGCAGGAGGAAATGAAAGAGGAAGGGAGGAGGCAGCCAACACAATCACTTTCTAGTTAGGCTGTCCATGAGTGCTTCATCTGACTGCAATATCAGTAAGTGTTACAACACAGCTATCTACCCAACAATGCAGAAAATTGCCCAGGTATGTCCCGTCCATAAAAGGAGGAGAGTGCGAGAGGAGGACCCTGAGCCAGGCAGTCAGCCATTCAATTGAGGCATTCAAGAGGACATTAGATGATTATTTGAATAGAAACAATGTGCAAGGGTATGGGGAAAAGGCAGTAGGTCACAATGCTCATTTGGAGAACTGGTGCAAACATGATTGGCTGAATGGCCTCCTTCTATGCTGTTAAGATTCTGTGATTCTGTGGTTCTGAAATCCATATCGACCAATTACTGCTCCATCAACCTACTCTTGAAATTCAGCAAAGTGATGGAAGGTGTCATTGACAGTGCTATCAAGCAGCCCTTGCAGAGCATTAACATGCTCACCGATGCTCAGTTTGGATTCTACCATAAATACATGGCTGCAGACCTCATTATAGCTTTGGTTTAAACACGGACAAAAGAACTGAACTCCAGAGGTGAGGCGAGAGTGACTGCCCTTGACATCAAGGCCGCATTTGACCGGTGTGGCATCAAGAAGCCCAAGCAAAATTGAAATCAATGGGAATCAATCCACTGGTTGGAGTCATAACTACTACCAAGGTGGATGGTTGTGATTGTTAGAGACCAAACATCTTCGTCCCAGTACATCGCTGCAGGAGTTCCTCTGCATAGTGCCCTATGCCCAACCATATTCAGCTGCTTCATCAATGACCTTTCCTCCGCCATGAGTTTAGTATGGGGATGTTTGGTGATGATTGCACAGTGTTCAGTACCATTTGTGACTCCTTAGATACTGAATCAATTTTTGTCCTCATGCAGCAAAACCTCGACAACATTCAGTCTTGGGTTGCTATGTGGCAAGTAACATTTGAACTACACAAAAGCCAGGCAATGACCATTTCCAGTAAGAGAGAATCTAATTATCTCCCTTTGACGTTCAATGGCATTACCATTACTAAATCTCCCACCATCAAAATCCTGGGGGTTACCAGTCACCAGAAACTTAAATGGACCAGCAATATAAATATTCTGGCTATAAGAACAGGCCAAAGGCTGGGAATTCTGTAGCGTAACTCACCACTTGGCTCCCCAAAGCCTGTCCACCAGCTACAAGGCACAAGTCAGGATTGTGATGGAATTCTCTCCACTTGTTTGGATGAATGCAGCTCTAGCAACACTCAAGAAGCTTGACATCATGCAAGACAAAGCAACCCACTTGATTGGCACCCCATTCACCAGCGTAAACATTCACTCCCTCCACCATCGGTGCACATTGGCATTAGTGATCTACAAGATGCACTGCAGCATCCAGCCAAGTCTCATTTGACAGCACCTTTCAAGCCCATGACCTCTATCACCTAGAAGGACAACGGCAGCAGAGACATAGGAACGACATGACCTGCAAGTTCCCTGCAAGCCACACACCATCTTGACTTGGAACTATATCGCTGTTCCTTCGGTCTTGCTGGTCAAAATATGGAACTCCTTTTCTAATAGCACTGTAGGTGTACCTACATCAGTTGGACTGCAGCAGTTCAAGAAAGCCCCCTTCTCACTGCCACCTTCTCAAGGACAATTAGGGTTGGCCTCGCCAGTGATGCTCACATCCCATGAAAAAATGAAAGAAACCCAAATTCCCCATTCACCAACAGTTCCACATCTTGCTTTCCATCTGTCATTGAACAGTGTGCCCTCTTAGCAACAATGCAAAAAAAAAGCCAGCACAAAATAAACATCTGAAACCAAATTTAGAAATTAAACAATGCATACAAACATCAACTAATCACCCTTGTACATTCCCTTAGTGCTTGTCTTCTGTGTGTCCTTGCCTGGGGTCCAGTGCTCATAGGCACCCCATTCTCAGGTGTGCAATCACTCAGCACTGTACTTAGTGCTGGCTGAATGTTGCAATCATTTAAATTTTTAGGCAGCACTAAGTTTGCAGAATAGCCCTGCATTCTGATCCCCACACCCATTTTTGGGCCCTGTCCAATTTTCCCCCAATCATCCATATACTTTTTCTTAAACAACCTTCTCAACTTGTCCTGACATCCTCAAAGATTTGTGTACAGACATCCCCAGGTATTTCTGTACCTGTCTCGCATTTAAAACTATTCAATTTAGTTCATGTTGCCTCTCATCATTCTTCCTATCAATGTGTATCACTCCATATTTCTTTGCATTGAATTTCATCTGCAACATATCTGCCCATTTTACCAGCCTTTTCATGTCTTCCTGATGTTTATTATTCTTCTTCTCATTGTTACTACATGCCTGAGTTTGTATCTGTAGTATTCAATGGTTTGATTGACCTGGGTTTGATTTTGTTAATCAGCTCTGTGATCTATGTAACTGTAGTTGATTGCTTAAGCCTGTGGCTGGAGCTAGAGAGTTTAAGAAAACTGAAAGTTCCAGAAACAACCTGGGTTCTAGCTGACATGTGTTTATGGGAAACCTTCTAAGTTCTGAGATATTTTAAATCATTGTAAATAAGCCTGTTGTAGATTTGGAACTCATGTCATCTCTGCATTGTTGAGATAAATTAAACATCTAAGATATACAGCAGCCCAGTGAATACGTAACAGTACTATCTGCATATTTTGACATTATGCTCTGTATGCTCAAACCCAGGTCAAAAATATAAGCATCAAAAAGTGCATTAGTCCTAATAATGACCCCTGGGAGATATCACTGTGTATACTTCTGTGTAGTCTGAAAAGCAATCGTTCATCATTATCCATATCTTTCTATCCCTTAGATAATTTTGTATTCATGTTTCCATTGGCCCTTAAATCCCTGGACTTTACTTTTAAACAATTCTCTTATGTGCTACTCTTACAGCTGATTGCCTATAAATTACTACTGCTGTGCAGTTAAGTTGGAAAACAAAGCTAAATTTCAGTTTGATAATAACATGTTTTCTGTAGCAACTGACTCCCCATAGGAGGTTTATAACTTCTGAATTTTATTTACATTGATTCATATTTACTTTCTAGATATCAAATATATTTTACTTAAATTTGTGTACTGAATCATGACACTTCTTATTATAAAGCACAATTAAAGTAACCATCTCATTTTATTACTACATTGTTTCTTTGCACTGCTTAGATAATTTTCCTACACTGCAGATTTGTATTGCTTTCCTGTCACATAGAAGCTGATTAACAGCTTGAACTCACTTGTGTAAACAAATGCCCCCAAAACGTTAGTTTAATACCATGTCATATAGTCAATCACATTTATGTTGTGATGTATGATGTATTTTAAAATCAGGCTACAACATAAATCCAACTGACAGCTTAATTGTTTTAAGTATGCATAATTATGTTGTAGAACGTCCTCTAATAATGTGCTACCGTTGATGTGTTTTACACCATTTTACAATGGCAGATAGCATCATTTGAGGCATGACATAAATAGACAAGTTTTATTTTCTGTTTAACTAACCATGTAATTGGCACCAATTTTGTTGCAAAGTGAAAAGAGACGTTGTTTCTTCTTTAATACACTAGTTTCATAGAAATGACAGTCCAGAACAGGCCATTCGGTGCAACCAGTCCATGTTGGTGTTTGTCCTCTATGTAAGTAGTAGTCTGAATCCTGTGTGTCTGCTCTGTTCCCTTATCCCTTTATTTTCCATTCCTTCAACTACTTATATAATCTATTAAAAGTTAATATGACTTTTGCTTCATTCACCAACTTTGGTAGTATCTCATGATTCTGTAAAAATGATTCTGGTCTGTCTGTCCTAAATCTTTTACATTTAATATTATGTCAATCTCATTCTAGTCTCCCTAACAACTGGAAAAGTCTTATTGTATTGACTCTATCCTACCATTTTTAAAATTTTAATCATTTAAATCAAAGCACTTCTTAATCTTCCCTGTTCTATCCACAACTGTCCAATTTTTTTCAAACCTTTCTATTTGTATTTACTCATATCAGGTAGAAGCCTAGTGAATTTGGATTGTCCCCTCTCTATTGCTTCAATTTTGTTCCTATAGTGTGGACTCCAGTATGTCACAGTATTTCAATTACGGTGTAATTAAGGTTTTATATACATTCACCATTACATCTCAATTTTTATATTTATATTAATTTTCAGAACAACCGCAAGACTCTTGTCATAGTTGGTAGTTCCAGGTCAAAGCTAACGCCGGCACTTTGAGTGGACCGGTAGTGGTGTCACCTTCCAACTGTATAGCCAAATGGAGGGGCCTTAGTAAGGCCATTTGAGAAAACTTTAAATCAAGACCAAGGTCATGGATGATAAGGATCCTGTTCATTAATGAGAGAATATTATGGAAATAAACAGAGGAAGTATCCATTCAAATTCCCTTGTTCCAGAAACTCCTTATACTGCAGAAATTTGTCTGGGAGCGGAGTGCCCACCACATGCTTGTTTGTAAACACATTGAGCCACTTGGGAAAGGGGGCGGTACTGCTCGAGCCCAGGCCCCCTGAAGGCACAGGCCCTGTTGATTAGCACCAGGTGCACTCACCTCTCCCGGGCCCCGTGTGTGAGAAAGAACCCAGACACTAGGAGTGAATCGGACGCACAGACACGGGAACACAGATACACACACACAGACAGAGGCTGCTCAATGCGGGGACACATATGCACATGTCCTGCCTCCACTCCACCACCTCCCAACTCCTTAGCTTGGCCCCGGTCCCCTCCCCCTTCCCTGGTGACCAGGTCATGGGGTCTAGGCTGTCTCTATTGCTGTGCTTCTTAAGTGAAAAGGCGAAAAAAAGTTTTATTATTTAGCTCTGCAACTTATCAATTTTTAATGGTAATTTTTATTAATTACTTATTTTTAAAAATTATCAACATATTGTTTTGACATTGTTGTTTACGTTTTCTTCATATCTTATCTTTTTTTTTGAAATTTGTGTTTAATGTTGTGCCAAAACAGATCTCAGGCAGCTGCTGCTTGGTTTCTTGCTGACGGGAAATGAAAGGCTCACAAGGAGTCTCTTACCTTTTCAAGGGCTGGCAAAAGGGGTTAATTTTGCTCCAATAGAAAGGAGAAGTGTTGGAAATGCTCAGCATATCTGGAGGCATCTGTGCAGAGAGAAATAGAGGTCAATGACCCTTCAGCAGAACTAGTACAGATTGTGGAGTTGACTTTGTTTCTCTCTCTGCCCTACGGTCTCAAAACTTTATTTACTCAATTTTACCCAATTTTAATCACTCCACCAGTGGCGGCTGTACTTTCAGCTGCCTAGGCCCCAAACTCCTGAATTCCCTTCCTAAACCTCTCTTTCCCCCTTTAAGATGTTCCTTAAAACACGCCTCTCTGACCAAGCTTTTGGTTATCTGTCCTAGTATCTCCTTATGCCGTACAGTGTCAAAGTTTACTGTAAATCACCTTAGGGTTGTTTTACTACGTTAAAGGTGCTGTATACATGTAATTTGTTGTTGCGTTCATACAAGCACTGACATGCAAGTTTGTGTACATTAGCATGAGGGTTTAGACAGTCAGCTGGAAGACAGACCACTGCTTGATCTAAGAAGTAGAAGTGAGGAGAAGCAGATGGAGGTGATCCAGGAAACAATTGTCTGAAGCATAAGGTTACCGTATATATTCTAGTAATAGATGACCTTGTATAAAAGTTGACCCTCGACATTAACTCTTTCTACTTATCTTCCAGTTGCCGCCTGCTCCGTCAGTCTGGGCACAAAACAACGGTAAAGTGAAAGCCCTGAAGTGCGTCGTTGTACCCAAGAACATGCATGGATTTCAACCGCTTGAAAATATTACTTCTGTATAAGTCAATGTGCCACATTTTGCTTGAAAATTTGGGCTCAAAAGGTCGACTTTTACACAACTATATACAGCATATCTATCGACAGAGGATGAAAGCTTGATTCTGATCCCAGGAATGTGACTTTTAAAAGAAAAATATTTTTTGATCATGAGATATTGTTGGAGTTAAAGGAACACATGCATAAGAGCCTTAAACACATAACAACTATTGTGGATGACTCTATAACCTGCAAATCTTGCTGGTCAGGCACAGCATCCATAGCTTGCAGTCAGACTCAGAGGTAGTGCTAGAGGACTGGAGAATTGCAAATGTTACACCCTTGTTCAAAAAAGGGTGTAACATGTAATTATGGCCAGTGCCTCTACAATTTCCACTCTCGTTTCCCTCAGTAGCCCTGGATGCATCTCATCCAGTCCAGGTACTTCATCAACTTTTAAGTATAATCAGCCTATCTAATACCGCCTCCTTATCAATTTTAGATCCTTCCAATATATTATTTACCTCCTCTTTCAACATGGCTTGGGTAGCATCTTCTTCCTTGGTAAAGACAGATGCAAGGTATTCATTTAATACCTCAGCTATTCCCTCTGCCTCAATGCGTAAATCCCCTTTTTGATCCTTAATCAGCTCTACTTCTTTTATCACACTATTATTTATATGCCTGTACAAGACTTTGGGATTTCCTTTTAGTTAGCTGCCAGTCTCTTTTCATGCTCTCTCTTTGTTCTCTTATTTGCTTTTTCACTTTCCCTCTGAACCTTCTATATTCAACCTGGTTTTCCATTGTATTATCCACCTGACATCTGTCATAAGCACACTTTTTCTTCTTCATTTTCATCTCTATATCTCATTTGTCATCCAGAGAACACTGGATTTGTTTTCCCTACCTTTCCTCTTCAAGGGAATACACCTTTACTGTGCCCAAACTATCTCTTCTTCAAAGCTCTCCTATTGTTCAGCTACCATTTTTCCTGTCAACCTTTGATTTCAATTTATTCGGCCAAGATCCATTCTTACCTCATTGAAGTTGGCTTTCCCCAGGTTAATTATTCTTACTCTAGATTGTTCTTCGTCCTTTTCCATAGCCAACCTAAACCTTATGATACAATGATGACTGTCCCCCAAATATTCTACTGACACTTGATCCACCTGGCCCACCTCATTCCCAAGAACAAAGTCTAGCTGTGCCTCCCCCTTCATTGGACAGGAAACATACTGCTGTAGAAATTTTTCCTGAACATACTATTGGAATACTTTCCCCATCTGCCCTTTGCACTACCTATATCCCAGTCTATATCTGGGTAATTAAAGTCCCCCATTATTACTCTACAATTTTTGCACCTCTCTGTAATTCTACACCCTTTCCACTATTTGGTACCATAGGCTACACTGAGCAATGCAATTGCACCTTTTTTGTTCCTTAGCTCTACCTAAATAGATTCTGCCCTTGACCTCTCTGGGACATCCTCTCTCCCTCAAGCACAGCAATGCTTTCCTTAATCAAAACCACCACTCCTCCTTTCCTTCCTTCCCATCTTTCCTGAACACCATATATCCAGGACTATTGAACACCCAATCCTGCCCTTTTTGGAGCCCAGTCTCTGTTATAGCTCAACATCATATTTCCACATGGCAATCTGTGCCTGTGACTCACTAATCTTATTAACCACACTCCATGCTTTCACATACATGACATTAACCCTGTTTTAGACTTTATTAGTTTCTCCTTTACTCTGATCCCACCTAATAACATATTATTCCCTACTCTGGCACTATCTGTCTCTCTCAGTAGTCCGTGCACCTTGGTATTCCTCTCTGATATTCCTCTTCTTGGTTCAATAAATTATTTTGGCACCGTAGTTGTGTTTGCATAGGGTTTCCTTTGGGGTTTTTGCATGACATGCAATGCAAAGAAGTATTTTTGTACCGGGATATATGTAGAGTGGGCCTGGAAATATTGAATGTTGTGATTTATTGCAGGGGTTGGGAAGGATGGTGGAACGATTGAAAATTATAAGGTTTCTTGGAGACTTTAGGACAAAATATCATGAATTAGGTTTGGGAAAATAGCTTTTGCACTGTTAAAGGTATTTTTCCTACTGCCTGTTTTCTTGAGGTTCCTCTAGTTGCTCTTTGGAGAGCACATGCAGATGTTGCTGCATGTGCCTATCTCTTTTAATTGCTGTAGACGGAGAATGGAACAAATTGACAATTAGGACACTAGCTGGGTCATTTTGTAGGAAGCAACTGACCTGTCAAGCTTCAGTATGCCTATGGTGTGCTGCATAATGCTTCTGGTGAGACATGCACCTTGTTGTATATGTGCATGATTCAGATGCTAGGATGGGTAGAGACCCATTTCAATGGGTCTCCTCAGCCCTTTCCTCCCTATTGATCCCTGGAAACAATTGCACACAATGGAGAGGAAAATTAGTCCCAAAACTCCAAGTCATTTCATCATTATTAAGTGTTATTATACTTTTAAGGTCAACTAGATTACCAGTAACTAACAAGCTCCTAATTGGCATTATTGAACAAATGGCAATAAAATAATAGCAGATCATTAGTGTTAATAAATTTTGTTCACACAAGGTGGAAAACTGCTGATTGCATTTGAAATCAGTGACATTTTTATCCTAGTTTCTCTTGCATGTGCCACCCACCCCAAATATGACATCAACCTGCATGGATACTAGTAGTGGGAAATATGTTGGATTGAAACTAAACACATAGTTGATAGTGATTTGTAAAACAAACCAGATTGAATAATGTCTCTACAACTTCAATGCAAGGGAAAAACAATATTGGCATGATACTGTGCTCATGATGCAATGTGAAATGTTAATTAAATTATGTTTGAATGGAACTACTGTGCTTTGAACAATCTTGCACAGTGCATGATAGATTATAATGTTAATAAACTTTATATATTGCACTTAATTAATGGAAAATTATGAGGACATTGTAATAATTTATTTATTTTGTCAACTACGCTTAAGCACATGGGTATTAAGTGTGTGGTTTTAAAAGAAATTTGACTTTTTTTTGCCATGCTTAATCTACTAATTACTTAATAAAATTGTAGGGGGTGAATTCACACACATCTCTCATGTTCATGTTTATGCCATTTTTCTGGAGTTTCCACAGCTCTTTTGCCAAGAGTTGACCAGGAGAACCCCCATGGAGGAAAACACAAAGAGGTTCTTGCATTGTGGTTGCATACTTAGTGCATGGAAACCTAATGGTATTTTGAGTTGTTACAATGGTGAAACTTGTCAGCATTCATCATCATTACAACAATAGAACTGACAGCAACTTCTGGCGTCTGCAAATGCGCAGTTATACACAGAAGTTCATAAGTTGCTGTCACTGATTCCCTGCTGCTCCACAGGGTGTGATGGTGAAGTCCCTGCTGATGAAAATCTTTAAACATTACTTGAATTGATGTGAGCTTCCAGTTTTACACTGTTAGTCATGCTTTAAAAAACCTTGAAAAATTTAGGCCTCGTAGAGTGAGGTGTAATTGGGTTTTTAATGACATAGTAAGTTCATATTGACTACTGAAAAGCTCTCTGGCATTGAAGAACTAATTTTATATTTGCGAAATGTCAAATTTCTCCATTATGATTAAACAATTCCACAGTTTTTAAATTTTTTAATGTTTGTTTATGATATTTCAGCTTCTTTTTTACTCTCATGTGTTTGTTCTAATCTTTATTTCACTGTCTGGAAATTATTAAGAAATGAAGAATAATCAGTGGCAGTTATTTTCTTGTTTGCTGTCTGTGAGGATTCTTCAATGTGATTGCTTCCTTAGTCTGCTTGATGACAGCACTGTGCCTGGATGCTGGAGATTCCCTTGAGCTGACACCAGAATGAAAGTAACATCGGGAAAGGGGAAATCCACGCCACAGAGATTGCTAGATTCTTGTGCGCAGCTTTCTTCAAGGTCAATGGTGAGAATTATTGCTTTGCTTTTGACCACAAAATCTTGCCATTTTATTTCAGCTTGGCTCCCTTAGCCTTGAGTATGAATCATATCAAGGTTTGAATCTCTAATTGAGGCTGACACTCCAGTACAACACTGAGGGACAGCTGCCGTTTTGGAAGTGTGTTCCTTTAACTGGGAAGGAACCAAAGCCCTGAAAGGTCAGATGAACATTGAAGATTCCATTGTGTAATTTGTAAAAGAACAGGGAAAGTCCAGGCCAACTTTCTTTATAAGCAACGATACCAAACTGTCATTCACTCCACAGTAGTTGATAGGATCTCGCAGGACATAATAGCTGCCATGTTTGATGATGTAACAGTTGTTAATATGTCATAAAATGCAATCATTGTTTATTAATATTGTAAGGGTGCAAAAAGTGGTGAAGCATTTAGTGTTTCATGTGTAAATGGACTTCTTTAGTATAATGATTAATGTAGACTCTGCAATTAATTGTGGGATTAAAAGGAAGGTGGAATTGCACAAACATTTTCTTCATAGTGTTCCAAAGTCCTCGCCATTTAACCATGGTCACCTTTGTATGGCACTGCATGGGAATACCTCAACCTTATTAAAATTCAACTAATCCATTCTACTAGAGAAGTTCTTGACAGCATTGTGATGCTTTCAGGTTTAGATTTCACAGCAGAAGTGCCTGGCCCAGAGGAAAGGATTCTTGTTACTATCAATTACTTCACTTAAAGCTCAGAGTACTTTGTGAGTCAACTAAATGTAACCTCAAGAAACTGACAGAAAGCAATAGGAAGTTTCAAAGTTATTAGGTGATGTATTTGCTCAGAGTTACTGATAGGACACATAAGCAGAGAAAAGGTCCGAAGAGTCTTTCTCTGAAGAAGCTCTCTTGCTGCAGGAAGTTTTGATTTGATCGTGCAAGTATTTTATTTGTTGCTTTAATTATTATGACTAACTGAATTACACTTTGCATAATGCACTTTTGTTTTATGTCTCACTCATCAGTTCAGTGCAAACATATCAGCTGACTAACTTCAGAAAGTTAATGATTAGTTAACATCAGATTTTAGCATCCACTCCTGTTTAATCACCATAAATGTTTACATAGCAAAAAGAACTAAAATGTGAGTATTTCACTTTCATGGAGCTATTAGGCATGAGTATTGCCCAATAATCATCACTAAACTTTCGAATTGTTACCATTTAAATGGCTTTTCAGCTACATGAGATGCGTTAAACGATTATTATTGCAGGTGAATTGTGATTGGATGATTTCCCACTAACAAAATCCAATTTAACAAAAGTGCCGACAGGTAAATCACTCTAACCCACTATTTTACTTTGATTGGCAGAGGTTAAATTGTACAAAGGAGGAAAACATCAGGGGCTAAATTGAACAGGCCCTGAAAACAGGGCGGGGGGGATTACAATATTAACCTGCGGCGATTGAGTGGAATGCAGACATCTCACCAACACTGTGCTGCCTATTCATTTCAGTAATCTTTGCAACTGACTAGCACGAATGGCAATGTCATCATTAGCTTGATACTTCAGCAGGGGGCTAAGATCGTTTGCGGTTAGCACCACTTAAAATGAACCTGCACCTCTTAAAGGAAAGATGCATTGTCATTGGAGCAAGTGCTGGAAGTCATGGTTGAAGAAAATCTGACCTGGAAAGAGTAAGAAATGGCATAACGGTGGAGGGAGGGAGCTGCCAGGTTTTCAGACCCTGCACTAGAGGCTTTATTGGAGGAGAGTTATACCCTCTATTCACCGAGCTAAAGGAGGGCCTCCAAACACATGATTAAAAGGCAGTGGGAGAAGATAGCCTTTGGGACTATAAGACAATAATAGCTTTACTAAAAAAAATTAACTTTATGTTAAAGCTTGAGTAGATTAACCGTCATGCCCTGAGAAGAATTGTAGACCATGCTGATGGAAGAAATGCTAATTTTTCTGTCTTTTAAAATTAAACTTGCTGATCCATGGAAAGAACATCAAGGAACCAAGTAACAGTATCAGGAAGGACCAAAATTGTTCCAATTAAAGGAGTTATCTGTTCAAAATAACAAGCAACAAGGCCTTAAGAGGCCTACAGGAGTGAGGTAACACAGTACTTTATGATCTTGTGACTTATTTTGCAAACACCTTTATCTGAAAATTGGCCAGCTCAATGGGTGAGACTTGCAACCAATCCACGACCCTCAACTGTTGCAGTGATCCTTCACAAGAAGGAAAATTACTGAAGGAGGCCCAAGGAAGATTGACACAGACAGGGTGGGCTTGCTCAAACAAATGGGTCAGCATGTGGTTAGGTATTTTGACCTAAGACAAATAGTAATTGGACATTAAGCCACTGTCAGTTTGCTATCTTGTCCCTCCCCAAAATTATGATACAAATAAACTATTAGAGAAACTTCTGTATTGCAACTGGAGTAAAGGAGTGACCTGGTCAGTCACTGGGAAACTACAATCAATAAGATTTTGACAGCTCTCAGTCTGTATTTTGCTTGCCTCATATTTCAGGAATCAGGAATTATAAGTGCTATGTAATCCTTGGTTGGGTAGAGCATTGATTTTTAGACATCAATAAAGTTTCACATCTGACTTAGTGCTTTGAATATATTCCACTAGTCCTTTAATTTTCACTATCAGACCAGAACAAGTAGACTAAAAAGTCCTACAGGACCAATGCCCGAAGCCAAGTACCAATGCAGTGCTGCAAGAAGTTCACTGACCTCATACAAGTGCAATGATTTCAACCTCAAATGACATAAGCCAGCAACTGCACCAATGGCCCCAGCTACTGTTTAAATCACCACACACACTACCAATTATACTCTCAAATTACCACACCCCCCACCACTCATCCCAGTTTGGTGATAGAGGGAGTTCGGTGAGGAGGGAACGAGGTGATCCTTTGAGTACCGTGAGTGTGGTTGGGTAAGTATTTACTACTTTTATTGCTTATAGTTTTTAAGGTCTTATTTTGTGGTTCATCGTTTGTAAAGGCTATATTCTATACCAACGAGGAGCAGGGAAGAAGGGCCCTAGAGTAATTGATATTATATTAATATTAAGTATCTTCCAAAAGGTTTAATTTAATTTAAAGGGGTGTTAGGGGGAATATCAGTAAGAACTTATTGAAAGGGAATGAATTACTTAAAATATCCAAGCAGCCAGTGCCTGCAAATCCATAAACAGTTAACACTTAAAGGCCAGGCTGGACAGAAAGGAATCTGAACCTTGTACGCCCTTAGGGCCTGTGATTATCAGCAAGGTCAGGCTGGACAGAGAGGAATGAAAATATGATAGATTGGGTGTCTTAGGTGTCAGATTGGAGCCTTAGGTTGAAAAGCAACCAAGATTTGGTCTGTTTATAGCAGATAAGGAAAGAACAGATGGTCCTAGTTGAGATAGGAGGGAAGGTCTCTGCCGGAGTGAAAGTAGGGACAGATGATCCCTGTACCTTTGTACCTTTGTTACCAGAGATGTATGTTTAATGTAAACCTACATGTTGACGAGATCGGAATCTGGAGAATGTTCTTGTACATGACCAATAATGTATAAATATGGTGAACACTTGTAGTTTAGCAGAATACTGTCTCAAGCTGCATTGAGATGGTGCTCTCCTTGCAATTGCTTGAATAAATGATCTTAACCCTGTACCTGAGACTCCTATGGTCTGTTTGTCAAAGACACCACATCAGGGGTAAGTCATGGCAGGGGAACTCAAAGCTGTGGTGTGCTCCTCCTGCTTTATGTGGGAAGCCGGGAATATTTCTAGTGCCCAGGGCCAGCATATGTGCAGAAGTGTCTCCAGTTGCAGCTCCTGGAAGCCCGCTGTTGAGCATCCATGAGGCGGATAGTATCATGGATAATGCGTATAGAGAGATGGTCACACCACAGGCTAAGAGTCCACAGGCAGGAAGGAAATGGGTGACCACCAGGCAGAGCAAGAGGACTAGGCAGGCAGTGCAGAAATCTCCTGTGGCTATTCCCCTGCAAAACACATATACCGCTTTGGATACTGTTGAGGCGAATGGCCTCTCTGGGGAAAGCAGCAACAGCCAAATTCGTTGCACCATGGTTTGCTCTGCTGCACAGGGGAGGAGTAAAAAGTGTGGGAATGCAATAGTTATAGGGGATTCAATTGTAAGGGGAATAGTTAGGTGTTTCTGTGGCCACAAATGAGACTCCAGGATGGTATGTTGCCTCCCTGCTGCTAGGGTCAAGGATGTCTCAGAGCAGTTACAGGACATTCTGAAGGGGGAGGGTGACCAGCCAGTGGTCGTGGTACACATTGGTACAAATGAAATAGGTAAAAAAATGGATGAGGTCCTAAAAGCAGAATATAGGGAGTTAGGGAGTAAGTTGAAAAGTAGGAGCTCAAAGATAGTGATCTCAAGATTACTACCAGTGCCACGTGCTAGTCAGAGTTGAACTAGCAGGATATATCGGATTAATACGTGGCTGAAGAGATGGTGTGAGCGGGAGGGTTTCAGATTCCTGGGACATTGGGACCGGTTCTGGGGGAGCTGGGACCGGTACAAACTGGATGGGTTACACCTGGGCAAGACCGAGACTGATGTCCTGGGAGGAATATTTGCTCGAGTGGTTGGGGAGGGTTCAAACTAAAATGGCAGAGGGATGGGAACCTATGCAAGGAGTCAGGAGGGGAATCAAGGACAAGAACAAAAGACAAAGTGGAATAAGAAAAGTGATAAGCAGAGAAATCAAGAGCAAGAATCAAACAGGGCCTCAGTGAAAAATAATGGGAGCGGGACAAGTAATGTTAAAAAGACAAGCCTTAAGGCTTTGTGCCTTAACGCGAGGAGCATTCGCAATAAAGTGGATGAATTAACTGCGCAAAAAGATGTGAACAGGTATGATATAGTTGGGATAACGGAGACATGGCTGCAGGGTGACCAGGGATGGGATCTGAACATCCAGGGGTATTCAGTATTTAGGAAGGACAGACAAAAAGAAAAAGGCGGTGGAGTTGCATTGCTGGTTAAAGAGGAAATTAACAGAATAGTGAGGAAAGATATTAGCTCCGATGATGTGGAATCTGTATGGGTAGAACTGAGAAACACTAAGGGGCAAAAAACGTTAGTGGGGGTTGTATATAGACCCCCAAACTGTAGTGATGATGTTGGGAATGGCATTAAACAGGAAATTAGAGATGCATGCAATAATGGAGCATCTGTAATTATGGGTGACTTTAATCTGCATATAGATTGGGCAAATCAAATTAGTAACAATACTGGAGAGGAGGAATTTCTGGAATGTATACGGGATGGTTTTCTGGATCAATACATTGAGGAACCAGCTAGAGAACAGGCCATCCTAGACTGGGTATTGTGTAATGAGAAAGGAATAATTGGCAATCTAGTTGTGCGAGGCCTTCTTGGGGATCAGCGACCATAATATGATAGAATTCTTTATCAAGATGGAGAGTGACGTTGTTGCTTCTGAGACTAGGGTCCTGAATCTTAATAAAGGAAACTACAATGGTATGAGGTGCGAGTTGGCTATGATGGATTGGAAAACATTACTTAAAAGGGTGATGGTGGGAAGGCAATGGCAAACATTCAAAGAGCTCATGGGTGAACTGCAACAATTGTTTATTCCTGTCTGGCGCAAAAGTAAAACAGGAAAGGTGACCAAACCATGGCTTACAAGGGAAATTAGAGGTAGTATTAGATCCAAGGAAGAGACATACAAACTGGCCAGAAAAAACAACAGACCTGAGGATTGGGAGCACTTTAGAATTCAGCAAAGGAGGACCAAGGGGTTGTTAAGAAGGAGAAAATAGAGTATGACAGTAAGCTTGCGGGGAACTTAAAAACTGACTATAAAAGTTTCTATAGGTATGTGAAGAGAAAAAGATTGGTGAAGACAAATGTAGGTCCCTTACAGTCAGAAACATGGGAATTTATAATGGGGAACAAAGAAATGGCAGACCAACTAAATACATACGTTGGTTCTGTCTTCACAAAGGAGGACACAAATAACATACCGGATATTTTGGGGAACAGAGGGTTTAGTGAGAGGGAGGAACTGGTGTTGGGGAAATTGATGGGATTGAAGGCTGATAAATCCCCAGGGCCTGATAATCTACATCCCAGAGTACTTAAGGGAGTGGCCCTAGAAATAATGAATGCATTAGTGGTCATTTTCCAAGATTCTATAGACTCTGGAACAGTTCCTACAGGGTAGGGTAGCTAATATAACCCCACTATTTAAAAAGGGAGGTAGAGAGAAAACAGGGAATTATAGACCAGCCAGCCTGACGTCAGTAGTGGGGAAAATTCTAGAGTCCATCATAAAAGATTTAATAGCTGTGCACTTGGAAAACAGTGGTAGAATCAGACAGAGTTAGCATGGATTTATGAAAGGAAAATCATGCTTGGCAAATCTACTGGAATTTTTTGAGGATATAATGAGTAGAGTTGATGAGGGGGAGCCAGTGGATGTGGTTTATTTGGACTTTCAGAAGGCTTTTGACAAAGTCCCACATAAGAGATTAGCGTGTAAAATTAAAGTGCATGGGATTGGGGGTAATGTATTGAGATGGATAGAAAACTGGTTGGCAGACAGGAAACAAAGAGTAGGAATAAACAGGTCTTTTTCTGAATGGCAAGCAGTGACTAGTGGGGTACCGCAGGGATCGGTGCTGGGACCCCAGCTAAACGCAATATATATTAATGATTTAGATAAGGGAACTAAATGTAATATCTCCAAATTTACAGATGACACAAAGCTGGGTGGGAGGGTGAGCTGTGAGGAGGATGCAGAGATGCTTCAGTGTGATTTGGACAAGCTAAGTGAGTGGGCAAATGCATGGCAGATGCAGTATAATGTGGATAAATGTGAGGTTATCCACTTTGGCAGCAAAACAGGAAGGCAGTTTATTATCTGAATGGCTATAAATTGAAGAGGGGAATGTGCAATGAGACCTGGCTGTCCTCGTACACCAGTTGCTGAAGGTAAGCATGCAGGTACAGCAGGTGGTAAAGAAGGCAAATGGTATGTTGGTGTTCATAGCGAGAGGATTTGAGTACGGGGCAGGGATATTTTGCTGCAATTATACAGGGCCTTGGTGAGACCACACCTGGAATATTGTGTGCAGTTTTGGTCTCCTTATTTGAGGAAGGATGTTCTTGCTATAGAGGGAATGCAGCGAAGGTTTACCAGACTGATTCCTGTGGTGGCGAGACTGACATATGAGGAGAGATTGAGTCGGTTAGGATTATATTCACTGGAGTTCAGAAGAATGAGGGGGGAATCTCATAGAAACCTATAAAATTCTGACAGGACTAGACAAGGTAGATACATGAAGGATGTTCCCGATGGTGGGGGAGTGCAGAACCAGGGGTCTCAGTCTGAGGATATGGGGTAGACCACTTAGGACTGAGATGAGGAGAAATTTCTTCACTCAGAGAGTAGTGAGCCTGTGGAATTTGTTACCACAGAAAGTAGTTGAGGCCAAAACATTGTACGTTTTCTAGAAGGAGTTAGATATAGCCCTTGGAGCGAAAGGGATCAAAGGATATGGGGAGAAAGCGGGAGCAGGCTATTGAGTTGAATGATCAACCATAACCATAATGAATGGCGGAGCAGGCTAGAAGGGCCGAATGGCCTACTCCTGCTCCTATTTTTTATGTTTCCATCTACTCACCACCAGTCTTTATCGATGGCTTTTCTTCCCATTCCTGCACAGTTCCCTTTGGTGTTCCCCAAGGATCTATCCTTGGACCCTTCCTATTTTTCACCCACCTGCTGCCGATTGGTAGCATCATCTGAAAACACAGCGCCAGTTTCCATATGTATGCTGGTGACAACCACCTCTACCTTACCACCACGTCTCATGACCCCTTCCATGTCCCTGAATTGTCAGACTGCTTATCCGAAATCCAATGCTGGATGAGCAGAAACTTCCTTCAATTAAATATTGGGATGACTGATGATGTTGTCTTCTGTCCCCAGAGCAACAAGCTCTGCTCCCTCTCCATCGATTCAATCCTTTCTCTGGCAACTGAGGCTGAACTTGACTGTTTTCAACCTCAGTGTCCTATTTGATCCAGAAGTGAACTGCCAACCACATACCTGCGCTGTCACTATGATCACCTATTTCCACTTCTGTAACATTGCCCGTTCAGCTGTGCGCGGTTAAGAAAGGGTGTTAGCCAGAGTGTTAAGCTCCGAGATGACATTGTTGGCATCAAACCAGCATTGACATTATGATCTGCCTACTCTGCATACTTCCAGCGGACATTCACTGTGCATATGATTATGCCTGCACTAATATGGCATTCAAAGCCATTCGCCCCACAAGTGTGCATATGCACTGCAAACACCATTTAGTGCTCTAAAGGCACCTATGGCACCAAAACATGGATGATAACGAGCCCAATTTGTTGTCCATAATCTCGAGTGATCTAATGCTTTCCTGTTTGGACCCAATAATTATTTCCAGTGATCAGTGAAATGTTTAGCTCCTTGGGACTCTTTGATGTGAGATGATTCAAATCCCGTCATCTGTAGCCAATATAAATTAATTTTAGAGAATTGTCTGCATTCTCACAGGGAAAGCTGTCATCAACTGTCTCAGCTCTCAGCTTGAGAATCCTGAATATTTTGAGCGATTACCTGATGTCTTCCAGGAACCATGAAGAATGGCAAAACCAAAATTGCAGTTGGGGTATAATATTAAAGTCTGTGATTTTGTTGGATTTTAAACCCTTTTACTAGACTGCAAACCTACAACACACAACACATCAAATTCACATCTTCAGTCATAAGATTTTGACTTTTAATAACCAGCGGTTTCTTTAAAGAAAAATTATATTTTGTTTGATTGAAAGTTTAATAGAATAAGATCTCCCAATACTGCAGCATTTAGGATGCTTATTTCCCTTTGGGCAGGTTACAAGCTAAATCTCTGACAATGGCTGATGTTTGGATCTAGATCCACAAGTATGATGCATTTTGCACCTTTAAGTAAATACTGACAGGGGCAAGTTTTGGGTGGAGATGAACAATACATACATCTTAAACCAATTTCACTGGAGTGCATTTTATTACCCTTCAAACCTAGTAAGATAAAATGCATCAGTATTATATTTATTTAGGGTCTAAGTATAAGTGTTGTATAGGAATTTCTGATTTCCTAAATTGGAACATACAATTGCATCAGTTTGTATACTGGATAAAATCCAATTCTGATATGATATAGCTAAACTTGTAGATTTATAAAAAGTTTTAAGTTATTATGTATACATGTTTCTTTGCTATAAATTCAGATGTATCAGTGAATCAACCATTTCTGGTTTGGGGCTTATTTGCATCTTGTGATACCACGGGCCAGGATTTTATGGCCCCTCCCGCCCTGCGGGATATTATGGTCCCACCGAACTGAATGGAGATTTAAATGACTCGCTGCATCTGCTGGGGGGAGACACGCTGCGGTGGGGCAGTAAAATTCTGGCCCATTTCTCTGTATTAAAATTTCAAGGTAATTTATTTATTTCAAGTGCTTCAAATTTATAGTAACAACCTCATTTTCAGAAGATTGGAATTGAGGCAGTGTATACAGTAAGAGAGCTATGTCTGTAATGACAGTTGCTTAATATATAATGGTTCCACAAAAGTGGAAGGTAGGCCAGTTTATCCACAGTGTTACAAGTGTGAAGTTTATATGATTAGTATGTTTTAGGACTATATCTTTTGGTTTATAAGATTATCATGGATTGGGGCTGTACCTCTAAGTGTAAGTTAAATGAAAGGAGTCATGTTAAAAATCAATAGGAAAGTCAGATTACTTTGATTGAGATAGGGGTGCTGGATGTTAATACCTGAGAATAATAACAGCTGTTTCTAAATCCTAAAGGAGAAGACCATAAGTCTCCTAAGACCCAGAAAGGTATTGTCAATATCAGGTGGTAAACAATTGTACTTGAATCTGTTTCTTTTTTCCTAAGATGAAAGGCTGTGGTGATCAGAGATAGTTGGTTAACCTTTATACTTGGACACAAAGCTAATGGCCCGAATCTTCCAGTATAGCGAACAGCGTATGACTCAATTTAAGTCACTTGTGCCTCGGGACCCTGAGGAAGTCCCAACAAGTGTCTATGCGAGGTACTTACGCGGGAAATTTAAACTTCTTATTGTTGTTTTTACCCTGCCCAGATTGATGCATGATTCCCTACAACAGTGTGATCTGATGGCCAGAACCATGGAGACATGAGCTATCTGTCCTATACTTACACTGTTTTTTTACATGGATTTACTTAGAACTTTTCATAGCAGGTCTAAATCGCATGGAGCAGCGGAACTCTAAATAAATCAGCTGGAGTGTCAAAGTACAATGATAACCAAACCAATGTTCACCTCCCAGTCCTGACACTGCACAGCACTCCCCTGACAATGCTCCCCCTGCCCAGTCCCAGCTCACCCTCGTCCCCCTTTCACCCCCAACAAAGCTCAGACCCCTCCCAGCAATCTTCACCCCCACCAACTCAGCTTCCGGGATTCCTGGTTCCTGTTTGGCCAATGTTGGGAGAGTCAGCATTGTTGGGTGGTGTGCTGGTGAGGGAGGATGAGCACTGTCAGAGATGTGGGGGTGAGCACTGTTGGAGTGAAGGGGCTGTGCACTGTCAGGGATGAGGGGGTGAGCACTGTTGGAGTGAAGGGGCTGTGCACTATCAGAGATGTGGGGGTGAGCACTGTTGGAGTGAAGGGGCTGTGCATTGTCAGGGATGAGGGGGTGAGCACTGTTGGGATGAAGTGGTGAGCACTGTTGGGAAGCAAGTGAGGGTAGCACTGACGGGGGGCTAGGGTGGTGAGCATTTTCGGGGGCGAGGTGGGTGAGCATTGTCTGGGGTGATGGAGGTGCATTGTCGGGGGTGAAGAGGGAGAACACTGTCAGGGATGGAGGGGTAACCACTGTCTGGGCATGAGCACTGTGGAGGAGTGAGGGGTTGAATACTTCTGGGGGTGAAGGAGGATGGGCACTTTTGGCAGTGAGCAGTGTTGGGGGTGAAGGAGAGTGAATACTGAAGGGGGGTGAGTGAGGGGGTGAGCAGTGTTGGCCTTGAGGGGGGTAAACACTGTTAGGGGGTGAACACTGTTGGAGGGTGAGCATTGTCGAGGGGTGGGGGTGGGGGTGAGCATTGTTCGGGGTTGAGGGAGGGGCTGAACATTTTCAGGGGGTAAGGGAAGGGGTTGAGCATTTTCAAAGGATGAGGAAAGGGGTGAGAGCTGTCTGTGAGGGGAGGTTGTGACATGTGGGGATTACAACTCCATATAAAACAATGTAAGTCAATGAACTGAGGACAGCCTTTAAGGCCATGTTTTCAGTTCATGACAAAAAGGGCGTGTAGCTTAGCTGGAATTATGCTCACCACTTGGCCTCCCAACAGTGATGCTGTTCATCATAGTGCCAACTTCAGCAGGGATGCAGTCAGGTGTAAAGACACCAGTCTGAAATTGTATGTGGGCAGATTAAATCAGTCAATAATGGGCCAATCCTCTCTGCTGCTGACCAGAAGATCTGGGCCAATATGTTTCCCATTGACATGCAGAAGGGAATGGAAGCGGCCATTTTGAGATCAGGTTACAGGCTTCCCTGTAAAAATAATCACAAAAATATCACAGAGCGAAGAGGACTGCAGTTTTGGTCTTGGGTGACCTGCAGCCAACAGGGAGAGGGAGAGCAAAAGATTGGTGTTGACCAGGCCTGCACTTGAAAACAGAGAAAATGCTGACTCTATTATTCACTACACTACACATAATGCAGGTGGGACCTTGTGCTCAGTTTGAAAACCAAGTTTGTGAGGAATTAAAACAAGGCTGGAGGGTTTGTCTAGCTGAAGCTAGAGGGAAAATCCTCGGGGAGAATTCTCAGTGGAAGTTAACATTTGGAAAGGAAAAAGAACAGAGGCAGGGTGCTGGAGGCGGGTTGCCTCACATCCTTTAAAAAGTACCTGGATGAGCACTTGGCACGTCATAACATTCAAGGCTATGGGCCAAGTGCTGGTAAATGGGATTAGGTAGGTTGGTCAGGTGTTTCTCACATGTCGGTGCAGACTCGATGGGCTGAAGGGCCTCTTCTGCACTGTGTGATTCTATGATAAAACCCTTGGGAGCTGCAAAACACTTTGGATGGGTTCCAGGAGAAATAAATGTCTACTTAAGGGATTGAGTACCATTATAAAATTGGGGTTTTCGGTTGTCAGTAAAAGTAGAAAGGAGAGAATTCAGTTTGGTTGTTCAAAGTATAAGTTGTCTACAAAAAGAAAATAGTGTTTAATTAATAGTGTTTTGTCTTTAGTAATCGATACATTAAAAGTTCTTTCAAAGCATGAAATCTTGAGTTAATAATTGGAAGTTCGAATGTCTCTTTGAACTATTATCAGTCTTTGTGGAGATCATAACAACAGGCTTCAATCTTCATTAAAAATGCTTAACAGGCCCAAGGGTGCAGTTATACTACACTTTTAGATTAACGCAAAGCAGTTTTGGATGTGCACCAATTGGCAGTTTGGCTCACAAGTCAGTTTCCTGAGTGAACTAAAGTGAAACACTGTGATAAAAGAGCACCTCAAATTCACTGGAGTTTATATCAGTTGTAGTATAACTCCACTTTGATGTGAAAATGTATTTACACTGTGTTTGGGATGTCAGATATATCTTCTGAAATGTTTAGGTGAAAGTGAATGCTGTGCCTGTGATCTCTCTCATTATATATTAGTGACTTCTAAAGAAGAGTTCCGAACATTCATTCAAGTCATGTGCAGGGCTGCTTGGCGGTGGATTTCTGTGATGCACATTTCCTACTGTCTACTATACACATTATTTCACAACTACTGAAGTAAGGCTGAGAGCTGCATTCTGAAACACATTGTTAGAACGAGAAATGAAATATTATTGTCCCCCAGTTTATGGGTCCTTTATTTACAATGTAAAAACTGTTACCTTTTAAGCAAAATGCCATCTGCAAAATGCTTCTAATACAGTCCTTTATAAAACTGACTGGCTCTAATACATGCAGTGTTGGCCAAAGATCGCATGCAGCCACTGAAATACACTTGTGTATATTTTAGAATGGATTACTCCATTCTTTACTCTTCTTTACTCATTGTTTTATTTATTGCTCAAGTAAAGTACCTCATTTTTGCAATTTGACTTTCCAGAAGTGATATAAAGTGATCTAAAGTTGGATACTTTTAATATGCTGGTTACAGGTTTGACCTCAGAACAGCAGTTGTGGAGGCCTATGGGTAAGATGCTTGCACTTATATTTGGCAGTTGTTGTAAGCAAGCAGATTTGGGCAAAAGCAAGCCATTGGAGCTGGCTCCTTAAAAAAAAAATCCTATCTAGCAGCATAGCAACTTACCAGACCAGACAGGCAAAGCCTTCCTTTGGAGGATTTTGGATCACAATGGAATTTCCAAAAATAAGAAATATTCAGGACCCTATAATGATTGCAGAAGTCCCAAACTGAGGTTTTTTCTGTTTAAATTGTCAGTATTTGTGAAGGTGTGGAACGAAAAATGTACATGAAACATGAAATATAAACAGGCCATGAACATCAATTCCAGTTTACATATTATTTAGAAAAAAAGAATCTGCATTTACATGACATATTTTACAACCCCTGGATGTCACAAAATGTTTTACAGTCAATGGTACACTTTCAAAGTGTAGTCACTGTTGTAATGTAGGAAATGTAGGAGTGAATATTTGCACACAAGGTCACACAAACATAATCACCAGATAATCTGTTTTAGTGCTGTTGGTTGAGGAATAAATGTTGATCATGACACCAGGGATAACTTCTTTCCCATTCTTCAACACTGCCATGGGATCTTTTACGTCCAACTGGAATGGAGATGGAGTTTCATTTTAACATCTGAAATACAACATCTCCATTCAGTCAGATGGTGATGGGTTCAAGCTCCAATCTAGAGACTTTAGCAAATTTTCAAGGCGGATACTTCATTGCAGTGCTGAAGAATGTTGCATTGCCTTGGTCATTTGGGTGACTTTTAACTGAGAATTTGTCTACTTTGTCAGGTAGATGTAAAGGATCACATGTCACTATTCAGTGAACAGTTGTTATCCCGGTGTCCTAGCCAACAGTTATTCATTAACCAACACCTAAAACAAATGATCTGGTTATTTATTTAATTGCTGTTGGTGGATTATTTCTGCATGCAAATTAGCTACCAAATTCCCTATATTACAAAAATGACATTGACATTTGGTCCAATCATATGCAAGTGGGGCTTTCCATCTTGGTGAGGAACAGGCTAGATAGAAGACTAATTTATATATATTTTTAATAATAGTGGCTTGAATGTACAGAACTTGAATACTGTTGAAAAGAGAGACATGTTGCCAAACATTTTTGTCTTGCACTCATCAGGACAAAAACAAGGATGCCAAATTTCAAATGATCACAAAAATCTATATTATAGGTTGAAAGGGTACTGATTGGTTAGCAAGTTGGCTCTGATTGGTTGATGTATTGGCATGGAGAAAGCAAAGGGGAACTATAGATTCCCTAAACTCCTAGGTAATACAAAAAAAAGGCACAAGGCTTGGACATATTCCTTTTGTTTGCAGAGAATAGGTGCCTGAGTATGAATGTATGACACTTCTAGCATGTATAAATGAGCCATGCTTTTGCAATTGGAAGCCTGAGACGAGTGGTGGACCATAGGGATCAGTGCTGGGACCCTTGCTGTTTGTAGTGTACATTAATGATTTAGAAGTGAATATAGGAGGTATGATCAGTAAGTTCGCAGATGACACGAAAATTGGTGGTGTTGAAATAGTGAGAAGGAAAGCCTTAGATTACAGGATGATAAAGATGGGCAGAGCAGTGGCAAATGGAATTTAATCCTGAGAAGTGTGAGTTGATGCACTTTGGGAGGACTAACATGACAAGGAAATAAACAATGAATGGTAGGACCCTAGGAAGTACAGAGGATCGGAGGGACCTTGGTGTACATGTCTATAGATCTCTGAAGGCAGCAGCACAGGTAGATAAGGTGGTTAAGAAGGCATATGGGATACTTGCCTTTATTAGCTGAGGCATAAAATATAAGAGCAGGGAGGTTATGTTGGAGCTGTATAAAACACTAGTTGGGCCACAGCTGGAGTAGTGTGTGCATGGCTGGCGTGGCGCTGTAGGAAGGATATGATTGCACTGGAGAAGGTGCAGAGAAAATTCACCAGGATGTTGCCTGAGTTGGAGCGTTTCAGCTATGAAGAGAGACTGGATAAGCTCGGGTTATTTCCTTAGAGCAGAGAAGGCTGAGGGGGGACCTGATAGAGGTATATAAAATTATGAGGGGTGTAGATTGGAAGAAGCTTTTCCCTTTAATAGAGGTGTCAATAACCAGGGGACATAGACTTAAGGTAAAGGGCAGGAGGTTTAGGGGTATTTGAGGATTTTTTTTTCACCCAGAGGTTGGTTGGAATCTGGAACACACTGCCTGAGGGGTTGGTAGAGGCAGAACCCTCAAAAAAATTTAAGATGTTTTTGATGAGCACTTGAAATGCCATAATATACAGGGTTACAGGGCCAAGTGCTGGGAAATGGGATTAGAATAGATAGGTGCTTGATGGCCGGAATGGACACAATGGGCAGAAGAGCCTGTTTCTCTGCTGTATAACTCTATGACTCGATGAGCTTTACTGGTCACCTTAAATTGGTTGTTAGTGTAGTTATCAACACACTTAGGAATTCTTAGCAAGTGCTGCCCAATCTCAGAATCTCATCTAACAGTAGATGGAGGCCTAACCTCCTACCCTGTGCATATTTCCGATACATAGGTGATGTGTTCACAACCTTTGAATCTGTAGCTGCATGTAAGGAGTCACATTAAGAGCTCATTTACACTTGCTAGGAGCAACATACATTTATGCGCAGGGACCTGTTCTCTGCGAACAATTGGAATATGTTTAAGCCTTGTGACTTCTTTGAATTACCAGGAGTTTGGGGAGCCTATAGTTCCCCATTTCTCCATGACAATGTCACAGCCAATTAGAATCAACTTGCCAACCAGTTACACCATTTTCTCTTGTAGTATAAATTGTTTTGATCATTTGAAATTTGGCATTCTTGCCCTTGTCCTAATCAGTGCAAGACTAATCGGCAACATACCTCTTTTCAGCAATATTTTTATTAGGTAATGTTAGCAGCTGAAATTGGTGATTTTTTTGGTTTTAATTCCCTGTTTTTTTTAAATTACCGTTCTAACGCCCTATTTGCATTTTAAACCAATTCAAGGCAATAATACAGGTTCAGTATTTTTAAATATGGCCACACCGAGGCGCTGTAAGACTGCTAATAACTTGCTTTTGAGTCGCTCGGCTGGAGACTCTTGGTTGAAATAATTAATCTTTCCCTTTTACTCTAAAGTGCCAGCAGTGGTCGATGCCGACTGTGGCAATTCAGCAATACGGTTGTTGCTAGATTCTCTAAACAGGAATTCCTGAATCTCAGGAATGGTCATTTTATTTTAACTGACATAAATATTAATCCAGTCAGATTTACAAAGTACAGTGATGTAGGGAGATCTCGTTTTCGCGTCTTAAACCGTATTAGTATGGCGTAAATAATGTCGGGCAGGTACAGGTTCACCGTCTGTGACTAGAACAGATGGGGACTGGGACACATTTGGCAGCCCTAGCCTAAAGAGGAGCGCTGCTAGAAGAAACCACTGAAACAATGCAAAATATTAGAAATCACCGGCTCTTATTACAACCCGCAAAGAGGTGACCCCAATGAAATGAGCCATGAACGGTTTCGTTTTTATGAGAATAAATGAGCAGAGCTACATAGGAACTGGAGGAGGCCATTCAGTCCCTCGAGCCTGTTCCCTGGATCATGAAATGTCGAAAGGAAACAAGTTAAAGTGTCTTAGGCAGGCAGGATCTGCCTGCAGGAGGAACAGACCATGCACCTCCAGCTACTTGTCTATACATAGTGTCAGGAACATGGCTGCAAATTCGCACTGAGATTAGGCGCCCATGTTTTGACTGTAATGCAACTAGATTAAAATAATATTGTTTTATTGGCGGTAGGATGAAATTGTGTGCGTAACACATTCGACTATTATTAATGAGAGATATGTGTTTAGAGCTGTTTCTGCTGGGATGTGGTTTGCAGAAGCGAGAGAAGAGCCTGACAATGTGCGTTGTGCATATGATAAAAGTAAAGGGATCCTTTCCACCGTGTTCTCCATCATCACAGGTCCCGCGGGGCTCGCCAGCGCTTCCAGTGTTTTTATTATATGTTTGACTTCACACTATTCTTACAATTCTCACTCCGCCAGGGAGCTTAATGATGGCAGAAGGTGTCAGGATTTTATTTCAGAGCTCGCCCCAGGAATTGCTTGGTGCCAGTATATATACATACATAAACACAGCATTTGGACAGAGAAACAAGTCCCAAACTTCAGCTCATAGACCGGCGCCCCGGCAACTATAGAGTCTGATTTAACCTTCTCCGTCCCCTCTTCAATACCCCGGGTAGAGACCGGGTGCGCTCCTCACGCACTGTAGCTTCTCAGTCAGCAACTTTGTGGCGGACACTACTGAGAGTCCAGTACAGCTCATGAACAGTCACAGGATGCCACACTGTAGCTTCATAAATGACTCCTCTTCACGCTGCTTAGACCCATTGTTCCCAGATTCCCCTCCCCGATAAAGACGGAAATACTGTCCATGTGATACTTCAGTCAAGATGTGTGAACAGAACTTTACATGATTCCTCTGCTTTACAGCTTCCACCAGCAGCACTTCATAATGTAATATTCGGCTGCTCGGAAACTTACAGAGGTTTTTTTTCTCCTCTTGAGGGAGTCCTTTCTCTGTACAGGGGCTTAAAGGAAGACGGACCTTGCACTGGGAACCCCACACTCGCACAAATATATCAGTGAAATGTTTGTCTTATTTTTACGTCATGTTCCTCATTCGTAGTATGACCCTCAGTTAATACAAAAGGAATCTTGAAGAGAGCGAATCCAGACCTCGCCAGTTACCGGACAGCAGGGAAAGAGCTCGCCTGTGTTTTTTTTTTAAATCTAACTCCCTCAAACCTGCCGTTTTGCTATTCTTTATGCTGCTACTTTTGCAACTGTGAACCTCCTCTCCACAAGCACTCTGCCACTCCATGAGAGTTCCTCTGTGAAATCGGGACAACTGGAGGGCCCTGGTGCGTGAGCCAAAATAACACTAACTCCTCTGTGTGTGTGTGTGTGTGTGTGAGAGAGAGAGAGAGGGGAGGCAAACAATCCCGATCCCTATATCTTGGAAACACGAGTGAGTGCAGAAACTCACAGGCGGCGGGTAGTTTGGAGTGTTTCCCTCTGCCAGCAGTCAACCGCAATTCTGCAAGCACACTGGGTACCCCTGGCCTTAAATGGGGTCAAAATAATGCTTATTTAAAAAAAAATAAGTTATCCGCACCTTAGGCTGAGACAGAACAAGAAGCAGGTAATCTATGCAGCCCAGTGTACCAAAAAGGACCGGTTACACCTTACTATCATTAGCACAGTTTCAGTGAATCAGTAAGGTATTATTATCCGTCTGATAACGCTTCGGTAATTATATATTATTAATAATGATGACATCGATTCAAAGGGAAGTTGATTGTGTAAACAACGTGAGTGGTGTTTCAAAGTCAGAAGAGTGAAAATAATAAGCATGCTTAAAATCTGAGTGCGGCATTGATGTTCGCCTAATGACATCTAAACAAAACAATCATCTGGGCAGAACAATGCAAAATGGACTCATGATCCTTCAAAATAATGTCACGCAGTAGCTCAAATATCCATGAGAAATACATAAACATTGGAACGATATCTATTCAGTTTGTGAGATCTTAATGAGAGGCAAATAATCTCGTCAGGCTGCAGAAATAATAACAATGTGATTAACAGCATAACATATGTCAACATTGCAATTCAGCTGATGAAATTCTAGCAATCTAACAATTATAATCAATAGATGCAAAATTGGTGAATGATGGGACCGTTGTTCTTGCATAAATATTGGGCATTGTTATTACTAATCAGATGGTGACTTTATAATAAAACAATGTGCGTGCACAAAACAAATGGAGTGCTCCAGGCATTACTATAGTGTGCTCACTCACTTTCTTTTACCAGCTGTACTCTGGAAGCACCTGTATCTAGCAGTGAAGATATCTATTGACGAAGTGAGAGGGGCGTCAAGTATCTCAAGGCAAGCATTTACTTCGCTGGCTAACATTTTTAAACTAAACATAAGTAAAAAGCTCGTCTAATGGCCGAGCATGTATGTAAACGTTCTGTTTGCTGTGGTGGTTTTGTGGTTTGACTGTTTCCCGGACCCCTGCAGGTCTGTCGGGTCTGATTCCCCCCTCCCGCTGGGGTCTGGGGGCTGAGGCAGAGGTTGGGACTGAAGCTGGGGGGCTGGGGGCTGAGGCAGAGTGTGGGGCTGCGGGCTGGGGGCTGAGGCAGAGGCTGGGACTGAAGCTGGGGGGCTGAGGCAGAGTGTGGGGCTGGGGGCTAAGGCAGAGTCTGGGACTGAAGCTGGGGGACTGGGGCTGAGGCTGAGACAGGGACTGGGCAGAGAGTGGGACTGAGGCTGAGACAGGGGACTGGAGATGGGGTTTGTGGCTGAGACAGGGGCAGAGGCTGGGGACTGTGGCAATGGCTGAGACAGGGGCTAGGGCTGTGGGTGGAGGGGATGGGGGGAGGGGGCGCTGCTGCCGGCCGCTGATAGGCAGCCGGCTGCCGATGTCACGGGCAGTGACGTGCTCGAGTGCAGCCAGCCCGGGCTCGATTGGCGTTTGGAACCGAGTTGAGGCGGCGGCAAAGAGGGGCTGATCACCAATGATCAGATTTAATCGTCCCTGAATTGAAACTTGGCAGGCACTGAATTATGAGATTGCTTCACTGTTTTGCTGGATTAATTCGCATTTAATCGTATTTTTTTTATCTGAAGTAACCTTGTTTAGTGGTCATGGGGTCTATAATTTCATTTTTGTTTAGATGTACAGGCTCGTGAAAGATCCCTCTTTGCTCTGGCGGATACAAGGTGGATCTATGTTAAGAAGCAAACGGAAAGCAGAGGAAGTTTAAGAGAGGAGAATGCAGGCTGTTTATTGGTACGCTGTCCTTCTCCTTCAGAGCAGTCTTTATCTGGTAAGTTTCGTACGCTTTTAAATGCAATATTTAAAACGCTGTAGTTGGGGGCGATAGGCTATGTACCTATTTACAGGTTACATTGTGGATCTGGAAGAAATGATCATGGAGTGTTGTCGGATGCTGCTGATTTAGTGACTGGATGTCGTAGGGCAATAATAACCTTTCCCTGTATGTTTAGCTCAATGGTTCATTTAAACAGTTTAAATTCCAGCAGACTTCGAACTGATACTAAACGTGTACCGCTTTGTGCCTACCGGTGGCAGAATAGGATTGTAAATGACTGGAAATTTGGGATTCTTATTTCAGTCCCTAGATCTGGGAATAAATGCTCCCAGATTTGCTCATTTTTAATTGTAACGTGATCAAGTGTGAGCTGTCCGGAGACTGAGGGAAGAATATTCACAATACAGTGTAGCAACTGGCACATGTATAACTGCTGCGGCTCTTATGATTCTTATTTTCTCTCTATCAGAGTTAGATTCTTCAGGTCGGGGTATCAATGTGTAGGTTCGATGAGAGGAATTATTTTTGGTCGCTTCTGCATTAACGCCAGTGCGAGTTCTGTTACTTCACGCTGCACCCTCTAAAGCACATGATACTTACTTTAGCTCATATTTAATAAGCATCAGGAACATTCCCGACCGTCCTTACCTCGTCGCATAAACATTTATGGCAACACCTTGACTTCTTTTTTATTTTATGATGCCATGTATTTGCAGCTCTTTTACTGTCGTTTAACAGCTAAAAAGGAAAACGTGTCTTAACGAAGAACGCCTGGAGTCTTGGGCACTTCTACTGACAGTCTCTGTGGAGTTGCTTCTTGTAAATGGTGTATAGATAGCGCTGATTGCAGTTAGAACATTAGGTCGACAGAGAGTGCTGTAGATCACAAAATGTTCTTCAGGAACAGGCTTAACTGCACAATTTTGGGCGAGGAATGCATATATGTTATTGCCGGGGACCCAACGCTTCTTTCAGCACAATGGATAAATATTTATTATTTCTAACTCTCCGTCTACCTTATATTGCGCTGCTGGATATTGAGTTTGAAATTTGACCTAATAACTGATAACCTGTAGGCCCCAGTTACTTTCAATGTCCCGCTAGAGATTGTATAGGTGGGATTGCGGAATGCATTTAACTGGGGTGTTCCTCAAATAGTTGAAATGAGTTGATAAGTGATGTAACAATGAGATAAGCAGCACATAAGTGGCACAAGAACTGAGGCAGAAAAGGGGGAAAAGAGAAGGGATAAAGGGATAAAATGCTTGAGAAAATGACCACGTGAGTCCTGAAATGGGGAGTATGGGAACAAAAAAAAGCTTAGAAGAAATACGGGAGAAGTATCTTCACAAGATATATACATCACATTTTGTAGTTGTACACGTATTATATGTTTTTGGTAAATTCAGTTAGCTAGAGCCCATTTGATTAGAACACATGCAAATGAAAGATCTGATGGTTAACTTCTGGAACGCAGAAAGAGGCCTTTTCTTTCAATTTATATCAACTGAGAAAAAAAATAAACATTTAAGCCACCAGAGTCACTTAACTCACAACCACTGGCATTTAAAAACTCGAAGAAAACGTTCCTAATTGACAAATGGTTTTGGTTGCTTTCCAACACTTTAACACCCCTGCACTTTTTGAGTTGCAGTCCATCTTTTCTGGTATTGCCGCAGTGGTTGTTTTCATGTTGCACTGTTTCACCATAGCCGCATTCATTTTCTTGAAATTGTGAATTGGGAGCATTCAATCTAAGGGTTATGCTGATTTAATTATCGCTTAGTTATAGACTTCATTAGCTGTAATGCCTTCTTGGTGCAAACTCGTTCGGACATTAAGGCTTGTCAATCCAATTCTTATTTAGCCCATACTAGTGAAATTAAGTTTCCATTTAATTATATTAATGGAAATATATCTAATAGTTTGTATAAACATGGTATTTTTAAAGTTAACCAAATAGCCGGATCAATGATGGCACAAGTTTGCCAAAGACTCCAATGAAACAGTTAAGAGCTTAAATGGAGAAAGGGAATTGGAGTAGGTCTCGAACTATTGAACAGCCATGGATTAAAATAAAACTGCAAAGCTTTAAACACAGAGATCACAAAGAGCCAGCCTATAATTGGCTAATTTCGGGTGACTGTTACAAGGGGACATCAAACAATTTTTGACATGCCTTTGAGGACCAGATAAACAATTAATTATAACATGTTTATTGAATATAGGTGAGGCTCCTTTACACTCCAATGCGAAGAAATGCTGAATTTAAACACAAGAATGTACATTCTTAAATAGACAGATCTCAGACATAATTTTGTGTCCTCCAAGTATTTCTAAACTACAATACCTAATAAAAAGCTACAACGTCAGCATAACATTCCTGTATTCTGAGCGAAGATATGTTACCCGGAAATGGAGATCTTAAGGACAACTTTTGAACCCTTTTACATTTATGTGGAGCACATGCTGAACGATATTTGTTTCAGCGTAACAACAATACAGAAATATAAACCGACACGTCGTATTCAAGCGTGCATTGTGAAAGAAAATGAAATCCTTGACAATAGAATGAGGCGGGAATTGGAGAACTGTTAGACCGAAAGAGCAGGTCGTTTTCTTTCACAGATAGCCAATCTGACCCACGCTGCCCGCCAATCCAACCTCACCTCCCCCCTCCACCCCGCCAATCCACCCCAACCCCAACCTCAGCTCCCCCCTCCCCCACCACCCCGTCAATCCACCCCAACCTCACCTCCCCCCTCCACCCCGCCAATCCACCCCAACCCCAACCTCAGCTCCCCCCTCCCCCACCACCCCGTCAATCCACCCCAACCTCACCTCCCCCCACCACCCCGCCACTCTAGCCATTTAGTCTCGCAACTCGACTTCGATCTGCTCTGCCTTGAATCCCAGGGTGAGAAATCTCTTTTACAAGCTATCTGCAGGCTTTGAAAGAAGCAATTCCTGGACATTAGCCAAACACCGGATAGACCGAAGCCTTGGGCAAGAGAAGGAAGTGATGAATCAATGGACCGCTTTTTACAAAGGGAAGAAGACAATCAGCTGGGAGGTGACTGAAACATATGGCACACACCTAGCTATCGGAATAGACAGAAGCTCAGAGCCATTCCTTCAACAAGGGTCACGCTGGGATGTAAGGGTGTGCAAAGGATTTCCTTCACCTGAAGACAGAGGGAAGATATAGTATTTATCGACAATATAAATACAGGGATATGCACTGACAAACAAAAACAAACCCCAAAATATAGCAGTATGGCCCTGAAAGTGTTTTGCTGGTAATAACCATTGGCCTTTTCAGTTTTGTACAGATCAGGGAAAAGCCTGGGGACTTAGAATTCTCATGCCAAAAAGGACAGCTGAAGTACTTTTACTTTGTATCATTGTCGACACTTGTCATACATCACGCACATATAAACGCCGTGGCTGAAAGCAAAATACTGCGGATGCTGGAAATCCGAAATAAAAACAAAGATGCTGGAAAACTCAGCAGCTCTGAAGAAGAGTCATACGGACTCTAAACGCTAGGTCTGTTTCTCTCTCCATAGATGCTGCCAGACCTGCTGAGTTTTTCCAGCATGTTTTGTTTTTATATAAACGCCGTGTCGGCTTTGGATTTATCACTGTTCAGTCCTGTTTAATTGCACTACCGCACAGTAAATGGCAAAGCTGCCCTGGCGGGTGTTTTGCTAATTTTCAGTAGTTTTGAGGGCTCCCTCACCAATGTTTATTACCACATTCCCAGAACAGTCCTCCATGCATTCGGCTGTAGTTATAACAAATCAATGAAGCATTTCGTTATGTACTAATTGCCAAACAGGTACACCTCACAAGTACATAACTGAAACCTTCATTTTCCAAAGTGGCAAATAAGAATGGCTGATATATCTTCAGGACATCGATTATCGGGTGGTTAGAAGGTTTTACCCCTATCAGCTTTCCTTCAGACTTTTATAATTGGCCCATTGCTAACGGATTGGGTATATTTTTAATAATCTTGTCGCTTTTAGTGAGGGAATTGCCATTTATAATGAATTATAATATACATTGCTTTAATTCTTTTATGCGCGTGGTTGAGAAAGTCCATATCCTGAAGCTGGAAAGTTTTCCGTGAGTTCGAAGTAAAGCCTTTGTTTCCCACAAGTAGATAGATTTTTTGGCGGGGTGGGGGGGTGGGGTGGGAGAGTTGGTACGTATTGTGTTTTTTTTGGCTTGGACAGCGTACCCGGAGAATGAAGTAACTGGTTACCGTTTGGCCAGTGGATGGCGCTGTACCGTGTTTCCCTCAGCTCAGCGGCCGCAAAACTATTGACTGGCTAACAAGTCTGGAGCTCAATCTAGACTGGAACAACATCCTACAGTACTGTTATTAACAATGGAGATGCCTACACAATATACTGATGACTTTAATGTAAATATATTCGCTCTGACGAGGCCAATGCCTTTACATCTGAATGTTTGTGTGTGTATGTGTGTGTGTGTGTGTATTAGACATGTTTTCCCGGAGGCATTCAATGCTCGTTTTCTTCCAATGCTTCCAACGGTGTTTGCGTTGCTTTCAGCGAGCTTATTTAATAGGCAGGGAATACTAATGCATTTGCTTCTCTTGGAATTCCAGGCAGCTCGGTTGTAATTATCAATGTTTTGAGGAGCCAATAGTTATCAAATTGTTGTGCGGCTGGAGTCCGATGAATTTCTGCAAGGTTGTGAAAACATAGCTGAGATATTGGCTGTAAAATGGTGTTGGGTGGCGTGGGTGGAGGAGATGCTACATGAGTAAATTAGATATTTGTGACTGCAATAAAACAGAAAAGGCATTATTGAAACGATTACAATTATTTTTCCATAACTTTATTTCTAAATCAACATAATTTGGTTCCTGGGCGCACACAGAGAGCGCCGCAAGTCAAACATGTGGGTTTGATAAACGTACAACCAAGAAATCGAAATATCAGACGTTTGTCAGAATTAAGTAAGTTCTGTACTTTTCTGGGATTAATCTGCGCGTTTCAGAGTACAGAGGCAGTTTCATTCTTGGTGAATGCGAGCAGGAACATTGGAAAAGCCGCTCTCTTTTACGGAAATGACTACCCAGCCTTTACAAGCAGAATGATCTTGGCTTTCCGAACTCCCGCTGATCCAGCGACTGGCATGCAGAAAGCAAAAAGCATTCCTGTGCACAATACAAGATCACTCTGCCGCCTTACACCGCGTCCCCTATAAGCTAAACTATAACCTATGTGGCACTCTGCAAACACAATTGAAGGAATTTTATATGCAGAAGATTCTCATGGTGATAAGCTGCATTTTATCAAAGTGGCAATAAAGTGAAATAAAAACCTTTAGCTTTCCGTCAGCAGCAAAGGCGCTTCTGTTGTAAGGATGCCATTTAATTTAGCTTGAAAGTCGAATGAATTATGTTTAATGAAAGTGCTCCCAAGATGAATATTATCAGCGATTTCTTCTGTTTGCTCTGCCACACACCACTCCAAGGATATCTGATGCAATTTAATAGAAGATAGGAAAAACTGGTTGAAAGAACACGCCTTTAAACAAATCTCTTCGAAGTTAATTAGGGAGCTATAGATGAATCGGGGTAAAAGATTATAGAATTGAATGACAGAGACACATGAATCCAAATTAATATAGTGTTTAGGAATGCATTTTAATCGGAGATTTGTCAGGAACTATTTGTTGGTAAGATAATAAATGCAACATTCAGGGACAAAATCATTTGTTGGCTTACAGGTTAGATCTCAGCTATTTGTTAGGTGCTGGATGGCACTGTAGGTCAGTAAAACGGGCCGTGGCTAATCCAACCGTTGGCAGTAACTGCACTCAGTTCCACTTTTGCTTGTTGTTAATTAAAGATTTGCCATCACATTCCATTAAAATACATCACTTCGTCTGTAGCCCGGAGCAGTGATATTCCATCCGGGAAACAACAGAGCATGATATTCAATAGATACCAAATGCTGAGGGGCTTTCCATCACGATTTCCGTGGCCATTTTATCATTGCCAGTTGCTCGCACACATTCACATGTAAACAAAGTCCAATGTGAATTTGAGTTCCCCACGCAGAGGGACGGCGAGGCTTTCAATATAGGCAGCAAAGTGACAGCCATGTGAAAGCTTAATCTATTTAACACCGATTTAAATGCAACACTGGAGTGGATACTCACTGTACCATTCGTTTTACATGCTTACTTAATGGATATTAATTACAGCGACTTGCGCTGGGGAAGATAAAATGATAGACGCCGTTTCTGGATTTACGATAGAAGTAAATGGTTGTTTTGTAATTTCTCTGATTTATTGGGTGTCCCAGGGTTGCAATCATCTTTACATATAGAGCAACAATTTTCACTGACCACGTGTAAAGGTTAGCAGGAGAGGGGCTAGTGTTCCAGTAGAGTCGCGATTCTGTGTTAGTATCTAGGCCGAAAAATGCACACTACATTTAGAAAGAAACACGAGAATATGCTGCCGTCAGACAAATTGCAACATCTTTCTTAATCTTTTATTCTCAGTCTCTGTTGGATTCTGTAACGCAATGAAAGTGCATTTTCATCCTTTCAATTTCATAGAACAACGTCCCTTTGGTAGATAAAAACTATTGCAGTACTGTGGTTCCTGTGTCTCCCACTCAAAGGGGGGAAAGAACTGACCTGAATTTGGTCAAATTGGTTTGAAGCTGACTACAGCTCGTAGATGTTGCTAAAGTTTCTCATCGTGCGTTTTATTTGTTGCGATTTGCCTGGAAGACTTCTTTTAGCCGAGAATGGGTTTCAGTTGTTTCACTAAGGGATATATTGTACCGGGAAACAATACAAAAAACAATAGCCCAACCTCAAAACAAAATAACCGAATTGGTTTTGACACACAGATGCAATCTTGAAGTATTTTAATTCCGATTATCGGCACTCAGAGGCTTGGGAAAGTAATGAGAGCGAGAGATAGGCTCATATCGGGCCCGGCCATCAGGAACATATTTGCAAAGCCCAAGGCAATCTAGCACAGTACAAAAAGACAACATGCAGACACACCGGTATAACAATACAACCGCATTCCCAGATCAGTCATTATTTTGGAACCCATTTCTTGGTGGAGAATTGTGCTTTGGAAAGTTGCTGCATGTGCGCAGCAATGATAACACGGAGCCTGCTACAGCCCCAGATGGCAGTCTGGACTTTGAATCACCAGTGCAATGGGAACAATAGTAAAAACTAGGCCCCATGCTTGTAAAATGAACGGACAATAAAAGGAAACAATATATTTCACTATAAAAATACAACTGCTATAAGTACTGATGGTTAGGCTGATGGCAATTTGCACCACTTTTCTGAAATCAGAAAGTGATATTTTTCACACAATACAATTTGTCCTAATCAAACCTCCAGATTGTATTTGGCCACTGTGACATTTGATAACATGGAAGTAAGGATTTTTTTAAGTATGGGTGTGCTTCTATTTCAATATAGTAAAACATAATTACTCCTCGATTCTTCTAACGCAACTAATTGGACTGTGGAGCCGTTTCACTCATCTTCAATTAAGTTCGGAAAAAAAAATGTTTTTATGCCGGAATCATATCTACACAGAGACGGTCAAAGAAAACAAGGTCAGTCCAAAAGAATGAAGGCCCATGTTTTTTTTTACCCATTGGAATCTGTTTCCTCTTTCATTGCGCACAACTTCCCAGTTTGTGCACCACATCTCACTTGTGGCATTTCTGTGCTTTCTCCAGATGTGCAAATGGAAGATGGACCGTGTGTTATATGCAACCCCCCGCAATACCAATTAGCAGCTTTTCTTAGGGTATGGGGAGGATGTTGAATCGTTCTTGATATTTAAAATAAAAGCAAAATACTGCTGATGCTGGAAAACAAATAAAAACAGAAAATACTGGAAAAACTCAGCAGGTCTGACAGCATCTGTGGAGAGGAAAACGTTTCGAGTCCGCATGACTTTAGCTCTGAAGAAGGGTTATACGGACTCGAAACATTAACTCTGTTTCTCTCTCCCCACAGATGCTCAGACCTGCTGAGTTTTTCCAGCATTTTCTATTTTTATTTCGTTCTCAACATTTACCGCTCTTAGTCGTTATGGCCGTTAAACGTATAACCAATGGATGAACTGCGTAATATCGTTGCGCGATTATTGCAACAGTTTATAATAACTTCAGCTACTCTAAAATGTACATTTTCAGATCTGATTCTTTCTAGACATGTTGCATTTCGCTGCCACTTTTCTATTGCACCTGCCTACCAGATGTTTCAGAGAGAAATTACTTCAATATTCATCATTATTTCCAACCAGCTACAACTTTCTAATTACACCATTAAATCGTTCTCACATACCGATAATTACAAACAACAGTGATTGTCCCTTGAAAGTAACCCACAAATTGCAAAGCACAGCTGAGGATCTGATCATAAAGCTCTTTCTAAATGGACATTCCAATTGTGTAAGAGTCGCCTGACATGAACTGGACAGTGTTGTCACCCACATTCCTTTTTAAGGCCTATCATTCTCTCCCATTCACCAAGCGCATTCTACATTTTGTTCACAAAACAGATCTGCTTGAAGTGCAGAATTATGACCTCCCTATTATGTTGTATTTTACTTTAACTCGTAATGAATGGTCCCAAAAAAATTGTTTGCAATCTGCGCGCCGCCAAGTGACTCAAACGCATCAAAACAAAAGGTTACTTTTGTCCAAGAAAACACGAAGGCTGATGAACAGTTCAGTTGAAATGAGTAACTTTACGATGGCAGCCACATTATTGTGAGGGCGAAGGCTGGCTAAGACTTCAAAGTGTGATAATACCTTATAAAGATAGAAATATATGTCGCTTGACTAAAAATCAAACTACCTGCACTCATCACAACCATGCTATCCCACCCAATAACCCCCACCGCCCCCTCACACCGACAAGTTTGTCCACTATGTTGTTAACTGTCATTTCCATTAAATTCTCATACAAAGAGTTTTCCCATAACCAAATACCTGAAAATAAATCTAAGATTCTGGCTCGAATCTGTAACCGTGAGTGGCCTCGATACGGCTGCGGGATGGATTGATAATCGTTTGTTGAACAGAGAGCAGATTAGGGCAATGGCACGATGCAGAAAGATTTAGCAGCGCTCAAATAATCGGGCCACGATATCTCCTTTGTCTTGGTCTATTGACCCAGCAAACGATCGGTGCAGTTGCGTCCACCTCTCACCTCCCCTCCATCCCATCTAAGGATGCTCCAGGTCCTCATGTAAAAAGTCGATGGAAATCTCGGAAAATTGCAAACCTCTGTAGTGACCAAAAATCATTGTAGCTACTGACTTCACCTACAGAAATAACTAGTCATTATCTTTAAAACAAATGAACCTGAGGTACTTCGCTATTCGGTGATGGGCCGTGTTTTTGAAGGTTTGGCAGCACCTGCGGAGAGTGAAACAATTAATGTTTCGAGTCCAATATGATTCTTCATCAGAAGTGAAGAGAGGTAGAAATATTTTACCTACCTACCTCTCTTCAATTGAATTGAATATCGGAATTGAAGAGAGGTAAGTAGGTTAAATATTTCTACTTCACTTCACTTCTGAAGAAGAGTCATATTCGACTTGAAACGTTAACTCCGTTTCTCTCTTCCCAGGCGCTGCCAGACCTGCTGAGCTCTTCCAGCACTTTGTTTTCATTTCAGATTTCAAACATGCGCAGGATTTGGCTTTTATTTTAGCATTTGTGAAGCCCTCAGCCGCGGGTAGTATTTTCGGGTCTACTGGTGGGCAGAACTGGCCGAACCACCGCCGCAATTTGAAGCTAGACTATTTTACCGTTTTGGACCATTAGTAGGAACTTGAACACGACCAGGAAGGAAGACAAGGCTTGTGGGTTGGGTCTTCCTGATCCTACTCCCCAATGCTAATGTAGTTGAGCTCCCAGAGTAACCGTTGCCCTTGAGATCTAATACATTTGTTAGGAACTTAGGATAGAAAGGTTTAGTGCAAAGGAGGTCATTCGGCCCACCATGTCTGCGTCGGCAGAAAGAGCTTTCTAGTCTAATTCCCCCACGTTTTAGCTCTTGGGCAGGAGCCTGTAGATCATGGCACGTCCGGTGCAAATCTAATTGTTCTTTTTTTGAATGCGATGAGGGTTTCTGCCTCTGCCAGCCTTTTAGGCAGTAAGTTTCAGATTGGAAAATGATGTTAAGAGACTTCGCTTAGCAGTCAGGGATATATTTCACCTGCACCTGGTGATTTATCCATTCTCAAGAATGTTAAACACTTCACTATTTCCGGCGTTCTGCCGAAGGGTCATGAGGACTCGAAACATTAACTGATTTCTTCTCCACCGATGCTGCCAGACCTGCTGAGTTTTTCCAGGTAATTCTGTTTTCGTTTTTACTATTTCCTGTCTCATTACGTTTATTCTATCCAATATTTCACACCCCTCTCCTTAAGCCTGCATTGTCATTTGAGAAGACAGTTGCAAAGTATACATTATGAAGCATGCCCACGTCTGCTGCCTCTCTGATCCTGCTCTTTGCTCAGCTATCCTTATGTATTCTATAACTAATTATGTTTATCTTGATTTTACTGCCCAATATTTTTCGTGCCCTCTCTTCACTTTCCTAATTTCCTTTATGAGTTCACCCCTGCACTTCCTATACTATTCTGGACTTTCTGCCATTTTGAGCTCTTGACATCTGAGATACTTTTTCAGTTTTTTAAAATTCTACTCCGTGTGCTCTTTTACATATCCTGTGGGATATTTTAAGATTTGAGATCTTAGGTTGCACCTGCTGACATTACATTGGAGCTTCGGTCACACTGCCCACATACACATCTCGCTGAGCACAAGCCTTTCACTATCATAGCTAAGCCTTGACAGGGTAGGCCATCTAGACATAGCATCAATACAAAAGTCATAAAGGGTAACCTGCTGGAGACTGTAATTATTTTTTGCATTTTGGCATCATTTAATGTTAGAAAGGTCAGCACATTCTTGTTAGTACAAAGCACAATTATAACAGACCAACAGGTGACATTTACAGGTTAGCGCAAAGCCGTTTGGTCCTGGACTCAGACCAGGTTTCCAATGTTTGATCAGTTAGACGGAAATGGGAAACGATTAGGAATTGATTACTGCTTCAACAACAACAACTTGCATTGACATAGCACCCTTTATGTAGCAAAACATCCCAAGTCGCTTCATGTCAGCTCAATCAAACAAAATTTGACATAAAGTCACATGAAGAGATTTTAGGGTAGATGACAACACGTGTAGGTATCAAGGAGCATTTTAATGGAGGAGACAGAGGCAGAGAGGTTGAAGGAGGGAACTCCACAGTTTAAGGCCTGGGCAGCTGAAATCACTGCCACCTGAGGTGGACCGATGGAAATAGAGGATGCGCAAAAAGGCCAAAATTGGAGTAGTGCAGAGATATCGAAGATTAGGGCTGGGGAACATTACATAGATAGGGAGGCACGAGACCATGGAGGAATTTGATAACTTTAGGATTAGATGATTAAAGGAATAACCTTAAAGTTTTGCTTAGCATTGGAAGAAAGAGTTGTTAGGAGTTGATACAACCCATTCTGCTAAGTTGCCTAGAGAAGAAACAGCTTTAATGCTATTCTCAACCATAAAATAAGTTTGTTAGTGCAATCTAGTCTTCTACATGTGAGTGTAAATGACATTATTGAGTGATATTAAAGTAGGAGGTTATAGTGAACGGGAAAAGTCCAACTAGGATATTAGCGTTGTATGCTGTTTCCGTACCAATGATTTTCAGTTGCTTGCGATATGCCCATCACTCGTGAAACGCTTTCAATATGATTTCGTTATGAAGAACAACGTGCGCGGAACAGTAATATAAGTCGTGTGGAAGGATTCTAGTGCAATATTTCTTAGGGCTTGGCATTTCTGAAGACACACCCTAACAGACTAACAACCATGGTGCAATGGCCCATTCATAAAAAAACTTGCAACAATTTTAATACCATTCGTCACTAATAATGTTAAAAGAATCGCATGACTACAAACGATGGGAACGAAGGCGACCAACGCCTTTACGAAGGTGATGATGGGGGGCTCCCGGAGGTAGGTTAGTGTTACCACAGGAGATTCTAGGAGCAGCATGTGTTTCCATTTCCCATCATTGTAATGTTCTGAGAATATGTAGCAGAACCCGATGTCACCCATATAATCAGAAAATACAGGATTGCAAAAGTAGAGGAGCTGCTTTTACCTGAACATTAGCAATTCAATCGGCTTCTCAGTTTATCAGATTCACAATACTAAATCAGAGCTATCTGAATTCATTCTGTGTTTGTGGCTACCGCTACTTTGCCTGTCCCCGATTGACATGAGTATAATCCACTATGAGGCACAGGGTAGGTATCTTGGAGAAATGCCTGTGTTGTAAGTAACATGTAAGGGTTATCCCTTCCCAGTCTGAAACATGCCGATCGTTTTGATGCGGAGTAAACAAACTAAACTGATAACCAGAGGGGAGTTAACATATAAGAATAGTTTCAGGAGGGAAGAAAGATGCCGAAAAATTAACCTATCTCTACTCCAGTTGTGCTCCGTGAATGGCCTCTCACCACCAATAGTAAACACAGAATAAAAAGACAGAAATGACAAGATGTCTAAAAGTTTTGAAACTGTATAAGTAAAATGATTTAATATAATTTTAGGAGCACAATTCCCGTGAGACCACGTACTAAAGATACACTTCAAAACAATGTACTTGCTGCGTACGGAAGGTTTTACACTAAGCAGAGAAGTGACGTTTGCAGTTCCTGTAACATTGACCCATTTTCCCAGATCCTTTCGATTTTAACGCCGTAGATAATAACCTTTGTGAACTATTGCACGCCTGTTTCTGAAAATGAATGAAAAACAAACTAATGCAGACAATGCAAAAGTCACTTGACCTTCAATAACTGCAGGAAACCGCTAAAGGTCTTTGGTGATAGTCAGAGGACACTTTCAAGCCGGTTCTAGAGGCATCTAACGAGGAGGATGAGAAGTTATGGAATCAGTTTTATTTCGATCATCTTTACGTATAAACGCATTGTTAGATCACGCTAACTTTCAGACCATACAAGTCCTTTCTTCGAGTCCCTCGTGCCAGTGAGCACATTAACCCTAAATTAATTGGTATACTGCCTAATTTCGAATAGGACAAGAGTTGTTAAATAGAATGGGAAGCTTAGGACCTTACCTCCCAGAGTTACCTGGGGTTTCACTGTCCATGCATATCTCCATAATCAGTGCACTGGCCTCCAATACATTTTAAATGCGCAGTGCATTTATTGTACTGCAGAAATTAGGCACTTTTTAGATTATAACAAACACTGCGTATATTCTACCAAACTGCACCCGAATTATCGAGGAAGTTTGTCAATAAGCGCTAATACATATTGGTGCATCGCATCGAGGACATTATCATTACAATATGAATATTTGAATAATTTTTGTATCTACAGTTGCACGATTCCTTTCCATAATTGTATCTTGCTTTTGCAGCGCTCTGGGTTTATTTTTTGTTCACCATTCTGTTGCCTACATGACACAAAGGGTAATTAGTAGTAACCCATTTAGAGGCTGTTTCTAATTGGTATCAGTAGGCAAATTCTCTCTTCGGATTTCTTTTTCAGATGCACGGTAATGTAACTGCGTATCCCAGAACAGTTGGCTAACGACTGCTTCTCTGCCATAATGAGGTTTTTAACTGAAACATTAGCAATTTACTCTCATGATTTCACAATAAGTTTCACCGCATTTGCAGGATTTGGGCTTACATCTCACTGATGTTCGAACCTACATGGATTCATAAATTCGACATCTATCTTTTCCTATGAGCTGTTAATTAGCTCTTGCGATTTATAGCTCCATAAATCTACAATGCAATAATTAAGTCTGTGCCATAGATAATAAAATGTCCGAGTATTTCACTTATAAGAACAGAAATAGCTGCAGACCAGGGACAGGGCAGGCGGTGTTTGAAAGCTACAATCTGCACAAGAACACCAACTTTATTAAGCTGGTCCATAATGTCAATGTAACCGTGCTATAGAGGGTACACCAAGCATTCTTAGATGGCTGCTGCTTTTTTTCTGATGGTGGAACCATAAAATTGGTTTGCCCTAGTATAATCTAGGAATAACGCCTCCCTCTCCATGAAAAGGCTCTCTGAGCAGCCTCTTATTAGTTAATTCCAAAGTCCTGGTCAGTGACAGGCCGACTGATAGATAACCTGCCAAATGCAATACTTTCAAAAGGATCAGCACCCAAGCGCGGTGATCATACACACTGCTAGACACTATGCGACTCTTGTTGCAGTCTTCTCTATTTGAAAATAAGAGGCGATCCAAGGTAATTTACCACAATCCTATGAACACTAATCTTCTATTGACATACCGCACCTCCAGAGAGCGAGCAGTTGACGAGTATCTGTCATTGAATGCATGGTTATTGACAGACTAGGCTGTGACTCATGGTGCTTTTGATCAATGAAACGTAATTGTAATTGAGTATATTGTGAAAATAATATAGAGGCTTTTCTGGCAACACGTTGGTATTTTGCTCCATTCAGCATCACGGAGCGAAATTGCTGCGGCTCCACATAAACAACCTTTATATACATCATTTATACAATTTTCACTATTTGATATTATACTATGAAACCACTATGAATCATGCATGTCTGGACAACCATAGGATATTATTACCACCTGTATTCGGATTGGCATTTTTATATGAGATTGTATCAATGAGTAAAGATTGTACCCTCAGAGATAACCTTGTTCACATCGGCAATATGCAACCTTTATTAACATAATTCTATACACGTTAGATTCATGCTACTCAACGGCTGATCACAGTGATTTTCTGAGATTCCAGTTAAATGATGTTTTCGGATGATGGATTTTCCACTCGCGCGTTTCGAGTGCAGCACCGGATTCTATCACAAAGTGACCGTCACTCGCTCCACACAGTTAGGATGCCGCTGTCTTCAGTACTGACTGTCCAGCCTCGGCCCTTCTCGCTCCTTCATCCCATTCAGTGGTAGTCGGGGGTCGCTCACTGTAGATCATCCTCCCTGAATAATAGGCGGGCGGGGGAAATGGCAACCACGTGTTTGAGGGGTGGAGGTGCGGCGGGAATGTCTTAAATCTAAGTCTTAAGTCTTAGTCTAAAAATGGTTTGCAATGTGGACGCTGTCAAGTATTGCTTACAAAAAACCCTGCTGAATTTAATTGGACTGTCAAATATCTCCGCACTCTTGTCACCGTGAAGTTGTGTAATTCGCTGTCAAAAGGCCAGGTAGTCCATTCGAGGAGGTGGCACCTAATTAAAGAGCCGCCTGCTGACCCGTTGCTGCATCAGTTCGATCTTTGTGCAAGGATTTCGTTTAACTCTCTGAAAGAAAGATCTGTATTTATATTGTGCCTTTCAGAACCTCGGTACATTCCAAAGCACTTTGCAGACAGTGAAGTACTTTTGAAGTGTTTTTTTTTGGAACTGTTGTGATGTAGGAGGAAACAATAAAACCTCACATTGACGTTAGCATTTCTGGGTCAGAAGCTGCATCTGAATGCGCGCTAATGACTTGGCAAAGTTAAAGCGCAACCACCGGTTTCACGTGGCATTTGTGAAGTGCAATGCTCCGAGTCAAAACTTAAATCTCATTTGTAGCCATAAACGGGAAGGACCTGTGTCTGTCCGGGTGCACGCACAGCTGTACCTGGCTGTAACACACTTTTACTGGTAGATTCTCCTGCCTCTGCCGCTGGGTAATGCCCACACAAAGATCAGGAAAGAGAGGGAGATCATTTTTTGTTTCTGCCTGCCGTTGGCGCAAACTCATCGGTATCATACAATTGAGGTGAACGGTGGTGTTTCTAGTTTCTCACCCTCCTGCCGGATCAATGGCTGCGCTCTGGCGCCAACAGACGCAAGGCAGAGGCTTGGGATGGGAGGGAAGTGGTTCTGGAGAAGTGTAAGGTGAACATCTTCTGAACAACTTAAAACTCCCCTTCTCCTTCCCAGGATATTAATATGTAGAGACTATCTCTGTAGAGACTACTAACTTTAAAAAACAAATTCGAACTTCCTGTTAATAGCTGGAAGGATGAGAGGACAGGATTTCACGTTTTAAGTCGTTCACTGTAGCAAAAGACTAAAAGCTGTACTGATAAAACACTATCTTTTTAGGCAATTTACCTTTAGCACAACTGAAAACACACCTCAAAGGTATAAGTTACACTGTCCTTTAAATAAACATTTAGTTCTCCCAAAATTGGTGGCAAAATGATTCTTAGCTCCCAAGGGTTTATTTCTGTTCTTTTTCTTTCTCAGCCTGGCAACTTCTAACTCCAGAACTGATCTTCTCTCTAATTCAAGCTAGGTGAATCTTCCAGCTTAATTTTAACTCTTCATGAATTTGGTCTTTTCATGTGAAGCATGCCTTTCCACTCACAGTCAGGCATAGTGAACCATAGAGAGCTTCGGTCTCTAGCTGTTTTCTCTCTCTCCCAGACCTTTAGACTAACCCATCTCTTTGTGATATTCAGTGATATTTTAGGAAAGTCTCTAACCCGATATCACAATGGCCCTTTTCATCTCAAAGCCCATCACCGTGGCAACGTGAATCACAGGTACAGCCAGGTGAATCAGGTAGAGATACTAATCTGCAATCCTTGAGACCCCAACGCTCTTTTATCTTGGAAGTAAATGTACAGTTTAAAGCACAATTGTTTACAACCTGACAGTCTCAACATATTTCTGGGACTTTGGAGACACAATTTATTGACTGTTAGCACACAAGCTTCTGCCAATGTCTCCAAGCATAAAAACCTTGCACCATCTTCCCAGTAAAGTAATCTGGGCCCCTTTTAAACCAAAGAATCAAATCATCCAGGTTTGTTGTCAGGCAGACTTCAGGTCACATAACCCCCTCATTTTACTCTAACTTAAAAACATAGTCCTAAAATGTAATAACCTGAGATCTTCTGACTGTTAATCCCCATGAATAGACTGAAGGTTCTGATCTCACAGGCTGAACAGGTCAGCTGCTGCCCTTTACTTTCTTGTTCCTTCCATCAGCCCAGGCCCCTATGCCAGGGGTGCCCATGGCCATGTTAATCTTCCGGATAGGAAATCCTGGTGTTCCCCCTGGACTAGAAGAAAAGAAGAGAAATCTACCTTTAAATTGAGAGAGCAGCTGTAAGACTGCCATTCTATGCAAAGTTTTAAAAGCTTGCAGGAAATATAAAATTGTGCTCTGGTCATATATTGTGACCCATATGTTGTACAACTGAGTGTGAGATGACCCCCCAACAGAAGTTCAAAAACCTTGGCTTTACTGGACTTGGTTACAGATTGGCAGCTACACTTGATTTGTACTGGGATTGGTGCAAAAGTGACAATATGACTGCAGTCTTAAACACTAAAATTGTAAAAGAAACCATGATTCATGAAGCATTTAATTATCCATGGTACTTGGTGGCAACATGTTCTGTAAATGAAATGGTAATGGAGAGACAAACAAATTCTTATCTTAAATATAGAGGTAAGCTATTAGTTTGACAATCTCAGGACCTGTATGTGCAGCATAGATGTCTGGTTTACATACATCACTTGAATCTCAAATAGTAAAAAAGGACTTTTACTCCTGTCTATTCATAATGATTTTTTAATGGCACATACTATGATCATAATAAAATTAAAGTGTTGGTGATGAAAGCTAAAAGCAATTAAAATTACATTGATTTAAGACTGCAAGGCTATTGTGAAGCAATCATAGGCCAATTTAACCTTTGATTCACAGGATATTATGAAAATACATTTTTATAACTATAAAACAGAATCAAAAAATAGTAAGTAGAAAATAAATGTTGGGGAGCAATATTTTCTGGAAAATAAACTACTGAGTGACACTAGCATAGTTTCTTTTTGCCAGAGATTGAAGTGAGTTATGGTAGCTATGAAATAAGTCATGCATTTATTGTAAATCGTCAATTGTTGATGTACTCTATTTTTACAATGTATACTTTGAATTACAAGAAATCTTATTAAATATTTGATTACAGTTTTTATATAAATTACTATGTTTCACAAGTGCTGTTTGCATTTTGACTGTGGTGTGAAAGTCTACTGCAGGATTTTCCAATGCACTGGATGACCAATTTGAGGTTAAAACTTGGGGACTAACATGACAGCATAGCACAGTTGTGAAGAAAAAGATGAGAATAACTCAAGTTTATGGGTTGAAATTAAAGCAACAATGTTGTTATGAATTATTGAGATTTTGTTGAAGATGCTAATGGTGGTCTTCTGTAGGTAGGTGAACCCGCACATCCCTTCGTATAATAACTCTAAGATTCAGCCTGAACCTGTTGGGTGGAGAAAATGGTCAAGATACATAACTCTTCTTTTAAATAGTATATTGTAACATTGATAAACTTACAAACATCAGTACCCTGCTCCCCTTAAATTAGATCAGTACTTACAAATTCTGCTTACCATCACTAACCTACAAATGTTAATATCTTGCTCTCTTTTAAATTAAATCAGTATCATACTCACAAACACTGTTCTCACTAATTCTGAGCTGCACTAACCTCTTGAGCTTTGAAGAGTTGCTGCTTCTAAAAAGTTGCTGCCTCTGTTACTGCTTTAGCTAAGTTATCCCATTTTATTTCATCCAATCCCCTTAACATTATTTTCCGAGAAAGTCCAAACTGTGCAGTGCCACTACTGCTATTTCTGCTCCTCCTGTTATTGCTAAACACACATTTCTTAAAATGACCACAAATCACATCCTTGACAATGATTATCGCAAACCCCTCCTCGAATCTATACCTTCTTACATATCGCAAAAATTTCCTATCACTCTAATAAAACAGTTCTTTGGGATTAGCATTTCCAAGGAATGTGGAAGCACATTCATACACAGCAGCGGCATATAGCTCATTGTTAGTATTATTTACAGTTCTAAAGTTTGGTCACAGGAGTTCAATGGTCGAGACAAGTCATTTAACTGGATAGATGCATACCCATTGTGTGGTCTGATGGCCTCTGCCATCTCTTCATTAGCATCAAGGGTTTTTTTAAGTCCAGTTCCATGGCTCTGTGGAATGCTGGGAGGCAAAGTGTGGCCAATTTCTGAAAACTGTCCATTACAAATGTCCTTTTTGCAGTACTTTCTTTGGGCTTTTAAATATTTGCTTCTTTTAAGGTGAAGGACTGGCTACATGACTCGACCACAAGTGACTAATCTCCTGACCCTTCAGAGTATCAGTCACTTTTAAACCAACGTCTCCTGTTTTTGCTGAGCCAAGACCTCACTTGTTTATTTTCACTGTCAGCTTTTAAATGTTGACTTCTTATAAGTTGAATGCATTCTTGCTGAAGGACTGGCTACACTTCTGAATAGCGATAGATGTTTTTTCATGATGTGACACTTACTTTTCATTTGGTATATAAACTCTATTAAGGCTGATTGCGTTTGTGGGGTGGTTTAATCTTACTTGCTCACTTGGTATTGATTAAAAAAAAGAGTTCAGCAATTGGATTTGATAGTTTTATTAATCTACTTAGGTATAAATTACAAGCAATGCATTAAAACAATTACACAGTACAACCTCAAATACTCATTTGTACCTTGGATGCAAAGGTGATCAATTTTTCTCTTATCAATGGCACCAATGTCATGAATCAACTGAGGAACTTTGTCTAACTGGAGTGCTTGGCTTTTCTTTTGTTGCAAATCCTGCACATTAACCTAGCCCCCCTTTTGGGCCTGTGCAGTATTATTCTTTAATATGGAGATGTTTGTTCAAATACTTCTCTTGAATCTTGTGTACAGGTTCTGAAGGTATGGAGATTTCACCCATGATAACAATGGATTCTCACAATCATAAGGCCTGCTTGTTATAAAATGTATTAATTGAGTTGTTACATGGAACAGGCCATGAGTTGACCTTACACACCAAAAGCTCCTTTTGAGAATAAAGTTGGGCTGGTGAGTTCAAACAACTGTACTCTGAGTTTTAGTTGTAAGACTCCTCCCCTCATAAGCCTTTCCTAACCAATTTGGTCTATTTCCCAAAGCATGCTGGATAAAGGTACTGGATTCATGTCTCACAATATTATAGGCTCAAGATCATAGTGACAGAAAAACAATTCAGCCCTTCTTTGGTGTGATTTTTAATTTTTTTTCTCCCTTAAGATTTACCTGCACTGTTGATTGGCATAGCCAGGTGTTGAGAGTATGTTTAGTATGTGTATATTTGACATTCATGCTTTTGGTGGCTGTCATTTATACCTATATTGTAACATGGGAAATGTTTAATGCTAGCTAAGCAGAAATGTAATTTACACAAAAAATACTCTATTGCACTATATAATTCTTTACAGATATTATAGATAGAATTATGAACAGCAGCAAATAAGTTAATTTATTATAAGGCAAGAGCGTCCTGTTTTTTGGGGCCTGCTTGATTGCATGTCATGGACGTGCATGCACCATATTTAAAGGCACATATTAAAATCAATGTATCAATGTTCCTGTTAGCTTTCATATATCTAAAGCTATAAATAGTAATGGATTTTGGTGTTCTGATTTAGGAAAACCCGTAACCCACAAATCAGGCAACAGTGATACTAATAGCTCTTTACAAATCAAATACACCAAAGTTAAAACAGCTACAAATCAGCAAGAAAGTAATATAAATTCACATGTAATCGAGTTGCCTTTTTTTTTTGTGAATGGATTGCTGAGGTTTGTAAGTTGCATGTGGCCCTTGGACAGTGTTTTGGAAACTCTTGAAATCTTTATGAATAACTTGTAGATGTCATAAAACCCTAAAGTCACATTACAGCCTTATAACTCACATCTAACTATTCATTTTTTACATTATAATCCCAAAGTTAAAGTTGATTTGATGGTAGTGAGAACATTACTAAGTTGACATTGACTGAGGACTATATGAAGTCCTTGCGATCTCACTACTACACAATAATGCGGTCAAATGATTCAATGAAGAGTTTATTTTTGCACTTTGTTTTTATTCAATCGTCCCCTTTTGTACCCATTGGTTGGAATTTTTCACGCCCGTGGCGGGGCCGGCGAGCCATTGAAATCCCCATTCACATTGGCGGGATTGGAAGACCTTGCCAGTGTGAGTGGTTAGGAAATTCCGGCCATTATCTGGATTTCTGCCTCCTTTTCAGATGAACCTGGCTTCTGAGGTACTGTATAATTTGCATAGCTCACTCACCGGTACCACACCCAACTTCCCTTTATCATAAATAAGGTTGAACAGTGAGTGTTCCAGGTTATTCAGCTTTGGCTGGAGTCCAGTGTCCTCCTCGAATGCTGACACGTCCACTTTTCACGAAGTGTCACTTAATATAACCAGGAGTGGAGTATCTGTAAAGCAGAGACACTGAGGCCAATCTTTACTACCAGCCCAGCTGAGGTCAGTACAGACAGGAACAAAACGCTGGGACCTTTTTGCAGTCTATGCCATTAGTGGCGGAAGGCTATTTTCTGTATCAAAGCAAAATTATAAGGGGATTAAAAACATAGTTTTAATTATATTCATCTGTAATGTAGGTATGCACCATAGGTATCAAAATGTTACTGAGGGATGGTGCCAGATAGATGAGGTATTTTACATAATGAATATTCCAGCATACTTTATAGTGGAGCAAGGGGACAGTTAGAAGATTAAAAATGAAGCACAGCCTTGTGCTTTAATCAGCTCAAGGTCTTTTGTTCCATCATAAAACATGCTGAAACTTTCAATATTGCCGTTAGTAGATAACAGTAATTTCATGAATAAAGGCTTTTACCATTGGGCAATCAGATTGCAGCTTTTATGAATTGTATCTATGATCACAGCTCATCAAAGTGGTAAAATCAGTACTTCCTCTTAACAGAAGGAAGAGTATTGAAGAGATAAATAATCCACCTTGCATGTTTAAAAGAAACATAAGTATGTATCCTATTTTATTAGTATCTGCATTTTCTATTTTCTCACTAAACCTGTTATTTACTGTACAGCTGTTAAATGTCATATTAGAGTGGTTACCATATTAAGTAGATCTTGCCTAAATTATTTTTCTCTACATGGACATTGAAATATGAATTTAAGGATGGCAGAAAATTAGGTATATGCTGCTTTCATATATCATTCTCTTAACCCACAAATTTGGTGAGGCAAATGCATTGATTTCATTAAACAGAAAATAGTTGTGCATGTTTTTTTTGTGCTCTTTTCTCTCAAGAAATCTTCTTTTACAATGCATCCTTCTCCTAACGGAGAAGAGATTTGAAATTTCCTGCCAGGCCTCCATTAATATCACTTGGTAAGTGGTTGCTGCGTAGCTTGTGACAGTGGTCTGAGACGACTAGCTTTTCATTTTTTCTTTTTCTTTTTGGGAGGCATTTTAGTGCTTCATTGGTGATACATTTCAGATTGTAAATCACCGTGCAGAATCAGATGCATGAGTCTAACGTGTGTCAGTTTGTTGTTTAGTAGCATTTTCACCTCTAGGTCAAACTGTTGTGAATTCAAGACCACATTAGATACTTAAACTCACAATCTAAGCTGGCACTCCAGTGAGGTATTGATGGATGATTTGTCAGAGGTGTCATCCTTTTGATGAGATGTCAAACTAATTCCTGTCTGCCTGTACCAGTGGACATAGAAGATCACATGGCACTATTTAAAGTAAGTAGATGTCCTGGCTAATATTCTTCAAGTGAGCTCATAAGGTCTAACAGAGGGTATGCATTAATCCTGCATTCTGTATTATTAACACATTTTCTAAACATCATAATTTAAAATGGAACAAGTGAAGTAAAAAAACAATATAAACAAGAGTCTACAGAGGGATATAGACAGGTTAAGTGAGTGGACAAAAACTTGGCAGATAGATTATAATGTGGGAAAATGTGAGGTTATGCATTTTGGCAGGAAGAATAGAGGAGCTGAACATTACTTAAATGGAGAAAGACTGCAGAAAGACACAGCAGAGAGGGATTTGGGAGTCCTCGTGCATGAATCACAAAAAGCTAACATACAAGTTCAGGTAATAGGGAAGGCAAATGGAATGTTGGCCTTTATTTCAAAGGGAATGGAGTGTAAAAATAGGGAAGTTTTGCTAAAACTGTACAAGGCACTAATTAGGCCACACCTGGAATACTGTGAACAGTTTTGGTCACCTTATCTAAGGAAAGGTGTACTGGCATTGGAGGCAGTACAAAGAAGGTTCACTAGAGATCCCGGGGATGGAGGGATTTTCTTAAGAGGAGAGGTTGAGTAGGTTGGGCCTGTACTCATTGGAGTTTAGAAGAATGAGAGGCAACCTTATTGAAACATATAAGATTCTTAGGGGGCTTTACAGGGTAGATGCTGTAAGGTTGTTTCCCCTTGTGGGAGAGTCTAGGACCAGAGGGCATAATGCCAGAGTAGGGGGGGGCGCCCATTCAAAACAGAGATGAGGAGGAATTTCTTCTCTGAGGGTAGTGAATCTGTGGAATTCTTTACCATAGAGGTCTGTAGAGGCTGTGTGGTTAAGTATATTCAAGGTGGAGATAGACAGATTTTTAATCGGTAAAGGAATCAAGGGTGATGGGGAAAAGGCAGGATAGTGGAGTTGAGGATTATCAGATCATTCATGATCTCATTAAATGGTGGAGCAGACTCGATGGGCCGAATGGCCTACTTCTGCTCCTACGTCTACGCCTTATTAATTCAATTTCACCAAAATTCCAATTGTGGCTCTGGATTATTGTGCACGACAATAATCTTGTGAGTGACTGGTGAGGTTTCTCATAGAGTTGCTAAATCCACAACTTGTAGAGCAGACTCGATGGGCCGAATGGCCTACTTCTGCTCCTACGTCTACACCTTATTAATTCAATTTCACCAAAATTCCAATTGTGGCTCTGGATTATTGTGCCTGACAATAATCTTGTGAGTGACTGGTGAGGTTTCTCATAGAGTTGCTAAATCCACAACTTGTAGGGACAGCTACAATAATAACCTAATTAAGTGGTATATGGCACATTGGCATTTGGGCACGTGTGCTTGATTGATCATAGCTGAATTGTTAATTTCAGCTGCACAACCCTGGAAAGCACTGCATCATCATGGGTACAGAAATATGGAATGATCATTCTAGTGCTATTGCCACTCATATTCTTGAAACTGGTTCAAACAGAAAAAGGCATAATTTTGCCTTCGGCGGGCGAACTTGGCGGGGTGGGTGAGGGTGGTCGGGAAGCCCGCGATCTTTACCGGATGGTGATTTCACGCTGGTGGGCCAACTAAGGCTCGCCCAATGTGAAATGGAAGCGGCAGTGCTGAGCGCTGTGCGCTGCCTGTATGGCGGTTGCGTGGTGGGGCAGGGGGGAGGGGGGGCACGGGGTGTAGGTGGGCGAGTGGGACAAGCATGAACTTCACGCATGCGTGCGAGTGAGTGCTTCATAATCTCCCTGAGGCACGGAGCTGCCTCCAGGAAATGAAGAGATATAACAAAAAATAATAAGGAAAATAAAAATGTAATAAAACATGTCCCCTCATGTGACTCTGTCACATGAGCAGAGACATGTTATTAATTCAATTGCAAAGCTTTTATTTTACTTTTATTTGCTTTTGGAAACCCCATCCCGCCCGTGGATGAGTTTTCTAAAATTATGCAACGGCTGCTTGGCCTTTTCGTCTGTACTAGATTTTTTAATAGCCTTAGCATGCCTTTTAATTGTAGGTGGGCACACTGCTGATTCTGGCACGTGCCTGCCGACCGAACTATCCCATGACTGTGCATTGGCATCGGCATGCTAGGCCGATGTCAACGTGTGTCATTTCACACTCGGTTCGAGCGGGTCGGGTGCATGCCTGCTCGCCGAGCGAAAATTCCCACCCCAAGTGTGAAGGCTGGGAACAGATTGGTCATTCATAGCATCAGCTGTAGGTGCTGCATCACCCATGCAAGAGAAAAATATTGGGGAGATAAAATAATATCTTTACAAAATTGGAAGGATAAAGTAAGTGGCTACAAAGGGATATAGGTTAAATGAGTGGGCAAAGATCTAGCAAATGGAATATAATGTGAGCAAATGTGAAATTGTCTATTTTGGCAGGAAGAATAAAAACCAAAGCATATTATCTAAATGGTGGGAAATTGCAGAGCTCTGAGGTTCAGAAGGATCTTGGTGTCTTAGTGCATGAATCACAAAAGGCTAGTATCCAGGTACAACAAGTAATTAGGAAAGCTAATAGAATGTTATCATTTATTGTGAGGGGAATTGATTACAAAAGTAGAAAGGTTATGCTTCAGTTGTACAGGGCACTGGTGAGATCACATCTGGAATACTGTGTACAGTACTGGTTTCCTTATTTAAGGAAGGATGTAGATGTATTAGAAGCAATTCAGAAAAGGTATGCTAAACTAATATCAGGAATGGGTGGGTTGTCTTATGAGTAAAGATTGGACAGGCTAGGTTTGTATCCACTGGCATTTAGAAGAGTAAGAGGTGACTTGATTGAAACATATAAAATCCTGAGGGGGCGATGTGGAAAGGATGTTTCCTCTTGTGGGAGAATCTAGAACTAGGGGTCACTGTTTATAAAATAAGGGGTTGCCCATTTAAGACAGCGATGGGAAGAATTTTTTCTCTTAGAGCGTTGTGAGTGTTTGGAACTCCCTTCCTCAAAAGGCAGTGGAAGCAGAGTCATAGAATGTTTTCAAGGCAGTGGTAGATTGATTCTTGATAAACAAGGGGTGACGGGTTACCAGGGGTAGGCGGCAGGTTACAGTCAGATCAGCCATGATCTTATTGAATGGCGGAGCAGGATCAAAGGGCCGAGTAGCCTCCTCCTGCTCCTAGTTCGTATGTTCATATGTTCACATGTTCATAAGTAGAATATTTAAAAAATATTTGTATGTTGTGATGTGGAAAATTGTATGTGAATATTGACAGATTTTTTAGTGGAATCTACCCAATACTTTCTTACTGGTGTGAGTCTGAGTCCCTTTGCAGTATACCCAGTGCGATTGAAGGTAGTTAAAATTGTGTACAGCATGTATTAGATATTCCAGCTTCCTTCGAAACTTGGTGCATCACTGTGTATATGAAAGCAATAGACAAAATTGTATTTATAGTACATACGTACTTGTATATGTGCAGCGGCACTGTAGAGATTGGAGGAAGTTGCACTGTCAAATGTGTACAGTTACCTTTTCATCACAAGTACGGTAATATGATTCAGTGTCAGCCAGTTTGAAATCAGAGTTTTTAGGTTGAAGAACCATCAACGAAAGGGATTATGGATTAAGGATTATGGATTAGGGATGGGCAATAAATGCTGGCCTAGCTGGCGATGCCCACACCCCGTGAATGAATATATATAAAAAACACATCGTATGTGCAATGCATTAGAAAATACCTTATTTGTTTGTGCTAGAGACATATGATAGAATTTTAAAAAATCCTGATGGTCACAATTTTTTTCTTCAAAAGGCAATTACAGTTATTTTTCTCTAGTACTAATATTCTATTGTGCTGTTCATGGTAGTTTGAAAAACAGAGTTTGATAGTGAGGGAAGCACAATGCCTTATAATGCATTGCCTCACACCTCCATGTGCAGAATGTTTAGCTTTGTTACTACGCTGGTGTTGCCGACGGGAATTTATGCTGAAATTTCCTGCAGAGCTCACTTGCCTTTTACAGAAGGTAAAAACTGGCATAAAACAAGCACTAAAGCAGTGTCATTAATTGGGGTAACAGTGAGTAGGCTGCTGCCTACTTCACTTCAGAGCCTCTTGCTCCTTCTCCTCCTCTTCCTTCTGTGAAGACCATTCCAGCTGCTTAGTTTTTCTGAACATGTGGGGCAGGGATCCAAAACATTTTATTTGCACTATGACTGATGGTTAAGTATGATGCAGGTCTTAGTAACAAATATTAACCAAAAACTAATCACTTTCAAATCCCATAATCTCAGTCACAGTGCAATCAAGTGATTTCAGGTTATACTAAGCCTAACTTTTTGGTTGAAATTCTACAGCAGCACTAAATGCAGGAATCCTGTATGAGACCTTGTCTTTGGCATATGGGCAGAACTCAGCAGATGAGCAGCAGAGGGATTCAGCAGATGTATCTAAGGAATGGTGCAAACGATTGAGGAAATTCACATGTATCTATGTTTCAGCATTAAGCTGCTGTTAAATATTTTTGCGTGAATACCCTTTGGAACAAAGTGGTGCAGCTCCACTCTTACACATCAGTTATACCGGAAAATTCCAGGAAATTCTGGAGCATTATTCTGAGACAAACACAGTTGTGTATAACTTGGGGTGGATTCTCCAGTCCCATTGGTGAAGGATGTCATGGCGGGCATGAGTGGACAATACGGTGAGAAGGCCAAAAAGCAGATATACGCTACCGTGCATCTCGGCATCACCCCACGTCATTTAGATTGTCAGTTCGGCGGGTGCGCATCCAACTCGGATGCATGCCCGCCGACCTGTTAACGGCCGAATAAGGCCATTAAAAAACCAACTGAACTCTTAAAGGACCTGCCCGTCCAACCTTAAGGTTGGCGGGCAGGCCGGGAGCCCAGGCGGGCTTGTGAAAAAACATGAAACCTCATCCACGGGTGGGATGAGGTTTCATGAATGATTTAAAAAATGCAGAATATTTCACAATAAAAGTTATGGACATGCCCTAGCTCATGTGACAGTGTCACATGAGGGGACATGGCAGGGAAATTTTTTTCTAATCTTTATTGAAAGTTTTAAATCGGTGCCAATCTCCCTGAGGCAGCACTTTGCCTCAGGGAGACCTGTGTGCTCTTTCGCACATGCGCGAAAGAGCGCGCTCCCAGCTGAGGGAATCCCCCTCTTGCCTGCACAGGGAGCGTATTGCACTTCTTGGCACACGTCATGCTGGGCGGGCCTTAATTGGCCCAACCACGTAAAATCAGGGGTGCCGATTGGAAGTGCGCCTGCTTGCACCCACTCCCTCACTTCCCCCCGACGGGGGGAAAATGTTGCCCCTAATTTCAATACTTCAGCATCGCATTATAAGCCATGCTCGCCTGAATCATCCCCCCATGCTGGATCATCTGGGCATGTTGGCATGTTTCACAGCTGTATATAAGCAACTTGCACCTAGAGAGCTGCACATTGCTCGGGACTTCAAGGTTTGTTTGCCTAACTTGCTTCAGGCATCACTCGCGGTTATCAGTGCCAGGCTTCATTGGCAGCACCACATCACTTTTAGTGGGGCTCACAGGCAGATTGCTACTTACCAGACCAGCCATAAGGCAGGGGTGGCTTTTCAATGGCTGCAGGGCTAGGGCTTGCTTGGGGAAGGGGGAGAAGTGGCCTCAGGCAAGGGAAGAGGCTGCAGGGTGAGGGCTGTACTTTAGGAAAAGGGGTATCCCAGGGTGTGTATGAGGACACATGTTGATCTGTGCAAGTGGCCTCAAGATGGTGAGGGCTGAGGAGGCAGTCTCCAGAGGAGATGAGACCAGATGGAGATGTAAGGATGTGTGTGAGAGTAAGTGGTGTTGTCCCTTGAGCTGGCAGTGAGTGAGATGCCAGTGAATGTATGATGTGCTTGTGAGTGGTTTGAGAGTTAAGAGTGATGAGATGGTTGATTTACCCTGGCGGCACAGATGAAATCATTCATCTGTTTTCTGTACTGGATGGCCGTGTGCAGCGTTGGCACTGACCACCACTGCCATCGCCTCCCAAACCGGAGCGGTGAGATTGCTGTACTTCCTGTGGCCAGAGCTGGGGTGGAGGACATCAATGCGGGCCTCTGAAAGGCATTTCAGTGATGGGTCACTGAACTCTTCTTGGCTTTCAGAGCCATGTCCAGAGCAGCATTTCAGAGCTGCCTCAAGAAGATTCAGTTCATATTGAAAGTATGAAATAAAGAAAGAGTAAAACTATTTAAACATGTCCCCTCATGTGACAGTGTCACACGAGCTGGGACATGTTTATGAAATGTGAATAAATTATTTATAGATTTTATTAAACCTTCAGGAAACCTCATCCCGCCCGTGGATGAGGTTTCCTTAAAAACATGAAGGCTGCTTGGGCTCTTCACCTGTCTGCCAACCTTAAGGTTGGACGGGCAGTATTGATAATTAGTTTAATTGGCTTTTTAATGGCCTTAACAGGCCTTTGACAGTTCGGCAGGTGTGCAGCTGCCTCTGGTGCATGCCCATCGAACGAAAGATCTGAATGATGCACAGTGATGTCAGGACGCACGTCTGATGTCACCGCACGTCATTTTATGCATTAGCATGCGGGGCTTGCCCCTGCACACCGATGTAAAAATTCTCCCCTTGGAGAATGTGAATTCAAATAAATCATTCTGCCAGGAACAGAATTGATGAATGGGGTTTGACAGTAGGGGTGGGGGGGTGGGGGGTGGTGGGGTGGTGTGGTGGTGTCATAGTTCCAAAGTAACATAGGAAATTGAGATAACTTGTTTTCAGTAAAAATAGTACAAACTTTCAAGGGCAGTACAACTAGAAATGATGACAGAGCCAGAAAGGACTAAATAAATTCTTGTCAGCAAACACAATTCAGGGATTAGTATGTTCAGAATTGCATCAAGGTAATCTTCTGCATCATTGGTGGACAGGTCTTGTCTATTCCTTCCTGAAAATTGTTCTTATATTACTATGTAACCGATGGAAGAAAATAGCAATGACACTTGTGGTTTTTAAGGGACAGTTAGTTATGAGGCACTCAGGGATGAATCGTCTCAGATTTGCACTAAGTGCAGTAACGGGCGTGAAATTAGACGTTTAACCCACCGGCCGCAATGGAGTGTTTTCACACCATAATGGTGAGTGCATTAGCCCCTCGTCATGCAAGTGATCACAGCATAGTTTAATAGGAATTCTCAACATCCAGTTATAGTCAGTCCTTGTCAAGAACTCTCAGAGACAGCCACCCAGGAAATGAAACCCACTAATATTCCAATCACTTCTTAAAAAGGTACAGAGTGATATGAAGACTGGGATATAGACATGGGGCCAATGTAGAAACTGAAATATCGTGGATAATCTTTTTTTTAAAAGCTAGTAATTAATCATAATGGATATATTTAACAACATTCCACAAATATAAAATTATTTGTCCAGGGCCAGTTCAGTTGTTCAGCAGTAATTATTACTCAGATCCCCATTAAAAGCCCAGTGATACCTCATAGAACAAGGTGTAACTTTTTATGGGGTGACATAAGGGCGAAAAAGAGGGCATTCTTACTAAATCAATTGATTTTGCTGATTTCTGGCTCTGGGGAATTCACAGCAAGACCAATGGCAGAGTAATGAATACCAAACCGCAACTTCAAGGTTTCTGTGTTCATGCTAATTCCTGAATTTGCAGTCAGATTCATAGGTAAAGATGGTGAACGCTGACATATCGCTGTCAAAAAAAGTCATCAATTTTGGGTCATTCAGTCCAAACCCTTGGTTTTTGGAGAGATTGAGGGCTTCAGGTTATGGGGAGGAGGTGGCACAGTGGTATTGTCAGAGAACTAGTGTTCCAGAGACCCAGGGTAATGTTCTGGATACCAGGGTTCAAATCCCACCTCAGCAAATGGTGAAATTTGTATTCAATAAAAATCTGGAATTAAAAGTCTGATGATGACCATGAAACCATTGCTAATTGTCGTAGAAACCCATCTGGTTCACTAATGTCCTTTAGGGAAGGAAATCTGCTGCCCTTATCTGGTCTGGCCTACATGTGATTACAGACCACCAGCAATGTGGTTGACTCTTAAATGCCCTCTAAACAAGGGCAGTTAGGGATGGGCAATAAGTGCTGGCCTAGCCAGTGACACCCACATCCCATGAACAAATAAAAAAAAAATAAAAACTTCAGCATTAAAACAACATTTATATGGTGCCTATCACGTGGAAAAGCATCCCAATATGCTTCAACAGATATAAGATTGGAAACTCACTCAGTGTCCAAATATGATGCTGGGGTTGCAAACAGTCTGGAGCAGTTTGAGATCAGTAAGAGGCGTGTGATCTGTGAGTGGAGACTTCAGCCTGAGTGAGACACAGATCAAGTGAGTATATTTGGGAATTTGGTTCAACTGGGAATTTGGTGCAAAGGGGGAAAGAGATGCTGTTTACTGCAAGAAGTGTGACTTAGAATAGGGTGCTGGGAGTTGGGTAATTAAGGGAGTTAGGGAAAAAGGGAAAGAGATGCTCTTTTGCTTTCTGCTTACTAACTTCCTCAGCCTTCAGGAAGTGGTCACACTCTGCTACAGGAGGAAAAGCTAGTTATTTGGTGAGTAACTGGTAAGTGACTAGGGTTTATCCTATTCCTAAGGTTCAAAATAGCCCAGAAACTGCTGGTAAGGTTAGTAAAATATATAAAAATAAAGTGAAATATATAATTGAATAAACCAACTAAATAGTTAATTAGAACACATTAAGAATGTCAGGACAGATAATGTGTCACAGGTGCAGTATGTTGGCGCTCCTGGATGCCGGTTTGATCCAGGGCAAACACATCTGCAGTAGTGCTTGAAGTTTGAGCAGCTTTAGCTCAGAGTCTATGAGCTGGAGGCTGAAATACAGACACTGCGACACATCAGGGAGGGAAAAAATTACCTGGATTCTTTGTACCAGGAGGCAGTCACACCTCTTGGGACAGGGTCTTCTGATTTGGTCAGTGGTCAGGGACAAGAGAGTGTGACTGTGAGTTAGGCAAGTAAGGGGACTCAGAGGGCAGGGGCGCAGCAGTGTGAGCCTCTGCAATTGTCCAACAGGTTTGAGGTTTTTTCATCTTGTTTGGATGAGAGTGGGGGCTGCAGGGTGGATTAGCTGACTGGTCATGCCACTGTGGTACAGGAAGCCATTCAAGTTGGGGGAGCAAAAAAGGAATGTACTGGTAGCAGGGGACAGTATAGTCAGAAGGATTGACACAGTTCTCTGCAGCAAGATTGTGAGTCCAGACAGCTGTGTTGCTTGCTCGGTGCCAGGGAGCGGGACATATGCTCGGGGCTGGAGAGGAACATGCAGTGGGAGGGGGAGGACCCAGTCGTCGCGGTCCATGTAGGTACTAATGACATAGGCAGGACAAAGAAGGAAGTTCTGCATAGTAAGTATGAGGACCTAGACACCAAATTAAGAAGCAGGACCTCAAAGGTCATAATCTCTGGATTATTACCTGGCACAGCACAAATCTGATTAGGGAGATGAATGTGTGGCTCAAAGACTGGTGTGAGAGAAATGGGTTCTGATTTGTGGGGCACTGGCTGTAGTACTAGGGAAAGTGGAATCTGTACTGTTGGGATGGTTACACTGAATTGTGCTGGGACCTCTTGCGAGCTGCATTACTGGGGAAGTAGAGAGGGTTTTGAACTAAACAGTGGGGAACAAGGGATCAAATTTGGGAAGATGTAGTAAATCAAAGAGCAGAAACAAGACAAAAGAGAAAGGTATTATTACAGGAAATGAAAAACAGACTGTAACAGGAAAGGATACTGAGTACAAATCTAACAGTATATCAACAGATGAAACTAGAGGCTATAAAAAGAATAAGAAGATTTAACTAAAAGCTCTGTATCTGAATGTACATAGCATTCGAAACAAAACAGACGAACTGAGATTGCACAGAAATAAATAATTATGATCTGATAGCCATTATGGAGACGTGGCTGCAGGAGGCCATGGGTTGGGACCTGAATATTGAAGGGTACATGATATTTAGGAAGGACAGGAAGTGAGGAAAAGGTGTAGGGTTAACTCTGTTAGTTAATGATGGTAATAGCACAATAGAGAAGGATGACCTAAGTTCAGGAAACCAGGATGTGGAAACAGTTAGGATAGAGATGAGAAATGGTAAAGGCAAGAAGTCAGACATGGGAGTTGTGTACAGGCTCTCTAACAGTAACCACATGGTAGGGTTAAGCATAAAGAAAGAAATAATTGGGGCATGTCAGAAAGGCACGGTGATAATCATGGGAGATTTTAATTTACATATAGGCTGGAAAAGTTAGATGGGCAAAGATAGCCTAGATGAGGTGTACATTGAATGTTTTTGGGATACTTTCTTAGAACAGCATGTTCTGGAGCCAACCAGAGAGCAGGCTATACTAGACCTGGTACTGCGCAATGAAATGGGAGTAATTAATGATCTCATAGTCAAGGCGCCCCTAGGTAGCAGCAACCATATTATGATTGAATTTTATATTCAGTTTGAGGAAAAGATCTGAGACTAAGTTTTTAACCTTAAATAAGGGCAATTATGAGGGCATGAAAGTTGAGCTGGCTAAAGTGAATTGGCAAATTAGGTTAAAGAATAGGTGAATAGAGATGCTGTGGCTAATATTTAAGGGGATATTTCAGAATGCACAGAATAGATACATTCCAATGAGTAAGAAAAAGTCCAAGGGATGGACACACCATCCGTGGTTAACTAGAAAGGTTAAAGTACCCCCAAGGTAATGCTCTGGGGGCCAGAGTTCAAACCCCACCATGGCAGATGGTGAAATTTGAATTCAATAAAAATCTGGAATTAAAAGTCTGATTATGACCATAAAACCATTGCCAATTATCTTAAAAACCCACCTTGTTCACTAATGCCCTTTAGGGAAGGAAATCCGCCGTCCTTACCTGGTCTGACCTATATGTGACTCCAGACCCACAGCAATGTAGTTGACTCTGAAATACCCCCTGAACAAGGGCAATTAGGGATGGGCAGTAAATGCTGGCTTAGCCAGCGACACCGACATCCCATGAACGAATAAAAAAAAACTTAAAGAAAAAGCATATAATTGTGCAAAGATAGGTGGAAGGCCAGAAGATTGGACAGAATATAAGGAACAGCAAAGAATGACTAAAAGACTATTAAGGAGGGAAAAATTAGAGTATGGGAGAAAGCTAACCAGAAATATAAAAACAGATAGTAAGAGTTTTTAAAAATATTTAAAGAAGAGTTAACAAAGTGAGTGTTGGTCCTATGGAAAGTGAGTCTGGAGAATTGAAAATGGAAAACAAGGAAATGGCAGATGAATTGAGCAGGTATTTTGCATCAGTTTTCACTATAGAAGACACAAGTAACATCCCTGAAGCAGCTATAAACCAGGGAATAGAAGTGGGTAAGGAGGTCAGGAAAATTACAGTCACCAGAGAAGTGGTACCAAGTAAATTGTTGGAGCTGAAGGCTGACAAGAGCTTGGGTCCTGATGGACTTCATCCTAGGGTCTTAGAATAAGTGTCTAATGAGTTAGTTGATGCATTGGTTTTAATTTTCCAAAACTCCCTAGATTCGGGGAAGGTCCCATTAGATTGGAAGATAGCAAATATAACTCCACTTTTCAAAAAGGAAAGGAGACAGAAAGGGAAACTACAGGCAGTTAGCTTAACACCTGTCGTAGGGAAAGTGTTAGAAGCTATTATTAAAGAAGTTATAGCAGGGCACTTGGATAAGCTCAAGGTCATCAGGCAGAGTCAACACAGTTTTGTGAAAGGGAAATTGTGTTTAACCAACTTATTGGAGTTCTTCGAGGAAGTAACATGTGTTGTGGATAAAGGGGAATTAAAGTAAATAAGGGGAATTAAAACAGAAGTATTGGTCACCTTATTTAAGGTGGATGCACTGTACTTAGATTTCCAGAAGGCATTTGATAAAGTGCCACATCAAAGGTTATTGTGGAAAATAAATGCTCATGGTTTAGGGGTATAAATGTTCATGTTATATTGACATGGATAGAAGATTGGCTGGCTAACAGGAAACCAAGAGTAGACATAAATGGGTCTTTGTCAGGTTGGCAAGGTGTAATGAGTGGTGTGCTACAGGGATCAGTGCTCAGACCTCAACTGTTTACAATTTATATAAATGATCTGGACGAAGGGATTGAAGGTATGTTTGCTAAATTTGCTGATGACACAAAGATAAGTAGGAAAGTAAGTTGTGAAGAGGACATAAGGAGGCTACAAACAGATATAGACAAGTTAAGTGAGTGGGCAAAGATCTGGCAGATGGAGTATAATGTGGGAAGATGTGAAATTGTCCATTTTGACAGGAAGAATAAAAGAGAAGCATATTATCTAAATGGTCAGAGATTGCTGAGATGCAGAGGGCTCTGGATGTCCTAGTGCATGAATCACAAAAGACTAGTATGAAAGTACAGCAAGTAATTAGGAAAGCTAATATAATGTTATCATTTATTGTGAGGGGAATTGAATACAAAAGTAGGGAGGTTATGCTTCAGTTATACAGAGCACTAGTGAGACCACATTTAGAGTACTGTGTACAGTATTGGTCACCGTATTTAAGGAAGGATATAAATACATTGGAAGCAGTTTAGAGAATGTTTACCAGGCTAATACCTAGAATGGGTGGGTTGTCTTATGAGGAAAGGTTGGACAGACTACGCTTATATCTGCTGGAGTTTAGAAGAGTAAGAGGTGACTTGATTAAAACATATAAGATCCTGAGGGGTCTTGACAGGGTGGATGTGGAGAGGATGTTTCCTATTATGGAAGAATCTAGAACAAGGGGTGACTGTTTAAAAATAAGGGGTCGCCCATTTAAAACAGGGATGAGGTGAAATTTTTTTCACTCAGAGGTTTGTGAGTCTTTGGAAAACTCTTTCTGAAAAGGTGATGGAAGCAGAATCTTTGAATATTTTTAAGACAGAGGTGGAGAGATTCTGGTAAGCAAGGGTGTAATAGGTTATTGGGGGTAGGTGCAATGCAGAGTTCAGGCTACTATAAGATCAGCCATGATCTTATTAAATGGCGGAGCAGGCTTGAGGGGCTGAATGGCCTGCTCCTGCTCCTTGTTCTTATGTTCGTATGAGCCAATGGTTGGGAAGAGGCATGGAACTTGTAGTAAGGGTAGAATGTTTATAGTAGGAATTGAAGGTGATGACTGGTCTTTGCAATATTACGCTGGAGGAAATTGTAGCTCAACAAAAATTGGATGTTGGACAAACAGCCCTAATAAAACAGAGGCAATGGAAAAATTGAAAAAAGGTGGTAGAGAGATAGACACAAAGATCATTCAGCGAATAAATCACATCCTTGCTTCTGCTTCTGCTTTAAAAGTGTAATTTTTGTTTTTTTAATTTTCTTTAATCTCATTTTTGAATATGTAGAAATTTCAGCTACTGAGGAAAAAGTTGGCTAATGAAATAACATCCAGGGAGCCTTTTGAGTGTTTTGTGGCATTTGATAGCCAGATTGTCTAAATAAAGTGACAATTTTACAGAGACTAAACACTTTCTAAATGAGGACAAAGAAATTTGTATTGGAATAGGTGCCACAGGTGGAGGATTTTCCATTTTGATTTGGGACACTGGTGTTGGGGTCAAATGTGGTGTCCAACCCTGCACTTTGTTGGGAGCAGTCACCTAACATTAATTTGCCTGGATTGGACTATTAGTGGCCAGAGGGCATACTCACTGTCCAATAATAGATGGTGGGTGTGCTCTCGAAGCTGGAGGGCTAATAGGAGGGCCTGCAGCACGGAAACAGCTGTGGCTTGCCATTGCAGGTAGGGTGCAATGAGGTGCCCTATCAGCACTTTTAAAAGTTTTCAAATAAAAAATGGCCACAGCTGCCAGACCACAATTGTGGAGCACTGCCTTCACCTCCCCCCGCCTCCCCAACAGTCAGCCTCAGGTGGTTGTTTCCAGGCAGCTGCCATATTCTGATTCTGCAATGGGCCTGCAGGCCAACTGGAAAATTTCAGTCGGCCCCTGGCCAATAGCTTTAATTGGCCTTTTAATTACCTTACAAGCTATCCACCATTGTAAGTGCATAGCCATCCTGTTCCTGTTCCAGCCTTCCTGAAAATGGCACAGGGGTGGGATGGTGCCAGCAAACTGGCACGCTGACCAGCAGCGTAAAGTTGCGTCTTTGCCTGTCTGTTTACCAGCCCTCTTTGGCCTCTGAAAATCCTAGCTAGGAAGTCTGACAAAACTGATACCAAAGACTCAAGCTGTGCAGAGAGAGATTTTTACTGTGCTTATTGAAAATAAGAATACTAGATTTGGGTGTGAGAAGTGAATGTATTATGCAGGCTTGTAATGGGTATCGTATTGTATCATAACTCAGCAGCAAACCATTTATCTGTCAGTTCAGCCAACCACAGGTGAATAAATTATGTTAACAAGAACATTTCAATTACTAAAAATACCTATTCATCATGATGGAATTAGTGATAATTATGTTCAAAATTTCAGACAGAGATTTATAATGCGGACACTTGCCTAATGGCCCAATTTCAATCTATTCAGTCTCATTTTATTTCAACCGAATGCAAAATGGGCAATAGTGAATTGGGAGCCTATTCTACAGTCTTGCCAACATTATTTTCCCAAAGTAAAATGGATTTGGAGAAATGCATTTCTCTGTAGGAAATTATTTGGCATTCAACGTATAATCAGTATTGAAAACATGAATCAGTTGGGGTCATGACTCTGTTTGTTGCTCCATGTTCACATTTATCCTAGACTGTCTCACTGATGATTGTCAAAATTCCTCAAAGTAGTCAGTAGCAACATGCCAATTTTTTGTCTGTGTGCAATCTGATGTTAAATCACTGAAAATGATTTTTAAAAAAATACTGAACTATTTCTTAGTTTCATTGGTGTGCACTGGTCACTTTTTTAGTAAATTAAATATTTTTTAATATTTAAAACCTTTTAAAATGTGCCTACTAGTGCTTGTGCAGCTAGAAATGATCTTAATTTGAAGATTCTCCTAGAAGGGTCACAAGTGGGCACAATCAACAGAAACTTAGCCTGCTCATTATTTCAATTTGGCAGCATGACCAGTTTTGTGTGTGGGACCAGCTTCCAGTACAATGTTTTTAAAGCAATGTTAAAGATAGTGGAAACATTATATAAGCTGGATATAATTTGCTTTTAAAATGCCACGATCTTTTGCATTAGTCTGGTTGATTTCAGATTAATTCCAAAGGAAACTCTCTGCTAACATATTTTTTACTTTGGGACAATAATCTTAAGATGAAACTCATGTTTCAAAACAGTGCTACATGGAACATAGAATCCAAAATATCTTGTGATCATGCAGGTTCTGTGCTGGAATAGCAAACACTTGGTTCTTAAAAGTATGAGGAATATTAGATTTTATGTAATGCTTTTTTCTACTCTTGTGGACTTGATAGTCAGGTACAAAACAGATTCATAGGATGTCACCTCCGCTGTTCTGTATATTCCCAATTCTCCTTCTCAGTATTTCTTGACACTGTGCAACAGAGTAAGACTGTGTAATTCATTGACCACCAACCTTGTATCTTTAACAGCACAATATTGCCTACTTCCACCTCTGTGATATCCCTTGGCCCAACTATTTGCCACTGAAATCATCATTCATGACTTTGTCACCTCTAAGACTGGAATATTCCAATGCTCTTCTGCCCAACCTCCCACCCTCATCCTTCAAAATCTACAACTCATCCAAGTCTCTGCTGCCCAATTCCTATTTCACACCATATCCTCTCTACCTATCACTTGCAGAGATTCTATTATATATAACTTGAGATTGTTCCATAAGTGTTTGTGATGTTGTCTGATATCACTGACATGTTGCTTAATATGTATTGTACTTTTTATAGTTGTTACATAGTGTATGCAGTTAAAGAATACAGTATCACTAATAACAACTCAAGACTTTGAGTTCATTAAATTCCAAAGTTGGAAGTCTATTCCTGGGGTAGAATTTTACAATCTCCCTGCCAGTGCATTTGCACCTGGTAGGGCTGGGGTTGGTATGCCATAAAATTTCACCAGTGTCCTTCCCACTGCCTAGCCACCCTCCACCGACCTGACTGCAAATTTCTGGGAGTGGGCGAGGCCGCTCTATCTCCCATCCCCCCTTGCCCTAACTGAGGTTTTTAAGTAGCCAATTAATGGCCGTTGAGGGCTGCTTCCTACTCGGCTATAATTTTCAGGCTAGCGGCAGTAGCCATGGAGGTGGGGGTTGGTGGAATTCCAGTAGTTAGCATGCTGAGTCTTCCAATGGAAGGGAGGCCACTCTCTCTCACAGACCCCCTTTCTCATTCGAGGCCTGCCCACCTCCCCCTTCCCCACCTGGGTTCTTCCCCATTCCTCCCAGGTGCCTCCTCTCTCCCAGGTGTCTCCACAGCCACCCTTCCTCCCCACCAGCTTCTGGAACACAGGGTGGAATCGTCCCAGATTTGCACTAAGTGCAGTAGCGGGTGGGTAAAATGACGTCTTATCCACCCGCCACAATGGTGGGTTTTCACACTGTATTGTCCCAAACCCACTGCATTACTTATGTATTACTGGGAAACATGCTGTTTCCATAGTGGGGGGCCCTCATTGGCCCACTGCGCCATCACCTCACTGCTTCATCATGCTGGGCGCCATATTTAAAGTCCAGCTGTGCGCACACATCTCAGTGCTTCCAGCCCAGGATTACTGCAGGGAACATGTCCACGAAAGGCAAAAAGACTGCAGCCCCCAAGTTTAATGACGCGTCACTGGAACACCATTTAGATGCCATGGAGGCCCGCTGGGATGTTCTCTGCTGTCGCTCTGGCCGGCCGCAGGACGGGCAGCAGCACTACCAACACAGCATGGCAAGCAATGGCAGCAGTGATCAGTGCCAATGCTGCACAGAAGAGATTTGCCAACAATGCAGATAGAGGGTGAATGATCTCATCTGTGAAGCCAGGCTGTGGCAACCATGTCATTACTATAAATTCGCACACTCAAGCCCATCATTGGCATCTCACTCACTGCCAGCTCAAGGGACATCACCACCCATTCTCACACACACACCCTCATGTGTCCAACTGGCCTCATCTCCTCTGGAGACTGCCTCGTCAGCCCTCACCACCTTGAGGCCACCGGCACAGATCAACATGTGCCCCCTCCCAAACACCCTGGGAAAACCTTCCTTCCCCAGTACAGCCCTCGTCCTGCAGCCTCTTCCCTTGCCTGAGGCCACTTCTCTCCCCCAAACAAGACCTTGCCCTGCAGCCATTGAAAAGCCACCCACACATGGCAGGTAGAGACCTACCCGGGAGTCCCCCTAAAAGCGATGTGGTGCTGTCTGTGAAGCCTGGCGCTGATGACTGCAAGTGCTGCCCGCAACAAGGTAGGCAAACAAACCTTGAAGTGCCGAGTGAAATGCAGCTTGCCAGGAGCATGTCGCTTATGTGCTGTTTTGAAACACGTTGGTGTGTTTTCCCGCTGACGTGGGTGGATGATCCAGTGTTGGGGGGCAGTGGGGGGGGCAGGGGGGTGAGTCCGGTGGGCTGGCCTTATAATGGTATGTTGATGTACTACAATGAGGTTCACGATGTCCAATGGCGTGAAATGCGGCCTGCCATTGGTGGGCCGAGTGGACGATCGCAAACTGGTTTCACGCCGTTGTGAAACCAATCACACCATATTGTCTGCTCATGCCACCTGACACACCCAATGCCAGCGGGCATGGAAAATCCCGGCCACAGTCTCACCTCCCTCGCCTCACCTCCCCCCCACCCACCCTCCCATCCTCATCGCCACAATTAATGTCCTACATTCATTTTAGAGAGTCTAGCAATTTACATAAATCATATATAAAATATACATATGATTCTGCTCCTTCTGTCTGAGGAACACCCATGCATTTGTTTTCTAGTTGTTCAATCATAAGTGAACTCATGACATAGGAGAAGATTGTAGATTTGAAATAAATTAATGAATTACATGATTGGTTGATTAACTGAGAAATTTAACATAATTGGACAGATGATTTATTATTTTCAGCACAAGTTACACCTATGGGAAACAATTAATGCAAATTGGTAATTGCCAAAAGTGTAGATCAGGTATAACCCATTAAATAGAAGCAGCTGACGTAAGAATGACTGGAGATTCTAATCATCTTAATATATGTAAACTAAATTCTGCCAGTTTATAAAAACCTTTGCATCTAATCTCTGTGGACAATTTAAAATGCAGAAACAATGATTAAATGCTTGAAAGCTGGTCATTGCTCAAATATAGAAAACATTTTTGGGGAGCAAATTATCTTGTCTTTCTCCCTCTTTTTTTGTGGGGACTTGTGGCATACCATTCCTGTTCCCCAGCTAAGAATGTTGACAAGTAATTTGCTCCTGCTCTTTGCTTCTCTACTCTTTAGCTGGCTTGTAGCTCGTGGTCCAGGAAAAGTCACCTCAAATTTCTTTTGCTGTCAGTGAGGAAATACAGATACCCAAGGGTATATGTCTAGAGCTGTGTACTCATTGCACAGCATTTTAACTTGCTGGTGCACAGTTTTCAGGAATGATGCACCGTTTTCTGAAGGTTGAAGTTTAAGCTGTTAGAGCGCATTATTTGATTAATTCGGAGCCTTTGTAATTTACTGTGATTCAAAACTAGTGATATTATAATTTGAAATCAATACATGAAAAATTGTTTAAGTAAACAGATATTAGTATAGAATCACTTTGGTTTTGGATATTTTTAGTACAATGGGTGGAGGGGGGCAATATGTAACATATTTAATTTTGTGCAGACTTTGAGGAACAGTGGGGCCAGATTTTATGGTTGGTGACGAATGTATGGTATAGCTGTTTGTTACAGTTACATTTGTCCATTGATGTTTTATGGGCTTTTGCATTGGGAATGCTGGATATAGCAAAGGTTATGGGTCCTGGCAACATCCCAGCTATAGAACTGAAGACTTGTGATCCAGAACTATCTGCGCTCCTAGCCAAGCTGTTCCAGCATAGCTACAACATTGACATTTACCTGACTAAGTGAAAAATTGCCCAGATATGTTGGGCCGAATTTTTGAACAGTCACAGAAACCTCTAACAAAGTGGGTAGGACCAGGATGCAAAATGTTTCTACTTTTGCCAGCAGTAGAAATGGGGCAAGTGTGATTTACAGAGGCGGGAAACCTGACCTCTGCAGGACCATTTGAACTTAGTGCTGAGTTCAAACAGACCCCAGTTTGGCTGTTCCAAAGGACTTAACCCACAGTTGATGGAGTAGACATAAATGCTCTTGAAGGGTAGATAAGGTCTGTTTAATTGTCATGTTCTGAAGTTATTTAAATCCCATTGCTCTTTAAGCTTGAAAAATCAGGTTTAAGCTATCAGTGATAGTTTAAAAAAAACCTCTACTGGACTGCTATGATTGACAGGCCATCTGGTGTAGGTTAGAAAAAATACATCTGTTCATGCAATTTCAACAGAAGTTTTTGTTGACATTTGCAAAGGGCTATTATTATGTCATTATGAATGTTTGGCTGGGTTTCAAACATGACAATTATCTCAGTAGGTGGTTCTGAGTTCATAGTTTCATGTATAGTTTAAAGAGGCTATTAAAGGATTAGCTATCTTTGATATGGAGCCTGGATAAAAGTTTATTTATTTTCTAAGGGATTAACTAAGGGATACAGATATGTCCTGTACACAAAAAGCAGAACGAATCCAACCAGGCCAATTACTGCCCCATCAGTCTATTCATCAGTAAAGTGATGGAAAGGGTCATCAACATCAACACGAGTGCTATCAAGCGGCACTTGCTTAGCAATAACCTGCATACTAATGCCCAGTTTGGTTCTGCCAGGGCCACTCAGCTCCTGACCTCATTACAGGGTTGGTTCAAACATGGACAAAAGAGCTGAACTTCAGAGGTGAGGTGAGATTGATTGCCCTTGACATTAAGGCAGCATTTGACTGAATGTGGCATCAAGGAGCACATGCAAAACTGGAGTCAATGGGAATAAGGGGGAAAACTTTCCATTGGTTGGAGTCATATCTAGCACAAAGGAAGATGGTTGTGGTTATTGAAAGTCAGTCATCTCAGCTCCAGGACATCACTGCAGGAGTTCATTAGGGTAGTGTCCTCGGCCCAACCATCTTCAACTGCTTCATCAATGACCTTCCTTCCGTCATCAGGTCAGAAGTGGGGATGTTTGCTGATGATTGCACAATGTTCAGCATCATTTGAAGTTCCTTAGATAATGAAGCAGCCCATGTCCAAATGCAGCAAGACCAGCACAATATCCAGGCTTGGGCTGACAAGTGGCAAGTAACATTTGCACCACTCAAGTGTCAGGCAGTGACCACCTTCAACAAGAGAGAATCTAACCATCTCCCCATGACATTTAATGGCATTACCATCACTGAATTCCCAATATCAACATCCTGGCGGTTACCATTGAGCAGAAACTGAACTGGTCTAGCCATATAAATACAATGCATATCAGAGGCTAGGAATCCTGTGGATTGTAACTCACCTCCTGACCTCCCAAAGCCTGTCCACCATCTACAGGGCACAAAGTCAGGAGTGTGATGAAATACTTCCCACTTGCCTGGATGAGTGCAGCTCCAACAAAACTCGAGAAGCTTGACACCATCCAGGGCAAAGCAGACTGTTTGATGGGCACCACATCCAGAAAAATTCACTCCCTCCACAACTGTCACATGTAGCAGCAGTGTATACCATCTACAAGATGCACGGCAGGAGCTCACCATGGCTCCTTAGACAGCATCTTCCAAACCCACAACAACTACCACCTAGAAGGACAAGGGCAGCAGGCACATGGGAACACCACCACCTGGAAATTCCCCTCCAAGCCACTCTCCATCCTGACTTGGAAATATATCTTCATTCCTTCACTGTTACTGGGTCAAAATCCTGGAACTCCTAACAGCACTGTGGTTGTACCTACACAACTTGAACTGCAGTGGTTCAAGAAAGCAGCTCACCACCACCTTCTCAAGGGCAACTAGGGATGGGCAATAAATGCTGACCTAGCCAGTGATGCCCACATCGCACAAATTAATACAAAAAAAAAACGACTTGAGATTTAAAAGCTTTGAATGGGATTCATTAATTGGAGATCTTTCATTATCAAGTATTTTTGAGTGCGAGCTGTATTAGACTGTTAGAAGTTTATTTTTTTCATGTCTCCTGAGGCCTTCCTGTGGTGGAAACTGGATGAGTGGCTATGGAGATGGCATGGGTGGTATGAGGGGCATAGGTGTGGGTGGGGGCTTGAGTTGTGGTATGGGGGTATGAGGAAGCATGGGGGGGGTATGGGGGCATCAGTTGGAATGGAGGGGCATGGGGTGTATGAGGAGTGGGTGGGGGTGTAAGGATATGAGACAGGTGAGGGCTAGAGGATCTAACATGTTCTAAAACAACTGGGTCCAAGACCCAGAAAACTGAGGGAGACCATGTAGTCAGCTGGCCTCGGCAGTTGCCTTCCTCAATGGTCGCCTAGAATCTGCTACTGGGGTTGGTGGGCCTGACTCTATCCCGCCCCTGCCTGCCCGGACAGAATATTGGTTTTAACAGAGCCCCTTAAACCAAGGCAGGTCTGCTGAGTCGGTAAATTTTCTGACTTGAGCTATTGGCCTCAGTAGCAAAAATCAAGCGCGTAATGTCCCCAAAAAGCAGGACAAATCCAATTCAGCCAAATATTGCTCCACCAGTCTACTCAATCATTGGTAAAGTAATGGAAAGTGTCATTGACAGTGTTATCAAATAGCAGTTACATAGCAATAATCTGGTGACCCCTGCTCAGTTTGGGTTCTGGCGGAGCTGCTTGGATTCAGTTTTGATCAAAACCTGGATTTCCAGAGATGAGGTGAGAGTGACTGCCTTTGACATCAAGACAGCATTTGGCAGAGTGCAGCATCAAGGATACCGGCCACTTGCCTGGATGACTGTGGCTCCAACAGCATGCAAGAAGCTTGATAATATCCTAGACAAAGCAGCTCACTTGAGGAGCACCTCTTCCTCCACCGAAGCATGTGTGTACCATCTACAAGATGCACTGCACCAACTTGTCAAGGCTCCTTCGACAGTACCTTTCAAACCTGCGACCTCTAACACCCGGAAAAACAAGGTCGGTACCTCCCTGGAAGCATTACTACCTGCAAGCTTCCTTCCAAGTCACACACCAACCTGACTTGAAACTATATCGCTGTTCCTTCACTGTTGCTGGGTCAAAGCCTGGTAATTCCTTTCCTAATACCACTGTGGGTGTACCTACACAACATGGACTGCTGCAGTTCAAGAAGGCAGCTCACCACCACCTCCTCGAGGGAAATTAGCAATGGGCAATAAATGTCGGCCTTGCCAGTGATTCTCACATCCTATAAACAAATAAAAAAAGTTCCTGTCAGCCAGCTATCAAAAATGTGAAGCACCTCTACAGAGCAACTGGGACACAAGTGAACAGGGTAAACAACTGTACATCTCTTTAACCAATCAAATTGTAGAATCGTTAATGAGCAGCTTAGAGTCTGAATTCCTTATTCTAACTGAAACTTTCTGGTTCAGAGGGAAAACAGATTTAGAAAGCAAAATAAAGAGAAAGAGGAAAAGGTTGGATTACGAGAGAGAGATAAAAGAGACAAAGATAAAGTAAAAAAAATTAAATTGCTAAGCAATGTTTAAATTTGAAGGAATGGAACTCTACATTTGTTAAAATCAATTTTCAGTACCGGATAAGTTGTTTGGTAGCAATTATGATTTATCACACAATTAAAAATGTACTAACACTAGAATGGGTAAGTCCTAACTTTCGCTGACGTGGTTATATAAGAAAAGCAAAGCAACTTCATACAATTCCATGTATTTCTATGGTGAGTCTCTCAGCAAGATACCATTAATGCATTGCTTCTGGAGGATCATGGCATCTCAGGCAGCAGCTTCCTGATTTATGCATTTAATTGCATGTGTGGTTGCTAGAAGCTGCTGTCCAATTTGCTTTTTAAAAACGGTGAGCGCTGATAGCCTTATCGCTATTTTTAAATGGTGAGAGATGGAGAAATATGTGAATAACTATGTGAATCACTGAAAGTATATGCAAGTACAGTGAGAAATTGGGAAAACAAATAATACATTACAAAGAGACTGGAGCGCAAGAATAAAGAAGTCTTGCTGCAATTATATAGGAACCTTGGTGGCTTAGTATTGTGTACTATTTTGGTCCCCTTATCTAAGAAAGATGTGCTGGTAACATTTCACTAAACTGAATCCTGGATGAGGGGATAGTCCTGAGTGGAGAGATTGAGTAGACTAGGTCTGGATTTCCTAGAGTTTAGAAGAACGTGATCGCATTGAAACATACACAATTCTTGAGCAACTTGACAGGAGAGTTGCTGAGAATGCTTCCCCTGACTGGGAAATCGAGAACATGTGGCCACAGTCTTAGAAGAAGGGGTTGACCATTTAAGACTGAGTGGAGGTCAAATTTCTTCACTTCAAAGGATTGTGAATCTTTGGAATTCTCTACCACAGGTAGCTGAGAATGTTCAGGTATTGAATATATTCAAGATAGAGATTGATTGATTTTTGGATACTGTAGGAATCAAGTGATATGGGAATCTCGCAGGAGGGAGGGTGGAGTTGAGGTAGAATATTAGCCATTAGTGGATGATGAAGCTGACTCAGTGGGCTGAATGGACTACTCCTGCCATTTCTTTGCTCAATTTTGCATTCAGCAGCAAAACAATGGCACTTAACACGACCTTAAAGAAAGCTGCCTGCAAAAATCTAGTGACTTCTGTGGTGCAGAGTTCCTCTTTTTTGATTGCAGCACGTCAATGGGATTTCCAGGTGTCCAGCAGCAGTGATGCTGGGAAGCAGGACAAATAGCGAATCGCATTGATGTATTCTCACAGATAACAACCAGAACGTTCAAAGGACTGAACCCTTTACTTTTAAATTTGCAGCTAGTGAAATTAATTATATTCTTGGATTAAGCTAGAGGCTAAAATATTAAAAACACAATTAAATAACATCATTTTAAAAATGTAGAACTTTGTTTTATCATAATGGAGAAATGTGACATTCCATAAATACAAAATTAGCATTTAATGGCAACTGATGGTGTTTAGCAATAATTATGAACTGAGCACACTGCTAAAAGCCCATTGCATCTCATTTAAGAACCTATACCTTTTCAAAGGTTTTAAAAGTGAGATTAACCATGTAAAGTTGGAAGATTTCATCAATTCACTGCTTTTTCTGGATTTGCACTCCTGGGGACCTCATCAGCACACACTGTGGAGGAGCATAAAATCACTGCCAGGGACTTCTGGATCTCCACGTTATTCTGAAAATGTGCAGACTCCTGGCGTTGTTGTCAGCTTCCGGGCCCTCATGTTCTTAAAGTCTACCTGAGATATGCTTGCAGCAATTAATGGCCAACCAGTATGAAACGCGTACTGAAAGGCTCAGTGCTGCCAGGGTGGGGGCGGGAGGAGGGTGAGGGCTGAAGTCAGTGTGGGCATGGGCGGGGGGCGCAGAAGGAAAGCTCCCTGAAGGCAGAGAGCTGCCTCAGGGAGCTGATGAATTTAAAATCAATAAAAACAGAATTTAAAATCTGGAAAAAATGTCCTCGTATCAGAATGAGTCACCTCAACATATGGATGATGAAAATATTTTCAAAACATTTTAATCATTTTTTAAATTAATCACGGAAACCTCATCCCACCCTTGGATGAGGTTTCCTCAAAAATACAAATGCCCCCTAGCTGATTCGCCCGCCCACCAACTGTAACGTTGGATGGGGAATGGCCTTAATAGGCCTCTTAGTTGTTGGCAGGCGGCTGCCGACTCTCGCGCGTGCCCGCCGACCGAAATATTGTGCGAGTGCGCGATGACGTAGGGACTCTCGTCCGACATCATCACGCGCTATTTCATGCTCAAGTGTGTTGGGTGCACGCTGAGCAGAAAATTCTTCCCATAGATTTGTTTACAGAAGTTGACAGTACAGCTCTAAAACTAGACCTGTCCTTAGAATTTAGAACAAACTCAATCATACACAATCATAGCTTCTGATATGTATATGGAACCTGAATGTACCTAACTTATGCCAGTCTACAGTTACAGTTGCTATTTTGTGATAATCTCATCTTAACTGACAGTTTCTGTTGAGATGGGCAGGGAGGGAGCATTTATTTCGCTTGACCTTTAAAAGCAGTGAAAGTTTAATATTTGAGAACATTGGCCTAGTACACATAGGCATGTCAGTTCACATCTGTTTAACTTTAACAAAAGGAGTGAAACGTATGCCATCTTTAGATTGTAACTTCATATTACAATACTGACATAAAGCCTTTCAAAGTAGCCTTGTGGATTGATACAGTTGGTGGAATTTCTTACTAGCTGTTATGTCTGTGAAATTCTGTATAAGCCCCCATACATGTACACACTCAATGGTAATACCATTATCATTGTGTTTGTAGAATTTAGTAGGAAATTGGAAATCTGTCTCTTTTGTGGAGCTTTGCCTATTGCAATCAGTAAAATATTTCATTTGATAGCCAGTGATAGACATCACCACTTATTAAAAAAATTGTACATGTCTTTGCTTTGCTCCTAGTTTTCAGCTTTGGTGCAGCTAGCTAAAGAATTAGCATAGATAACATTAACCATGGTTAATTAGCTAACTTGTGAAGGCGCTGTTAAACAAAAATATTTTTGTTTTGTTGTTTGTATGCCTTTTCTCATTAACTGCAAAGTTACCTTGGTTTGATGTTAAATAAATTTATGAGTTTTGACAGTTTATTTAAAACTGTTGGAGTGTGTCAGATGGAAAGCACTGGAGAGATTTTTTGCTTAATGTCTTGTGCTTTAATTACATTGGTAAATTCATTTATTTTATATATGCAGTGATGGAACTCCATGAGTGTCATAGTAGGTTAAGAATGGTGCTGGCATCAGAAACACTGGAGTGTGTTAAGACTGTTGACTATAGTCAGAAATATATGAATGCATTTCTAATCTCTGTGAAACTTTGACCCCTGCTGACAATAGTTTTAAAACATAAGAAATAGGTGCAGGAGTAGGCCATTTGGCCCCTCAAGCCTGTTCTGCCATTCCATAAGATCATGGCTGATCTGATTGTGGCTTTAACTTTACTTTCTTGCCTGGCTACCATAAACCTTAACTCCCTTGTAGATCAAAAATCTGTCTAACTTAGCCATGACTATATTCAATGACCGAGCCTCCACTGCTCCCTGGGGTCGGGAGTTCCAAAGATTAATGACCCTCTGATGGAAGCAATTCGGAAATTCCTTCTTGTCTTTTTAAATGAGAGATCCCTTACTTTGAAACTGTGTCACCTAGTTGTAGATTTCCCCATGAGGGGAAACGTTCTCTCAACAACTACCCTGTCAATCGCCCTCAGAATCTTATGTACAGAATTTTATGGTTTCCTGCTGGCCGGTTTGCAGGCTGGGTGGCCCATAAAATTCCCCTGGTGGCCATCTTGCCACCCTGCTGCTCCTGAAAAGTCCACACTTCTACAGGAGGTTGATGAAACAAGGGCCCTTTCCTCAATTGAGGCCCTTAAGTGAGGGGGAGGGGAAGTACAGCAGGTCACACTGCTTGGGCCTTGGCTAGGAATGGGGGGGGACCTCCCTCATGGGTCCTTTTCCACATCAATCACCTGCCCCCACCCTCCCACCACAAGGTCCATCCACTCCTGTGGGTGCTCTTGCTCCCCTCGGCCTCTCCATCAAGACTCCCACCCCCTTTACCAAACCCTGCCCCTCTGGGCCTCACCTCCCCTACCTGCCCTGAGACCCTCTGTACTTACCTGGTCCTGGACTCCTGGATTTAGAATCTCATAGTCATTTGGTAGTACTGAACTTGAGTATTGTTGAAAAAAGAGACATGTCCAAGCTTTTCATCTTGCGCTCATCAGGGCACTTTGCAAGAATACCAATATAAGAGGAAAAACAACAATTTATACCAAGACCAGAAAATCGTAGACTCAGCTGCTTACCAAGCTAGTCTGTTGGTAGTCTATTGAGACAGGAAACGTATCTGCATTACATTTGGAGACAACAGTCCATAATTGTTTGCTTGGGGAAATCAACTGGCTCAATTCAGTTTTAATATTTTTTTGTGAATCCTCCTCAGTGACCCTTTCTTAATTTTAGCCACTTTGGTTTTGTCCCTGAGCTAAAAATAATGATGTTTGATCTTACCATTTATTTATCAGAGTAACAATATGCATTAAATGTTGGCACATTTTTGCACATACTTCCAGAGGAACTATTGGCTCCCATCAAATAATATTGATCTGCTGTAGCAATTGCATCAGAAAGTGTATCTGAAATTATGATTGGATAGAATCTGGGTTTATTGACCCTGATCTTAAATTCAAATTAAAATTATTTTTGATTTATTTTTCTTGCTCCGGAAAAGAAGTGCCTGGCTTAAACCTTTCCATCCAGTCCTTGTTATGAAGTGGTACAGAGCCAACTGAATCATTCAAACTATTCTTTCTTTGCATAAGATTCGAAGAGTACTTTTATATGCCATACTCCAAACCATAAACAACCAGTGAATTTTGTTTTCTTGTACATATACTTTAATTATTGTTCTAATTGCTGCATTGTTATCTGTACATGGATTGAGCACTCTTTATAGCAATGGGTCACATTCTCAGGATACGGGGTAGACCATTCAGGACTGAGATGAGGAGCAACTTCTTCACTCAGAGGGTGGTGAGCCTATAGAATTCTCCGTCACGGAGGGCTGTGGAGGCCAAGTCACTGAACATATTTAAGAAGGAAATAGATAGATTCCTGCACTCTAAAGGCATCAAAGGGTATGGGGAGAGCGTGGGAGTACGGTGTTGATATAGAGGATCGGCCATGATCGTATTGAATGACGGAGCAGGCTCGAAGGGCTGAATGACCTACTCCTGCTCCTATTTTCTATGTTTCATAGTAATAAATTAAATGCTCATTCGTAAACGTTTCTATTAAAAACTTTGACCATTAATTATGTCTTTGATGTAAAGCTTGGAATATGATTTGAACTATTGCCTCAAGGATAATAAATATCTAGATTGACCAACAGATTTTCAGATGCTTCAGAAATATGTCAAGTACAATATATTTCAGATGATTGCATTCCTTTTAGTTTACTCTATGTACACGTACAAGGCTTTGAAGATTCTGAGTAATAATTGAATTGCAGGCTTATTGATTTGATATGTTAATTATTTTGTTATAGACAAGTTTAATATTTTAATGAACCAAATTCTTGGTAATGACCCTCACTATTTTTAGACATTGAGAAGATACCGTGAACATCATTAACAAGCTGATCTATTCATTCATGCAATGACTATGCCTTCTGATTGGAGCGTGACATTTACTTCCAGTGTCTGGAACGACCAGGCTAAATAAATATGTCCTATACCACATTATGCCATTGATATTTACAAAGCGGTTGCAGTTGGCAAGTGGGGGTATTTTTACTCTTGAGGAACCCCAGAGGAACAAGTTTCCCTCAGGCCTTGCCAAATTTAACAGCTGGACTTGATAAACGTTTTTTTTTCCCTTTCCAAACCTTACTGAGAGATAGGCCCATGGCATCAGACTGTAGCTGGGTATCGGGGAGGAGGAATAGAAGGACTGGAAAGGCCCAGGGTTAGGAGGGGTGGGGGGAGAGGGGGATGGTGGGGTTGTGGGGAATCAGAGGCCAATAAGGATGTGAAATTGGAAGTTCAGGGGAGAGGGAGATTGGAAAGATTGGGGCTGGGGAGAGATCAGAGGCCACAGCCAGGGAATGCAGAGGAGTGAAGAACTGGATTGGAAAAGTTGGATCTGTTGGAAGGAGATTATGGCTCGGTGGGGAGAAACATGATAGGGGAGTCCGATCATGGGAGTGGCGGAGTGGGGTTGTGGAGTGGGGTGAAGCAGGTAATCTTGGTGGGTCAGCCATTTATGGGTGTTGTTTATGTTCAGGGGAGAAGGGAGAAGCATTCTTTCTCCTCCTAACCCACAAACAGTACCTGAAGGGCACTCCAGCAATCCTCTCCTCCCTTTAGCTGCCGGGCCTCAGGAGCTAGGGGAAAATTATCCATCCGATGTAAAATTTAAAATGGGGAATAAGTTTGAGGCACACAGCCTCATTAAAATATTTAAGTTAGTGATCTCTCTTGGGAGTAGTTGGTCATCTGTATCCAGTATCATCTCTGTTCAAACTGAGCAGTAGACTGGTTCAAGGCAGGTTGGGTTTGAGTCTGACATTCTTAATGTTTTGATGTCACTTCAGATCCAAACCAATTGGATTTTGTGGGTTAAAATTCTTCTCTATGACTTTTGCAGTGTCATGTCAGATGCTTTCAGAAGAATTAGGGCTATATTTGAAGATTTCAAAAACAGGCTTTATTGTGAAACTATTTGGAATCATAGCAACTTTAGTTTGAAAGTGCAGGGACAGGGAGAGAAATCATAGGCCCTGGTGCTTTTCCTTTTACTGGGTCTCTTATTTGCCCCCCACCCCCACTTTAACCGCACCTCCTTTACATCCTTCAGGTACCCAGAATTGGGAACCATAGTCACAGTGGGATTGAACTGTTTTCTATAGGTTTAGCAAAGTTTCTTGGTTTTTCTATTCTATGCCTCTATTTATAAAGCCCATCAAAAGCTTAGGTTTCAATATGATGCACTTAACAACCATGGCTTTGTCAGACAATTATACGCAACTTGGTCATTCACATTGTGCAACCAACTCTGCTTCTTTGAACCTGGCCCTATGCAATATCCAGACAGCAACATCCAAAAGACTTGAACCTCACAAGCACCGCACACAACAATCCATTGTACAAATGAGAATATCTAAACTAGCAGTGACATACTCTATTGGCACATGACTCCCGGTTTTACTTCCAATTTTAAAAATGGCAAAACCGTCTGGTAAGTTAGCTCCAACCTATTCACCTGCAATAATGTGCTACTTCTATCCACACAAGTGAGCTTTGTTGATAGAAAAAATATTCTTTGCATCATCGATCTCCCTGCTATAAGCCATTGTACCAATCATGGTAATTCCCCAGTGTGATAATGACTCCAAAAACAAGTGGACACCTGGACAAACAGGAGAAGCCTGTTGGAAATCACACCTCAGAACCTTGCAGGTGGTGGTGGGTGGCATGGAAACATACTGTGACACTGAGAGCAGTCATTGCGATGGCCAGGATTGTATTGTCTAATAGGTGCCTAGATTGTAACCAAGCCCTTGAACCCACAATCATTCACGAGTCAGCAACAGAAATAGAACCTTTGGAGGCTGATGCTCAATCATGTCTTTCTTTCAATGTTCCTGCAGAGAGGAAACAGTCAGGAAGATGGAGGGTGCATCATCGCATGCAGGCAGGAGGAAGGGGGAAGAAGAATTCTACAGCGGCGCCAGGCTCGGCAAAGGGAGGAGTTTCACTCTCATGAGCAAGGGGCAGCGGGGCCCCCTCCAGACGCAGAGGATGAGGTTCACAGAAATGTCGTGTTTAGGTGGCTCTCAAGACCGAGGGTGTACAGAAGATGCAGATCTTTTCTGCAGATGACTGAGACAGTCTTGAAAATGCCTCTGCATGTCCAGGGATCTGGTGGCTCACATCTGCCACATTCCCCAGGAGTTGATGCCGCAGGAACTGGGAGGACATCCTTTGCCAGTGGCTCTGAAAGACACCGCCACTCTTAACTTCTACGCAAGTGGCTCTTTCCAGGGCTTGATCTTTTAAGCTTCCACCCACAAGTGTATACAAGAGGTCGCAGATGCCCTCTTTGCCATAATTATGTTGTGCTAGAGATTATATCTAGCAATTATGCTAGAGGTCAAGCTAGCCAGGATGCTAGAGCTCTGGGCTTTGTTGCTATTTCCAGATTCCCACAGGTGCAGGGTGCCATTGACTGCACTATTGTGGCTGTAAGAGCTCCCTGGCAACAGACATTTCAATACATCAACAGGAAAGGCTTCCACACGCTCAGTGTGCAGCTGGTCTGCGACCATAAGAAACAAATCATGCAGGTTTGCGCGAGATACCCAGGAAGCTGCCAGGACTCCTACACCTTGAGTAGATCGCAGATCCTGGACATCTTTGAGGGACCACACCACATCCAGGGTTGGCTCCCCAGTGACAAAGGAAACCTGCAAAGGCCATGGCTGATGACGCCTGTTCAATGGCCACAAACTCCAGCTGAGGGAAGGTACAACGATGCTCATTCCGCCGCACGAACATTGGTAGAGCAGATCATTGGTATCTTGAAGATGCGATTCTGATGCCTCGACAGATCTGATGGAGTGCTCCAGTTCACTCCCCAGAGGCTTTCACGGATCCTCGTGGTTTTCTGCACCCAGCACAACCTGGTGCTGCAACGTTGGAGGACTTGCCAGTGCCAACATGGAGGGGATGCATGTATCTTCCGATGAGGAGGTTATTGAGAGGGATGAGGGCGATTAGGTCGAGGAAGCCAAAGCTGCAGGGGTCATAGTACGGGCTAGACGAGGCAGGCGTGCACGTGAGGTGCTAATAGCCACCAGATTCCAAGGAGGATGTTGACGGGTAGCAGTGCTTATCCTGATGGACCAGTGCCCTCCATGATGGGCCCACATCACCACCAGCGTGGCTAGTCTTCTCAACCATCCTCTTCATTTTGGACTGAGTATTTACACATTCTGCTCACAGTGCCCTGATCCTTTGAAGGATGATGAAGCCTCGTGGTATGTGTCTTTGCTGAGGTCAGGTACCATCTGTGGAGGCCATTCCAGTATCGCACAGGATGTGGGCTTCGCTGGCTGGGCCAGCATTTATTGCCCATCCCTAATTGCCCTTGAGAAGGTGGTGGTGAGCTGCCTTCTTGAACCGCTGCATTCCATGTGGTGTAGGTACACCTACAGTGCTGTTAGGGAGGGAGTTCCAGGATTTTGACCCAGCGACATTGAAGGAACAGCGATATATTTTCAAGTCAGGATGGTGAGTGACTTTGAGGGAGTCTTCCAGGTGGTGGTGTTCGCATCTACCTGCTGCCCTTGTCCTTCGAGATGGTAGTGATCGTGGGTTTGGCAGGTGCTGTTTAAGGAGCCTTGGTGAATTGCTGCAGTGCATCTTCTAGATGGTACACACTGCTGCTACTGCCTCTTCAAGCATCTCTCCAAGCATCCCAGTTGCTAAGGCTGCCTATAAGAAGCAAAAGTTGCACTGCAGTCCTCAGTGTGCTTATGGCAGTACACATTCAGTCTGATAAAGCACCTCAAGGAGATACATCTCCAGCAATGGAAAAACACCTTATAAGTCACCTTGATGACAATACTGCAAGGCAAGACTTGGGCCAAGGTGGATGGGATGTTCAACAGGTGTTAACACTTGTTTAAAGCTCTCAGTCCTCAGCGTTACCTTAATCCCCATTACATTGAGACCCTCCACTCTCAGTGAGGGATGCAGGGCTCTAGTTAGCCAGACATAGATCACCTCACAATGAACATCTTCACACATTTGCTTGACAGACATGAAAATGCTTCCTTATTGACACCATTGGTTTCCTAAAATGTTCAGCCCTGGCCCAGCTTGCGACCCTAAAAATGCAGACACACCATGGAGCCCTCAGGGTTCTGCTTCATTGATAATAGAGCACACATCAGCTACATTACATCCCCGCTCCTAGCCCATTTCTGCCCTGAGCGTTGTCTCCCCATCAAACTAACATATGAATGTCGAGACTGTGCTCAACGGTTCCATTGACTGCAACACATCTCCATATGGGTGTAGCATCGCTGAGCTCAACGAGTGTTGGGGAGGGGTGGCTAAACAGAATGAATGGGTCAGTGCTGCATTCCGTCTTCCAGATGATAGCCTTGTGGGCACTATGCAGACAATGCCAAGATGTAAAATGGTTAAAGCTGTAACTGTGAGCGCCAGGACAAAATTGTGCCTGTGAGGGATTGAGCACCGGCACATTGAGGTGGGAAGGTGTGCACACTTATTGGTCAGCCTAACAGACGCACACTCGTAGAGTCAACAACATGCAAGGCTGGCAGGAGCACACATGACCTTTGAGTATGGGCTTATAGATTGCAAACCCTCCAGAGAGCATGGAATTCAAGGCCAGAATTTTATGTTGAATGGGCGGGCGCGTGATTGACCCTGATTTGCATGAAATTGCGTGAGACAACATCGGGCGCAAGTCCCATCACGCTCAGGAGCAACATTATGGTCGGCAGGAGCGAGCCGAAGTTGGAAGCGTGCCTGCCAACAATTAAGCGGGCAATTAAGCCCATCAAGGGGCAATTTTACGTGGCAGTCCACTTTTACAGTTGGCGAATGGGCCAATCGGCCAGGTGGCCTTCATGTTTTCTCTACACTCCATCCAGGGCAGGATGAAATGTCTGGAGTTAAATAAAATAATAGAAAATGTTTGAGGAATGAGGTGCTGTGTGGTATGTGCTGTCAAGTGCTTGACTTTGCATTATTAACACAGTTTGCAGCAGTTTATTGAGCTCATTCCATTTTTACAGTGCTGCATCTCCTTAAGGCAGCTCCGAGGCAGCTGTCAGCCTTCAGGGAGCGCCTGCCCACACCCTCACTTCCCTCAGCACCCGCATGCTACCCCCCAGCAGGGCTGAGCCTTTCTCTGCACGTGAAATCATGGTTGGGGGCCGATCGCAGCCGGAAGTGCATATCGCATCCGTTTCCGAGCCTGCTGATCGCATGTATCCGATGAGTGCAAGATTCAGGCCCAAGGGAAGATTACCCTTCTCCATGCGCATCTTTCCTTCTACACTACACCTTCACTTTTTCCACAATGCAGATGAGTCAGGGGACTACAAGAGCCTCCGTCTTACACAGCCAAGAATGAACAGCACTTGTACCTGCAATGCATGTCGATGAATTGCCTTGCACAAGCACACTTTATATTGAGGGTGAGGCATCATTGTTGTCAGGATTGAACTGAGGAGGGACATAGACTGTGATTAGATGGCTGCACACATCAACCAGACACAGGATGCCAAATCTGCATTAAGTGGGAGGAGGGAACATAGTGTGACGTGTGATTGAGCACAACACAACTCAGCATACAGAGGATGCATACAAAAGAGATGCATACACATGGAATGGGTGCAATGTTGCTGTTTACATTGGTGGAAAGTATTTATATGTGGTGAACACCAGTGCCACCGTTGCGCTCCGAATATTTCTTGATCCTCCTAACCCTACCACTATGTCTTGGTGCATCCTCAACATCCACAGCAGGGGTGGAGGCAGTCTGCTGACTGCTGCGCCTTATGGTCTGTGATGACTTTGGCAGGCGTCCTCTGAAGGGCTGAGACTAGGAGGACCCTGGCCTGCTTTGGGTCTCTTGCTGTGGGGCAGGTGCACTCTTTTTGGCCTGTGTAGCTGCAGTTGATGGAGTCACAAGAAGAGGAGATTGGAATCGGTTGGACACTCTCAAACCTGAGTGGCTGGCCCCTGGTTGTCCAGCTGCTGGTCCTCCTCCCTGTGTGTGCCTGAGGGCTACTGGCTGACTCTTTGATGAGAAGGGGCACCTGGAGTGAGTTCTAGGTGCCCTGACCGCCTTTCACATAGCCACTGGATGCCTACAACGTTGTCTGGGCTGCCGTGGAAGTTGAACTCCAATGTCCTGGACCAAGGTCTCCATGCATGGTGGCTTCCATCCTACCAGTGTTGACCTCAGTATGTATGCATGCTGGTACTATTAGAACAGACAGCCTTCTCCGTAATACGGTGCAATCTGTGGAATGCAGCTGACAACCCTGCCTGATACTCCTGTGTCTGCCGTATCAACATCTGATTAAGACTGAGTCCACAGGCTTGCCATCTGACTGGGACTCAGCAGAATCCTTGCGTCCAGCAGTCCTTGGAGTATCAGTGACCTCGGATTGGCCATCTTCTGCTTGATGTGGACCAGAGTCTTTGCTGTGCTCACAAGACTGTGACATTGAGCCTGCACTAGATCGAGGTCCACTAAGGTATGTGTCTCTGCACTGGTGGAGAGTGCGGGTAAGTCCTGTCCCAGGCCCTCCACAAGCGGTTCCCCAAGATCCTCATCCAAGGTGTCTTCAGGACTGGGTATCAGGGGCTGGCTCCTGGTGTCCTTGGGGCACTTGGTGGTGGTGCCTATGAAAGACAGTAGAGATAATTAGTGCATGGCAACAGACGCCAAGGCATAACATTGCACTCAATTTTGCTGTCTGAAGGATCCTCACTTGGGTGTGTGCCGCCGACCTCACTGTCACTGCAAACATGGTCCTGGCCCTCTCTGGCCGGGTGCACTGCGCGCTTCTCATACGGGGTGAGGACCCTGATCGCTGGCATCCCGCCACTGGTCTGGGAACTCTGTCTTTCAGTATGGGCGAGCTTAGCTTGCATGAAGACAGATGGAGAGAGTGTGAGCAGGAAGCATGCCAAGGGTGATCAAAAGGATGCCTGCCTTGTGTGGGTGCCGAATGCAGCCTTGTATTGGATGAGGACGAGAGCTGCACATGATGTGAGCCTAGCTGGAGATGTCGGGGTGTGTGTGGGAGAGTGAGTGGTGGTGTCCCTTGTGCTGGGATCTCTGTGGACTGTCATCCTGCGAATGTGTGAGGGGCTGTGAGAGTGTGAGCTGAGAAGGAGGGGAAGGTTGACTTACCCTGACTGTCCAGATGAGGACATTCATCCATTTGTGGCACTGTATTGCTGTTCTCCTGTGGGCTGAGTTGGCGCTCACCGCCACTGACACCTCCTCCCAAGCCGGGTTGGTGACCTTGAGGGACCTCCGCCAGCCATCCCCAGGGTAGAGAAAGCCATGGTGGGCCTTGACAGCATCCAGAAGGTGACCTTCATCACTAAACTTGGGGGCTGCACCCTTCCTGCTTTTGGGAGCCATCTCTTGCCTGGAGCAGTCCTGGTCTGCAGACAGTGAAAGATCTGTGTGTGTGGGTGCAGTTTAAATTTGGCACCCGGAGCGAGGATCTGCTGAGCTCACAGAAGAGCAGGAGAATCACAGGCCGCCCGCCTGTGAAACGGGGTGTTTCCAGCTGATGCATATTTAATGAGGCGAGAGGTGGGCAATGGGGCACAAAAACAAACCATTGCAGCTGGCGGGGAAAAAGCAGCTTTTCCCGTCCGCTGCCGCACTCGGTCTGTGGTGGGGAAGATCCTGTCCCCTGAGTGGAGCAGGCTTGAGGCCTAATTTCTGGTCAGGATCTTTAAACAGACACTAGCACCTCAGTAGCAGGCAACTCTGGATGTCTGAAAACGTCCCAACCCAATTTTGGCTTGGAGATTTTTTTTGGCGTCTTTGGGGTCCAGGGCATTGCAGATAAGTATTGGTCTTTTTTGCGTTGATTTTATACCTGTAAATCTGGAGCAATTTCTTTCCCTATGTAATCTCAAATACCTTGTACTGTGGCCAAATTGCTGAGGCTATGAAATTGGATTTCTTGGTGCTGCTGGTACTGGTTATAGTAACTCTGAAAGAAATGTTGACAGGAATGCTTCTGGCCACTTTTGGCGTGGCCTGCTTGGCATGTCCTGACAGGGCACTGACGTGGGCATGCCATGCATACACTGGACTCATGCAATCTGAGAAGGCCATGATGCCAAACAGCCCCGAAAGCTAATTTGGTACACAAGCTGCCATTTTGGATCGTACAGGCCCTGTTAACACCCTCTCTTACTCACTCCTAGATGAACATACATTCTGTTGCACAAGGGGCCAAACCACTAATGTTATTTAAAGGTTAATCATCCAACTTTCGGATGAGATACTTTTGATTTAATTTTGCTTTTGCACAGTTAGTGGAAGCACTGTGCTGAGTATTATTGAAGGAGTTTTGCAAAGGTTTCGGATTTATAAGGACGTAGTGCTGGATCTTGGCAAGGAGATTAGAGGAGTTGGAAAGTCTGCCAAGAGAAAGCCTGCTCCAGTTATGGGGACTATAGTTGCAGTGTGTTCTGGACTGCAGCAGGATTTGGAAATGGAGCACAGACAGCATGGAGGGGAAACTGTGCTCAGAGGGAGGAGGAGGAGGCCTCTGGACAGAAGGTCTAACCCACTTAGGAGTCTCAGAGAGCACTCCTACCTTGGCTTCAGCCAGGATTCTTTTTTGAGGCGCATGCATCTCACCAAAAGATGGTCATTGAATGTTCCACTTGCTATAACCTGACCTGCAGCCTCACAGCATGCAAGGATGGCTATGCCAATGGCCTTCACTCTCAATTTCTATGCCAGTGGATTCTTCCATGTGGGAGCAGGTGACATTAGCAATATGATACATTTTGCATCAGGGAAGTGGCAGAAGCCCTGTACAGAGAGACAGAGGACTTCATTGCCTTCTCACTGCCCAGAGAGAAGCAGGAGGAGAGAGCAAGTCAATTTGCCAGACTGGCTGGATTCCCAGTGGTGCAGGATGCGCGCATGTGGTTCTGTGGATCCCACTTTTTAATGGGGAGAGCTTCCTTTACCATAATGGCCATCTTTCTATGGACTAGATTTTTTAGCACGTCGCAGTGGGAACCATTGCAGCTGCACCCACTTAGTCATGGGAGAGGCTCCACGTCACTCTCCCGGTGATGGGAACCTCTCCCCATAAAATCGGAGGGAGGAAGGGACTGACATAAGTTTCCTGACCGCTGGTGATGGGATGCCAATTTGGTTCACTAATGAGCCAATTCACACTCATTATTCCTGAGCCTGCCACAATTTAGTGATGGTGCAGGGGTTACATAGAGGACAAATGGGTCTCCCGTGCCCTTGAAAGGCCGCCCAGCAAAACCTGTCTGGCATCAGGCAAGGGGGCAACTGCTGAGAGCCTCCCTGCTGCCCTTGCCTCCAACCCCACCTTCCTCTCTTGTAACCCTTGCCCCGCAATGGCCATCCTGTTTTCCTTTACCAATGGCCTGGGGTCCCTGTGCGATGCTGAGCCTCGGGGAGGGGTGGGTGCAATGCTGCCAACACTGGCGCTGGGGGCAGTAACCAGCTTCCGACCTCTGATTAACTGGCAGCTCTTGGTAGGTGGAACTTACACCGTCAGGGATCACAATCATGTGGAAGCCCAACGGCTGCCAGTTAAGTGCCTGAAGGGCACGATTCCATCAGTGCAGCCCCATGGAACTGACAGCGTTTCCCGGCGGGGCTCTGTTAATGCCAGCCTGTTAATGTCCAGTCGATGTGTGATCTTGCACAGACGATCCTCTTGATGAATGCCCACTATCCTGGCAACAGCCATGATGAATTCATCTTGCTGCAGTCAGCCGTACCCGTCATCTATGGCCACAACGAGGCAGAGGCTGGCTGCTGGGTGACAAGGGCGACCTGCTCTATACCTGCTTAGTGATTCCCCTCTGCCACCTCAACACTTGAGGCCAGTGTGCTTACAATGAGAACCATGCAGTCACCAGGAAATTCTTGGTGCAATCCATCAGATGCTGAAACATTTGCCTGGACTCTATTGAATTGTAAAGCTTATGCAACTTTTTGAAAAGAGAAGGCTGAGATGTGACTTTAAATTTTTCAATCATAAAATTTCAAAAGGTTTTGATAAGGTAGTCACAGAGAGAGTATTTCCACTTGTGGAGAAGAGCAAAACTAAAAGCTATCAAAATAAGAGAGACACCAAGAAATTAAATAGTGAATTCTGAAGAAATTTCTTAACCCAGAGATTGTGGAACTGGCTTCTACAGGAAGTGGTCAAGGGAACAGACGATTATGCTGACAGCGTTAGATAAGGAAAGAGGGAATAAAGCTAGGAGCAGAGCATAAATGTTGATTTGGACTGGTTGGGCAGAATGACCTGTTTTTATGCTATAAGTGCTATGAGATTCTATGTAGCATGGCCTCATAATTTAACAATTTAAATCCTGGCATATATTTCTGGTGAATCTGCACTGTGCTTCTTCCAAGGCTAATGTATATTTTCTGATGGTCGGTGCCCAATACTTAACATAGGGCAGAATTTGATGGTCCCCTGCCAGCGGGTTTGCAGGTCAGAGTGGAGGTGGGTGGGTGGAGGGGGTAGGCAGTGGAGGGCGCTCATCAACTTCCCTGGGAGGCCTTCCTGCTGCCCTCCTGCCCGACCTTGACCTGTCCGCAATTTTGCAGGCGAGGCTTAGGGCGGCCCACCCAACTTTGCCTCAGCTGAGGCCCTTAAGTGGCCAATTACTGTCCACTTAAGGGCCATTTCCTGCCAGCCTCAATTTTGAGGTTCAGAGGTGGTGGGAAAGCCTGGCAGATCACCCTGCTTAGGCCTCAGGTGGGAAGAGGGGGAGGTGCCTCCGTCAAGGGCCATGTTTCCACATCAGGCACCATGCCTCACCCAATCTCTGCTCCCCGAAGGTAGCCCCTCCTCCCCGGCCTCACCTCCACTCCCAGCTGTGACAATCCCCCACACTTACCTGGTCCTGTACTCCAGGGCTTAGAATCTGCCCATGGAGCTGCTGGGACTACAGAGCTGCCGGCCAATCTGATTAGCCGACAGCTCTCTCAGGCAGGGCTTCCGCACGAGTGAGGGGCAGAAGCTCTGTCTTCAGCTAATTAACACTCCACAGAACACTGCTGACACTTCAGGTTGTGGGGTGAGAAACTCAGTCATCAGATAAACCTTGCCCGTAATATTCCAGATAGGTTTAGACCAAGCTTCCGTACAACTGAGGCATCGCTTCCTCACTTTTGAATTCCTATCATTTTGAGATAAAGGCTAACATTCTATTAACCTTTTGATTGCTTTTTTCTACCAGTGCACTGGTATTTAGTGATTTATATATGTGGACATCTACATTCCTTTAGTCCTTCACCTCTCCTAGAAAATAGAAGCAAATATTCCTATTTGTCTTTATCAGTTCATGCTTTATCAAATCAAAAGCTTCTCGGCATTGAACTCCATCTAGTACTGTTCTTAGTGTGTTTATGTACCCTTGCAACTTCATGCTTCCATGCCTTGGCAGTAAATGCCATGTCGCTACTGTTAAGAAAGGCCTTCTTAAATCTAGGTTGTTGTCAATACTCTCTCTCTACTTTCTTAATGGATAAATAGTCTGCCATCACGTGGCCTCAACTTCTAGAACTTCTCCCATTTCTGGGCATAGAATATAATAACTAAGAGGTAATGATGAGTCTATATTAAATCATAATAAGGCCTTATTTTTTGCGCAATATTGGATTTCATATTTTTGAAAGGACATTGAGGCTCTCTCTCGAGTACAATGCAGGTTCAATAGGATGTGGCCTAGTATGAGGTAATACAAATATTAAAAAAGGCTTGAAAAATTGAGTATTTTTTGTTGTAGCAACACAATATTATGCAATATGAAAGAAGTGTTTATAAAATTAAGAAGGGATATGACAAGGTAGATAGGAACAGACTGTTTCTAATAATTGAGGGGTCTAGAACAAGGAATGGAACCAGCCAGGTCGGGTGTGCTGGGCATAGTTTCATGACCTGAACCAGCCTGCACCCTTAAAAAGCACCCCCGAAAGCTACACAGCACGGGAATGGGGTGGGAAATCCCTGAATCAGGACTTGCCCACCATTGTTAAAGGACTCCTGAGTCATCCTGACTCGACAAAAATACAGGCCTATATGTCCAAATTTTCATTATGTATGGTTGCTTGTAAAGACAATGTGGACTTATAGGGTTGAATTTATCTGGCCATGTGGTGGCAGGATGGGGATGGGGGGGTGGGGTGGTAACATTTTTGGGGTGCTGTGTTGAGAGACCTTCCTGATGCATTCCTGCCACCAGGAAGTTTCCCAGTGTGGCCAGGGAAACTTCTGGAGGTGGGTAGACAATTTAAATAATTTAAGTTCCAATTGGGGTGATTTTTCAGTACCGTCAGAAGAATGGCAACCCTTGCGACCCCAAAGAACCAATTGGAGGTGTTTCCCCTCTGACCTGAGGGGCCTGCAACATTCTCTCTTTGAAAATATTTAATTATTTTTATGCCTCCAAGGGTGTCTCCACTTTGAAGTGCCCTCCCAGTCACCTACCTGCTTTAGAAGTACCCACCTCTCCCTGTGATTGGGCTAGTGGCATCTAGAGCCCATCTGCTGTCATTAATAGGCCAACAAGTGCAGAAGCAGCCAATTAGGAGGCCTCTAGGAAAATAGCTTGGCTGGCCTGGCTTCCGCCAATGTGAGCTCAGGACTCCATTTGGTCCTGATATGTTCCCAAAACTGGCAGGAAAATCCTTTCCATAAACCTAACCCCTGCATGTGTATTTGCTATGGGCAAAAATGAAAAATATGAAAAAAAATATGCAGTGTAAGGATATTATGCTATGGCATAAATTTGTGATAAATATAAACAGTGCTATCCTATCTTTTGCCTCAATGCACTTTACCCATCATCTTCCTTCAGTGGGCTATCTGTACATTCTCTGCTCTTCAAGGATGTTATTAGGTAAGGGGCTGAAAAATGTTCGAGAGATTGCTGCAGTTGCATAATAGTTGTTGCCTTTATCTGTCATCCATCTTAATCTACTGGCATTAGCCCTGCCAATCTGAGATATGATGCTGGTATAAACATAGCATGAGGAATTTGCAGAAGACACAAAGATTGGCCAGGTGGTTAACAGTGAGGTTGAGTGTCTTGGGTTACAGGAAGATATAGACGGGATGGTCATAAGTGGCAGATGGAATTTAACCCTGAAAAGTGTGAGGTGATACACTTTGGAAGGAGTAATTTGACAATGGTGATTGGTGGACAATGATGGTGAAAAAGGCATATGGGACACTTGCCTTTATCATTCGAGCCATAGATTACAAAAGTACGGAGGTCATGTTGTAGTTGTATAGAACCTTGGTGAGCCACAGCTGGAGTACTGTGTGCAGTTCTGGTCGCCACGTTATAGGAAGGATGTGATTGCACTGGAGGGAGTGCAGAGGAGATTCACCAGGATGTTGCCTGGGATGAAACATTTAAGTTATGAAGAGAGGTTGGATAGACTTGGGTTGTTTTCGTTGGAGCAGAGAAGACTGAGGGGCGACCTGATTGAGGTGTACAAGATTATGAGGGGCATGGACAGGGTGGATAGAGAGCAGCTGTTCCCCTTAGTTGAAGGGTCAGTCACAAGGGGGCATAAGTTCAAGGTGAGGGGCAGGAGGTTTAGGGGGGATGTGAGGAAAAACTTTTTTACCCAGAGGGTGGTGATGGTCTGGAATGCACTGCCTGGGAGGGAGGTGGAGGTGGGTTGCTTCACATCCTTTAAGAAGTACCTGGATGAGCACTTGGCATGTCATAACATTCAAGGCTATGGGCCAAGTGCTGGTAAATGGGATTAGGCAGGTAGGTCAGGTGTTTCTCACTTGCCGGTGCAGACTTGATGGGCCGAAGGGCCCTTCTGCACTGTGTGATTCTGTGATTCTGTGAATTCTATGGAATTACATAGAATGTACGCCACAGGCTATTTGGCTCAACAGATCTCTGCTGTATTTTATGTTCCACACAAGTTTCCACACACTCTACTTTATCTCACCCTAGTTCTATATTCTTCTATTCGCTTCTCCTTCAGGTGTTTATCTAGTTTCCCTTTAATCCATCAATGTTATTTGCCTCAACTATTTATGCTGGGGAGTTCTATAGTCTAACCATTTCTGGGTAAAGAAGTATCTTTTCGATTCCCTCTGTTAGATTTATTAGTGATTATCCTATATTTATGGACCTTAGTTGAGGACTCGCCCACAAACATCTTCTGAACATGTACCTATCAAATCCTTTCACAATATTTAAGACATCTATCAGGTCACCCCTCAGTCTTCTCTTTTCCAGAGAACTCTTCAGCCCTTCCTGATAGGTATAACCTCTAGGCTCTTGGATCAGCCTTGTAACGTTTTACTGCCACATGTGTAGGGCTTTGCGATTTCGGAACTGCTGCCAGCCTGAATGCCAACCACATTTGAAGTGGGCATGTGCTCGTGATCTGAAGTGTTCTGTGTGAGAAGAGTCTGATAAGTGAAATAAAGGGCTCTTGCCAGATTGTCTATAGCCTTTGTGCTGTGAGTCTGCAACAAATCTCACAGCACCTTGGTTTCAAAACAACTGTTTACCAAACACCTACTGAGACTTAACTGATGCTGGCCGTTGAAATTTAGATTACAACTGAAAATACCACAGCAGCTAATACAAACAATTCTTCCTCAAAAAAGCAGCCATTTGGTTGGTGAGTGTGATAAAAACTTTCCCTCCATGTCCTTCTCGACCTATCTGCAACTTATGACATGGTTGACCACACCATCGTCTTCTAATGCCTCTCCACTGTCATCCAGCTGGGTGGGACTCCTCTCACCTGGTTCTATTCTTATCTATTTAATTGTAGCCAGGGAATCACCAGCAATGGCCTCTCTTCCTGATCTTGCACCGTTACCTCTGGTGTCCCACAAGGATCTATCCTTGGCTTCCTCCTATTTCTCATCTACATACTGCCCCCTCAGCTACATCATCTGAAGGCACAGTGTTAGTTTTCATATGTACAAAGATGACACCCAGCTCTACCTCAGTACCATCTCTCTTGGCTCCTCCACTGTTGCTACATTATCAGACTGCTTATCCAACATCCAGTCCTGATGAGCAGACATTTCCTCCAATTAAATATTGGGAAAACTGAAGGCATTGTTTTCTTTCCCAGCTCCAAACTTCATTTCTTAACTACCAACTCCATCCCTCTTCCTGGTAACAGTCTGAGATCCTCCAAGATATCTGCGCTCCTCTAATTCTGACCTCTTTTGCAACCCCAATTTTAATTTTTCCACCATTGGTGGCTGTTGTTACATTCTTCTCTTCGACGTAAAAGTACCAATCATACGACACAGATTGGTTAAAACAATAATTTGGGTTCTTTATTTGTAAATAAGGCTATATACAAATAGAGCTAACTGGAAGACTATGTATAATACATCTGATTCATATTCCTGCTGTTTGTAGACTGAATACAAATCATGGGACTAATACGTCACAGCCTGTCAAGGTGGTAGTGATTGACAGCAATTTAAGATACGTACCCTTAAAGGTACAAGTGCCTCATATCACAATATACCCCTTTTTCTAAACTAAAGGTTTATCTTTAAAGAATCAAACAATTTACATGATAGCAAAAGCAAATAACATTGTGTCTGAATAAACCATTATTCAAAGCAATAAATTTATGAGTCTTCGAAATGTATCAGCAGTTTGCTATCGGTCCAGATCTAGTCATGGTGATCTCTGCTGGAGGCTGCTGTATGTTTTCAGAATGCTGGTTAGGGTGCTGTGTATGTGTTATAGAGTTGCTCTTCAGACAATTTTACTTAGTGAAAACATTTAACTTTATTTACAAGACAGCAGCAGCAACTACATGTGTGCATCAAACTCCATAATGAAAGAAGAACTGTCTTGTAGAGGTTCTCCGCACTGCTAACATATTGGTTTACACAGATCATGTGATCTTACAACACAGGACTATTCTTAAAGCTACAGTCCTACATTTCCCAAAACTATAATTACTACATTCCTCCCCCTTTAACTTTTCTGTACACCTTATATTTACAAGGATGTTGGTCTCTCACTCGAAACAGGATGGGATCACTATTCATTCAGCTTCTTATTTGCCTGGCACAGACTGGTGAGGAATCTAGAACATTCATCACTAATACGAGCTACTGTGGCACTGGGACACGTTCGTCATTGCCTTTCAAAGGAAGGCGGCTCAGGGAATTGGTATTTGCTATATGAATCCCTGGTCTATGTACAAAGGTGTATTCATATGCTGCCAAAATTAGGGCCATCTTTGTATTCTTGCAGAGGCTATGGGAGGTATAGCCTTTTCCTCGCTAAACAGACCCAAAAGTGGTTTGTGGTCTGACACTATGGTGAAATGTCGCCTGTGTACATATTGGTGGAATTTTTTAATGTCAAAAATAATCGCCAGAGCTTCCTTTTCGATCTGAGAATATCCTTTTACAGCTGTGATAAGTGTCCTGGATACTTAGCCTATTGGCCTCTCTGTACCATCGTCCATCTTGTGAGATAGTACCATTCCCACTCCAGCAGGTTAGCACCAATTCTTTTGTCGGGTCATAATGCACTAACAAATTTGAAAAGTGCAAGAGCTGTTTTACTTTCATGAAAGTTTCATTTTGGGGTGCCTCCCAAAACCAACGCTGTTTTTTTCTTAGCAGTGAATGTAGAGGGGCTAGAACTGTGGATAAATTTGATGGAAATCAGCCACAATAATTTATCATCCCAAAAAATGATATAAGTTCAGAGGTGTTCTTGGGTGCAGGTGCCTCTCTTATTGCTTTGACCTTCTCTTCAACCAGGTGTAACTCTTGTGCATTTACACAGTGGCCCGAATAAATGACTTCATTTGCTTGAAAAGTGCGTTTTTCCTTTTTCAGGCACACTCCTGCTTCTAAAAATCATTTCAGGACTTCGTCTAGATTAGCCAAGTCTTTCTTTTCTGTGAATCCAGTTATCAGTACATCATCCAGGTAGACCACAACCCAAGGTAGTCCCTGTAGTAAGCTCTCCATTGCCCTCTGAAAAATGGCACAGGCTGAGGAAACACCAAAGGGCAGGTGTGTATATTGGTATAACCCATTGTGGGTATTTATGGCGACGAATTCCCGGCGGCATCATCCAGTTCCAGTTGCTGAAATGCGTGATTCATGTCAAGCTTTCTATACATTGTTCCTCCTGCTATCTTGGAATATAGGTTTGCGATCTTGGGAAAAGGGTACCTGTCCAGTTTGATCGTTGACTGTTAGTTTATAGTCCCCACAGATCTGGACAGTCTGGTCTGGTTTAAGGACAGGGACTATGGGTGCTACCCACTTTGAGAACTGAACTGCTTTTATGACACCCAGCCTCTCTAGCCAGTTCAGCTTAGTGCCAGCTTCCTCTCTCAGGGCATATAGCACCGGTCTTGCTTTCAAGGAGCGAGGGGTGGCTTCTGGATCCATGTAAAACTTGTCCTGTAGGCCTTGAATTTTCCTCAGTTCACCCTTGAAGACAGTGCCATTTTTTCTAGTAGCTCTGGTAGTTCAACTGCTCGCAACTTGAAGATTTTGGACCAGTTTAATTTAATCTTCTTTAACCAATCATGCCCTAGAAGGCTTGGCCCTTCACCTTCTACCACCATCACTGGTAGCTGATCTGATTGGTCTCTATAATGAATAGTTGCTCTGGTGATGCCTTTTACTTGGATTTCTTCACCTGTGTACATTTTCAACTTAGCAGATGTTTGTTCCAAATTTAATTGTTGAACACCTCCATTAAATATCTCAAAGTGGTTCTCCCATTACAGTGGTAGTAGCACCCATGCCTATTTCCATTTTTAATGGTTTACCATTCACTTGCACTGTAACAATTATTGGCTCTGTCTTCCCAACTTTCATGTTGAATAATGAATAAATGTCAAAATTGGTTGATTTTGGCTCTTCTACACTATGGACTTCATTGGACTTCATTAAGATAAGCCGATAAGTCACCTGGACTTGTAAGGTTGCATCCTAGGATATTAAAGGAAATAGCTGCAGAGATAGTGGATGCACTGGTAGTAATCAGTGCTAATCCTTAGGTTCTGGGAAAGTCCCAGAGGATTGGAAAACTGCCAATGTAACACCATTATTCAGAAAGGGAGGGAGACAACAAATACAGGTAACTATAGGCCAGTTAGCTTAACATCTGTCATTGGGAAAATATTGGAGTCTATCATAAAGGATGTAATAGCAGAGCATTTAGAAATACATAATATAATCAAGCAGAGTCAGCATGGTTTCATGAAGGGGAAATCATGCCTGACAAATTTATTAGAGTTCTTTGAGGAGGTAACAAGCAGGATAGATAAAGGGCAACCAGTAGATGTAATATATTTGGATTTACAAAAGACTTTCGATAAGGTACCACATATAAGGCTACTTAATAAGATAAGAGCCCATGGTGTTGAGGGTAGTATATTAGCATGGATAGAGGACTGGCTAACTAATAGAAGAGAGTTGGGATAAGAGGGGCATTTTCAGGATGGCAACCTGTAACTAGTGGAGTGCCACAGGGATCAGTGCTGGAGCCGCAATTATTTACAATATATATTAATGACTTGGGTGAGGGAAATGAATGTACTACCGCCAAATTTGCAGATGACACAAAAATAGGCGGGAAGGCAAGTGGTGAGGATGACACAAAGAGTCTACAAAAGTTAAGTGAGTGGGCAAAAACGTGGCAGATAGAATATAATGTGGGAAAGTTGAGGTTATACACTTTGTCCAGTAGAATAGAGGAGCTGAATATTACTTAAATGGAGAAAGACTGAAAAATTTGGGGGTCCTCGTGCATGAATCACAAAAAGGTAACGTGCAAGTTCAGCAGATAATAGGGAAGGCAAATGGAATGTTGGCCTTTATTTCAAAGGGATTGGAGTACAAAATTAGGTAAGTCTTGCTAAAACTATACATGGTGCTAGTTAGACCACCCCTAGAATATTGTGAACAGTTTTGGTCCCCTTATCTAAGGAAAGATATACTGGCAATGGAGGCAGTCCAGAGAAGGTTCACTAGGTTGATCCCAGGGATGGAGGGATTTTTTTTATGAGGAGAGGTTGAGTAGGTTGGGCCTGTACTCATTGGAGTTTAGAAGAATGACAGGCGACCTTGAGACATATAAGATTCTTAGGTGGCTTGACAGGGTAGATGCTGTGAGGTTGTTTCCCCTAGGACCAGAGGGCATAATCTCAGAATAAGGGGCCGCCCATTTAAAACAGAGATGAGGAGGAATTTCTTCTCTGAGGGTAGTGAATCTGTGGAATTCTTTACCACACAGGGCTGTAGAGGCTGTGTCGTTAAGTATATTCAATGCTGAGGTAGCCAGATTTTTAATCAGTAAAGGAATCAAAGGTTATGGGGAAAAGGCAGGAAAGTGGAGTTGAGGATTATCAGATCAGCCATGATCTTATTGAATTGCGGAGCAGACTCAATGGACTGATTGGCCTCCTTCTGCTCCTACGTCTTATATCTTATGGTTTGTTGTTTGGAGGCCTGTTTAAATCTGGCTTTGCACTGTCTCATTATGTGTCAAAACTAACATTCTACTTTTTAAAATTGCCAATCGCTAGAAGACTAATTTTTTCCACGTTGATGAAAATTATTTTTCGATTTCGTTGCTAAGCTGTTTCCTCTCATTTTTTGGTTAGTGGGAGCTATTTCCCGCTTCGCAGTGGAATCCTGGCTTTTTGCACCACTTTCTGCTGACTGTTCCAACCCAACTAGGAGAACGGTGTCATTTGTTGCCTCTTGAATTGCTTGCGAATCCCTTACAGTGCTTTCCATCACCAACGCTACTTCTAATGCTTTCTTAAAATCAAGATTCACTTCAGCCAGCAATCTTCGCTGAATACTAACGATCTCTGAGCATGTCATTCAGGGTTTCACCAAAATCACAATATTCTGTTAGTTGCTTTAATTTTGCCACGTAGGTAGCAATGGTCTCCCTCAAAGCTCTATTCCGTGAATTGAACCTAAACCTCTGCATTGTGACTGAGGGCTTAGTTTGAAAATGTCCCTTAACAAGGTCTACTAATTCACTGAAAGTCTTCAAATCTGCAGCATTGGGGGCCGTCAAGCTTCAAATTAAATTGTAGGTGTTGCTCCCACACATGTGGAGAATTGCCCTCCTCTTTTCCTCCCCTGCGATTTTGTTTGCTTGAAAGAAGAATACAAGAAGTTCTATATATTCAAACCAATCATCTGTGGCTGGCTCAAAGGGATCAATTCTGCCAAATGGATCGTATTTCGGATGAGTATGTCTTCCTTTATTTTTAACGAACTTAGATACTCACAATCACTGGGCGAGGTACAGCACCGAATCTGATTTATCCTCATCGCCAGTTTTTATTTGAGTTAAGCTTCAGACAACTCTTCTTAGTGGAAACATTTAACTCTATTTACAAGACAGCAGCAGCAACTACACGTGCGCATCAAACTCCATGGGCAGAATTTTGCTGTTGGTGAGCAGGGGGCGGGGCCCGCTCGCCGAAACGTAAAATGACGCGGGATGATGTTGGGTGGAACCCTGATGTCATCCCACCCCATTTAGATTTTCAAGAAGGAGGGGGCGCAGCAAAATCAGCTGTAGGCCCGCTGACCTGTCAATGACCACTTGAGGCCATTGACAGGATCATTTAACCAATTAAAGGACCTGCCTGTCCAACCTTAAGTTTGGCAGGCAGGCCAGGAGCCCCGGCGTCAAATAGAGAAAACATGAAACCTCATCCAGCGGCGGGATGAGGTTTCATGCAGGGTTTTAAAAATTGTAATAAAGTTGTTCTGTGAATTATGAACATGTCCCAACTCATGGGACATTGTCCCATGAGGGGACATGTAAGGAATTTTTTGTTTCTATTTTTAATATTTTGAAAAGTCCAGGCAATCTCCCTGAGGCTGCACTTAGCCTGAGGGAGATGTGTATTCTTTCGTGCGCATGCGCGAAAGAGCGCACTGTCGATTTCAGGGAATCCCTCCCGCCTGCACAGGGAGCGCATAGTTCTTCCCGGTGGATGTTACGCTGGGTGGGCCTTAATTGGCCTGCCCACGTAAAATGGCGGTGTGGCCCGCTTCGCCGGCGGTGCTCGGCTCCGCGCCCGCTGGTGATTGATTCGGGCCCACCCGCCCGACAGGCAAAGAATTCTGCCCCATAACTAAAGAAGAACCTTCCTGTAGAAGTTCCCCGCGCTGCTAATTGGTTTACACAGATCATGTGATCTTATAACAGAATTATTCTTAAAGCTACAGTTCTACAGTTCCTAAAACTATAATTACTACAGTAAGTGTTGCATCTTAGACCATATTTTAGTTGCCAAAGGATTGCTCGGTGTTTCTGGTTGCAGTATGTTCTGACTTGGCACCTGTTTTGTCACAGTGTCATGCTATTTGGTGTTCACACTTGATACAATCTTGGTTCTGGGCATACACTGATGATTTCTGCTGATTTCCATATGCCATCAGTTGGCTGTTGTACCCAAACTTTCTGTCCGATGTTCAGATTGGGTAATTCATTACCCGCATGCCGGTCATGGGCATCTTTCATCTCCCTTGTTTTCCGAGTAATGTGTCACGTATTCCTGGGAGTATTGACGAGTAATGACTGGGGAGGTTTGTCTGCACTTGCCTGCCAAATAGTAATTCCGCATTGGTTCGCCGTACAATGAAGTGTGCACATTCGGAATGGGTATGGATATTTGGTTCAAATTGTGCCGATCAGCCTTTTGGCTGATGGTGTGTGTTGCAGTGTTAGCTGATCTTCTCCCAGTGTAAGCATGGGGTTTCCACTGGTGCTCCTTGTGGTCTGTTGTCTTTGCCATTGTCTTGACATGACTCGCTATGGGTGCACCTACACCACATGGACTGCAGTGGTTGAAGAAGGCAGCTCACCACCTTCTCAAGGGTAATTAGGGATGGGCAATAAATGCTGACCTAGCCAGTAATGTCCACGTCCCATTAATTAATAATAAAAAAGAATAGTTACCAAGGACAGGCTCTTGCATGCTGGGAGGCCTGCGGTCGCTGGATCCGTAGTGTCTAGAACATAAAATAGCTGGCGTGAGTTTTTTTAGAAATGTTTGAGTGTAATGGGTCCCAGGGATGGAATCTCTGATCCATTTTATGTGGTGAGTTTGGCATTGGTTGGTTGAATCATCATTTGCCATTTCTGTGGGTACATGCATTTGTTGTGAAATGGAAGGGTGTTTGTACTTGCACCGGTATCCACTTTTGCACATAAATTATGCTGAGCCCGCATATATGGGCATATAAGCTGGACTGTGTCAAAGGCTTCTGTTGGTACCACTGTGCCAATGCATTCTTTGGTGTTCACCGTGCTGAATGTTGACTCACTTTGTGTGTTGATGGTCTGGTCATCCTCAGCATCTGACCATGTAACTTGGCTAGCTATTTCTTGGATCTTGTCTTGACACTGTTTGGTATGCAACCTTGGTTGATTGGAATGCTGTACCTGCCTGGCTTTTGGTTGTAGCTTCTCATGATATTGAACTACTTGTTCTGGCCTTTGCTTTCTACTTTGGTACTTCCAATGTCCTCTGGTGCCACATGCCTTGCATACAGCATCGAACGCATGGCAGTTTCTGGGTGCATGTGTGAGACCACACCACTCACATTGTTTACTAGGCTTAGCTGTATTGGCTATCATGCCAATGGTGGCTAAATTATGCATAGCCTGTAGACTCTAAATGCCCAGTAGCATGGCTTCATACTTACATCTGATTTGTAGTAGTGCTTCCATGGCATAACCTTTGACTTGGTCCAAGATGTCTTTTTGGATCGCTTCTATTTGGGTAGATGCTATCATAAACTCAATTATTCTGTAGGTTAGCTTTGCCCTGTAAACTCATAATGACATCTCTTGTCTCTGCATCTACTTATGAAGTGGTTAATGATCTCTGCTGATTGTTGTCTGAAAGACATGAATTCCAAACGGTGTATTCCAAAGTTGAGCTTCACTCGTAATCAATCATAGAGTGTTGACCATATTTTGTCTGGATTTTTAAGATGGTCGTTGGACATACCTGATGTATTCAGTCTGTGGAGGCCTTCATTGCCTATAGTAATTTTATTTTTTGTTATCTGGCTCAGAGATATCAAGGTCCAGAAAACACAGCTCCATGCATTGTTGGAACAAAGTACATTCAGATTGGAAATCCATTGACTTCCATTGGAGTGATGGAAGTTTTGTGGTCATCTCTTAGCTTTACCTGGAGCTGTTGATAGCTATTCAGGTTGTTTTGATGACTCTTCTAAAGTTAATTTAGCCCTCATTTGCAGTACCTTTAGTGGCCTCTGCCTTAGCTAGTCATAGGTTGTTGCTTGACTGCAATGGTGCTGCTGTTGAGCTCTTTCTGATTTTTTCCCTGGTTTACTGAAGCTGCACTCACAAAGTAATAATTTTTGGTGCAAATTTGTATGGCAGACTTCAGAAGTAAAGTAAAATAATTAAAATTTTTTTACAGGTTTCTTCTGGCTTAGGAGCTATTGGATGTACTTTTTCTTCCCAGCCCAGTCTGCAGTATTTTAACTTCCCCTGACTTCCTGTAGGGACAGTCAGCAGCAGTAATGGAGTCTCTCCTGTCCGAGAACTCAGCCTAAAGTTAGACTTTTCAAATCCAGTTATTTAATTTTTGTTCCTACTTAAACTTTGCAGCAGGTAGACTTATACTGCTTAAGCTCTCCCAAATTTGAACAATCTTACTGGATCCTGGCGCCCGCTGGCTGCAGCGAGGTGTGACGATGTCCCAGAATGAAGGTATGGTGTGTACGATTCCTACAGGGCTGCAGAATCACTTATGCACAGTGAGGCTTGATCGTGGTTTCACTTTCACACCAGTTCTTTTCTTTTGTTGCATGTGAATGGTTGAGGCTTGTTTATTTCTCATACAAATCTTCAAAAGCCTTGCTGCTACCATGTTACATTCTTTTGTTCAGCAAAAAATTACTAATCATGCAACACGAATTGGTAACGCAAAAATGTGAGCTTTTTATTTGAAGATAAAACTATATACAAATAGAGTTAACTGGGAAACTATGGGCCAAGCGCTGGAAAATGGGATTAGTGTTGTCAGATCTTTGTTGACTGGTGCAGATACGATGGGCTAAAGCGACCAAAGAACTGTCAAGGATGTCAAAGAACTGTTAAGCTGTCAAAGAAGTGGCAAATCTCATTGGAACTGTCAAAGCAGTCAAGGAATTTAACTCTGCTAGGCTTTAAATTTAAAAAAAGTGGAGTTTTAAAACAATAATCAATGCTGGCCATTTCACTCTGTTTGTTAAGCCTGAGGCCTATCATTATAGGGTTTGTGCTACATGACTGATTTTGCAGCCTAACATTATCACAGTATGGTGCCTGTTGAGTGAGCAGTTTGACTAACAGCTACAAGTGATTATATAATAGAGATGTTTGTTTTCGTAAGAGATTAAGTACTTAAGTGAAATATTTATTTTCATAAGGGAAGGGATTATGCACTTAAGTGAAGTGTTTGTTTTCATAAGAGATTATTTGATGAATTTCAATATATTGAATGTTATTTTTATCAATAAGACTTTTTTGTAAAATGCGATGCCATCAATAGACACATAACTTAATTTTATGTCAGGATGGCTCCTGAGATTTGCCCATCATGGATACTAGGTGAGTTGGCATGGAGGAGGTAAGGGCAAAGGGAGGTTGATTACAAAGGGAGGTGGGGGACATGATTAACATGAATTGACACTAAGATGGCATAAGGGCTTTAAAGGACCATGGGGATGAGTGAGAGGCATGAGGTATGAAAGGCTTAGGGGGTGCGTAGAGGGGAATAGGGTGGCATTGGCGATATAAGGGGCCATGAAGTGTGGGTAGAGGGGCTAGGGTGGCATAGGAGGTATGAGGAGCCTTTCAGGATGAGTAGAGGGATATAGGGTGGTATAGAGGGTATGAGTGGCCATGGGGGGTGAGTACAGGGCATAAGTTGATATGGAGGGCATGGGGGTCCACAGGGGGCTGAACAGGGTCATCAGGTGGCATGTGTTGGCATGGATGGGGCATGGGGAGTGTGTGTGGGAGTGAGGGGCGAGGGCTGGAGTGATGTTTTTATTTATTTTTCTCAAGCTTTCACAATGCCGGAGCACAGCCACAGGCCTTCTGGCCGGCCGCCTTCATACCTGGCAGTCTCTGCACTTATTCTGGGGGCGGTGGGCCCAACTTCTAATCCAGCCCACCCCCGGAATGAAAATCCCAACCTCCGGGCCTCTTTTTTCCAGGTCAGATTCGTTGGGCTGGGGAATATCCTGACTCTGTGCACCCAACCAGGGGTGAAAATCCAGGCCTTTATGTAGCACATCTGGCTACTATTCCTGCTGCCTGTAGACTGAATACAAGTCATGGGACAAATGCATCATATCCTGTTGAGGTGGTAGAGATTGACAGCAGTTTAAGATACACCTCCTTAAAGGTAAGTGTACCTCATATTACAACAGCTATACCTAGGCCCCAAGCTCTGGAATTCCCTCCTTACATCTCTCTGCCTCTCTCACTCTCTTTCTCTTTTTTTAGACAGTCCTTAAATCCCACTTCTTTGACCAGGCTTTTAGTCATTTCAGCTAATAACTCTTTATGTGGCTTGGCATCATACTTTGGGCAGAATTTTACGTCCCATGGGTGGGCGTATGCCCGACCCAATCGGGTGTAAAATTGCGCGAGAAGACGTTGAACAAGTGACCCATGTCGTTGCGCACTTGCACTATATTTCGCTCGATGGGCGAGTGCAGAAGTCGGATGCGCGCCTGCCAACAATTAAGAGGCCAATCAAGCTCATTAACAGCGCAATTGTCTCCGATTTTCTGTGGCTCATCCAACCTTATGGTTGGCGGAAGGGCAAATTGGCCAGGTGGCCTTTGCATTTTTCATCAAACATCATCCAAGGGCGGGATGAAATTTCCATTATGAAATAAAATAAAAATAAATATCTGTGGGCAGCATTTTTATCAGCTATATTTTTTTCAGGTGATTGATTGTGATGCTCGGGCATTTTGTTTCTGCTTTTAAAACCTTTACTTGGGTATTTTCAAGCCTGCAGCTCCCTGAGGCAGCTGTCTGCCTTCAGGGAGCTTTCTTGCAGTGCTCACCCGCTCCCATGGTGACGTCATCGTCCGTCTTCTTCTCCCCTCCCCCCACCCTGGCAGCACTGAACGTTTCAGCGCGTGTTTCACGGCCAGCCAGCGTGAAATTGCGGTTGTGGTTGGCAGTCCGTTTCCTGATCGCTCCTGGGCCCGCTGATCGCGTGTGCCCGCTACAGGCAAAATTCAGGCCTTTGTTTTACAAAGCTGCTGTGAAATGCCTTGGGATGTTTCATTATGTTATAGATGCTACATAAATGTAAGTTGTTGTTGCTGCACTTGACAGACGGGCTGTATCATATGTAAGTGTAAAATGCAGGCAGAAAATAAGTTGTTAGCACTCTCCAAATATTGCAGCCTTCTCCTTTCAAAAATGTCTGGAAGTCAGTCCACATCCCTTTGTATCACATAATTGCCAGGAGATATGCTTGGCTTCCGCTGCAAAATAATTTTTAAAAGATCTCTCCACTCACCACTGTTTATCACGAGTGTCAGAACCTTTTCCTGATGATTGCCACGTTTCTCCCCAACAGTGTGTGGCAATGTGTGAGCCTGCATTGCAAATGCATTGGTAATAATGACTGCTCGAGTGTGGCAGATTGCACTTGGTTTGCCAACATTCTTATATTTGTTTCCCTCTCACTAATTACAGAGCATGCACAACATCTCCAAGCTTTCCTGTCATAACATGTTAGCCCACACTTCTCCGAGCATTTCCATCATATCACTAGTTACCTGAGCACACGATGCAATCAAAACAGATTGTATATGTGCATGCTGTACAATGCAGTGTGATGGAGCCAACTTCAGTGCTCAGTATGTCACGGCCAATTACAGCCATCATGCTATTTTCCCATGGGAGAAGAGCCTTTTTGCCTATATTTATCTCTGTTGCCCCTTCTGTATTTGCTATTGAATGGCAGCTCCTATAAAAGACAAAGTGTACTATATTAATAGATAGTAATTATGCTATATGTTTCTCTGACTTAGTGTGATGTAGTGGAGACTACACTGACTCCGTACACTACCTGTTTCTAGTTTGAGCAGAGGGTGGGTCTGGGGAGTGAGGCTGGAGGGGCCCACAGCCCAACCAAACCCCACCCGGGCCAAACCAAATCGGAACCTGTTTGAAGCCAGCAGCAGAGGAACATGGGCCAAATTTCCTTAAGTCAGCATTCAGTCACACACAGAGCAGCAAAGTTCTGCCTTGAAAGCACACACTATGGGCGAAATTTTACAGCAACGTTCCCGCTGAAGCAAAGGAGGTTTAGAACGTATCGCCGCATTTTACTGCCCCGTCCCCACCGAAACGGGGCAGTAAAATTCTGCCCTATGGGGGAGATCAGCCATCAGAAAAGATGATCAGAATAATGGGAAAAGGTGGATAACTTGAGCAGCTGCGACAAACGTTGCATAATTGGAGTGATTGGAAGGGAGAAGAATTTAGAAGAAAGTAGGAGTTGAATCATTTGTACAATGTGACACATAATGATTTGCTGTGATATCAGAGCTTTAGTCATTGGCCATCTACTACAAGTTGAAGTTCAGCCAATTTTCCATTCCTAGCCACACCATTGCTAGAAAGCCACTCTTTTATTTCTAGGATGGCATCCAACACTTGCTCTATAGCTTGGCCTATAACATGGGTTTTATGGACTGTGTGCGCTGCTCTATCATCTGGAATGCTCCAAATTTCTGCACTGCACAGCTGTGACCTGCTTGTTCTTACAATACTTAAGTGGCTCATCAACTAGTTGAGTAGTGTAATTGATATTTTTGCAGTTGATTTGGGTTGGCCATTTTCTGGTCCAAATAACTATTAATTGTTTGATGGGTTTGGAAAGCATGAGGGGGTCCTCAGATTCATTTACGGCCATTTAAAATTTGAAATGTGGGTGTTTCACTTTCTACTTTCTAACCACAGAAAACTTGCACAACTTAGAAGAGAAATGAATCCTTAAAAACAGGGTAAGCTGTGGGAAAAGAGCTGGTATTTATTTGTCTAACATTTAATGAGTATATATTATTTTCCATACAGGTAACAGTTGCTCCTATATGCATGGTTTACAGCTGCTGTATAGTGTGTGCACGAAGGTTATGTTCTGTGCTGTTGTTGGATCCAGTGCCCTTGGTTTGTAAGGGCTAAAGAATCGGGTTGCACACTTGTTTTGGGGTGACCGAGTCGGTGCAGAGACAGAGAACATCCGGAGATTGTTGTTAGAATAAACACATGCTGTTTATTTACAAACTAAACTCAGCCGCTACATTTGTGTGCTCCCAACTCAAAACTCTGTCTTCACTCATCAGTGTCTAACTCGAGACTCTCTCATATAGAGGTAGCCCAAGCTACTCAGCTATTGGATATTAAGATCATGTGACCTTACATTACAATGCTTGTTTTAAAGGCATATTACATATCAGATTACTACAGCTGTGTATATTGTCATTTATTGCACCTTTTCCAGAAAGCTTTGGCACCACGCCCCATTTTAGATTCTTGCCTATATTTTCCTCCTTTGATCTTGACGCGAAGTCAAGAGTATTTTTTTTTAAGGTCTAGACGTTGTCACGAGCAGCGTTCCTCAGGATGGTTGAAATTTACTGCAGGTTCAGTTTATCGTGTAAGTTTAGTATTCTTTGTCACAAGTACAGTCTGAATGAAAGGGAAAGCTATACAGAAGAATGGGAATTGTTTTAAAATAAAATAACTTTATGCATATATTTATAGAAGAACCTTACCTTCAATACCCTGTTAAAAATGATAGAAAGAAGCATGATTAATGTTACCAATTTATTGTTTTTCTCCTTATTTCTGCCATGTTTTAAAATTAGGTTCACTCAGCAGCTAACTTCACTGTGTACGTGCTACAGAGGTATACAGATCTCATGTTTGATCCTTGGTCTGTGCTGAATTAACTGGGGCAGTGTAATCGATCTCAGCTGACTGGATAGGGAGAAAAACAGTCAGGCTGCCTGCTCCCATGTACCAGTCACTATTGGAAAGTGCTAGTGGATGTGATAATACCGCACTGTTATGTTAACCCCCTACCCTCCTCACCCCCCCGCCGCCCCCCGTCCCCTTCCCCCCGCTGCCTCTCCCCACCACACACACTCAATCCGTGGTAGATAATCTTGTGGCACCAACTGTCTTGCTTCATATCGAGAGATTTGTGACTTGAATGAGGTACTGGAGAGTTAGCACTGCACATGGAGCAACACTCAGTATGGGGTACTCAGCTAGCACATACAGGAGGGAGAAGTAGAAGGGAGGATAGGAAAGGAGAAATTTGGAAAACAAAAATTGTTTAAGTTATTAGGCCTAATGATAGTAGAAGAACTAATTAGTAGAAACTGCTGAATCTAACAATTGAATTAATATACATTAAACTGACAAGACTTTTGAAATTTCCTGGGTTAATGACTTTCTGTACTAATGTTAATTCAGCATCCTCATGCTTTCTCATTTCTCCTGATTAGTTTGCCTGATATTATTTGCTTTCATTTATCCAAATGTGTAATTTTTTACATTGACGAACACAGTCAGATGAAACCTCACATATGATTAGAGAGGTTTTGCTGGCAAGGCTCCCTCTTTAACTCATCTTAACATATACATTTCAATATTGTTAAAATTACATTTTGTCCTCTTGATCTCATGTTTCATTTAGATAATTCCCCCCTGCCCACTCCTGTTTTGATTCACGCTGTGATATTTTAGTTGAGAGAATAAGTTACTGCTTTCCATGAGCTCTTTTGGTATACTGTAAATTGATAACATATCATACATTATTCATATTTTACAATTATTTTTGAATTAATTAAGGCATTTAAGCTGACAACTAATTGAATAGGGTAGGTGCAGAGAAATTATTTCCTCTAATTAGGGATTCCAGAACATGAGAGCATCATCTTAATAATAGAGTTTGGCCATTTAGATATGAAATCAATAAGCAATTTTTCACACAAAAGGTCAAGGAAATATGGAACTCATTCCTACAAAGAGTTGTGGATGTTGGGCTAATTTAAATTTTCAAGGCTCAGATTGATAGATTTTTGATTGGCAAGATATAGATCAAAGGCAGATAATTGGAGTTGAGGTATAGATCAGGCATGATCTATTTGAATGGTGGAACTGCCTCTAGGGTTGAATGGTTTACTCCCATTCCTATGTTCCTAATTGCACTGTGCAACAGTATAGTTCAGAAACAGAGATTAGTGATTTGTTATTTTAAATTACATTAATAAAATTGAAATATTGTTGATGTGACAATTGTTGGAAACGGAAAATTGAAAGCTTAACTGCAATAGGAAAGCAATACCTGCATTGACAATTGCACAACATTTGCAACTATTTTATGAATGAATTTTATTTATTTCAGATTGAACCACAAACTACAAGTAGTAAAAATCAAGTGCAAACTGAGTTTGGCTCGTAGCCAATCATATATAAAGTTTAAAATATGATACAAATATTCCAATATGATTCTAATTGGATCATCTCTATTTTCACACAATTCAATAAGCAAAAAGTACAAATGTTGCACTCTTGATTGAGCCCAGTCAACATAGCCCCCCTATGTACCCTGCCACCAGGAACTGAATTAAGTCCTAAACTAATATGCAGAAGTGAGTCTCATCCACACAGTTGAAACTTCCAGCCTCTCAACATCTATACTCCAAAAATCTTCATCATCCCTTTCCAAATTTGTTGGTATCAAATGCAAGTCTCTTCAGATTCACATACTTGGGAACTGCATTTACCCAGTGTGAATATTGTTATGATGTGGCAGATGATGTGTGCCAGATGAATTAAATCCACAAGGGAAACTTGATCACGCAGTCACAACTATTTTGCAATTTGTATTTTATTTCAAGATGCATGCCCTGAATTCAGAAGTAATAAGACTACCATGACTTCAGAGGTTTTTTTCGAAAACTAAATTAAATATTTATTAACAAAAGATTTAAAACACATACATAGGTCTACAAATTACTACTATAATAACTCCTAAAGCCCCTAAATAATCTGGTTCCTAGTTACACCTCCATTAAGACAACAGTAAAAACAAATAGATTTAAACAGACCTTGATATTCAAAATGAGTTTTCTTAGCTTTGGTTCCTGTCCAGAAGCTGGAGGCTTTTCACACTTGTGTTAGACCTTGGAATGCCTTTCCTTCTTACACATAGCCTCATCTCCTTTATATATGTTTCTCCTTTTTTAATACAAACTCCATAGTTACAATATGTCTTTGGAACTTTGCCTTTCTCATAATATAAATCTTTTCATAGTGTTAATTTTATCAGTAACCTTTGGGAAAAATAAACACACTGTTTGGCTTAGCTTCTTCTAGCGAGGTGTAACATCTTCCCATCTCTTTGAAACTCAAACTATCCTAATGTATCTAAAAATGCAAATGTTCCTAACACCTCACATTCTAAAACTTCAACCATGTTTACGTTTTTAGAATTTCAAACCTAGCTGCTTGTTGATAACTCAGAACCTCCAGACCAGCTGTCTCCAATTCAATTAAATCCCCCCCCCAACACATACACACAGAGAAACTAATTCAAACCCCACTATTAACCCACTTTTACAATAAATCACAATAATATTATGAAAATTATTATATTTTCATGACAATTCAGAAATAGCTGTGCTAAGTTAATGAGCTTGCTACTAACAAAGCAATTCTGTGTGAACATTAATAAACATACCATAATAAAATCAAAGAATTTGGAGCACAAAGGGAGCCATCTGGTCCATTGGATGCATGTCCACGCTAGTTCTTCAATGAACCCCATTCTGATGCCATACCTTGTGATCATTATTGATGGCTGCCTCATCTATCTTGGTTACCTCATCTGTCCTCATCACCGTTTCACAAAAGAGAGATTTTTCGACAATGTTATGTGAAGGTGGGTGCTCTATTTTGCGCCACAATGTTACTCTCAGCAAGTAGCATAGCATAATTATTCTACACATTGTATAAATTAATCTGTGAAAGACCTTTAACTGAATTAACTTCATTAATAGAATGTTGGAGGCTTTTGACCATAGTAGACTGATTGAAATGAAAGAGTTGAACCTCTTTCCTTGCAGGTCTTTTCTGCTTTGCTAATTTTGTATTTCTAATTTGTCATTTTGCACTAACTATTTTATGCTTTGGCTATGACGTGAGTTTAATTAGATTTTTTATCAGGAAAATTCTCAAATTCCGAGGGAATAAGGCTGTTTACTATCTCAGAAGTGGTTTCTAACAGACTGTCTGGAGTTGAAAGGACCTATTGAATTGAATTACTGATTTAACTGTTGGAGTGATTGGAGAAATTCTCCTACATGGGCACGGCAACAATGGTGCAAATATGCACCAATAATAAAATTGAGGGTCGCCATGGGAAACCACCATAGCATGTATTATATCTAACATAACCCTACATTATATAAAAACAAATATTATCATGAGAACTGTATTATATTAATTTCATTTTGAACTATGATAGGATTATAGACTAAGTCCTTGGGTACATGGTGTTGGTTGCTGCGCTACTCCAGTTCCAACCTTCTTGACAGGGAAACAGTTCTTCTGGTAATTGGAATATGGTTGTCCATGTGTATCAAGTATATTCAATAGTGCCCCCCCACCCCACAATGAATTTGTCTATCTGCAGTTTGATTAAACTTAATCTAGATGGTTTCGTCTTTCATTTGAAATTCACAAACATCTGATTGATATTCCTGGGGATTAGATTGTGAGTGTTCACTTTACCCAGTAATGACTGTGTGAGAGCTTTTCATCTGACAAGCCCTTTCCTAATACCTGATAGTATTTGGATGGAGCTCAAGTGCCTGATCACACTAATACCTAATAAGCAATTAGGCTTGGTAAATCATTATACCCAATTAGGTTATCCTTTAAACAAGCACTTATGACAATATGTTGCAACCTCACTTAGTAGACACTTGCCATTTATTGAAATGGTCCCCAACTTTTCCCAGGTAAGCTTGAAGTAATTCAAATCAAAGTCATTAGATGAGTGAGAGAGGGTGATGGGTTCTGCAAGTGCAGTAATATATCATCTATTTGTAAGTACAGCTTGTGCTCTTTACCCCTTAGCTATGTTTTTTAAATTGCATAAGTCTCTACTTCTGGCAATTGCAGAAACTTCCAATGCAGTTACAAACAGGAGAAGGTCAGGATCTCTGCCAAGTGCCTACATAACTCAAACAAAGAAGAGACTATATCATTTATTATAATTGAAAGAACTTGCAGGTAATGACTAGAGGATATTCAAAAGCGCTCATAGCCCATGAATTTCTTTTGAACCGTTTGTTAGAGAAAATGTAGCAGCCAACTCAACACACAATGAGACAACAATGAGACAACAATGAGATATATGGCCAGATAATGCTGCTTTTGGTGGGTATTGGTTGCAAGATAAATTTTGGCTTTTCCTTGAAATAGTAATACGTGCAGATGGGGCTTTACTTCTCATTTGAAAAGCAATACCTTCAACAGTGCATCTCTCCCTCAACAATGCACTTAAGTCTCGGCCTACATTCCATGCCCAAGTTTCTGGAGTGGATCTTGAACACATGACCTTCAGATTCAGAGACTAGAGTGCTAGCACTGAGCGAAGGTTGGCAACCAGTGGAGCTGTGTGCACAATTCCTGTCACGCTCTGATTGAACCAGGAAGAAAAATAATCAAAAGTACATGCTGAAATTCTGAAAGAAAAGAAAAGGTGATGGAGGTCTGTGAAGATCTCAAAAGAGATGAGGTAGCTCCTGTGTACTGGCAACATTTTCTGTTTTTATTGCTGACTTAACTAGGGCTGAAATCAAATCTTCAGCATATAGAACAGATCCTTCCACTTGACTCTACTGAGCACTAATTTATGGTTGGAAGCTTGCTATGTTAAGAATCCAAGAGGAACTGTGCAAATATCCTCTGGGTGACAGAAAAGTAACAGAACCTGATGAGATCACAGGATAATATGCAAGAATAATTCTATTGTAAAAGTAAGTGGCTTAGCTAGTACTTTACAGTTGGTGTTAAACAGCAACATTAGCCTATTGTTATTGCAGATTGTGAGGTCCTTTTCTTTTTTGTGCCAACACTGAGAGTTACTAAGTACATTTAAGAGGTTGGCACCCTAATAAATCAAGTTAAAGTCCCTCAATAGTACTGGTTCTAGCTTAGACAGGAGATTTTTGTAGAATTTTACAGTGTTTCTTCGGATTAAAGTGCTTTGCCTCCTGAAATGCTCTGTATGGCTTTATCCAACTCAGCTTCAACTGATAGCATACAAATTGATTTAGGTTTATCAAACTCAAGCTTCTGGTTAATACAGAGGTCTACAAATTTCATGTAACCCTGCTTAATTTAATAGGGTCCATCTGCTATTACTCCACTCTGTTCGTAATTATTGCAGCTGATCTGGGTTATTGGTTCAGTCAGCATTTTTTCTGCTTATCTCCCTGGTCAAAGAATCATTGCCTAGCCTAAAACAACGTGAATTCTTATTGTTCTGTTAATAGGATAGTTAAGATTGTTTTTAGCCTTCTCAACACTTTTTCAGTGCTTTTTCTGAATGAGAAGCTTTGTGCTGCAGTGGCAGCTGGTGAACCTGAGCTCACAGCATGGCCAGCTTCTCTACTTTCTCTTTTGGCTGAATAATAGCTTAAGACATCTATCCACACAACTGCCTTGGGGACTTCCCACAGAACTTGCAGTTTGTCTTGTCTGATGATGATAAAAGGTGAGGGCTGATTTTGTGAAGCTATGCTTACAGAAGAGCTTTGCCCTTTCGGAATTCAACCTGGACAGCAAATCATGGGGATTGCACCCACATTTGCTCAAAATGTACTTCATGCTCACTAGGAGCATATTCTCAGTCAACTGGCCACTCTTGTGGATTTTCCTCCCCTAATGTCCCCGTTCAGTTCAGTTTCCACTTTTGAAGATTATGGAAGCCCCCCTCCCCCTATTGAATGGAGATTGCTCATTCTGGATAGGTTCTCCAAATCAGGGAAAGTTAATGTTTGCTCCCATTACCTTCCCTTTCAGCATCCCAATCTCCTTTGTGATCTCTAATGAGTCTTCCATGCAATATTGCTGCACATCCAAACTTTGCAATCCTCATTTTGTACTCTGTTATTATTTTCATTCAGAAATTTATAATGCCCAGGATATTGAGAATCACAACTTGCACAATTTCACTGCAGATTCAACTGCTTTTGTGAACAAAAAGCTGAAAGCTTGAATGAATGTAAGTGATTTAGAAAACATACAGCTACCCCCCTAGGTAGTCAGTCTAGGTTGGTTTCAGGCCGATTGGATCTGATCTGACCAGGACCAATCTGCTTCCAGTGGGACTTAGCTTCTTGATGGCCTCGCTCCAATGGCACCATGCTAATGAAGGTTCTTAGCCTTCTTTTATCCTTTGGATGCACTGCAATTGTCCTCATGTTGATCCTTCTGTGCCCCTTGATTGGTTCCTGGGGTACCTGATCAGCCTCTGCCCCACTTTGAACTAAACGCAATTCAAAATAGCGTGCGTGGTCCGTTTTCCCCACATATTCCTCTGGCACACAGTCATTTAACCACAGCACTCCTGGTGCAGTTGCCTTTTGTCTCCTTCAAGTTCAACCATCTCAAAGGTGTTTGTGCAATTGCTCCCAAGTTATGAATCATTGTCTGTATCAAAGGTCGCTTGAGAAAACACAACTGCAGCAGTTCTTTGGAAAAGACAGCTTTGCAAACAACAACATGTTTCCAAGAATTGTAAACTTCTTTCCACCACCCCGCAGCAATACAGTTAAGCAGATCCTTATACGTCCCATGGAGTAATTATACAGCTTTGTCAGATAGTACTTACAGGAGAATATTTTGTTATTTTAGAGTGATCACACACATGCAGAACCTGTGTAGTGTTTTGTATCAGCCCCTGAATTTGCAGTCTCATTTTGAATTGGCCAGTTTTTTTATCTTTTGAGGAGTAATCTGGATGTATGAGACATCTGGATTATATAATGTTTCAGGAAAAAAAAACTACCTGGTACCGAAATCTGTATTCAACTAGCTGCAATGGGATGAAGCCCTCATGTGGCTACTTTAGGGCCTCAATTGGCAACTGGGTGGGAAGGCTATTCTCAACCCATCTCCACCCCAAACATTCCTGCCCCATTTTACAGTTCCTCCTACCACCTCCCAGCCCACTCCCTGGGGGAGCATCAAATTCTGCCCAATCTCTGTTCCAACTGACATATCTAAGTGAGTTCCTGTTGGAACAAAGTATGTTGAATAATGTTCCTAAAGTTCTGATATTCAGTCTGTGAAAAGAACCTAAATAAATTTCAACTAACATCCCCCTTGGACCCAAAATATAAAACAAATGTTTAATTTTCATGTCTTGTAACAGGCTTAGCTTGTCTTTTGCTCTATTCTTTTGGTCTTCCTGCTTTGTCTATCATTCAATCTGCCTCATGTATTTTTCTCTCTATGATTTTCAAACTTTCTCTGGTTACGGTTTTTAACCTGCCCTCTCCCTGCCACTTCTGCCTCTCCCTCTGCATGTCTCTCCTTTGAACTATCTCCTCCCTCTTATTCTCCACTCTCTCTGTATGGCTTTCACAATTTTCTCTCTGTCTGCCTCTTTTTTCTCCTCACTTTCCATAGATATATGGAATGTACAAGGCCAGAAAAGGCGATTGCAATGAAATTAGCCAGTCCTCGATATAAGCTTTGTCCTCCAACCCTCTGACAGCTACAGAATTGACACTGTTTCCTTCCTTGGATGTGAAGGAGGAGTGGGCAAAATTGAATAGGCTGAGAGGAGGTGCCAATCTGGGCACTCATAAGCTCTCTCTCTCTCTTTCTCTCTCTGTCTTAATCGCTCATAAAACATATCAACCCATACACACTCACAAACATGCTCACATTTGCTTTTGGAAACACGTGCACTATCAATTATAAGTTTGGAAAATTATCTGCGCTAAAATATGAATCTGTGGCAATTTAAGAGAAACTGATCCTTATCTTTCACGATCCTTCATCCTTTGTGCTCTTTCCTATACCCAACCATGCAGGATCCAATGCCAAGTCAAAAAGAACTCAAATCAGAAACACACTATTATGCTTTAAACACTGGAGAGAGCAGGAACAGAGGCAACAAGAAAAGTATAATCTAAGGTAGCTAAAAGCTGTTGGACAGTTGGTTATAATGGAACGGCTGGTGACTACAGCCATTTGAGATTGGTTGGGCAGGAAGCTGCCAAGTTGGATCAGTATCAGGTTGAGCAGGGCAGACAGGACAGTTCTATCAGGCAGCGTGGTTTGGTCAGATGTAAAAAATAAAAATCAAAGTGAATATTTAAAATAGCTGATTTGTGAGGTCCTGTCAGGATCTGATTGGTCTTTCCTAACAATTTAAAACTACAAATCAATCATGGAATTGCAAAATTTCACAGCAAAGAAATATTTCAGACATTGTATTAAAACTGCATTGATATTTTCTTCACATAAAGCACCTTGTCTAATTCCAGCCTCCTGCTTTCTCTCATACCCTTTAAAATTCCGCTTTTATCTAATTATCCAATTATCTAATTTCCTTTAAAAATATTTTTTAGATACAGCTTCAACAAGCAATGTTGGAATCTGATTGGCCTGTGGTATCACACAATTAACATGGTAATGCACATAGCTCACGACAAGTTTACAATATTAAAATACAATAGCAACAAAGTTTCTGCTTTGAGCACAAATGGTGATCGGGCACAAATTGAGCTCAAAACTGTACTAGTTTTCAGAAGTGTTTTCCTTTGTTCAAATTTCCACTTAAATTAATTTGAGTGGAACATGAACCAGCACAATCGGGCGGCATTTTTGAATGAAATCAAAAGAAATGATTTTGAATTAAAATATCACTTATATTTAAGAGTGGCAACCTGGCGCAGCTTTATTAACTGAGCACAAAATGGATTTATCACAATAAGTGAGTATCATTAGTCAGAATGTCTAGTCCACCTGTGGGTAACCTGATTTTACATAACTGAAAACGATTATAAAAATCTATACAAACCTATTTACTAGTAACATTGGTGTACAGCTGTCAGTTTCTTAGTAAATTTAAAAAATAAATTGAAAGCTTTGAGAACACGCCTTTAAGTATCCTTGTCCCGTAAAGAAACAGCTTATTTTTTATAGGCCTAGTTGAAGGGATGCAAACTGGTGCAATTAGCGAAAACTTGCCATAATGTGGCGTGGCAGGGCCAGCTTCTGGTGTGATGTTTTGTAAGCTAGTGTAAATGATTGCAGAAATCTGATTTGTGCTGAATTTAATTTGCACATGAAATTCCTTGATCTTTTGTGCTGGTTTGGCCAATTTCAGGCAAATGACCCTGAAATGTTCAGCACAGCTGAGCCCGACCCAAAATATTTATGATAGATCTCTGTTTGAACTTAGAGCAATTTAACAGGTGGCAGGAAGCAGAGACATGATACAGGTCAAAAATTGTACGGGAGACTGTCTGATATGTGCATGAATTCTGATTTACCAACATTTGCAACTTTTAAGTTATTTCATTAAAGTCCTGAATAATTCAGAGTTGCCATTTTAATAAAACATGCATCAACGTTTAATCAGAGCTGAAAACAGACCTACATTGTTGATATCATTTTACTTGCTTATGCCGTGGCAGCATAACAGATTTGTAGCACTTAAAGTGATTATGTTAAGACCACTAAGAAGTTAGGTCACAGCTGATGACAGACATAAACTTGATACGTCTTGCCAAATTATGCAGATGTAATAATGGCATCTACCTCTCTGAATGCTAATGTAATACAAAAACAAGGCATGTGTTTCTCAGGATGTTAATCTGTGCAAGAGAGGAACTTTCAAACATGTTTTATTCACTCCAAAAGCTTTTATTTACAGCCACCCATTGGTTTTTAAATCTTCCTTCTAAAGTACAGAAATTCAATAATATATGTCTATATTGAATTACAATTGAATCTGAGATTTATTCCTTGTGTTGAAGCTGCTGGATATTTAATACCAAGATAAATAATGGCACATTATCACTGGAACATGATGAATCTTTCACTGTGATAGCGATGCTAGATGTGCATTTCAAATATATTTTATTGAAATTCGTTAAATACAATGCAAATAATTATTCTTCTAAAAAGCTTTTCAAAACATCACCTTGAGAAGTGATGCTAAATATACAGTGATTTTAAACTGTAATCAAATTATGGACAGAATTTTCACTGACCAAGGGGACAGGTTCAGGTGTAGGTGAGCGGGTTAAATCTCAAAAAAATGCCGGCATATCAGAAATCCAAAATGATCCTGCTCACTTCTGGTTTTTATCGGCGCGAATTTGGAGGCATCTGGGTAGCCCCTGGGAGATGTCAGATCTGTAATTTGAATATGTTAAGAGCCAATTAATTCTGACCTCAGCCCAGCATTCTGGCTTTAACATCTAGGAAATGGATACCCTGAGCTTTGTGAAATCTGCCAGGGTTCACAAGGTCAGAGCACAGAGAGGATTCATTGTTCAGTGAAATTGACAGGCTGGAAAGCTTTTATAAAGAGTGAACCTGCACAGTTGCTTCCTCTATTTCTTCTGAGAGAGTGCTTTCACCGTTCTACAGGTGATTTCCAACTTTTTGGAAATAAATTCCCCTACCTTGGACTTTACTCACCTTGCTCTAAACTTCTCAGGTGTTGGCCTTCACTGGAGTAAGGGACCAGCTTATGCAGCTGTACCTTGGACCTCTGATGAGGAACGAGAAGAGCAGTAGCACCAACAGAAACAACAGCAGCTTCTCTTCAGCCACATGCTGTTCCGCAGGACAAAGGGGATGGAGATCCAGCTCAAAGGAGGTGATGCCCCCAGCAGTGGGCATATAGGCAGCAGATCAACTTTCTCAATATAATTGAGCGCCAGTGCCTCAAAAGGCTCAGACCTTCATGACAGGTTATTGCTGAAATCTGTGCCCACCTGAAATTAGAACCCCTTTCCAAGTGGACCAAGTGGGCAGGTGTTGCCAATAGCTGTCAAGGCCACCACAGCCCCAAATTCTTTCCTCTCTGGCTCCTTCCAGGGATCTACTGGTGACATCTGCAAGAGTTTCCAATCTGCTGTGCACAAGTCTATCTCCCAGATGACCGATGCCATGTAAGCTGTGACGGTCACTAATGCCCATTTTGCTACTGATGAGAGCTGTCAGAACCAGAAGAGTCTTGTTTTTGCTCCAGTGCCTGGATTCCTGAGGTGCAGGGAGTCATTGATTGCACCATGAGGCCGTCAAGGCATCTTCTGGTCAGCCTGGAGTACTCATCAGTCAGAAAGGATTTTGCTTAATCAATGTTCAGCTGATATATGATCACTGGCAGGTTATCATGCATGTCTGCCATGATGCTTTCATAATATGCCAGTCATATTTACAACAGGTCTTTACACCTCCAAACTGGGTCAGCAGTGGTTTCTTGGAGACAAAGGATATCCTCGAAGGATGTGATTGATGATATGTGTGAGGAGCCCTACCATTGATGCAGAGGAAAGGTACAACCAAAGCCACATGAGCACAAGGACAATCATAGACCAAACCAGTGGGCTGCTGCGATTCAGATACTTGGACAAATCTGAGGATGCCTTCAGTTTCTGCCAACAAGGGTGTCCAGAACGGTAGATGACTATTGTGCCATACATGACATGGCATTGCAGAGAGGAGGAAGGTGATGACTGCTCTGCATCCTCCTCCTCTGAGGAGCAGGATGAGGACTGGCCTGATGTGGCCAGAGTGACTTCAACCTCTCACCTAGCTGCCAGAGAAGCCTATGATGGATTCATCCAGGCATGGTCCAGGTAACTGGTATGTGTGAAACCTCATGGCACAACAAAGCTGAACCCACTGTCCACAAACCACCACCCCCCACCCACTTCCTGACCATCTCCCACAACATCCCAAACACAAATCGTTCCCTCAGTCAGATATTCCTCCATCTCATTCATGCCTTTGCCTCATTATCTACCCTGGTCATACCATTCTCCTAAAAGCTAATTTCCGTTTGGAAGGTGGGGGGCAACTACAGAGATGAATGGACAATGGAAACGTGAAGTAAGATGTGTGATACATTTACAATTTGTAATACGTTAACACACTGACATTTTTGTAATCACTCAACTAAAACCCTTGTGCAACTAAAAAGTCATCCTTTCACTTTTGCCATTACATCTACCTGATGCTACCCCGATATATTCAGCAGAGCTGGAGACAAGCTGCTTATTCCCCTTCTCTAACAGCTGAGATACTCGTCCTTTAGGTTTGGAGCTAGAGAGGCCCGCCAAAGACTATCTCACCTGCACTTGTGCAGAGACAGAGTTGGTTATTTTTTTTTATTCATTCACAATTTGTGGGCATCGCTGGCTGGGCCAGCATTCACAGTCCATCCCTAATTGCCCTTGAGAAGGTGATGGTGAGCTGCCTTCTTGAACCGCTGCAGTCCATGTGGTGTAGTTACACCCACAGTGCTGTTAGGGAGGGAGTTCCAGGATTTTAACCCAGTGACAGTGAAGGAACGGCGATATATTTCGAAGTCAGGATGGTGAGTGGCTTGGAGGGGAACTTGGAGGTGGTGTAGTTCCCATGCATCTGTTGCCCTTGATCTTCCAGATTGTAGTGGTCGTGGGTTTGAAGGTGCTGTCGAAGGAGCCTCGATGAGTTTCTGTGGTGCATCTTTTAGATGATACACAATGCTGCCACTGCTTGTCGGTGGTGGAGGGCGTGAATGTGTAAGGTGGTGGATGGGATGCCAGTTAAGCAGATTACTTTGTCCTGGACGGTGTCCAGCTCCTTCGGTGTTGTTGGAGTTGCACTCGTCCAGGCAAGTGGGGAGTATTCCATCACATTCCTGACTTGTGCCTTGTAGATGGTCAACAAGCTTTGAGGAGTCATGGGGTGAGTTACTCACAGCAGATGTTTGACCTGATCTTGTAGCCACAGTATTTATATGGCTGGTCCAGTTCATTTTCTGGTCAATGGTAACCCTCAGGATGTTGATAGTGGGGGATTTAGTGATGGTAATGGCACTGAACTTCAAGGGGAGATGGTTAGATTCTCTCTTGGAGATGGTCATTGCCTGGCACTTGAGTGGCGCAAATGCTACTTGCCACTTATCAGCTGAAGCCTTAATATTGCCCAGGCTTTGCTACATTTGGACATGGACTGCTTCAGTATCTGAAGGGTTGCGAATGGTGCTCAACATTGTGCAATCATCAGTGAACATCCCCATTTCTGACCTTATGATGGAAGGAAGGTCTTTGATGAAGCAGCTGAAGATGGTTGGGCCTAGGACACTGCCTTGAGGAACTCCTGCAGTGATGTCCTGGTACACAGCATTAATCACCTTAAAGTTTTCCAGGTGGTGCATAAACCTCAATAGTTGCCAATGGAGTTCTCCTGATTCCCATTGACTCCAGTTTTGCTAGGGCTGCTTGACGCCCCACTCAATCAAATTCTGCCTTGATGTCAAGGGCAGCCAGTCTCACCTCACCTCTTGTGTTCAGCACTTTTGTCCATGTTTAGTTCAAGACTGTCATGAGGTGAGGAGCTGAGTGGTCCTGGCAGAACCCAAACTGAGCATCAGTGAACAGGTTATTGCTGAACAAGAGGAGTTTGATAGCACTGTTGATGACACATTCCATCAATTTGCTGATGATCAAGAGTAGAATGATGGGGTGGTAATTGGCTGGGTTGGTTTTGTCCTGTTTTCTTTTGTGGAGAGTACACACCTGGGCAATTTTCCACATTGCCATGTAGATGTCAGTGTTGGAGCTGTAATGGAACTACATGGCTAGGGGCGTGGCTAGTTCTGGAACAGAAGTCTTCAGTACTGTTGCTGGAATGTTGTTAGGGCTTTGCACTATCAGCTTCAGCTGTTTCTTTATCACATGGAGTGAATTGAATTGGCTGAAGACTGGCATCTATGATGCTGGGGACCTCTGGAGGAGGCCGAGATGGAATATCCACTTGGCACTTCTGGTTGAAGATGGTTACAAATGCATCAGCCTTGTCTATTGCACTGACGTACTAGGCTCCCTCATCATTGAAGATAGGAAAATTGTGGAGCCTCCTCCTCCTGTTAGTTGTTTAATTGTCCACCACCATTCATGACTGAATATGGCAGGATTGCAGAGTTTAGACCTGATCCATTGGTTGTGGAATCTCTTAGACCTGTCTATCACATACTGCTTCTGTTGTTTGGCATGCAAGTAGTCCTGTGTTGTAGTGTCAGCAGGTTGACACCTCAATTTTAGGTATACCTGGTGTTGCTTCTGGCATGCCCTCCTGCACTCTTCAGTGAAGCACAGTTGATCCCCCTGCTTGATGGTAATGGTAGAGTGGGGGATATGTCAGTCCATGACATTACAGATTATGATTGAATTCTATTCTGCTGCTGCTGATGGCCCACAGTGCCTCTTAGTATTCAGTCTTGAGTTGCTAGACCTGTTCAAAATCTATCCCATTTAGCATGGTGGTAGTACCACACAACATGAAGGAGGATACTTCAGTGTGAAGATGGGACTTGGTTTCCATGAGGACTGTGTGGTGATCACTCCTGCCAATAGGTGTACAAGATTATGAGGCACATGGACAGGGTGGATAGGGAGCAGCTGTTCCCCTTAGCTGAAGGGTCAGTCATGAAGGGACATAAGTTCAAGGTGAGGGGCAGGAGGTTTAGGAGGGATGTGAGGAAAAGCTTTTTTACCCAGAGGGTGGTGACAGTCTGGAATGCACTGCCTGGGAGGGTGGTGGAGGTGGGTTGCCTCATATCCTTTAAAAAGTACCTGGATGAGCACTTGGCATGTCACAACATTCAAGGCTATGGGCCAAGTGCTGGTAAATGGAATTAGGTAGGTAGGTCAGGTGTTTCTCACATGTCGGTGCAGACTTGATGAGCCGAAGGGCCTCTTCTGCACTGTGTGATTCTGCGATTCTGTCATGGACAGATGCATCCTCGCCACCCTCAGTGCTTCTTCCAATTGGTGTTCAACATGGAAGAATACTGATCCATCAACTGAGGAGGGAGGGGGTGGTGGTAAGTGGTAATCAGCAGGAGGTTTCCTTGCCCACGTGACCTGAAAACATGAGACTTCATGAGGTCTGGAGTTGATGTTGAGGACTCTGAGGGCAACGGCCTCCTGATTGTATATAACTGTGCCACCACGTCTGATGGGTCTGTCCTGTTGGTGGGACAGGACGTACCCAGGGATTGTGGTTATAGTGTCTGGGACATTGTATGTAATTTTGATATGCTGAGCATGAGTATGTTAGGCTGTTGTTTGACTAGTTTGTGGAACTGCTCTCCCAATTTTGGCACAACTTCACCGATGTTAGTAAGGAGGACATTGCAGGGTTGATGGGGCTGGGTTTGCCATTGGTCAATGCCAGGTGGTCTACCTGGTTTCATTCTGTTTTGTAGCCTCAGTAGCAGTTTTGATAAAACTGAGTGGCTTGCTAGGCCATTTCAGAGGGCATTTAAGAGTCAACCACATTGCTGTGGGTCTGGAGTCACATGAAGGCCAGGCCAGGTAAGGAAGGAAGATTTTCTTCCCTAAAGGACATAAGTGAACCTGTTGGGTTTTTACGACAATCAAAGGTAGTTTTGTGGCCACCATTTGATTCCAGATTTATTAATTGAACTTAAATTCCACCAGTTGCCATGGTGGGATTTGAACCTCTGTCCCCTGAGCATTCGCCTGGATTTCAGGATTACTAGACTAGTGATATAACCATTACGTCACCACCTTCTTATCAAGGCAGGATGCAGCAAGCAGGACTCTGACTGAGGCTGTTGCTCCACAGTACTCTTCATGGGCTCAGTAGAGCAGAGCTTGAAGTATCATGCGCCCTCTCCTGGGGACTTTCACTTCTGTACGTGTCTTCAATACCTGCTCCTCTGCCTCATTATATGACAACCTAACTATCTCCCTTGGAATCTCCACCAATGTGTGTGTGTCTGAGCTGGTGGAGGGTGCGCATGTCATGTTATGGCACTTCCTCAGTAACCTTCCCTGAGGGCTTTGCAGCCTCCTCCGACTCCAGATTCTGTGTCATGCTTGATGGACCTGCAGGAGATGAAAGACATGTATTAGAACTGACATGGGGAAAGGAGTCACCATTGTGCAGATGTTCACATTTCAGTTAATGGTGACAGAAAATCAACATTATTGTCATGTGCCATGTGGCAGTGTGATATCTAACTCTTGTCATTGGATATCTGGGAGATGCCACCCTGCTGATCTCCATGGCTGCCTCTTCTGCAGTGGTCAGGATGGCTGTTACTTGAGGGGCACACCTAATTTTTTGCCTCTCCCTGGAGTTCTGCGCTAAGTGTGAGAAAAAGCTTGTGTGGTGAGGATGGGATGAAAACATCTGTGGAGACTGATTGAGGGATGGGTGTTAAATGGCAATAAGGTGAGGATAAGTGTCAGTATTTGCTGTTCCGATGAGGATATGAGTGCCTTGAGAGAGAGAACTGAGTGGAGCTGCAAGGTGGGTTTCTCTGAGGAATTATGCAGGAGAATGCTGGGAAAGTCAAGAGTGTAGGGGTTGGCACCTGAAAGTGGGACACCACTCACCTTTCCTACCCGCATGTTTTGTGACATGTATCCTGCTCATTTTCTTGGCCATTTTCAAACCCCGCCTGCTTGGTTTGAGAGACTAGCCTCTTCCTCCCATCCTTGGGAAACAGCACTTCATTGCAGCCCCTCATAGCCAACAACAGGACCTCTAGGGAAGGGTTAGAGAACCAGGGAACAGCCTTCCCACATCTCACTTCTATTCTTCTGTTTTCTCTAGAACCTATCAAGAATGCAATCATTTACTGGGACCCCTTCAATTAGAAATCCATCCATTGACAGATATAGGTCATCATCATACCCACTTTGTGTTTGGTTGGGAAACCTGGGAGTGGGATGCTAATGGCGTGACTGAATTAAACAGACATTACAAAGCCCACTCTGCAAAAAAATCAGATTCCTGACTCCCTGCCAGCCTGCCTCACGTAAAATGGCCTATAAGGTAAAAATTCATCCTGTGTGTCTAGTACTTTTTGTTGTTTCTGTAAATGCAGCCATGTCGTAAATGAACATATTTGTAGAGAAATAAATAAGCAATTAAATAAAAAAAATACATGCCAATCGAAACATTTAATTTGGTGGAAATGACTCATTGTTAAATTGATTTTGTACTAAACTTGCCATGAGAGAATCTTTCATTTTAAAAGTTTATTTTCATATAAATTTAAGAAAACATTCATCTTGAGTTGACCTGCTTACTGAATAATGCCCTGGTGCCTCAGCTGGATATGTTATTGAGCTAATCAGACCAGGAAGGGTCCCAGGTTCAGTCACTTGTCAGTGTTCAGTCACCGGATCCCAGTCTATGTATTGACTGGAGTTTTCAGTGCTTTTGCGTTAGAAAAATAACAATAAGCCATGCTTCCTTGTTACTGGCTTTTGCAGCAATATTGTGGGTCTGGATCAGCTCTAAGCTTGGCTGGGAAATAACATGTGGTCAGATACACTGTGATACTCGCTGCTAAGGCTCACTCATAATGAATGGTCACTTGACTGAGGTGCCAGACGCAACAAAAGCACATGGAACCATCCCCAGTAAGGAGCTTCTAACAGGGAATTGTGAGGCGATGAGACTGGCAGTAAAATATGACATTAGCAGGTGTACGTATTGCTGCCTCCTACTTTTTTTATGGTTAGTCTTTTAGTATGAGTGGAGCGCATTCATTTTGCTGATGCACTTGCACTGCCCACACAACAGTGAATTAATCTGTTTAGCAGGGCTCTCATTGTGCGCCAGTGTGCACATGTAGAACATTTCCCAGGACTATGTACAATCCAAGGCACCAAACCTTGAAAAGGACATATCGACCTTTGCAGAAGTGCAGTGCAATCATTAGGAATCAAGTTCCAAGGATTATGTTGTGAGGAGAGGTTACATAAACTAGACTTGCATTCCATGGAGTTTAGAAGGCCAAAGGGTGATTTGATTGAGGCTTTTAGGAATTTGAAAGGAACTAATAGGGTAGTAGTAAAATATTTTAAAGATGATTTTAAAAGTCCATCCATGCCAGCATTCCTTTCTTTTGGCATTTTTAGTGGTCGAGCAAATGTGAGAGAAAGGAAACTCAATCTTGACTGTATATAAGATGAAAAGTCTAAGGAACGAGATAAACTCTTGGCCTAAGCACGTACTGTACTATAAGCGCAGCTTGTAGCATCGAGGCTGAAATTGAAAACATTATAAGCTGTGACCTCAGCTAAATGTGCAAACTATGCATCACATAAGCAGAGGCCAAGGTTGTATCCTTGTCTAAGAGTAGAAACAGGTCCCCTTTAACTTTGTTCTCTCCGGAGCAATACAGTGGCACGGCCGGCCAGTAGGATGGGAGCCGGACATTCCAGAACTAATGTGGTTCTCTGACATCAGAGAGTGTTTTCAGATGTAGTTGGAACCTGGGAACAAGATTGTATTATTTGTATGTCATTTGTTGTGAATGGAAGACATAATAAATCACTATAATAAAGCTTGATATTATAAAAACTACTCACCCATGAATCATAAACAGAGTAACAACTATTTGTTGCAACAGTAACCATTAAGAAACACATTAACACTGCTGTCTCCTGGGTAGGTTCAAGTTAAAAGTTTGAGATGACAGGTTTTCATAGAGTGACTGATTCCCGATGGGGGAGAGGATGAAAATTTGAAGGGAAGGAGGGGGTCAATTAGTTATGACTGGATTATCAAAAGCAGCTCGCTTGATTGACACCCCTTACACATATATTGACTCCCTTCACCACTGACGAACAGTGACAGCAGTGTATACCATCTACAAGGTGCATCGCAGAAACTCACCAAGGCTCATTAGACAGCATCTTCCAAACCTACGACCAGTACCATCTAGAAGGGCAAGGGCAGCAGATAGATTGGAACACCACCACCTGGAAGTTCCCCTCAAAGTCACTCACCATCCTGACTTGGAAATTTATCGCCGTTCCTTCAATGTCGCTGGGTCAAAGTCCTAGAACTCCCTTCCTAACAGCACGGTGGGTGTAGCTACACCACAGGCACTGCAGCAGCTCAAGAAGGCAGCTCACCATCACCTTCTCAAGGGCAATTAGGGATGGGCAATAACTGCTGAGCTAGCCAGCAATGCCCACATCCCATGAAAGGGTAAAACAAAAGGTAGTAAATACTTCAGGTGACCCCAAGCCCAAACTGAGGAGGTAGGTGCTTCTTAGGATTTAAAGCTTAACCATACTGAGTGCACCAACAGGCACCTGCTCTACAATCCAGATGTGTTGGAAAATTGTAAAGCCAAGCAAGAAGAACAGCAGGGTTTAAAGAAAAGTTTGGATAGAAGATAGAGGCATTAATCGGTGCCTTAGATGGGGTCCTGAAAAAACAACAGGAGAACCGACACATCACTAGAGACAGGACAGATCCAAAGACGCTGGGCGGAATCTTGTTGAGGCGTCAGGGGTCTCGCCTGCTGGGTGGAGAGCTGGTGAGGGACGTGCACTTGATCTTTTTGGGAAGGCCTGCTGAACCACACGTCAATCAGGTAGTGGCAAGACGTTCCCTTGGAATCAAGACACCGGGGAGCAGAAGTCTTGCTTACTGAGAGCTGCTGGCTAATCAGAGGCTGGTAGCTTTTGGGCTCAGCAGCACCATTGGGGACAGGTATTTGAGTCCCAGGATTGTGGAGTGACCCAGGCCACAGGTAAGTAATATGGGGAGGGTTGGGGTTGCGGGTAAGGGTCGCGGGCAGAAGGGTGCAGCAGGGAACTGTTCTGAAGAAGAGACATATTGGAGTGGAAACATTAACTCTGTTTATCTCTCCACAGATGCTGCCAGTCCTACTGAGCTTTTCCAGCTCTTGTTTTTATTTCAGATCTCCAGAATCTGAAGTATTTTGCTTTTACCTTACATTGACCAACCTTGTGTATTTGTTCACATGCATTACAGTGCTTTTCCAATGGAAAAAGGACCATATTGCAGTGAAAAATGTTATAAGATGTCCTGTTAACCTATGCTGTCATCTTTTCTACTGTGATTTAAATCAAAGTGTTTTGACACTTGAAAAAAATCTAACTCTCGGCTTTCCTACACTAATTGACAGACACACTGTTTTAAAATTGAAATGAACACCTGTTCTTCATTTCCCAGAGAGTAGTCTATAGTTTGGACAGCTGTGGCATTATCCATGCTTCACTGTGGTTCAAGTGCTAATGGGTTTCAGCACAATAGGTGCTTCATTCATCTGAGAATGAATGACAATTTCAGGAAGTTGTAATAACAAATTCTGCTTTTGATGTGATTTCTGGTTTGTTGACGCAAGCTGATAGGATTGCAAATATTACAAGCCTTTTTCACATGGCAGAATGCATTTTTTTCTTTCCATATCAATGATATGAAGCTTTTATTAAATGGAGAGAGGTTCATTTTTTTCCTCAAGGAATGTAAAATATTTTCAATTGATACTATATGGAATTTGAGCATTGTGCATAATGCATACTGTGTGAATGGTTATGGAGGATACATGTGGAGCATAGAGGTGGCACGGGGAATCTGAGGGGGCATGGAGGATACATGGCAAGGGGTGGTATGGGCAGTCTGAAGGGACATGGGCTGGCATTGGGGGGTGGTGGTGAGGTTTAGAAGGCCTGTAAATACTGTTGGGAGCTGGGGAACTGTATTCAAGAACTGAGACAGGCCTCCTATTCAGCCCACCTCCGCACCCACACTCCTCCTGCACCAGCTTGTGGCTCACAAATAACGCTGTGAGCCCGAATCTGGTGTGAAAAGATAACAATGTCGTGTGAAGTCACACATGGGCCGGATGTACAGTTTGCAAGCCACAAAAGGGTGCAGGTCAGGTTTCCCCGAGCTCAGAGGAAGATTTGGCCCTGGGTTGCTGTAACGCTCAGGAACTTTGCAACAAGATGACGTGAAATGGCTATTGCCGCTCAGGGGAGTGAGACAGCCTTTTAAAGCACCGAGGCATTGACCCAGCCTCCAAAGAGAAGCTGTCAGGAGAAAGTTAAACACATTGATACCTGTCAGAGAGATTGAAAGCACAAATGACAAAAAAAAGCGCACAAAAATGCAAAAATAAGCACACGTCCTAGCGAATGGAAGAAATACAAAGAACAGCAAAGGATGACAAAACAGGCGGCAAGAACCACCAAAAGGGAGTATGAAAGGAAACCTGCAAGAAATATAAAAATCAATAGAAAACTCTTTTTACAATTATATTACAAAAATGTGGGTGGTCAGGATCAATGTCAGCTCTCAAAAACTGATATTGTCAATGAAAATAAGAAAACGGTGACCACATTAAACAATTACTTTGCATCAGTATTTATAGTAGAGAAACAGAACAGCATGCTAGACATCACAAGGAAATTAAGACTGAACCAGGGAAAGGGACTTGCCAAAGTTAACATCAGCAATAATGTTGAAAATAATGGTGGTGAAGAATGATTGAACACGAGGACCAGATGGTTTCCATCCCAGGGTTTTAAAGGAAGTAGGTGAGGACATTGAAGATGCCCTAACTATAATCTTCCAAAGTTCTCTCGATTCGCAAATTGTCCCTTTTAGAGTGGAAAATTGTGTATGTCACTCTGCAATTTAAGGAAGCTGAGAGAGGGAAACCAGGGAATTCTGGATGAGTTTATTGTCAGGACATTACTGGTGAATAATTAAGGATAGAGTGACTGAAGATGTTGAAAATTTTCAGCTTATCAGAGAGAGCCATCATGGATAGGATAGGATAGGCCAGGCCTGATGAATCTGGTTAAAAATTTTGAAGAGGTGATTAAGGTCAGGGTAATGTCAACAAATATTACTTGATGGACTTCCAGAAAGTATTTGATAAAGTTTCTCATAAGAGAAATTAGCTAAAGTTGTAGCTTGTGATATTGAAAGCAAGTTATTGACCTAATTAGGAAAATGACGGAGTAGCAGGTGACCGAGAGTAAGAATAATGGGTAGGCACACTATTGGCAGGACGTGAATAGTGGTGCCTGCAAGGATCTGTATTGGAGTCTCAACTATTCACTGTATTTATTAATGACCGAGATGTTGGGAGAGAAAGCCACATATCCAAGTAAATAAAGATAGGGGGCACTCTAAGCAGTATAGATGGAAGCATAAAATTACAAGGAGATGTGGGGAAGACAGAGGAAAGGAGTTGAAGTAGTGAAAAGAAACCTGGGGTAACCTTTACATTCCAGGATGACCCTGGACCAGTGAGTAGTTTTCATAGACAAAAGCATGACTAAACCAGTTCACAGAATCACAAAATTATTGCAGCACAGAAGGAGGCCATTCAGCCCATGCCTATGCCAGCTCTCTGAATGAGCAATTCACCTGGTGCCATTCCTCCGCCTTCTCTGCGTAACTCTGAACATTCTTCCTTTGCAGATAATAATCCAATTCCCTCTTGAATGCCTCCATTGAACCTGCCACCACAATCTCAGGCGGCGCATTCCGGATGTCCACCATATCCGTTCAAGTCTGCATCCCTTGTATTTAAGGGAGCAGAGATGAGGGCCATACTGGGGGAATGACCAGGGTGATAACAAGTAATGCTTGAATTGGGGACTAGAGCATTGAGGGTGGAGGCAAAAGTGTGGTTGAGCAAATTGGTAGCTGCAGAAATGTGGTGGTGAATGGCTGGTCATAGGCTAGACAGTTGGGATTTTGAGATTGCAGTTATAAGTGAATTGGGGGAGAGTATTTTTCCAAGGGAGGATACAGAAAGAAGTAAGGTTTGGAGGGAGACGCAGGATGTTGGTGGAAAGTGATACAAGGGAGTAATCAGAGATTGCCTTAACTTTGACTGATACAATGGTGGTATATGAATTGGAGAGTTTGTATGGAGGGTAAGATTAAGGGAGCATAAGAGGGCAGTAAACTCAGAGGAGAGAGAACAAGATGAATGGAAATGGAAGTTTAAATCACTGAGGATAAGAACTCTCTCAGTGCAGAGGCTGAGGAAGGAAAACAGTTAAGATAACTTGCTCAGAAATTTGGCAGGATACTTAGGTGGATTGTACAGAACCAGGATTTTAAATGAGAAGTGAACGGAATGGAAAAAAAGAAGGATGACGTGCGAGAGGAGTGGGGTGGTTGCGGGTCTAAGGGGGTGGGGTGGGGGCGGGGTGGGGGGGAGGTGGAGGGGGGGCGGCGAGGGCGGGTGTGGGGTGGTGGTGCAGGGCAAGATGTGATTTGATTATACGAGTCACATTGCCACCGCAGTGGTGTGGGCAGGGCAGGTGGTGAAAGGTCCAGCCAAGTGGGGTGGCTTCAGTTAGGGGGGAAGGTGTCATAATTCCTCAACCAGGCCATGACGTTGATACAATCATCCACAATAAACTCATGGATTCCATGGCCTTTGTTCATGAATGAATGGATGTTCTGAAGGCAGATGCGGAGATGAGTGGTAGTAGCTGAACCTCTGGCAGATTCCAGAGGATTAGCACTGGGAAGGGTAAGTTGGACAGAGAGGAGATTGGCAAGGTCAGCCCCCAGCTAGACTACTAGGCAGGAAGGTCAGTGAGATAGTAGGATGGGGCAGTTGGGATTGCTGCTTGTAATGAAGCAGCGATGGCTCAGTAAGGCATTCAATCAGAGGATGCCAAGAGAGGCACAGAGGGAAGCTGTGGGCTTATCGAAGGAGTCAAGTCTGGAGTGGCGAAAGGAGAAAAAGAAGGTTGAGGAATACTGAAACGTTGGAGTAGGAATTTGGGAAGGCGAGTATCTGAGAGGGGTGAGATAAACAGACTCATAATGATTGAGAGAAGGGCCTAGGAGAGGCAGAGTGAAAAAAGAAGTAAAAAGAATGGTGAAAATAATAAAGTGAAAATGGAAGTGATGTACTCGAGTCTGGAACAGCAGCCAAAGTGTGCATATGAATGTGCATAAGGAAAACTTAAGTTAACTTTGCCTACCTTTATGAGCGGTGCTGTGAGATTTTGGGTCCTTGTATCACAAGCTGCGCCAAGGCTGGACAGAGTAAGCACTTTTATGGGGGAAGGGAGGGTGAGTGTCTGGGAAGGGGGAGTATCTTAGAGGGCGGGATCAGTGGTTTTGATGGTGGTGTATTCGGGGGAGAACTCAGAGTACTGGTGGTAGGAGGGAACAGTCACAGTTGGAGGGGGTAGTGGGATGCGGTTAGGTGGCAGTTCCAGGGTGAGAGCCTGGTAGGTAAATGTCTCATTGGGTGGGTCATGGAGGGATCAATACAAGTGGCTTGGATAATGGGCGGGGGCAGAATCAGGGTGGGCATTTGGACGGTAACGGGTGTCGGCTCTGAGGGGAGGAAAGGCACATGGAGATGAATTGTTATAGGGTCCAGGGTAATGGGGGGAAGGTTTAAGAGTGACGGAAGGGAGGAGAATGGTGATATTCAGTGGGTGTGTGGTGATGAGTGGAAGTTTGTTGCTGTTGGGGGAGGGTAGAAGATGGTGGAGCATATCTGAAAAGTTATGTGCACCATTTTCTTAAGGGCTGTTCTTGACAACACAGTTTCTCTGGACATGTAAATCCTCGAAGTGGGAGGGGGGTGCGTGGAGTTCAAGCTCAGCCCAAGTGGCCGACTGAGGGGATGCCCTAACTGGATGTCACAAATGCTCTGTTGTGTTCTCTCTGTGGTGAAGTCCACAATGCCGCTTTGAGATCTCAGCAAGCTGTGGAGCTGCTGTTCACTTTTTTTTATTCATTCACAGGATGTGGACTTCACTGGTTCAGCCAGCATTTATTGCCCATCCCTAGTTGCCCTTGAGAAGGTGGGGGTGAGCTGCCTTCTTGAACTGCTGTAGTCCCTGTGGTTTAGGTACACCCACAATGCTGTTAGGGAGGATTTTGATCCAGTGACAATGATGGAACAGCGATATATTTCTAAGTCAGGATGGTGAGTGGCTTGGAGGGGAACTTCCAGGTGGTGGTATTCCCATCCATCTGCTGCCCTTGTCCTTCTAGATGGTAGCAGTCATGGGGTTGGAAGGTTATGTCTAAGGAGCCTTAGTGTGTTTATGCAGTGCATCTTGTAGATGGTACACACTGCTGTCACTGTTCATTGGTGGTGGAGGAAGTGAGTGCTTGTGGATGTGGGCCAATCAATGGGCTCCTTTGTCTTGGATGGTGTCAAGCTTCTTGAGTGTTGTGAGAGCTGCACTCATCCAAGCAAGTGGGGAGTATTCAATTACACTCCTGACTTGTGCCTTGTAAATGGTGGACAGGCTTAGGGGAGTCAGGAGGTGAGTTACTCGCTACAGGATTCCTAGCCTCTGAGTTGCTCTTTTATCCACAGTATTTATATGGCTAGTCCAGTTCAGTTTCTGGTCAATGGTAACCCCCAGGATGTTGATAGTGGGGGATTCAGTGATGGTAATGCCATTGAATGTCAAGGGGCGATCGATAGATTCTCCCTTATTAGAGATGGTCATTGCCTGGCACTTGTGTGGCGTGAATGATAGTTGCCATTTGTCAGCTCAAGCTTGGATATTGTCCAGGTCTTGCTGCATTTGGACAGGAACTGCTTCAGTATCTGAGTAGTTGCGAATGGAGCTGAACATTGTGCAATCATCAGCGAACATCCCCATTTCTGACCTTATGATGGAAGGAAGGTCATTGATGAAGGAGCTGAAGCTGGTTGGGCCTAGCTGCAGTCAGAGGCAGGGATGAAGGGAGGGAGGGAGGTGGAATGCCTCCAAGGGCCATGGCTGCTGGAGGGCAGCCAACTTGCGACTCCAAACTTCCATCCTCCTGGCTGAATGGCCATGGTTGACAAGGGATCATGAGGTTAGTCTTTCTATGCTGCTTAGGCAACGGTCTTTCAAGAGAATCTTGAGGGTAGTTGGAAATGAGTGAGAAAGGGTCCGTGTGACACTTGTTGCATATGGCTCTCATCACCCTGGTCAAAGAGTAATGTCTCCATACGCATTCATGTTTGAATGGGAGGAATACCAATCTCTGATCCTCCAGGATGTCCTTTACTTGGAAGGGGTGGTGTGGAGATGCCAGGTCTAGACGGAGGCCAGGTGAAGGGCTTAGCACTGGCCTGCTGGCTTTGAGATGGAGGGAAACCTGTAAAGGACATGCTCACTAAATGTATCCCTTCAATTTGTTCACACATCCACGGAGCTGTCAATGATGCAGGCTGCAGGCAACCCTGCCTTGGTAATGGCTCTCATGCAGATGAGGAGATGGAGGGCCTGTAGCTGGTTGACACAGGGCCAGGAGGAGCAAGGCCTGAGCAACAAGAGGCAGTGGGGCCCCTACAAGGTCAAGAGGCTGGTGAACATGGAACACTGCAACAGTGAGCATGGCCCGACCATGAGTGCGCTTATCTAGAGATGAGGAAAAGGCAATACCAGAGGACTCCTCATATGTCCTGGGATGTGGTTGCTGACAATTGCCAGCTTCTCCACAAGGACTCTGGAGAAGTAATGCAGAGCACCTGGCCTGCAATGAGTGAATATCTGTCTGGGAGCCCTTTAAGTATGGTGCTAGAACCTTCGAACCCATGAAGTAACGGCCAGGGGGCGGGGTGGGGCAACTTCCTGCCCACCCTGCCACGAAATTTGCTGAGATCCTCGCGGATGCATAATTAGTGAGCTGTAAAGCACAAGGTCATTCATGTTCACTTGCCCCTTCGCCCAATAGGAATCATGTCGACTTTCCCATCTGCCACCACACTTAATAGAACCATAGAACACTACAGCACAGAAAACAGGCCATTCGGCCCTTCTAGTCTGTGCCGAAATATTATTCCGCTAATCCCATTGACCTGCACCCAGTCCATAACCCTCCAGAACTCTCCCATCCATGTATCTATCCAATTTATTCTTAAAACTTAAGAGTGAGCCCGCATTTACCACGTCAGATAGCAGCTCGTTCCACACTCTCACCACTCTCTGAGTGAAGAAGATTCCCCTAATGTTCCCCCTAAACCTTTCCCCTTTCATCCTAAAGCCATGTCCTCTCATGTTTATCTCTCCTAATCTAAGTGGAAAGAGCCTACTCGCATTTACTCTGTCTATACCCCTCATAATTTTGTAAACTTCTATCAAATCTCCCCTCATCCTTCTACGCTCCAAGGAATAAAGTCCTAACCTGTTTAATCTTTCCCTGTAACTCAACTCCTTAAGACCCGGCAACATAATAGTAAATCTTCTCTGCACTCTTTCAATCTTACTGATATCCTTCCTGTAGTTAGGCGACCAGAACTGCACACAATACTCCAAAGTTGGCCTCACCAATGTCTTATACAACCTCACCATAACATCCCAACTCCTATACTCAATACTTTGATTTATGAAGGCCAGTATGCCAAAAGCTTTCTTTACAACCCTGTCTACCTGTGACGCCACTTTCAGGGAATTATGTATCTGAACTCCCAGATCCCTTTGTTCCTCCGCACTCCTCAGTGCCCTACCATTTACTGTGTATGTCCTACCTTGGTTTGTCCTTCCAAAATGCAACACCTCACACTTTTCTGCATTAAATTCCATCTGCCATTTTCTGGCCCATTTTTCCAGTTGGTCCAGATCCCTCTGCAAGCTTTGAAAGCCTTCCTTGCTGTCCACAACGCCTCAAATCTTAATGTCATCAGCAAACTTGCTGATCCAATTCACCACATTATCATCCAAATCATTGATGTAGACAACAAACAACAATGGTCCCAGCACAGATCCCTGAGGCACACCACTAGTCACAGACCTCCAGTCTGAGAAGTAATCATCCACTACCACTCTCTGTCTTCTCCCAGACAGCCAATTTCGAATCCCGTTTACAACCTCTCCATGGATACCAAGTGTCTGAACCTTCTGAACTAACCTCTCATGTGGGACCTTGTCAAAGGCCTTACTAAAGTCCATGTAGACAACATCCACAGCCTTTCCTTCATCTACTTTCTTGGTAACCTCTGTGAAAAACTCTACAAGGTTCGTTAAACACGGCCTACCACGCACAAAGCCATGCTGACTATCCTTAATCAGCCGTGGCTGTCCAAATAATTGTATATCCGATCTCTCAGAATACCTTCCAATAATTTACCTACAATGACGTCAGGCTCACTGGCCTGTAATTACCTGGTTTATTTTTGGAGCCTTTTTTAAACAACGGAACAACATGAGCTACCCTCCAATCCTCCGGCACCTCACCCGTGGCTAAGGACATTTTAAATATTTCTGCCAGGGCCCCTGCAATTTCTACACTAGTCTCCCTCAATGTCCAAGGGAATATCATGTCTGGCCCAGTGGATTTATCTACCTTTATTCGCTGTAAGGCAGCAAGCACCTCCATCTCTTTAATCTCTATATGTTCCATGACACTACTGCTTGTTTCCTTTCCTTCCTTATGCACTATGCCAGTTTTCTGAGTAAATACTGAAGCAAAAAAGCTGTTTAAGATCTCCCCCATTTCGTGAGGCTCCACACATAGACAACCACTTTGATCTTCAAGGGGACCAATTGTGTCCCTTACTATCCTTTTACTTCTAATATACTTGTAGAAACCCTTCGGATTTACCTTCACATTATCTGCCAAAACAACCTCATGTCTTCTTTTTGCCTTTCTGATTTCCTTCTTTAGTATTTTCTTACATTTTCTATACTCTACAAGTACCTCATTTGCTCCTTGTTGCCTATACCTGCTATACACCTCTCTCTTCTTCTTAACCAGATCGCCAATATCCCTTGAAAACCAAGGTTCCCTATGCCTGTTAACTTTGCCTTTAATCCTTACAGGAACATGCAAACTCTGCACTCTCAAAATTTCACCTTTGAATGCCTTCCACTTACTGAACTTAATCTCCAGAACAGAAAATTCGACCCATGGTTTGAGAATTTTGGGGTCCATGAAGGGCACGAATACTCTTTGCTCCACAAGACTTTTCTGGCCTACTCCTTACCCATCCACACATTTTTTTCCTTTTACTTAATTGATTACTTATGACCTCCCTTCACCCAAGTCACACACCCACCTGTGACATTATGGGAATGAGTCACAACCATGAAAATTGGTTGAATATTGGACAGATTCCATTAGACAAGGAGACAGTAAGTTGTGCTGCTCAACTGCTTTCTGATGGAATCAATCAACTGCAAATCACTATCCATAAGTTTGAAACACGAGGTCAATAAATCACAAAGTTTAAATGAAAAGAAATTCAAAGGGATAAAACATTTATAATAAATTCAGTCAGGGATACTGGCCGTAAAAGATTGTACTTTGTATGGAAAACTTTCTGAAGCAATTGTACAAAGTCGTGTGACTCCACAAGGCTAATCTTGTGCCTCTGGTGTGGTTTTTTTACTTATGATTCTGAAGTAACTTAAATCCAAATTTGACTTAATTTAGACCAATTCATTTCAATTCTTCATTTTTGATGTCCATTAATACCCTTGCAAGAGGTTTCAGTATATCTGGTTTGCTAACGATTACCTGTACACATACATCTTCGTACACATTTTAAAAAATTCATTCATAGGATGTGGGCTTCGCTGGCTGGGCCAGCATTTATTGCCCATCCCTAGTTGCCCTTGAGAAGGTGGTGGTGAGTTGTTTTCTTGAAACACTGCAGTCCATGTGGTGTATTTACACCCACAGTGCTGTTAGGAAGGGAGTTCCAGGATTTTGACCCAGCAACAATGAAGGGACGGCATCAAGTTTCCAATTTCAAGTCAGGATGGTGAGTGACTCGGAGGGGAACTTTCAGGTGGTGGTGTTCTATCTGCTACCCTTGTCCTTCTAGATGGTAGCGGTTGTGGGTTTGGAAGGTGCTGTCGAAGGAGCCTTGGTGAATTCCTGCAGTGCATCTTGTAGATGGTACACACTGCTGCTACTATGCGTTGGTGGTGGAGGGAGTGAATGTTTGTGGATGTGGTGCCAATCAAGCGGGCTGCTTTGAGTATTGCATGCAGTCCTGGAATCCGCATTATAGGAAGGATGTGATTGCACTAGAGAGAGTGCAGAGGAGATTTACCAGGATTTTGCCTAGGCTGGAGAGTTTTAGTTATGAGGAGAGATTGGATTGACTGGGGTTATTTTCCCTGGAGCAGAGGAGATTGAGGGGGGACATGATTGAGATGTATAAAATTATGAGGGGCATAGATAGGGTAGACAGGAAGGAACTTTTCCCCTTGGTGGAGGGATCAATAACCAGGGGACATAGATTTAAGGTAAGGGGCAGGAGGTTTAGAGGGGATGTGGGGAAGAATTTTTTCACCCAGAGGGTGGTGGGAATCTGGAACTCTCTGCCTGAAAGGTTGGTAGAGGCAGAAACCCTCATAACATTTAAGAAGCATTTGGATGAGCACTTGTGATGCCTTGGCATACAAGGCTATGGGCCTAATGCTGGAAAATGGGATTAGAATAGTTAGGTACTTGTTTGACCGGCGCAGACTCCATGGGCCGAAGGGCCTTTTTCTGTGCTGTAGACCTCTATGACTCTGACTATGACTCTTTGTCCTGGACGGTGTCAAGCTTTTTGAGTGTTGTGGGGTCTGCACTCATCCAGGTAAGTGGGGAGCATTCCATCACACTCCTGACTTGTGCCTTGTAGATGGTGGACAGGCTTTAGTCAGGTGGTGGGTTACCCGTTGCACGATTCCTAGCCTCTGACCTGCTATTGTAGCCACAGTATTTATATGGCTAGTCCGGTTCAGTTTTTGTTCAATGGTAACCCCCAGGATGTTGATGGTGGAGGATTCAGTGATGGTAATGCCATTGAACATCAAGGGGCGATGGTTGGATTCTCTCTTGTTGGAGATGGTCATTGCCTGGCACTTGTGTGGCGCAAATGTTACTTGCCATTTGTCAGCCCAAGCCTGGATATTGTCCAGGTCTTGCTGCATTTGGACATGGACTGCTTCAGTATCTGAGGAGTCGCGAATGATGTTAAACATTGTGCAATCATCAGCGAACATCCCCACTTCTGTCCTTATGATGGAAGAAAGGTCATTGATGAAGCAGCTGAAGATGGTTGGGCTGAGGACACTACCCTGAGGAACTCCTGCAGTGATGTCCTGGAGCTGAGATGACTGACCTCCAACAACCACAACCATCTTCCTTTGTGCTACATATGACTCCAACGTTATACGATGTTTGAACATATTCTGTTCATCTTGTGTGATTGGCCATAATTAACACCAGCTTCAGTTAGCTTAGAAAGCTGGGAAAGCTGGGAAAAGATTAGAGAACAATAATGTTTTGAGAGAGATTGTGAGTTTGGCCCTGATATTTACGAAAAGGGAGTGGGACGGGGGAGGCTGTTTTGAGACCAAGAAATGCGGATGAACGGATTTCATTGAAGGACCTAATTACCATTTTGGTATCCACTTCCTGGTTGTAGATAGCCAGATTTAGAGGGTGGCTGGCTAGTGGGTGAGTAGACCTTTGCCATCAGGCCACATCCAGGGAGAATGGTGAAGGGAGTGATAGATCAGGGTGGGGTTGGGGGGTGCAGATGGTGGTTATTAATATAGGCGGTTATTGAAGAGAATGGGAGAAAAGGGTAGAAGATTTTAGGTGGCTCTAGAATTATCTGATGGGGTGGGTGCTGTAGGGGTGATTGCAGGGAGCTAAGGTGGACAAGGCAGTGTGCTGGAAATCTCGGCAGAGCGGTGGGGGGCAGAACAGTGGGGGGGCAGGTGGGGGGGCATTGGATTGTCAGGATGGGTGGGGAGGGTGAGTGCCCAATCACTAAGGAGCTTAATAAACATGGTAGACTGGGGGGAAGCGCTCCTCTTCCTCTTGGCCCACAAGCAGTGCTAGAAAGGCATTTAGCTGTTCCATCCAACAGTCCTTGTCTCCCTTCCTGAGGTCTGAAAAATCCACCTGGCTAGAAAGAAAATCTTAGGACACAGCCTCGTTAAAATATTTAAATATAGCCCCTCCTCCTAATAACTGGTTGGTTGCCCACACCCATCCCGCCTCATAAAAACCAAAAGTGGGTGGGTTGAGTTTGGGTGAAATATTTCAACTTTGCACCTATTTTGGGGTGTTTAAATTACCCCTTATATTTCTGTTTTTAGTTAATTGAAAAATTTCATCAGTTTCATGCACAATCTTCTATTTCTAGGTACTTTTAGGGACCATTTAACTAAATCAATAGATAATATTTGGAACAGATGGAAGATTTTTCTCTATGCTATATGCAACAAAATCATACACCTATTAATAAAGCAGAGATTTAACATTTCTTTATGTATTGTGCACAGAGGAAATCTACCCCTGCACTGTTAATCATGAGATACACCAGTGGTTGAGTAAAAGGATCACATTCTTTAAGCTAACACAACTTAGTGTAGAATATCTTCTGCCAAAAAGACTTCTCTTGTTCCGGCATATAGCAAGTGTGCACATCCTAAAAGCATGATACTTTAAGTAAAAACCTTGCTTCTTCAAAATATAAATTCATTTGGTTAAAATTTAATCACGACAGTAAAATATACTTACTTTGTTCAAACATGGCCATGTATTGGGCCATGTACATTTCTAAATCACATCCACATATGCACTTCAACCTGACAGCTGATCGATCCAAATATTTGCAGCCTAAGTATGATCTATGTAACTCACTGCTTGGTTCGCACTTGTAATTACAGATGCCTTTTTTAAGGAAAGTTTACTTTTTTTCTCCTGGACTACTTGGCATAGAATTCAAGTAGCTATTTCAGTTGTATCTAATATTTTATTTACATCTATCTATTTGGTTTTGGTGCCTTAAATGGTACAATTCTTGATGCTGCATGATTTTATTCAAGTTTATATCTGAAAATTGTGTGTATTACACGTACATTTACCTGTAACTTTTATTTAGCATTACATCTGGATGGGGAAAGAACATTAACTGGTATGAAATGTGTATCAGAATCACACTGTTACCTTTTATTGATCAGTGTGAACTCTTACTGTCTTTCCTGAGTATAGGTACAGTTTTTGGCTCCTGTGTCGATTGTGAGCCAAGGTTATAGATACAGCTGCATGATCAACTTATGGAAGTTCTAGGCAATGAGACATTTTGAATGGATGATGGTTGTTATTATTGCACCATGTTTTAAAAAGAGAAATAAAAACATTATAACTGAGACTTAATAGGAAGTGCAAGTATGCTGACTTCTCTTGTAATTACTGTATTGTGACAGCAGGTGATGCTAGGAGAGGCATTCAATTTCTAAAAACAATTCAGGCTAGTCCTTGTTTAGTGAGGAAATCTTTAAAAAAAAATCTTTATCTTGAAGGAGAATTATTACAATCATACATTTGTATGATTGTGAGCATGAGTTAACATAAATTGCCAGCCACATTGTGGTGAAGGAGCTGAGTATCAGGGGCCTTGAGGCACGCAAGACACAGGAATCACTTGGGTCACATACAATTGAATCAGCTGCCTGAACATGATGAAGGAGAAGTGCCTATGGCAGCTCAGGGAATCTGTGACTGAGGTGTGCCACCTGGTTTATGAAGACTGACAGTTCCCTAAGTACAATATTCTCCTGGTGGCAGTGAAGGTTACCAATGCCCTCGGCTTTTAAGCTACAAGCTGCTAGGCACCCAGAAGCAGTGAGCTACTTTGCCATGCACTGCTTCCTTTAGGTTGGATTTACTGTATATCCTTTGCAGACTCCTCAGGGCTGTGTTGTGAATTATGTTGGCACATTTGTGTTGATGCACGTGCCAAAACACTTTGCCTAGTTGTCAGTATAACTGCATCCTAAATAGGTAACTGAATTCAGTTGTAGTCATGGTGAGCTCAGTACTTTGTGAGGTGTTTCTGACTATCATATTTTCAGTAATATTGGCATTGCCTGCAGTATGTGCTGTAAGTGAGTTTGGTGACAATTGATACTCAGATGAGTGATGCTCCCTCTGGTGCACCTGTTGCTCCACTGGATTGTTCAAAAGTTTTGCGAGCAGCTAGTGCATTGTGAATGTTTAGGCCCAATTACCTTTTTTACTCATTTGAGTACTATAGTGTACACATTCATAATCCTTGTATTGAAAATCAATGTGTAGGAACATTTTAATATATCACACCAATCATGTAATATATGTTATTCCTTTGTATTTCATCTGAGAGAGGACAGTGCGTTATTGAAAAGATCGAATATTCTTTGTCATTCATTTGGTAGTCTACCTTGTTGCTGGGTATTTAGCATGCTTGCATTAGTTAAAAATTTGGAGTATCAAATGAAGATGGAGTGTGCAGATAGTTGTAAAGGGTTAACATCCGAAGCATACATGACGCTGAAGTGCTAAAGATGACAGATCACATGATTGAGAAGTAAGAGGGTTCTGAATGGCGGAGAAGCTCCAACCTCGTGTAGAGGTCCAAATGTGTAAATACTTTCTGTAAATAAAGAGTAATGGTTTTGAGAAACTACAAACTCAAGCAGTCTTTGGGAGAATAGACAATGCCCAAAACCCTGTCTCGACCTTGACCACACAATGTAACATTGTCCACCTGTTCTTGCTCTTCCAGGCAATTTGTCCTGTACAAAGTTTCACAATTCCTTGTGATGTTTTTCTACCTGGGGCACATCCACCACCTCCAAAGTTTCTGACCTTCAGCTATTCAAATGCTGCCCATTGAAACCTGCTCAGCCTAATCTATTTTTGAAAGAACACAGGTTCATTGCTTCATTTGCTGTGTTGCACTGTATCAATTGGGAAATAATGTTAGGGAGATTATTGCTTGGATTTCATATTAAAAACCTATTGATTTCCTTTGGTTGTGAGGTAGATATCACACTGCGCATATGTAAGATTTAAAAAAAATAGGCATTCAGCTTCTGTCTGTGGTAATCTCCATTGCCTAGTGACACTGCAGTGACTAAACTGAGCATCAAGCAAATATCAGCTAGTGGCTTGTGGATCTTCTTGTGAGTGAGGAGATATGCTATGGTATGTGGGATTGTACATTTTCTCTGTTGCAATGGAATGTGGCTTAAGATCCCCTGGGAGTCCTAAACTTAGGCGGTGAGTTAGATAGGGATGTGTTAGAAAACAAATTTCACTCTTTGCTTTTCAAATAAAGTCTCTTTTAATTCTGGAAGTGCTGAGCAGAAATATTGGCCCAAATCTTCGGAGCAGTGGCAATGACAAATAGACTGCCTTTGCAGACAAAAATTACCCTGACTCTGTTGTTGCGTGTTTCTACCGAGACTTTCTGAGCCTGGCTTCCCAGAAATGAGCAGTGTGGCATCTTTCAGGAAACTTCGTTGGAGTGGAGTAGAGTCGGTGGGATATAGGGCACATCCCCTTTTTTATGGCACTAGCTGCCTTATGATAAGTTTGAAGATCCAGTTTGAATGTGAGTAAATGAGTGAGTGGTTGGGCGAGTGGATGAATGGGTAGGGTAGGTACGTGAGATAGTAGCTGGGTGAATGGGTAATTGGGTAAGGTGGTTGGTGGGTAATTGGGTAAGGTGAGTAAATAAGTAAGGTGGGTGCTGGGTAAGGGGGTATGTGGGTAAGTGTGTTGATGGGTGAGGTGGTAGGTGGCTAGTGAGGTCTGGTCAGGGGTGGGTAGTCAGGTTGTTGGCAGGTAGGTAGTGGGGTTGGGTAGGGGGATGTATTCATCGGGATTAGTCGGATTGGATCGGGAGGGGTCATAGGTCGGATAAAGAGGGGTAATGGGGTTGGGTTGAGGGTTAGTTGGGTTGGATTGGGAGGGTAGTCAGGTGGGCAAGGGGTAGTCAGGCGGGCAAGGGGTAGTCAGGCTGGGACGGTAGTCAGGTCAGGTAGGTTAGGGGGATAGTTGGGTGGTCGGTTCGGGGTAGTCAGGTCGGTTCGGGGAAGTATTCGGGTTGGCGGGTAGGTAATCGGGTTAGGTCGGGGGGGTGTTTAGATAGGGTGTAGTCGTTTCGGATTGAGAGGGGAATGCGGGTCGGGTTGGGAGGGTAGTCGGTGGTTGGGGGGGATTGTTGGGTCTGGTCCAGTTGGTGTGTGGGGGGGGGGCGGTGCGGTGGTAGATGGGTCACGTCGTGGTTTAGTTGAGTTGGGTTGGTTCGGGGGTGGGGTAGTTGGGTGGTCGGGAGTGGTAGTCCGTTGGGGATGGTCAGGTCTGGTTTTGTTGCGGGGAGGGTGGGGGTGGTAGTCCACCTGGTCAGATTGGGATGGGGTCGGTTATTGGGTTGGGTCAGGTTGAGGGGGTAGATGGGTCAGGTTGGCCTGGGGCAGTAGTCGGCGGGGGGAAGTGGAGTCAGGAGATGATTGGGGGAGTCAGTTATGTAGTTACCCAGTTGTTAGACTAGGTTTTAATCTGTCTAACATTTCCTGGGTAACTGCACAGATAGGTATCACGGAACTTTCCAAAGTCTCCTACTCTACCACAGTGTTGGAAACATTTGTGGAGGGTCCTAGGGAGCAGGGGAATTGCACATCACGAATTGAAACCTCCCGGGCAGTTCCCATGGCATTCCAGTCATCAGGACCTCCACAGGGTCTTGATGCACATCTTTAGTCATACGTCCGGTCTCTGACGATCTGGAAACCGAAGATTTGGCTCCTTATATTATCTGTTGCATGTCATACTACTGGAAAAGCTAGGAACTCGGATCAGATTGAATGTTGAACCTCAACATGCCAGTTAATTCTATTGTGACTATGAGGACATTTTGTACATATTCTTTATCTATTTTGTTTTTGGCTTGAAGTTTGTCTATATTTTCTCAATCCTTCAATCATTGTCTCTCTTTGCAATGGTTAGTGGAGATGACCTCTCTAGTATCTTTAATCACTTGTGTGGTTCGTGTATATGTCTGAGTCATACAGATCCTAAAATATGCTCTCTTGGTTCTTATTTCCAGAAGCATTAGCAGCTTTTTGAAACCTCGCCTAGGTGACCATTCTTCATGTGTTCATTTAGATAGTGAGCTTTTAGCAGACACTTCAACTTTGGATAGACCAGAAGGCCAGTGGGGCATGTGCTGTTTTTATTGATCATACACTTCCAGCAGACAAGCAGATAGAAAATGAGCAGGAAATAGGGCTGCATTATAGTTCTGAATATTCAACACACTTATTGGGCAGAAATTTTAGGCCGGTGGCAGGCGCGATCTGGGAGTGGCTGGGGAATGAACTGCTGACCGCAATCGGCCCCTAACCGCGATTTCATGCTGGCTGGCCAATTAACAGCCAGCCAGCGTGAAGTACGTGCTGAGAAACTGGGGGAGCAGGGGCAGGAGGAGGGTGGAAGCTGACGTCAGCGCGGGTGTTGGCGAGCGCTGACAGAAAGCTCCTTGAAGGTAGAGAGCTGCCTCAGGGAGCAGAAGACCTGAAAAGCATTAAATAAAGTTTTAAAAATCAGGAAAAAAATGTCCAAGCATCACAACCAGTCACCCGAACATATACATGATAAGAATGCTGTCCACAGATTTTTCTTTCTCTTTCATTTAATAACGGAAACCCTATCCTGCCCTTGGATGAGGTTTCATGAAAAATATAAAGGCTGCCTGGATGATTCGACTGTCTGCCAACCGTGAGGTTGGATGGGCAACGTAAAATTAAAGACAATTGCGCCACTAATGACCTTAATTGGCCTCTTCATTGCCAGCCGGCACGCTTCCGACTTTTGCGCGCGCCTGCCAATCGAAATATCGTGCGAGCACTCACCTGACGTCATCTCGCGTGATTTCACACCAGGCTGGGTCAGGCACGCGCCCGCTCGCTGAGCTAAAAATTCTGCCCATTACGAGAGTAGCTGCCTGCTAGTAGTGCAGAATTGCAGAATCACATAGCTTCAGGACTGTGGGCCAAATCTTCTGAGAAGTGACAATCACCGTCTGATTGCCACTTCGCTCCTACTTTCTTACCTTAGACCGGAGCTCCACATTTCTGGCTCAGACTTCCGAACTAGGCCTCCTGAGAAATGTAGAGCAAACCTGTTCCTGGAGTCCTTCCCTTGTAGTGTAGGAGTGTTGGGGGGGGCCAACCCACACCCCCTTTTTATGGCACTAACTGCTGTATTCTGGTAAACTTAAATGTTCCTTTGGTTAAATGCCACCTTGAGAAGCTACGGAGAGAAGGTAAGTATGTAAGGCAACTGGATGAGTGGGTATGGTGGGTCAGGGGATGGGGCCGGGAGTTGTGGCTGGGGTTCGTGAGGGGTTATGGGGGATAATTAGTGGTGTGGGGTAGTGGAGAGTGGTGGTGGGAGGGGAGTTAGTGGTGGCTGGGTAGTTGGGGGGTGGGGAGGTAGTCAGGTGTGGGGGTGGGGTGTTAATGTGAGCATAGTCAGGGGTGGGGGTTAGTTGGTGGGGGGGGGGGGGGGGGGGTGGTGCCAGGATTAGTTGGGGGTAAGGAGGGTAGTCGGGAAGGCGGGGATTAGCCGGGGGGTAGTCAGGTGGTGGGGGGTAGTTTCTTTCGGGGTAGGGGTCGGGATTTAGTCAAAGGGTTGGGGGTAGTCGGGTGGTTGGGAGTGTAGTCGGAGAGTCCAGTGGGGAGTCGGGGTGTTTACTAGTATAGTTACCCAGGAGTTAGAACTGGTTTTAATACTTCTAACTTTTCCTGGGTAAATATTCTGCTAAGTGAGTCACAACCAACTTTAGCGGGTTCCAAATGCTGGGGAATTGCCCACTGGGGGAAGTTGAAACTTCCCTGGGCAATTCCCATGCAGTCCTTGTGTAGGACTTTGAGGCATTCCCCAGTGGATCTTCTGGGGTATCTCTGGGGTACAAGCATCTGGAGATTGGAAGAACAGGGCCAATGTGTTGCTATTGTATCAGTAGTTATGCTACTTGCAGAAAGGCAGCAGTAATGTCATTCACAGTGGACAATGTAGAGCCATTAGTTATATTTGAAAATTAGAATAAAAATAGTTTGCTTCTCAATGCTATGCTTGCCATATATTTTGTTGCAGGAGGTTTTTGTCTCCAAATTGAAGTTCAAGATTCTTCCTCCTCTGGAGACCAGGATCATTGCTTTAAGAATAGCATGTCACAGATTTGTGAAAAAAGTGTGGGAGAAAAATCTTGATCTTGCATGAAAAATTTGCTATGCTAAACTAAAGGTTGATAAACGCAGCAGTAGTAGCAGATGGTCAGCAGTGAGGGGAGCAGAAGGGTGGAGCTTGAAGGAGGTACTACCTGTGTAACAGGGTGTTAGGCCGAGGCTCAGCGTCCTCGATCACTTGGAAAAGCAATGCATCCACAAGTGGAGGTTGTCATGTCAGGTGATGGTGTATATCTGCCACCTCCAAAAAAAAACCTGCTGCTTACTGACTTTGCATTACCAGTGGCTATGAACATGACCACTGCCTTCAACAATTTTGCCTCTGGATCCTTCTGGTGACATTTCCATGATCTCCCAGTCATTGACACGCAAACACATATGAAAGGTGACTGATGGATTCTTTGCCAGGGCCGGTAGTTATGCCAACTTCAGCTGTCATGATGTTAATTGGAAGGATCAGTGTTCAAGTTTGCGGTCTAGCTGACTTTAGCTGAGGGCAGAATCAGCTGCACATATGTGCCAATCTCTGCACTTCCAGGTCAACCAGGAGTGTTTTTAAACAGCTAGGGAATCCATTTGCTTGCAGCTGTCCAAGTTCCCCAACCTCTTTGAACCTGCCAACAGACTCAAAGGGTGGCTGTTAGGCTGATGGCACCTATGAGGAATCCTACCAATAAACCCCAAAAGTGGTACGATAACAGTCATATGAACATCACGTGTATCATTGGACAAGTGCTCAGCATGATCAAGATGCATCCCTGGTGCCTGGACAGACTGGAGATGCTCTTTAGTACTCATCAGCCAGGATCTCCAGAATGATCGTGGTATGCTGCGATCTGCACAACATTGCCCAGCAGTGAGGATTGGAGCTTCAAGATGAAAAAGGCACTGGGCACCCATGGTCTACACAGCTGTGGTCAAGGCCTGCGTGGCCTCATTTGATTGGTACGACTGATGCTCCCAAGAGTTGGCAAATCTATCCATGGAAGAAGTCATCCTCGCACTGCCCTGTGGCATCAACCCACTCATGCTTGAGCTGAACTCTTCCATTTTCTTTGTAATCATGGACAGTGTGCATGGAAGGCTTTCTTTTCTTTTTTCTTTTGGAAGACCTGTCAGTATGTCACAGATTTTCGGCTGCCCCTTATTGATCATCCTTTTCATCGATGAATCCAGAGGTACAGCATGTGGGTCCAGCTGAGCAGCCTGAGAGCCTGACAGCTCCCTCCAGAGCTGTCCCTGTCACCACTGTCTGCTCTTGCTCATTTGTAAACTGTGAATCACCAGGTGAAGAATCAACAAATTGCCTGATTGGGCAAAGTGCGAGTATCTGTGTTGGTACATAGTAAGGATAATTCCTGTGACACAGAACCCTCAGAAGGAATCAGCTACTCTGAGGATTCATTGTCCAAGAGACCAATGATTGCTACTGTGAAGGCCCTAGTGAGGAGAAAAGACATGAACTAGTACCTGTGAGGAAGGAATATTGCAAATTAGTGTTATGAAAATAATCCTATTTCACTTAATTTTGAAATCAAGTCAGCATGATTGTGTGTTGTATGACATGTCAGTCAATGATACTTAATTCTGTCGCCAGGTAGCTGTGAAGTCCCAAACTCTCCATCTCTGATGATCAGGGATGCTACTAAGCTGGGACACTACTAATTTCAATTCAATATCTCATCCTCCTTGAACAAGACTCGGAGTTATTATCAGGGCCACAGGCCCCCTCAGAATAAAGATAGCCCAAGCCTATAGGAAGGGGAAAGTCACTGATTTGAAGGTTATTTTAAGCTCATATTTCTATTTAGGAATATCACAACCTTCTAAAGCTTAAAATCTTTTCTATCCTATTCAACTAAGGGTAGATGGATGTTCAATTATTTTCAAAAGGCACAACTGAAATTTGTTAATATATGGGGTTCAAGTACTGTAGAATAATCAATAACTCAAAAATAATGCCTATGGAGTAAAGGCACTCCAGCTGATTAAACAAGTAAATGTCTAATAATGATATGCTAGAAGTATCGATCACAATTTTGTACTATATATATATATATATATATATACATAAAATTCCCTTATGCCCTTCACTTTTATCGAGGAGGCAGTCAGACAAGCAAGATAATTTCTTGAGAATGTTTTGTGCTACTGAGCTGCAACATTTATCAGAAGAAGCAAATATTTCCCCATCTTTTCTTCTCAGTCTTCACATGTCAAATCAATTGGGTGGTTTCTCAACACGTGGAAATGGGCTACGAAATTGTTGCATAATCACCTGTAAACCGAAACCTTGTAAATGGAATGCCAGAAATTCAGCAAGGGCAATCGATGATCTGCACATAAATTATCAGTTGAGTTAATTTGATGTGAAAATACATCCAAGTAACAGCAGCAATGACACCATTTATTTGGTTGAAAAACAGCGCAGCTCAATCTCCTAACACTTTCTTTGGAACAATACAATGAGTGTTACTGAGAGACCTTTACACTTTGTACTGCCCAACCCCCCTGCCCTTTGCCACCTCCCTCCAGTGAGAGCAGCTCTTTGCATTGCCCACTCACATTGCAGTGAAATATGGCAAGACAGCTCTACACATGAGTACAGGTTAATGACATTTGGTTGGCCAGTTCCTGTTGATTGCAATGAACTTATGATGGAACTATCAGTACTTTGCAATCAGTAGAAATTGAAAGGAGGCCAGCTGTGCCACTAGGTCTTTGGAAATTTTAAGTTTAAAAAATGAGCTTTCTGCTGGAGTTGTTGTTTTGTTTGGAACAAAGAGAAGTGAAGCAAGATCATCTCTTAGAGACAATCTTGTTGGCACCAGTAGCAGCCTGCACTGGTAGCTTTATATGGCTCTGCTGCTACCATGCAATGCAGACACTAAAGGCTCAGTATAAATGTGCCATGAGAACATATGAATCGTATACCTTAACATGTTTATTGAGGAGGAAGTCATAAATGATAGATGTTCTTGTGAGTTTCGTGAGGCCTTGTGAGAGTGCTACTGCATATTTGTTCTGCAGTTCAATTATGTAATAACACTTTTTCCTGTTGATGGTGAGATTTTGAACTGTTAAATATAAAGACCCAGATTGTGTGTAGAAATATTTATAATAATAAGTATTTAGATGAGCACTTGAAATGCCATAGCATACAGGGCCATGGACAAAGTGCTGGAAATGGGATTAGAGTAGATAGGTGCTTGATGACCAGCACAGGCACGATGGGCCGAAGGGCCTGGTTCTGTACTTTATAATTCTATGACTCAAAATAATGGTGAGGCTTTAGAGCACTTGTCATGAGGGGTTAAATTAGACTGCAACTTCTGGCGTCTGCACATGCACTTTTAGATGTCCGAGCGGATGCTCTGCTCCTCCAAAAACTTTGATCTAACGGTATCTCACTGAGAGATTCAGCAATCAAATATATGGAATGGCATGAAATATGGTACTTACCCATTAGATACCCACTAAACTAGATATTTAAGGGGATATTTCAAAATACTCAGAATAAGTATATTCCTACTATAAAGAAAATTCTAAGGGGAATGCCCATCATCCGTGGTTAACTAAAGAAGCTAAGCATCAAACTTAAGGGAAATGCATATAACTGCGCAAAGATGAGTGGCAGGTCAGATGATTGGTCAGAATATAAAGAATATAAAGAGGATGACTAAAAGGTTAATCAGGAGAAAGAAATTTGAGCATGAGAAGAAGCTAGAAAGTTAAAAACGTATACCAAGAGTTTCTACAGGTATTTAAAAAGGAAACAAATAAGTAAAGTGAGTGTTGGTCCTCTGGAGAGTGACAGTGGGGAGTTAATAGTAAATAATAAGGAAATGGTGGAAAAAAATGAACAAACATTTTGCTTCTGTCTTCACTGTTGGTTATGAGATATTCTCTCTTTACTGTAATGATACTTGAAGTTATATTGCACAGACTTAGATTTATTCCAGTCAGGAAAAGGAATGTTCTATGAGAAGCTGAAGTAGTTAGTCCCAAAGAATTAAATATTATAACAACAAGAGGGTTTTTATTAGAAGGGGAAATTTTGAAACACAGAACTAAGATGTTAGGCATCCATGTAAGTAAGTTATAACTGAGCTGTTCTGCACACGTTTTTTTTGCATAATATCGTGAATAGGAAGAAAAATAAATTAGAATGAGAAACAGTTTCTGGCGGTTGCTGGAAGTAACCTAAGTTTACAACTTTGCTTAGTAATTCCACTTTATTCTAATTTAACGCACAGGATTTAAACATGAGTAGCTGAGGTTACAACAATAGCTACAGTATGGTCTGCTAGAAGAGGTATTAAAAATTGTTATAAGGATAGGGAATTTTAGTGGTTTGCAAACGGTTTATTTTCTCCTTGAAATGTTGCTTTTGTTATTGATCAATTCCTCTTGTAGCGTTATGATTTCTTGAGATTGTTTCCATTGCATATTTTATAAGTAGCTTCAATCACAGCATTCTCTTAGTTTTTGTTAATTTAACGTATATTTTATTTTTGTTGTTTACTTTCTTGTTTTTTTTTTATAATCACTGGAATAACTGTTAAGAATATTATAATAGCACAAGGAAGCACATCTCTACATTAAAAATACTTTCTCATGATCTTCCAATTGCTAAAATCACTTGAAGCTCTAGAGCACTGCAGAAGATCTCAAGAAGAATCACTCTGTGTTGTCCTAGATGAGATAATGAACTTCAGTTGCCTGAGAAAGGGACATGTTTTGTAGCAATACACTGAAATGGTTGGATTTTGCCATGTGTAAGATCCATCTTTCCAACTGCTTTCATTATTCTATCATACCATAGCAGGTTAAAGTCTATAGAATATTACAATTTAGAACTCCTAATGTCAATTTGAATCCGCAATGATCATAAAAATATAACATTAATTTTAACAGATTATTGTTTTATGTTAATTATGCAAACAAAAATGCATCTTGTTCTAATTTTTGACTACAAGATGTGGCTGCTGGTATTACAAAATACTATGGCCTGAAATGATGCCATAGGATATTAATGCACAACGTGAATTCCTATCCTTCCTATTTTACTGGACATCTTAACCTATTTTACATGGTTACTGTCTCAGCAAAATAATGGAGAGAATTTCAAGCAAGTGTTACTATGTTTGTATGTCATAACATGTTTACACTCAAATTAAGTCAAGGTAGTAGAGTTTTTCAGTTTCTTTATGCTCAGTATCCTAGAAAGAAATGAAGTATAATTTAACATTCAACTGTTAACAAGGAATTTAGATGAAGATTGGAGAATTAATCAGAGAATCATAGATTGGACAGCTATACACTTAAAATTAAATATAAAAATGTTTTGGAGAGAGTAGTTCAATTTAAAAATAGTTCTTCTTCCTACCAGAGAATTTTTCTCCTAAAATAGCCCACATTTACCTATTTACATGCTGCACACCTTATTAGATAATATTGTTTCAAATGGTCAGGCAAATCCTTTCTTTTGCTGCGTTGTCAGCTTCCTCCTCCTTCCCCCTACCATCTCAGCAGTTTTGTAAGACTGTGTCTCCATGGCAGCTGCCTCCTTTTCCTGTAGTTTTTAAAATTGTCTCTACAGCTGCTTTCTTTTCCTGCCTAACTTCTTGCAGATTTGAAGGGGGGAGGGGGGTTGGGGGTGGGGTGGGGTGGGGTCGTCTCTTTGGACTCTCGGGGGCTGTTGCTGATGAAATTGTTAGATCAGTGAATCTGCAATTGATTTTCTATTTAGATTTCTGCGTCCCATTTTTAGGAGCCCAAAGATTCAACAAATCAAAGTGGACAAAAACTAATATTTTAAATGTATTATGTATTAAAATGGCTGTAACATGTTCTGTAAGTATTTTATGGTACAATATTTATAAAATGCTCTTTTGCCATCTAGTGTCAGATATCCATAGTGCATCAATTTTTATGTAATTGATAGTTTATTATTACATTGATTTTCTACCTTATTTGCAAACATTTGACATGTAGTTGAAATATCAGTCGTCCATTAACAGATTGGCATATGAACGGTCCAACCGTTGGCACTCAATCTTGTTTGCTTGAATGTCAAACAAGAAAATGTTGGCTGCCTTCTTCATCTTTTTCTGCTCCATGAGGGATGTGTAAACCTTTTGGACCTGAAATGGAAGAAAGGGGCAAGTGTTAGGATTTATTAGCATGGGGAAATAGAAACAGAAACAGATGAATGGCTTCTGAAAGCAGTAACAATTTAGTATGCATCGAGTGAGAAGGAGGGATAGATAGTTTAAAACCCTGCAGGACTTGTCATCCAGCCTCGCCAGATGCCACTCTCCCTGTGCGTCTCCTGTTCACAAGATCCATCACCTGTTCTTCCAGTGGTGACAGCACATGGATGTAATGTGGCTACCTTTCTGGGGCTGCCTGCTGCCCGTTATTCTGAGAGCTACCCCACAGTAAAGAAGGAATTGTGCAAGTGTCAGAGTAGTGAGGCGTTTTGAGGATGTGCTTGTCAGTGTAGAATAGCGTTGCAGGTGTGTGAAAATGGTAAAGATGTGAGGAAGTAAAGACAGTAATAGGAGAATAACTCAGCAGAAGCTTTAGTAGAAGCTGAAGGAGGTGGAGTGAAGTGTACTGTAGTGATCGGAGGAGAGTGCTGGTAATCGGCAGAAGCAAGGTTTCAGAATGTTGGGGCTACAGGTAGTGGAGGGCTAGGCAGAGAGCAATGAGTTAGGAGGCTTACCTTAGCTAGCCCAGTCTTTCTGCATTGCAACTGTATCCTGGGGACAATGCTTCTGCTTTTCCATCTCTTCTGACTCAAGTTAGGAAATCTTCTTGATGCCTTGTGGAAAGAAATACTGTCCCTGCTCTTGCTGACCTCTTCCACCAAAATATCTAAAGCAGCTTTAGAAAACTGGGGAGGTCCCTGAAGCTTCAGTTTTGGCTGTCACTGTCCACAATCTCCAGTGATTGTTTCCTGCAGCGAAACCCTTTAAGAGGTGAACACTGATTTTAAAAGATGTCAGAAATATTCACATCTCCGATTATACAAACTGCTAATGAACAGAGTGAGGAGCTTTGAGGCTTTGAGAAGATAAGCAGAATGCCATGGTAGGCATTTGAAGAGGAGGCACTCCCAAATGGAGGCAGCCTTTCTTCAATGTTTCCAAACTTAATATTGAAAAAGTCCTTTGCTGGCTGGCCACTACTGTGGTGGGGTGAGGGAATCCCTCCATGGGTCAACCTGTGGCTGGTGCTGCACCTAGGTAGGCTGGTGGGGCAGGGTGGGAGGGTGCTCTAAGTGTGTCTGAAGTACTGGCCCCATGGTTTGTTGCTGGGAGGCCACCTCCCAGCATTTGTACTGTCTCCTGCTGCCAGCAGGAATCTGGAAACTGACTGGAAAATCCCACAAGGCCTCAGACAACAGGCCTCAATAGGCCTTTAATTAGTTCAGTTGGTTATCCACCACTTGCGGGCGGGTAGCCCTGCCACCCCATCCATCCACCCCCGCCCTCCCCTCCCCCTTCTTGGCTCCTCCCTCTGGAAAAGTGGCCTGGGTGTGGGATGGAACTGGGGAACAGGCAGGCTACCCAGTGGAATTATTTCAGCACCCACCCACTTCCTTTCCCATCCCTAGCAGTGATTAAAAATCCTGCCCAATATCTGAGGAGCGCTGCATGTTCGAACTGCTATCCTTTGGCTGAGATATTAAGCTTCATATGCCTGTTCCAGCAATGTCGGTGCATGTTAAAGATCCCCAGTCACTATTTAAAGAACAAGGCGTTCTCCCTAGGTTCTGGCTATTATTCCTCTCTCACATCACAGTTCTTTCATCTTATCGCTTTGAGGGTCTTGCTGTATGAAGAATGGTTACTGGCATTTGTCTACATAATAGTCTCTATATTTCAGAGTATTATATTGCATTTGAAATACTTGGAAATATTTTTGAAAGTTGTGATCAGGCCCTATGTAAATGCAAGTCTTTTTATAATTGCTATTGTGAGTAAGATGATGTTGTCACCACAGTAAATTGGTAAATGTGCACTGAGACTCTACATTTGTTGAGCAAAAACTCATTATCTATTTTTTTCATACTTGCAGGTTGCTTGTGTTCATGGAAATAATCCTCAAAAATTAGAACTTCTAAAAACTGACAGCCCTAAGAATACGCAAAAGCACATATGGACAGAAAGCAGCAAAGACCTATCTATCAGCCGCCTGCTTTCACAGACATTATCTGGCAAAGAGAATGCTACTGCTGTGGACCTGCACTATGAAACTCCAGTACCTTACTCTGACCAGGATATATGGGATTGGTTACGAAATGCCTCAGATCAGAAGGAGCCCCGCCCTCGACTTAAGAGGCGACCTATAGTCAAAACAGGCAAGTTTAAGAAAATGTTTGGCTGGGGAGACTTTCATTCCAACATCAAAACTGTTAAGCTAAACCTACTCATCACAGGCAAAATAGTGGACCATGGAAATGGTACCTTTAGTGTCTACTTCCGCCATAATTCTACTGGCCAGGGGAATGTTTCTGTCAGCCTGGTGCCCCCTACAAAAATTGTGGAATTTGACTTGGCTCAACAGACGGTGATTGATGCCAAAGATTCAAAGACATTTAACTGCCGCATTGAGTACGAGAAAGTGGACAAGGCGAAGAAGACTACGCTTTGCAACTATGATCCATCAAAAACTTGTTACCAGGAGCAGACTCAAAGCCATGTGTCATGGCTCTGCTCCAAACCCTTTAAAGTCATATGTATTTATATTTCATTTTACAGTACAGATTATAAACTAGTGCAGAAAGTGTGCCCAGATTACAATTACCACAGTGACACTCCTTACTTCCCCTCTGGCTGAGGGTGACATGATTGGCGTCTGAGAAAACGGTTACTGTAATTATGTTATTGTAATGAATTCTATATCTTAGTCTTCATTTGTATGAATGGTTTGTACTGTATATAGTTTATCCAGTGTTATTTGAGCTACCTATGAACATTAACTTGTAACTGTCTCTCTTGCTTGTTTATGGTTTTAAGAACAAATGAAATGAAAAATAACCTTTTATTTGTGTAGCCGTTATAGCTTACAACAAACTCATGTACAAAAAATTATTAAGATTAATGTAACTGGTGAAGGAACAATTTAAGAGGTATACATATACCATATTACTCATCGCTGTATTAAAGTATTTTATTTCTGGAAGATATGATATGTAAATAGGAATAAAATACTAAAAGATTTCAGTTTGAAAATGTGGATACCCTCCAATTATGTCACATCAATATTTCTTGAAACTTATCCTAAGACTTTGCTTCTTTGGTTGATGAATGTGTGTACACATTTTATATACACATTTTACTTCTGCTCCAGGATCTTATCCTAATAGATCTTGCAGAGTGAGACTTCTGAACAAATACAAATTTCCACTCAGAACAAGTGTTTTGCATCACTGCTGATACAACTACTTCCATTGGGTACTCATGGATGATTATTTTGATTAGTGGCACATGCCACAATGTTAGTTGCTGCCACACTGCTGTTTGATAAATATATTCAACTGCTACCAAAGCTGAATCCAGTCATGTTTTTCAAGTATCCATTCTCAGAAACAGACTCCAAAAACACAGCAATTTATAATCCCACCTTACATTGCAATTGAAACTGTACACACATCTATAACTGTTTAGACATGGAATTAAGATCGATTTATTAATGCTGTGATCAAAATCCTGTTCTCTTTCAGAAAGACATGTTCTGCTAATTTATCAATGATTTGGTAAGTATGTTTTTAAAAAAGTATAATGTTTATAAAGAATACCAGTTGATACCAGAGAAAGTCAGAGGGGTAGATCCTCGTTCTGGACATTAATGCAAAATGGGTGATACCAAGTTGCAGTCCATTTACTTCTCTCCAGCTTTTTATTTTTATTGACTTCAGTGGAAATATGTATCAGGACCGATGTAAAACAAGCTGTCAACTCACTTTCACCTATTTTGCAGTATCACAAAAAGTCAAGATCAACCCTAGACAGTAGTATAGAATCACTAACCATAGTAAAAACTATTAGGTTAATTTCTTAAAATCACAATTGATATTGGTATAGGAAGAAAATTCTGGCATTTGTAAAAAAAAAAAATGATTTTTTAAGGCTGAATTTCTATGTCATGGGTCTGCTAACACAGTATTGTGCATGGCTGTCCTAGACACTACTAACTCATGCAAGATCAGCTAATTTATATATTGAGGTGGTATCCACACACGGGGCAAAATTTTTACCTTGCTGGGCGAGCGCGCGACTGACCCGCTCGAGTGTAAAATGATGCCCATTGACGTCGGGCGAATGTCCTGATGTCAATGCGCAGTTGCGCGATATTCCGGTTGGTGAGCGCACATGGGAATCGGCAGTGTGTCCGCCGAAAATTAAAAGGCCTGTTAAGGCCATTAAAGTAGCAATTGACTGACATTTTGTGCCTCTTGTCCAACCTTACAGTTGGCAGACAGGTGAAAAGGCCAAGCAGCCTTTGCACTTTTTAGGAAACCTCATCCACAGGCGGGATGAGGTTCCTTAAAGCAAATAAAAATGAAATAAAAAATTTAAAATTTAATTAATAACATGTCCCTGCCCATGTGACAGTCACATGAGGGGACATGTTTTATTACATTTTTCATATCTTTATTCTTTTCTTTGAAAATTCTTCATCACCCTGAGATAGCTCTATGCCTCGGAGATTCTTAAGCATGCACACGCGAAGTTTGCAATCGCCCTGCTCACCCTCCTTCCCCAACCTGCACAGGCAACACTGAGCACTGCCGCTCGTGTTTCATGCTGGGCGGGCCTTAATTGGCCCGTCAGCGTGAAATCGCCTTCCGGCCTCAATCGTAGGCAGTGGTCGGCTTCCTGACCGCCCCCACCGAGCCTGCCCGACAAGGGCTAAACTCTGCCAATGATGCATTTGGAAGAGCACTGCATTGGCAGGTTATCAGGCATCAGCCATTGCTATAAGACTGCTGACTGTCCTTAAAATAATAAAACAAAATCCATATCCAAAATAGTGCACAAAGGGTTGCCCTACCTGAAAGGGAAGGCCACCCAACAATAAATAGTGATTATGTTATTTTAGTCAGGCTCCCCTAAAGCACCAAGTGGACACTGATCACCTAGAACTCTGCTTGGCTGGTTCAGTTGCAATATGGGGCTACCCCTGTATTTGTATTAAACACAGTTGACTGGAACTGTAACAGGAGAAAGGTATAACCCTCAGAGAAATGATGTAAACATCTAAAAACAGCCTTTTTTCTCTTTTCTGCAAGCTTCCAATACTCTTCTACCAAAGTTCTGGTAGGAAATTCCTCAGAAAAAGCCAGCAGAAATGTTCCTCAGGTTCATTGAGAGCATGCACACACATGAAGGCCTTCGCCTGGAGGTGACATCTGTTCAGGGGTCTGCTGTGAAATTGGGAAGCTAAAATGAATGGGAGTTTCCTGAATCCCCTCCAAAATTTAACTGCAGGGCTGCTTTCATTGTTTTTCTGTGGGGTTCCTGCCCACAGGCAGCCTGATTGACAGTTGGGAGGCCCTTCAGGCAGGAAGCCTGCCTCACAAGGCTGGCATCTACAAGAGTAGATAGGAGCAGTGGGGGAGTTATAGAGGTCACGGAGGGGAGGGTCAGATGGTGGTTCGTGGGATTCCGACTGCAGGGGAGGGTCTCTCAGTGGTCTGGGGTCCCATGGTCATTAGGAGCAGGGGGCATCCGATGGTGGTCCAGAGGGGACACAATGTTGGTTTGGGGAAGAAGCAGGCAGATTGTTGTTCGGGAGGGGAAGGCAAGCGTGTTGACTGGGCAGTTATTGGACCTGCGGAAGGGGCTCTGTTCCTCCTAGCTCACAAGCAATGCTGTAAAGGCATTTTAAAAAAATATATTCGTTCATGCGATATGGGCATCGCTGACTAGGCCAGCATTTATTGCCCGTCCTTAATTGCCCATGAGAAGGTGGTGGTGAGCCGCTGCCTTGAAACCACTGCAGTCCATGTGGTGTAGGTACACCCACAGTGCTGTCAGGGAGGAGGTTCTACAATTTTGACCCAGAGACAGTGAAGGAACGGCGATATATTTCCACGTCAAGATGGTGAGTGGCTTGGAGGGGAAAATGAAAATCTGACATTGTTACCTCTTTTAAACTGTCATGTTTCATGAGCCCTGGGAATTAAACCTGAATAGCTGTGGTTAAGAGTGGAATGACTATTAAAATAAAGGCATGCAGCCTCATGATAATATTTAAATGACCAATCTGATTCCTGGGAGTGGATTGGTTGCCTTCCCCTTATCCTGCCTCTATTAAAACTGGAAGAGAGTGGATTCAAGGCAGCTTCAGTTCCTGTTCATTTTTTCCATTTTAATCTCTGACACGAACCCCAACCCATCCATTTTTGGGAGTTAAATTTTCACACTTAGGGTTGAATCTTAACAATGCTCCTGGCCTGCAATGTTGTTAGCACTATGTCTGGACAAGAAGTATGGAGTAATTCCCAGCCTCTATGCTCAATAACATGGGGTGAAATCTTGCGCGAGTTTGGTGGTGGAGGCAATTAATGCCCACTTAAGGGCCTCATCCCTCTGCTGTTGGTATTAACCCAGTCGTGGGCGGGAGGGTTCGCCATGCAAGGAGCACCAGAAGCAAACCCGTGTGGGATGCTTGTAGGCTCCCGGGCGCTTTCTCTTGTTCAAAGGAACTCAGTGCCTGATGGTGGGTCCTGGCATATGGAAAGGGGGCCTGCTGAGAGCCATCCCCTGCTCTTGCTGCTGACCCCTCTCCACCATGACTCCCGCCCTGCGACCTGCCCCCCTTCCATCACTCTGGCCTCTGGCCTGGGATCCAGTGACGATCCTGGGCCTCGGGTGGGTGTCTTACCAGCAGCAGACACTGCTGTTCAATAGAGCTGCCGACCTCTGACTGGCCTTGCAGTTCTCGGCGGGTGGGACTTCTGCCCCCGGGGTACTTGATCCCGGGGAAGGTCTGCTGCTGGCCTGTCAACTGCCTGAGTGGAACAAGTCATGGCAGGCTTTCCCTAAAAGAGGCAACACAGGGCTCTTGCTGGCTCTCCAGCAGATGGCCAAGACCCCAGTCACCTCCACAACATTCTGCCCAAGGGGTTCACATGCCTTACGGATGGTGGAGCTGTGGGCATCTCCTATTACTTTATTGGTCCCATTTTCTCACTTTCAAATAGCAATCAAACATTGTTCATTCATCACAACAGCAGACAATTTCCAATGCAATCATTCAATATTCAGCTTTTTACAATTAGTTTTCTATTCTATATTTTTCACTATTATTCAGGGATGTAGTTTGAGCTAATGCTGCTGATTTACCCATACACCGTACAGCTGATTTAGGAATCCTTTGGATTACACTGGTGCCAAAAACAATTGTAGCAGAATGCCTCTGGTGTTAAATGATAACTTAGCAAGGAAGCTTAATGGTGAAAGTAGGAGGAATGGAAAAAAAATGCGGGGTAATGTTACATAGAATCATTTGTAAAAAGACTTGTAATTTTTAATTTGCATTTATACTATTTGCATTTCTAGTATTTAAATAAAGCTTCTAATAAACAGGAAAAACAGTTTACTGTCCCTGGAAGGGGAAAACCAGCCTGGGTTTGTGCTCCTAATCGCTATCCAGTTATCCTCTGCTGAAATAAAAGCAAAATACTGTAGATGCTGGAAATCTGAAACAAAAACAGAAAATACTGGAAAAACTCAGCAGATCTAACAGCATCAGTGGAGAGAAAAACAGAGTTAACGTTTCGAGTCACTGAAGAAGAGTCATACGGACTCGAAACATTAATCTTTCTCTCTCCACAGATGCTGTTAGGCCTGCTGAGTTTTTCCAGCATTTTCTGTTTTTGTATCCTTTGCTAAAAACTGGATGATGATAAGAATTAACATGGAAACATAGAATGGCCCCGAAGGAGGCCATTCAACCTATTTTGCCTGTGCCAGCTGTAAAAGAACTATCTAGCCTAATCCGACCAGTCCTTGGTCCATAGCCTCTGTAGGTACAGCACTTCAAATGCATAACAAGTTTTTTTTAATGCAATGAGGGTTTCTGCCTCTACTGCATATTCCTTCACCACCCTCTGAGGGAACATGTTACTCTCCAACTCTCTTCTAATCCTTCTATCAATTATTTTGAACCTATTTCCTCCCAAATATTGACATCTTTGCCAAGGGAAATAGGTTCTTTCTATCCACCTTATCTTGGCACATCATAATTTTATACATCTCAATTAAATCTCCCCTCAGCCTCCTCTGTTCCAAAGTAAACAACCCCAGCCTATCCAAACTTTCCTCAGATAAAATTCTCCATTCCTGGCATCATCCTTGTAAATTTCTTCTGTACCCTCGCTAATGTGACTTGCATCCTTCAGTGACCACAATTGTAGGCGGTACTCTGGCTATGGTCTAACTAGTGTATTATGCAGCTCTAGCATAATCTTCATGCTCTGGTGTTCTATGCCTTGGCTAATAAAGCGAAGTATCCTGTATTCCTTCTTAACCACCTTATCTACCTGTCGCGTTACCTTCAGCGATCTATGGACAGGCATACCAAGGTCCCTCTGTTCCTCTACATTTCTCAGAATTCTACCATTTATTGTGTATTTTCTTGTTTTGTTTGTCCTCCACAAATGTGTTAAGTGGCGCTTCTCCAGATTGAATTCCATTTGCCACTTTTCTGCCACCTGACCAGTCCAATGATATATCTTCCTGCAGTCTACAGCTTTCGTTCTCACTATCAACCATATGACGAATTTTTGTATCGTTTACAAACTTCCTAATCATGGCCCCTACATTTAGGTCTACATCATTGATATATACCATGGAAAACAAGAGTTCCGTTATTAAGCCCTGTGGAATCCCACTGGAAACAGTCTTCCAGTCACAAAAACCCCTGTCAACCATTACCCTTTGTGTCCAACCACTGAGCCAATTTTGGATCCAAATTGTCTCTTTCCTTTGGATTCTGTGAGCTTTTACTTTTCTGACCAGTCTGTCATTTGGAACCTTGGCAAAAGCCTTGCTAAAAGTCATGCAGACTACATCAGATGCATTGCCTTCATTGACTCTCCTACTACCTCCACAAAAAATTCATTCAAGTCAACCAGAAATGACCTGACCTTCAGAAGTCCATACTGACTTTGCTTTATTAATAATGATTCCTACCACCCTTCAGAATTGTTTCCAATACTTTGCCCAGTACAGAAGTTAGGCTGACTGGCCTGTAATAATTCAATTTATCCTTTCCTCTTTAAACAAAAGCACAACATTAGCAGTGCTCCAGTCCTCTGGCAAGATATCTGTAACCAGACAGGATTGAAAAATGATGGTCAGAGCCTCCCCACTATTTCCTTCCTTGCTTCTTTTAGCAGCTGTTCCATCTGATCCAGGCCTGGTGATATATCTACTTTAAAAGCTAAGCCCCTTAATATTTCCTCTTTCATTATGTTTATCCATCCAATATTTTACACTCCTCCTTCTTAATTACTATGTCTGCATCATCTCCCTCTTTTGTGAAGAAAGACACAAAATATTCATGAAGAACAATGCCCATACCTTCTGCCTCCACATGCAGGTTACCTTTCTGGTCTCTATAGACTCTACATTGGTTCTTAACTTTCCACTTACTCTTTATGCATTATTAAAACAACTTTGAGTTTTCCTAGATTTTACTTGCCACTATCTATTCATGCCCTCTCTTTGCTTTACTAAATTCCTATTTAATTTCACCCCAGCACTTTCTCTCAGAGGACCAGCAGCTCAGTATCCTCAGCTGTACCAGCCCTAGTGGTGTCCACTGCTGCTCCAGGATGATGGTACCTCAGTGATAAGGCACCCTCAAAGAGCAGGTAAGTATATCTGGGAAAGCTAGGATCAGGCATGCAGGCCCCGGCGATTGGGGTGCAGCGGGTTCACTGTGCAACAGTGGCCAGTTAGGTGGAGGGGTGGCTATTACCACCAGATAGCCCCTCTGTGGGACATGGAGCGCCCCTCAATGAGGGCGCCACTACCCTCTGGAAACTCACTGGGAGGCTACCAGGGCAAAATGCATGTGGAGGCTCTTAATTGGCACTTGGTAAGTGGACTGCAGCAGTTCAAGAAGGCAGATCACCACCGCCTTCTCAAGAGCAATTAAGGGTGGGCAATAAATTCTGGTCACATTCCATGAATGAATAAAAACAAGTGGCCCAGTTGGGTGCCCACCATGGTTGCACTACTGAGCTTCCCCACCATTGACAATATTCCATTGTGGGGGGGAATAATTCAGGCTCCCCTCCTGATGTCTTTCCTGCCATATTTCCATCCTCTCGTCTCCCAGCCAATTACCAATGGGCCAGGAAAATCCAGCCATGGGTGACTGCTTTGTGGAAACATATTGATTCTGTGCATAAGTATGGCCGAGGGCTTGGGGGAGCGGAGTCAGGGGCGCTGGAGTGGGGAGCTGGGCATGCCGGGGGAAGGAGCGAGGGAGCTGGGTATGCCATTGTGCGGAGCTGGGAGGGTGGTGCTGGTCATTCTGGGGCAGCGAGGGGGTTGGCCGATTCTCACTGGGGGAAGATGGGGTGAGGAGGATGTCATTGAGGGGAGCCGGGATGGCAAGGGTTGCGGTGGGGAGAGGAGCTGGGTTTGCTAAAGCAGGGAGCAGGGGGAGCTGGGGGAGCCGGGGGAGCTGGGGGAGCTGGGGGATGGTGGGAAGCTGGTGCTGCAGGAGGATGATGGGGCACTGGGGGAGGCAAGAGTGGCGGTGGGGAAGCTGCAATTAAAAGCACATCAAGCAAAATATTTCAGGTGTTTAAAAACACTTACCTATCATTGGGCTGAAGATAGATCTCAAGAGGTCCTTCTTCAGCTTGTGACATCAGAGGGGGTGTGGCTTCACTGGGAATGCACCACTAGGCCTCTCCAGTTCATTCGCTGATGGATCTACATTGCAGCTGGGAGACCAGGTTCCTTCTGTAACTGACAGAAAAGCTGCTGACTATAAGATTCGGGCCATAGAAGGAGGCCATTTGGCCATTGAGTCCATGACCTCTCTTTGTGGAGGAATCCAATCAGTCCCATTCACCTTTTCTATCCCCATAGTCCAGCAAGTCTATTTCTCTCAAGAGTGCATCTAATTGCCTTTAGAAATCATTAATTGTCTCCACTTCCACCACCCTTGTAGCAGCAAGTTCCAGGTCATTAACACTCTACGTAAGGAAGTTTTTCCTCATATTCTGCCTGCATCTCTTGCCCAAAACCTGAAATCTTTGTCCCCTAGATCTGGTGCCAGCTTTTCTTTGTCTCCTTCTTCAGGTTCCATGCCCTAAGAGGGTGTTGGTTACCACACACTTTGTGGTCCATGGTTATGCTTGGAAAGATACTGCAATGGGTTTGCAGACAATGCAGACACATGGCTGACCATGAATCTCTCCCACTCTTTTCCCCTGCCATTGGTGTATGTTGGAAGGATTTACAAGATGATGCTCAACCTGTTGGCCACATTATGAACCCGCATTCCTTGGCCATCAAGTCTTGGAGTGCGACTTGAACTTGGTGCTTCTGGCTCAGAGGCAGGGACACTAGCCATGGTGCCACAAGACCTCCAACTTTCTTTGGCTACCTTATCTATATCTGTCAGAATCTTGTACAACTTTGTTCCACCTTTGGCAGCCATGCCTTCAGGTGTCTAGAACTCATGCTTTGCAACACTTTTGCTAAACTCCTTCACTTCTTCTCCTGTAATATCCTATTTAGAATTTTCTATTCAAACCAAACCTCTCCTAATATCTCCTTTATGGCTTGGCATTCACTTATGTCTGATTAAACCTCTGCAGCTCTCCTTCAGATGTTTTTCTACTTTAATAGTGGGGAGAATTTTCTCCCCATCGGAGGGGCTGAGCGGGATCGGGCATGGGTGGGCGTGCAGCTGATTGCCGCCCGTGATCGGCTGCGTGCCGCCATTTTACGTGGGTGGGCCAATTAAGGCACGCCTGGTGTGACGCGCACCTAGAAGCACTAAGTTCTCCCTGTACGGGCGGGGGAAGAGGCTGATTCGGGGCCTGCGCTCTTTTGCACAAGTGCGCGAAAGAGCGCAGAAATCTCCCTGAGGCATAGAGCTGCCCCAGGGGGATTAGATTGATTGTCAAAAATGTAATAAAAAAAAAATTCAGACATGTCCCCTCATGTGACAGTGTCACATGAGCTGAGACATGTCAATGAACTTTAGTAAAAATTTTTATTCATTTTATAAACACTTCATGAAACCTCATCCCGCCCGTGGATGAGGTTTCATGATAAATGCAAAGGCCGCCTGGGCTCTTCACCTGCCCGCCAACCTTAAGGTTGGATGGGCAGCTCTGTTAATTATTCGAATTAGTTTTTAAATGGCCTTAATAGGCCTTTGACAGTTTGGCGGGTGCGCAGCTGACACCGGTGCGCGCCCACCGAACTGAAAATCGGAATGACGTGCGATGATGTCAGGACGCATGCCCGATGTCACCGTGTGTTATTTTATGCATTGGTGAGCGGGGCCCACCCCCGCACTCCGACCAGAAGATTTTGGCCAGTGCTACATTAGTGATATTGTTTAGTCAACTTTCTATTCATGCTGTTACATTCTCTTTAATACCATATGCTGACGAGTTTCATGTTTTAATCATTCATATTCCTATCTTCCTTCTCCTCTCTCCAATCCCCCAACACTTCAAGGTTCCCACTGGATTCAATGGGACTTGACTAACCAGTTTGGATATGTTGGGTGGAGAATAGTTATGTTCCAAAACTTTCAGAGTTAGAGTCCCAGAACAGAATAATTTTCACAATTGACAGGATAGCTTACCAGTTGACAGAATGCAGACAAAGGCACAGCAAAGCACGTCCGTGACAAGTTACATAGTAACTGGAAACTTTCTTTTATCTCCACATTTGTCTTATCTCTTTAGCACAGCTCTCCTGTCTGGTGAATGCAGAAATTTCAATGCTGTTATCAACATATTGGTTGATAAATTGCTTCTTGACTGATATGTTTGCCAGCGCACATAAAGATCTGTCAGTTTATTAACGTAACACTTTACGCCATAGACACTGTCTAATTGCAACACAAGGGAGCTGGACCAGATTCCTGATTGGTCCACTTTGAGGACAAGACACACCCAACACTTTGCCAGGAATGTATAATATGGTCTGCTGGAGAGTGATCAAAGCTCTGTGTAGGGTATAATTTGATTCAGTGTCAGGCAGGCAGGCTACACAGCTCACACTGCTGCTGTGATAGAACAGCATGGCTGAGGAAGGTGCAAATCCTGTGAGACCGGTGTTATGGTACAGTGAATGAAATGGAGTTGTTGTTAGCTTTGTAAAAATCCTCTGTTATTCAGTGCCCTGCAATGTTAATCATAATTGTCCTTGGCTGATAAAATAAAAGACTTTATACCCTAATTAGTGCGTCCGTTACTTCTTTGGAGTTTTATTTTTGTTTCCCTCCCGGAAGTGATAAAATGTCTTTAATTCAGAATGAAAAGATCAAGGTCAAGGCTATAACTTTAAGGCAGAAACATTCATTAAAATACTACAATCTGGTGCAGCACTCCCTCCACCACCGACATAGAGTGGCAGTAGTATGTTCTATCTGCAAGACGCATTGCAGCAACTCACCAAGGCTCCTTTGACAGCAGTCAACAAACTCATGACCCCTACCACCAAGAAGGACAAGAGCTGCAGATACATGGGAATGCCACCATCTGCAAGTTCCCCACAAGTCACTCACTATCCTGACTTGGAAATATATCGCCGTTCCTTTGCTGTCGCTAGGTCAAAATCCTGGAACTCCTTTCCTAACAGCACTGTGGATGTACCTACACCACATGGGCTGCAGCGGTTCAACAAGTCAGCTCACCACCACCTTCTCAAGGCTAATTAGGGATGGGCAATAAATTTTGGCCTAGCCAGCAATGCCCACGTTCAGTGAAAGAATAAAAAATAACAGGTGCAGTCACAATGGTGAGCAGTCTTTCAGTCCGGCATATGTGGTATGGCCTTCCATTGCCTGCTGCTGGAGACTGACCAGGGTAGTGCGTTCAATTGGGCGTGATGCCATTACTTCTACTGGCTGGCCTGCGAGAAGGGCTTCACCAATTTAGGTGCCCTGCGCAAGCACTTGTACCTTCACACAAAGGAGAAGCCTTTTCATTGCTCGCAGTGCAGTAAATGCTTCCTATGCTACAACCTCTTGGCAGTCTACCAGAGCATGCACCCAGGGCCCAGCTCCTTCATCTGCAAGGCCTGCAGGCATATGTGACAGTGGAACCCAATTCCCCTCCAGGGAACTTAAGGAATTCGCTGAACAATATGGGTTCAACATTATCACCTCATCACCACACTACCGAAGGAGGACACTGGTTTATAGAAAATCATATTGAGACAGTTAAGAGATCCCTCACAAAATGAGTATTGCTGGAAAAAGAGACATTTTTTGCTGAAGCTTTTCATTTTGCACTCATCAGGACAATTTGCAGAAATGCCAAGACAACAACAATTTATACTGTATGAGAAGAGAGTGCTGATTGGTTGGCAAGTAGACTCTGATTGGTAGAAGCGTTGCTATGGAGTATTCATCATTTGATGGTGACTGACAGTTAACTGCCAAGCATTGTTTGAAATTTAAACCAGGCAGCTTGACTAGGATTTTCAAGGCATTGCCCAGTGAATGGCTGTTACTTATTTTGTTTTGCTGAAACAGGTACAATGTGTATACATGTTCTTCCTGTCTGCAAAAAACAGGGCCTTGCATATTAAGATATGTAGCTTCCAGTACACACAAATGCGCCACACTGCAGGCTCAGCTGACAATCTTAAATTGCTTGTCAGTATAATTCTTAGCACACTGAAGGTCTTTTCTTCTCATACATTATAAATTGTTGTTCCCTTTATATTTGGTATTCTTGCGAATTGTCCTGATGAGTGCAAAATGAAAAGCTTAGACAAAAAATGTCTGTTTTTCAGCAATACTCAATTCTGTACTACCAGATGACTATTTGTATATGTCACAAAATGCTGAGAGACAAAGGAAGACCCAAACCATGCCTTATTGTTACTCTAGTCTACACTTCCCAAGGCTGACATGAAATCGCCTGCAGAGCTGTTGAATGGAAGAAAGTATAAGAACATCAGTCAGTTGTTGTGTTACTTCCTCCTTCAGTTGGAGGGAGCATCTAACTTGGCAGAGTTGTCTTCTCCTTTCTTCCATTCAACAGCTCTGCAGACGATTTCATATCAGCCTTGAGGGGTGTAGATTGGACAACAAGGCAAGTTTTGGGTCTTCCTTTGTGCCTTGGTATTTTGTGATGGCTCTCTTGACCATCTTGACATGTCTTTCTATAAACCTTTGTCCTCTTGGAATGAGTTGCATTCTCCATGGCAACACTTCTACCAATCAGAATCCACTTGCCAACCAATCAGCACTCTCTTCTCATACAGTATAAATTGTTGTTCTCTTTACATTTGGCATTTCTGCAAATTGTCCTGATGAGTGTATAATGAAAAGCTTGGTTAATGTGGGATGAGACAATGATGTTGAGCCCATACTGTTCATCAAATTCCTTAAATTCTCTGGAGGTGAATTGGGTTCCATTGTTGCAAAATTCTCTTTTAGGAATTCTTTGCTCAGCAAACAGAACTCGTCTTGCTGAGAGAATTGTAGCTCTCAAATCTTTCACCTTTCGGATAAAAGAGAGTATTTGAGTATTAGTTTGTAACTATGAGATACCATTCTTGATTGTGTATGAATAAATTGGTTCCCACAGTTTCCATGGTCTGCGTGGTATTCCAGTAGCTATCATCTCCTCTCTCCATTGTGTGTTTCTGGCATACATTTCAGGTAGACACCATTCTTCCAATGTCTTTGTAGATGCCTATCCAGCTGTGGCTGATTGGGCTCTGAGCTTACAGTTCTCCATACCCAGGTGGTCTGCATATATCTTTTGGAGAGGTTCTCCCTGCATCATTTTGGGTTCAATGATTTTGGATCTGGCTAGCAGAACACCATCTTCTTGTGAGATGTTATCCTTGATAGACCGGTACTGCTGTATTGTTGGTTGTCTTTGCTGCATCTTATCAGGCCATCCCTGGTTCACTTACTGTGAGAGAATCTGTTACTCTTCATCTTTGGTAGTCTCATCTCTTATTTGACTCAGCTTCAGTGGAGTTTTGGTGGTGGATCCTTATACCTAGATCTTTTATCTTGTGCTTCTCATGTGGCGACAGACAAAATATGGCATCTGCTTGCACCATTTCTCTTCCTGGCTCTTATTTCAGACTGATATCATAACTCTGAAACCTCAAGACTAACCTCTGAAGTCTAGCTGGTGCTCTACACAGATTTTTCTTGTATATCTGCTCTAATGAATGATGATCATTGTCCACTCTTAACTTCCTCCCATAGAGGTATGTATTGAATTTCTTACATTCTTACACGACTGTCAAAAGTTCTTTTTCTATGTTGGAATATCTGGTATTAGCTGATGTTAGAGCTTTGGATGCAGATGTTATTTGTTTTCCCTCTTGTGCCAGGACCACTCTCAGTCCTTTTGTAGAAGCCTCTATACCTGTAGAGTGACAGGTTTCACTCTGTCATAGTATGACAGACTTGCCTCCTTCTTTGAGTTTGTTGCAAACTCCTCTCATGTGACTTTGACCACTGGTACTCAACATCTTCTCTCATCAGCTCTAGTAGGTTTGCTATGTGTTCTGACATTGAGGTAAGAAAGAACTCATGTACTGGATCAAGCCAAGGAAACTTCTCAACTGTTTCTTGTCTCTTGGAGCTTCCATCTTAGGGGTAGTTATGACTTTTTCAGGATATGGCTTGACTCCATCAGGTGTGTAAGACTCACCTTCACAATGCATTGCCTGTGTTTAGCTTGATCTCAGCTTTCCTGATGCTCTCCATGGCTTCATGTAGATGATGTCCATGATCTTCTTCAACTACACCACAGATCTGGATACCATCAGCTATGCCGACTGCTCCTTTACATTCTCAATATGTCTCATTTATTTTCTATTGGAACAGACCCTGGCTCACTTCAGGGCCAAAAGGTAGATGTAGGAATTTGTACTGGCCAAAGGGTGTATTGAAAGTTGTCAACAGGAAAGATTTCTCATCAAACTTCATGTTCCAGTAAGCATTTTTAGTATCAAGCTTGCTGAAAACTTTTGTCTTTGCCAGAGCTGGTGTGATCTCTCCCAGTGTTGGAATAGGGAAATGATTCCTCTTTATTGCTTGATTAACATCTTTGGGGTCCAGGCAAATTCATAGCTGTCGATTTGGCTTCTCTCTCACAACATTTGAATTTACCCAATCTATAGGCTCTGTGACTCTGGTGATCACTTTCTTTCCTTCCAGCTTTTGGATCTCTCTTTCAAGCTTTCCTTTTAGTTCTATTGGAACTTAATGTGGGGAATGAATCACTGGTTTTATTGCTGGATCAATAGTGATGGGATACTCAAAATCCTCAAAAGTGTCATAAAAACACTCTAGGTACATTTGTACTAGATCTTCCCTGCTTTTGATCGGAGAGTACTTTTCGATGGGTGTACAATCTTCAACCCCCAGTTCCCCCTCCTTCGCTTCATGGTTTACTGAGATAAGCTGCAGCACTTTGCAACTGCTTAATTCCAGGATAGCAGGATCATCTGTTTCTGTCACATGCAGTTATCTTTTCCTTTGTGTGTCCTGCTGATTTGGGTCATTCCTAGCTATTGAGTCTCAGTTCAACCATATGCCATCAGCAAGACATTGCTCTGTTTCAGACCATCATTCCTTGCGTAACCATTTTCTTACAAATTTTCAGGAAGTTCTGTTGAAGGGTCATGAGGACTCGAAACGTCAACTCTCTTCTTCTCCGCTGATGCTGCCAGACCTGCTGAGTTTTTCCAGGTAATTCTGTTTTTCTTCTGGTATAGTATGAGCAGGATGATGATACTCTGTGCTCCAGTATCAATCTTCAACTTCAGGTTTATGGTTATGGCTTATTTCTCACTCTCTTCCTGATCTGAAAGATTATGTGAATTACTTTTCTCTGGGAACTGTCTCCATGGTTCCTATGTCTATTGTGTTCTCAAACTCATCGTCATTTTCCAGGGTATTGATGTTTTGGTTTCTTTTCCTTCTCATTTGCCCTCTTACTCTGCCTCTGATAACTCCTGCACCATCTTCTTGCTTGGCCCTGTATATATTTTTTCCCAGTGATTGGACTTTCCACAAACTTTGCAGTTTAACCTGTTTGTGGGACATTTCCCTCTGTCTGTGTGGTCGTCCACAGCTCTGGCACATCTTTCTCTCTCGCTGGTGTGCATTCTTTTGTTGCTGCTTCATTTAATCAACACTGCTGTCTTTCCCTTGACTTAACTGAAGGTTGGTAATTTGGGTAATCACCATCCTTATCTATCTACTCATGTGGTCTGGAGGTATCAAATCTTTTGTATTTCAGGCTGTGCAGAGCCCCAAGTGATCTGACTTATCAGCCTTTCATCTGTTCCTTTGAACTGACATTTTCTGGTTGCATTTTTCAATCTTTTTAAGAAACTGTCAATATGCTCACCTGCTTCCTACCTCAGGATTTGAAACTCATATCATTGTATCTGATGGTTTGACTCTGGTTGGAGATGTTTTACAAAAGATTTGTCATAACTTTTACTATCATCTCACTCATCTCCCAGCTAGTAAACAAATTTAATCCTTCTCTCCTGCCCACAAAAAGATGTGGCTAACCCATTCTTCTTCACTAATGCCTTTTAGAAAGCTATTGAATGTGAGTCTATACTTTTGTTGAAGCTTCTCAAATGCCTCTAAGACATCATTAGCTTCTGAATTCATCATTGGCTGGAGCTGTGCATTCATTGCTGAGGCAGTGGCCATTTCATTTTCCTACAATTCACTCAGTTTTTGTCTTTCCCTGGCATTAATTCAGATTGGTTTTTCTCTTCTAATTCAACATTCAATTCATTTAAAATGTTTGGGTCATATCCACAGGCACTGTTGCCAGCATGTTGTGTCTTCTGGTTCCCATTAGTTCCAAATGATTACACTTTTAGACTCAAAATGCTGGAGCTTCATCGAATCTGTTTCTTGCAGATCTCCGTGTGGCTGGTGGACTGATACATTTTTGTTCAGCACCTGACTGCAGTGCAGTAGTAAATATGGCATCCCGGATATACATTTGCATGACAATTAGTTCCTAACACTTCCCTTTAACTTATTCGTTCACAGGATGTGGGTGTCACTGGCTAGGCCAGCATTTTTATGGCCCATCCCTAATTTCCCTTGAGAAGGTCGGGGTGAGATGCTTTCTTGAACCAAGGTGTAGTACACTCACAATGCTGTTAGGGAGGGAATTCTAGGATTTTGATCCAACGGTGAATGAACAGTGATATATTTCCGAGTCAGGGTGGCATGTGACTTGGAGGGGAGCTTGTAGATGGCAGTGTTCCCATACATCTACTGTCCTTGTCCTTTTTTATGGCTGTTATAACCATATAGCAATAGCCTTACTGCACCACAATGCAGCCTTCTCCATTTTGAAAAGGGCCTACCACTTGTTGTCCAAAATGTTCACCTGTTTCAGGCCTTTTTTAACGTGGAAAATGGAGAATTATGACAAAAATAAGATTCCAATTGCCTTTTCTGTTTGGAACTAGTCAGAGCATGCACTGTGCAGGATCCAATCAGTTCTGTGGGAAATGAAACTGAAGAGGCTCACCACAGGTAAATTACAAATTACTTTTGTGGGCTCCTCTAGGGCCCACTAAAATAATTAGGCTCATTGATGTCAAGTGCCTCACAGTCTTTGGATTGTGACCCCCCACCCCTTTTCAACCTCAGCTTGATCTTAAAGCAACAATCTGGATAGTTACATTGTGATGAATGTTTGGCACCTTGCAGCTCTCCCTCCAAATTTAACTGAGGCAGGAGCCTCAAAATGGCGTAACTTTGTTACTGGAATGATTGCAGGCCAGTGAGGTTTGCTGATAAGTGACCAAAAATCAAAATAGACACCAATATTTTTCAGGATCAACGATAAACACAGGATCGTAACATTGGGGTTGTATTGCAGATTTTCTATTTGTGGGAAGGAATTGGTGGAGGAAAGGTCAGGGAGATGAATAGGAAAGAAAAAAATAATATTCAAGGAGATTTTAATTACTTATTCATTGACTGGGAGATGGATAGAGTAAACAAAGAAAGGGGAATGGAACTCCTCAGATGTGAGCAGTATTCCTTCCTCAAGAAGTATGTTTGTATAGAACTTGAGTATTGCTGAAAAGATACATGTTGTCAAAGCTTTTCATCTTGCACTCATCAGGGCAGATTCACAAGAATGCCAAATCTAAAGGGAGCAAGAATTGATACTGCATGAGGAAAGGATGCTGATTGGTTGGCAAGAAAGACTATGATTGGTAGAGGCATTGCCATGGAGAATTCACCAGGGAACACTTAACTGCCAAGCTTTAAATTCAAATTCAAACCAGGCAGGTCAACTCTGATTGTTCAAGGGATTGCCATGGGGAATGAACCAGGGAATGGCTGTCCCCCAAGTTTTTGTTTAGTTGAGAAAGGTGCAATGCGTGGACATGCTCTTTCTGTCTGCAAAGGACAGGACCCTGTGTTTGAATATATGTAGTTTCTAGCATGCGTAATTGAACCATATTGTGAACCCAACTGATAATCTTAATTTGGTTGTCAGTGTAATTCTTAGCACAATCAGGATTATTTAGCAAGTGTTGTCCAATCTGGGAATCACATCTAATGTTAGATGCTGTTCTGAGTCTTGCAAGCACGGGCTGGTTGGTTACGGTGGTGCTTTGCCTGTTGTGAACAAAGGAACATGCAGTTTGATCCAATCTGCCAGTCGTTGGGATATACCGCCTACATACCTGGCATCACATCGACACTGAAATTCATATACCACATTACATATTTGTGTGATAGGCATAATGTTTATTTGGCTTCACAACAGCATCCTGTTAGTGGACAATACCACTTATGTTGCTACTGCATAGTAGCAGCGTGAAACGACTAACTTCACCTGTCGCTCAAAGTTTTGAGACACCTTACCCTTCCAGGGTAGTCTGAAGTAGACTGGGCACTTTTTAGGTCTGGAAGTTGCAGACTTAGGCCTATTCATGAATTTGCACAATATGCAGTGAGCAATGATCTGATCAGGGTAGCCATTATCCCGGGGAAATCTTTGATGTTCCCTATGTCAACATCAAGCTTGCAGGGTAAGCAAATGGCTCGGGCCCTATTTACAGGGTTGCCAATAAGGCCAATCTTAAAGCGTGTGGAACAGTAGGAATCGCAATGCGTATATTGACCAGTGAAGGTGGGCTTGCAGTAGACAGTAGCAGAGAACCCACTGGCAGATTTCTCAACTAGCACATCGAGGAAAGGGAACTCATTTGACTGTTCCATTTCAAAGGTGAATTTGAGCGCGGGATGGAACCCCTTAAGGTGTGCAAGGAACTTCTTGCATGTAGCTGTAGATTCAAATATAGCAAATGTATCATCAACATATTGGAAATATGCAGGAGGTTAGGTGACATTCCATCGAAGATGCGTTTCTTGTGGAAACTGACAAAGATATTTGTGAGAACTGGGCCGAGAGGGGATCCCATGGCAACACCTTCTATTTGGGCATACAGGATGTCATTAAAACTAAACAGATTCGGACAATGGTGGCATGTCTAGGTCACCATGATGTAGTGATCTGGTGAAAATGTTTATGACTTTCTTGAGTGGTAAATTAGTGAATAGACTAGCAATGTTAAACAAGCACATGGACACGGCATTGCTATCCACATGCAAGTCCAGTTTGATTTTCACAAAGGTGCAGGAGTCCGTCACCAAGCATGTGGGAAACTTGCCCACAATGGTTGTAGCAATTCGCTCAACCATTTGGCCAATTCATGTGCAGAACTGGTCATAGATAACGTAAGGCGTAAGGGGACATTGTGTGTCTTGGGCAGCCCAGACATATGTGGACGCAGTGAACCATGAGGACGAATCCTATCATAAATACCACCCAACAGCTCGTTACTCTTTCTCCAGTCCAACAAGCATTTTTGTAACTTGCTTTCGAGCAGGGCCATGCAGTCATGCTTAGCGGCACCTTGACAAGTGTGACTATATCGACAAAATGCATGCCATTCTTAATGATGGGTCCAAATTCATATCTATTGGACCAGCCAAAAGATTCAAAGTAAACTAAAATGGAAGAAGATATTTGGGACCTGTGGTTTGAGATAAATAATAAAAGAATATGAGAATATAAGGAGAAATTAAAAAGGGGAATATTGAAACAAGAAGGAATTAGGTGAAGAGTATTTCCTTCAAAGTTAAAAAAGAATCATAAAGTATTCCACAAATATATCAATTCAAAGAGAACTGCAAATTGTGAAGTGGGAGCACAAAGAGGATCCAAGAACAACAAATTGTGAAAGTTCCTGAATGGTGACAAACGTGGAACTGTGGAGGAGCAATGAGATTTGTGTGTTTTGTGCACAAATCACCAAAATTAATGGACGAGTTTAAAAAAACAATCAAAAAGGCTAATAGATTGTGGTTACAAAGGGGTGGCAGTTATGCTTCAGTTGTATGGCACTTTGGTCAGGCATCCTCTGGAGTACTGCATTTAGTTCTGGGCACCACACCTTAGGAAGGATATCTTGGCCTTGGAGGCCATGCAGATTTGCTGGAATGGGCATCCTGATTTGTGGTAGTTGGCTGTATCCTTCACAGCCTGTTCATCATGAGGGCACAATCCCTGTCACTAGCAATACTGTAAGCAGCTCAGGAGCAGAAGGATGAGGAGGAAGTAGAACAAAAAAAGGAGGATATTGGGGTTAAATCAGAAATCCAAAACTATTTAACACCCATGGGGAATCATGTTAACACATTCATTTTCGTAAAGTGAAGTTCCATTGAGAACGTGGGCATGTGGACTACCAATCATAGAAATCACAACAGTCACGATGACTGTCCAAAGCTAGATAAAGAAATGGAAATTTATGTAAAGGTATAGGGCAGGATTTACAGTTGGCGAGCAGGGACGGGCCTGACACGCATGCGCGTAAAATGACATCACTTTGTGCCATCATGATATTTCGGAAGGCGAGTGCGCTATGAGTTCCGAGGCGCGCCTGCCATTAATTAATGGCCCAGTTAAGGCCCTTGAGGCAGCAATTGACAGCGATTTTGCGCAGCCCATGCCTTTTTCAGGGTGTCGCATGGGTGCAATGGGCAGGCGGGTAGGCCACATTTTCAAAAGCCTCATTCACGGGCGGGATAAGAGGGGTGAGTGGGCTCACTAATGTGAGTAGTTAGAACTTTGGATTATTAGTTACTGCTACTTGCTGTGTGAACAGGACAACTTCATTTTGCTTCGGAGCTGCTTTGACAGAAATAACAGGCTTCAGTTCAGGACTCCGGAGGAGTCATAACACTTGGGGCCTCCCAGGTATCAGACAGCCTTCCCTTACCCCGGAAATGGGTATTGTGGTCTCCACTGGAGGCACCTCCTCTGAGGAGGAAGAGAGGGCCAGAAGGGGGAGGAGGCCAGGAGTCAATATTCAGCCTCGAGGAGAGCCACCTTTGGGAGGAGAGGTGCAGGCACAAGGGGCGCAGGGCCAACAGGAAGTCCAAGGCGGAAGGGGCCGGAGAAGACTCCACTATCCTGCTGCCAGGGTTTACAGGCGGTGATGCAGCTACCTTAATATATCTGAGGTGCAATGCCGAAGGAGGCTCCGCCTCTTAAGGGAGACCATGGCCTCAATCTGTCAGGTGATTGGCCCTGAGATCAGCTCCGACTGTGTGTGTGGACACCCCATGCCAGTGTCACTGAAGGTCACTGTGGCCCTCAACTTCTATGTCTCTGGCTCTTTTCAGGGTGGGTGATCTTTGTGGAGTCTCCCAATCAGCTGTCCACAGTTGTGTCTCTGTTCAGATGTGCATTGACCTTCATTCACTACCACATGGACGAGGCCAGCCAGACACAGCGAGCCAGAAGCTTTATGGTCACTGCTGGCTTCCTGGCGTCCAGGGTGCTATAGACTGCACACATGTGGCCATCAAGGCACCAGCAGGTGAGCCCGGTGCCTTCGTCAACAGGAAGGGCTTCCACTCCATGAACGTGCAGATAGTGTGTGATCACAGGATGCTGATTCTACAAGTCTGTGCAAGGTACCCAGGCAGCTCCCATGACACTAATAGCCTCAGACACTCCCAGGTGCTGGGGCTCTTCAGTGCTCCAGCCGGCTGTATGGATGGCTGCTGGGTGACAAGGGCTGTCCCCTTAAAAGGTGGCTCTTGATAACCTGTCTGCCATCCAAGAACAGAGACCGAGCAGTGATACAATAGGAGCCACACCTCCACAACGGCTGTGGTAGAGGGAACCATCGGTCTTCTCAAGATGCGCTTCTGATGCCTGGACCATTCAGGGGGCGCACTCCGGTATCCCCCAGATTGTGTGTCACTGATAGTGGATGCATGCTGTGCTCTCCACAATCTGGCGCTGGAAAGGGGGGACACAGTGGAGGAGGAAGATGTAGACACAGCTGCTCTGGCAGCAGACAGTGAGTCCAGTAGTGAGTCCGAGGATGAGCATGCTCAGGGGAACACTGAGGTGATAGACGCTGACCTGGGCAATCCCTCCAGGGAGGCAGGGACACCTGGGAGGCTTTGATCCAAAGCTCCTTCAGCTAGTTTACCAAAGATGAACCACCAACACATGCCAGGGCTGCAGGCTCCATGCTCGATACCTAAGTGTAATATTTGCTTGGTCAACAACATGCACTATGTGTCATTTCAATAAAGCTCAATGACACACAAGTCACTCATAAAATCATAGGTTCCCCTTCACCTGCAGAAATAATGAAGCACCCAGAGGCTTGTTGAGAACAAACACATTTACTGCTTTGCAGCTTGGCATGCATAAATCAAAGTAAATGAAAACCACACCAACTTAAAAATAACTTAAAAGCAAGGCATAAGAAAAACACCAGTGATAAGCCCATTTTGCGCCTAGGTTGTTTATGTTTACATTTGGGGGTGCTACGTCTAGGTGCTCCCTCCTCGCTGGTACCAGCATAGGAGACAGCCTGCTCACTCTGCTGTCCTGTTGGCCTTGATGACCTTGGCGGGCAACCTCTGGCCCGTGGAGCCTGTGCTAGCCTCGCCTGGGAGGGAGTGGCCAGTGGCACGGCTGGCATCTCCCTAGTCGCCACAGCCTCATCAGATGCCATGGTCACAGGCAGAGGGGCGGAGGGGTTGCTGCCATCATCCGAAGCGCTCTGAGAGGAGCCCACAGAGACGACGAGCAGCTCGTGCACCAATGTTAGGTTGCTTTGGACTTCCCTGCTCATCATTGATGGATGGGCACCTAGCTGGGATACTGGGTGCACAATCCATCTCCCACACTGACAGTGACCACCTGAGGCCTTTGCCAGTGTGAGGGCTTGCAGGTCCCAGTGCATCCCCAGGAAGCCCTGAATGAGTCCCTGGAGGAGCCTCCCCATGAGAGTCGCCACTCTCTCCATGGAGGAAGCATTGCGCTTGGTCATGAGGGTCATTGCGTTGCTTATGCTCCGCATGGACTCCTCCATCACGGAGACCATGGCATGTATCTCCGCCAGATCCTCCCGCACACCCTGCTGGACCTCCAGCATCTGCTACTTCAGGGATGACTCCAGAGGTCCATCATCAGCCACCGACTTTCCTGGTCCCCAGCAGTCCTCCTACTGCTGGCACCCTGGGCACTCTCTGCATCCACCTGCACCTCAAGCGAATGTGAAGTACCCTCACTGCTGTGCACCGAGATATTAGCTGACGATCTTATTCCCACCAAGGTGCTGGTATCTGCACTGGTGCCTGCCTGGCTGAGAGGGTGTGACGCTGGTGTGTTCAGATCATCCGTGCCCTCAGGGGTCAGCGGCGGCCCTTCAGGGTCCTGAGACCCAGGGTGTTCTGGTAAGCCTGTTGGGAAGAACAAGGACATGCGATTAGTTGAAGCAGTTACATTGTTAACGTGCATGCCCCGCAGCCGGATCAGGATGTGCTCCTTCTTCCATTATCAATGGGGATTCCATGTTGGAGGCTGAAATAAATATAGAGGCTACAGTGGAATGGTTGCAATGACAGACATTCTGATCTCAGTGCACAGCACCCTTACCTCCCTGTGGCACCACAACCTCACCAGTTGATCTTGGTGCATGGTCGCTCTCCAGCTCCTCCAGTGCCTCCTGCTCGTATCTGGTAAGGATTAGAAGGTGGGGCTGCCCTCCGCCAGTTCACAGCCTCTCTGCATTATTGTGTGTGGTCTTCCCCACCTGAGGAAAACCTTGCAGGGCTCGTTCAGCCAATTTGTGATCCTGGAGACGCAAAACACTCATTTCAAGCAACCAGGGCTGACCCCCTTGCCTGTTGCTGCCTCCATCACATTTGCCGCTCACACTCTAAGAACTGTGAGGTGCGGGGCAGGGTGGGGAGGCCCAGCTAACTGCTGTGCTAAGTGACCCATGCCAACATGGTATTCACTTTTCCTGATCGCAGGAAGTCATTGAACTTCTTACGGCACTGCACCCTTGTGCGCCTCACCACATAGTGGGAACTGACCCCTGATGCCACCTCTTCCCGGGCATTTTTGGTTAGGTGGGGGGGCCTCCTCCTCCCGTCCCTTGGGACAAGGATATCCCGGCGTGCTGCCACCTCCTCCAGGAGGGCAGCGAGGCACTCATCGGAAAACCTTGGGGCCAACTGCCCCGCCGACCTGCCCTCCTGGCTGCCCTGTTCGCTGCCGACGCTCTCCATTGCTGATGTGCAAAGTCAATGGCAGCCATAGGACAGCTGCCTGCACCATTTTTGAATAGGCCGCCGGGTCGCCATTGGACCCGGCGGACATTGGCCTCCCGGCCCCCACCCCTTCCTGCTGATCTCGGGAGACGTGCATTGCGCTGGGTGGGCTTTAATTGGCCCACCCCCTTAAAATCACGGTGCGCACCCGATTGCGGGTGATGATCGAGTTCCCGACTGCCTGTGCCCGCCGAGCTCACCCGCCGACTGAAAAATTCAGGCCATAAGTAGAATAGATTTATCTTTTAAACTTTACAGACAACCGAACAAAAGGCAGGTGGAGTGATTAGCAATAACAGAGTCAACAGTATATCAGTAAAGCTGGTATTTTATGCAGTCCAATTTTGACAAATCTAGCTGTATCAAATGATAAAATAGGTGTCTTACACTCCTAAAGGTCTTCATTGTTTCTTGCTAATTTAGGACATCAATGTTATCTAAATATTAGTCACCGATACCCAGTTTTAAATCATTAATATTTCAGACCTCCAGTATAATCTGCTATTATGGCTGCATAATTAGCTGGAAATATACTTCCTATGCCAGAAAAGCTATATCATCAAAGATCAGATTTCAGAATGATGAATAGCAGCAGATCTAGTCTAACATTTGTAGATTTACTATCTACTATACTGTTAAGTTTAAATAATGTTTTTTGAGGAGATTTTCCCTCAATGTTCTGCATTCAGTGCCTCTTTCATTTCTTGGATGTGATAATGTGGAAGTAAAACATTGCCTAATTATATTGTCAAATCAATCTGGGCTTCCATTAAACTTCACCAGGTTAAAATTAGCTACTTACTAACAAAGTAGCATCAATAATGAAAACCAAGAATTAAACACTGGATCTGATCTTATTCAAACTTGATTTTAAATTTTCAACAACTAGTGTAACATTTGACCTTAAAGTGTAATCTAAAGAGGGCTGCTAATTCTTTACTTCTTTTAGTTTGGTAAGCTAATGATTAAAAGTTGTTATCTTATTTCTTAAAATGCAATTGTTCCAAACCTTTAAAATTATTTCCATGGTTTAACAAAGTAAACCCCTTTATTGAAATGCCCTGTCTTTTACCCCTTGTACAATTAACAGGTTTTAAAACCAAAGCCTGGGATTTTCCGTCCCCATTCATGGCGGGTGTGTTTAGTGGCGAGATCAGAAAATCTCGCGAGAATGCCCTAGTCGCAGTTCCCGACAGCATAATTCCATGTCGCGATTGACCCCTCCCCCTGCCAATGGTGGGTTGCATTTCCAGCTGTTGAATGTCACATGCCAGAATCATCCCCCCCATGTCATTCTTCATGGCTGGCTTGTGGTGCTGGGGCAAAGGCGACAGTGCAGAGGGGGGTGGGGGTCATGGCAGCATAGACTGAGGTTTGAGCACAAACACATGAGGGGGTGGTGGGGGGGAAGAAAACGGCCAGGATAATGGCAAAACATGCCAAAGATGAGCACTCCACTGCAACTGAGAGCATTTAGCTTGAATTCAAGTGACATGTTTGGAGTCAGCCTAGTCAAGCAGCACTAATTCTTCACAGTGCCAATGATTGCTTCTCTACTGCTAACCCCTTGTGCACAGAAATCAAACTCAAACGAGTGCTATGGTGCTGCAGAATCATTGCATGACTGGGAGAGCCTAAGGATCCTGTTGGGAAAGGTGGCCATCGAACGCTGATGAGGGATGCGCTCCTAGCGCCTTGCATTATATTTCAGTTGATATTGAAAATTCACCCTTGTAGTATAAGCAGACCGCGAAGACTTGGCGTCCAGGTTAGGAAAATATCTGCGCCCGAGATGAGAGTTCAGGATGCAGTTGAGTAGCCAAAGCTGCTGCCACTTGGTCATGTGGTGTGGGGCGGTGCAGAGTGTGGGCATGGAGCGCCATCTTGTGCACTAAATACTGGGCATCCATATGGTGGCCTGGACTCTGCAGTATGCATTAAGGGGCCTTGAGAGGCAGCTGCAGGCTATGACTTGACCAAGAGTGGCTCTTAGGAGACAATTGCTGACCCTCGCGTCTCTCTCTTTGATACTGCAGTGAGGAGACCATCAGGAACATGGAGTCTGGTGATCTTGCTGTCTGCCTTATTGCTTATAGGCATGAAAGAAGAAGGAAAAGAATGCAATGGAGGCACCTGGCTTGCCAAATGTAGGAGCAGAGCACTGAAGACCAAGCGATGGCATGGCCTCCTCCACAAGAGTCCAGTATGTGAACTGCAAAGGCTTCCACTCTCTCAATGTTCAGCTGGTCTGCGACCATAACAAATGGATCATGCAGGTGTGTACAAGATACCCTGGAATCATCCATGACTTGTACATCCTCAGCAGGTCTCAGGTCCCTGACATCTTCCAGGGACTACACAGGGTGCAAAGTTGGCTCCTCAGGGACAAGGGCTACCCACAAAGGACATGGCTGATGACACCTGTGCAGTGGCCTCAGATTTCTGGTAAGAGCAGGTGCCACGAGGCTCATGCCGCAAACTGGAGTTTGATTGGGTACACCATTGGCATCCTGAAAATGAGGTTCTGGTGCCTGGACAGATCTGGTGGAGCACAGCTATACACTCCCCAGAGGGTGTTGCACATCGTAGTACCTTGCTCTGCACTATACAACCTGGCGATGCAAGGGAGTTGCAAGATCTGCACGTCTCCTCCAATGAGGAGGAAGTCAAAGGGGATGAGGGTGTTGAGGTCCTGGAAGGCGAGGGTGCCGGAAATGAGGCCATTGCACTGGCCAGACAAGGCAGGTGTAGTCATAAGGTCCTCATTGCTGCAAGATTCCATGAGGATGTTGACGAGATGTAGTGAGGACACTCCGCACCTGGGACTGTCTGACACGTGTCTGGCTGAGGGCAGCGCACATACGGTCTGTGAAGAGGCTCGTATCATCGAGATGCTGCTGAGAAACAGCGGGCACGTGGACTTTAAGACAGTTTGTTCCTTTGGCCGGCTTCATTACCTGTTCCCTTCAGCATCACACCTTCACCTGTCTGGAATGGGGTGGAGATGAGGGGGTGCCTCCCCGCCTCAAAGGTGCTGAGAGCACACAGAGAACCTCATGGAACCCAGTGATGCTCAGGTACAAGATTCTTGCAGCAAACATAAGCCACTTGGAGGTGCACACATCACTAATCTGGAGAGTGAGTTTGAAGCTGGACAATCACTGTGCTCGAAAGGTTACACTCTGCACAGGGGAGAGGACCTGGACTGCCATAGTAGCCTTCATTTTGAGCAGGAAACAAGGTTTTGCATCTGATTGACATGAACGCTGCTCAACATAACAAATTTCCATAGACAAGGAGACATTCTTGGGAGTGTATTTACAATGGTCAACATTAAGTACAAGTGATTAACACCCATGCCCACATTGTGCAACTGAATCGCCTTAACCTTTCTAACCCTGCTGCTACAGCTAGGTGTTTCCCCGACATCCACAGTGAAGGTGGAGGTGGTCTGCTGACTGCAATGCCCTTTTGTCTGTGATGACCTTGGCGGGTGTCCTCTGGAATGCCCTGGCCTGCTTTTGGGATTCCTCCAGTGATGCCTCCTTGGCCTGTGGAGTTGGAGGTCACAGGAAGAGGGATTCGGATGGGCCGGACAGTCCCAGAGTCACCTGGGTGGATGGCCCCGGGGTGTGTACCTGCTGATCCTCCTTCCTATGGGTGCCCAAGAGCTCCTGGCTGTCTCCTTGAGAGGATGGGGCAGCTGGAGTGAGCTTGAGGTTCCCCTGTCTTCACTCACATGTTGACACTGGTGGGTGCCAGCAAGTGCCTCAGCAATGGAGTGCAGCTTCTGCAGTAGTGCAGGACCAACTTCCTTGACCAAGATCTCCACGGCAGCTGCCTTCCTACCAGTGTTGACCTCGGTGAGTTGGCATGCCGGTGCTATCACCTCACACGGAAGGCAGACAGACTCCTCCATCGTGCCTTGCAATCTGAGGAGCGCAGCGGACATCCCTTCCTGATGTTCCCGAGCTTTCCTTTGCAGCTCCAGCAACTGAGGTGTGACCGAGTCCAAGGCTCCTCATCTGACTCGGACTCAGCAGATTTCTGGCCTCCACCAGTTCTCCGATGTTGGCAACCTGGGAAATCCCTGCCACCGCCTGCTGTGGATCAGACAGTATGATGTGTTCACCAGATTGTGATGCCGAGGCTACTCTAGAACCAGGTCCCACTGAGGTGTGTGTCTCTGTGCTGGTGGAGGGTGTGGGTGAGCGCTGTGATGGTTCTTCAATTAGGGTGCCATCAGTTTCCTCTTCTGAGATGCCTTTGGAGCTGGAGTCGAGGACCTGGGTCATGGACTCCCTCTGCTGCTTCCCTGCGAAAACAAGGAGAGATAATTAGTGTATGGCAGGGGACAGTGGAACAGGGGAAGTGACTCACAGCATGGTTGTTTGATGGATGTTGCACTGCTGAGCCCTCACTTGGTTGAGCACCACTGACCTCACCGTCAGCACAAAAACAGTCCAGATTGTCACCGGCCAGCTGGATGACTCTGTTTGCAAAGTCTGTGAGGACCTTGATGTCGGGCATTCCTCCACCAGTCTGCGACCTCTCCCTTTTGTTGTGTGCCAGCTTGTGCTGCATGACTACAGATGGAGAGCGTGTAAGCAGGATGCCTGCCAGGCTAGATGAGAAGAATGCCTGGCATGTGTGAATGGTGAGTGGTGCCATGGATGGGATGAGGACATGATCCACAGAGCAGATGAAGGCATGTGTGTGAGAGTGAATGGTGATGTCCCTTGAACTGGCAGTGAGTGAGGTCCCTGTGGATGTGTGATGGGTTTGTGAGGGTGTGAGTTGAGAGTGATGAGAAGAGTGACTTACCCTGGTGGATCGGAGCAGGTCATTCACCCTCTTTCAGCACTGGGTGGCTGTCCTCTTTTGCAGGGTGCTGGCACTGACCACTGCTGCCACCGCCTCCCACGCTGGATTGGTGACCTTGCTTGCTGGTCTTTGATCAGAGCGGGTTTGGAGAACTTTGCGGCGGGCCTCCACTGCATCCAATAGGTGCCCGAGGGAGGTGTCGCTAAATTTCTGGATAGCATGTTTCCTCCCATTGGCAGCCATGTCTTTCCAGCAGCTTTGATCCCTTAGAGAGTGACAGCTCTGTGCAGGGGCACCCTTTAAATATGGCGCCTGGATTACTGAAGGCTTGAGGTGATGGCAGGGCAGGTGAATCAGAGGCCGCTCCGCCAGTGATCCGACGTGAAACCTGCGCCTCTGCATTTTTGAAACAAAGTGCTGCATGAAATGGCGGAAAAGCTGCCATTGCCGTCGGCGGGTCAAACGCCACTTTCCCCGCCTGATATCGGACTTTGCTGATTTCTGGGACGATTCTGCCCATACTTTGGCAACATCTAATAATTGCATCTTTGTGCATTTTGCCTACATTTTTTTACTTTAGAATTTTGATGATATTGGACCAATGTGAATTTACACCTCATTCCGGGCTTTGATTTTAAAATAATGGTTTCAAGTATGTAGAGCTACAATTGTGTCTCACAATATGACAACAGATCAGTAATGAAGGTCAGATTTTAATTCACAGCACTTTTTGAGTGAATTTTGAGTTCACAGTTGCAATATTTATTAATATACTGCATTAAGGAAGTCAAACAATAAGAATTAAATTGGACAGGTTGAGAAACATTGGGGCAGATCTTCACTTTGTGCTACATTGTAAAGTGGGTGATAGCTATTCAGCAGCCCAGTTTATTTCTCTCCCAAATTTTATTTCCATGGAAGTCAATAGAAATAAAAATTGGGAGAGATGTAAAATGGGCTGCTGACTCGCCATCACCCATTTGACGCTTGCACAAAATCAAGATCTACCCGATTGGCTCTTTAATTGTGCTCTTAAATCACTGATTTATCCTGACAAATGAACAAATCAGTCGTGCATTCCACACAATTAAAATTAAAAAGTCAACATCACAAAACTTAATAAATGACTAGAAGCTCCTGTCTGTGGTAAAGTTGATGCCTGCTAACTGTTTAGAGGAGTGTGGCTATTGTGTTAGTAATCCTAATTTTAGTGTAATTTTTGCAAGTTCTTGTTTTACGCCTTAAGTTAAACATAGCCATAATAATTTAGAGCACAATGACTGAAAACATTAAATGATGCACTAATTATGCCGTACTGCTATTTTCTGCATTTTTTTTGTGCTAACCAGCTGCACTATAAGGCACAATGAAGTAGGATTTAATACTTCCTACACACTTAAACTAATATTTAGTCATTAATCTCTCTTGCATGTTCTACTATACATAAAATTGTTGTGATTTACAGAACTGTAGGGAATCATTAACATATTCTGTGATGCAAACATAGAGGAAATTTCAGATTTGAAAGTAGTATGTGACATATGAAGTGACAGCTACAGTGATTATACTTTACTGGAGAGCTGACAGAAGAATAATACTAAGTATGACATAAATGGAATTTGTAATATAACTATCTTCCATATGCATTTACTAAGAAAAGGAGAATCCAAAGAATATGGATGCAGTTTTAGAGAACTCAACAACTGAAAAATCACGACTCAGAGTCACAGTGCGGAATTGTCCCAGATTTGCACTAAGTGCGGTAGCAGGCGGGAAACAGAACGCTTTACCCACTGGCAGCAATGGTGGGTTTTTGCACCATATTGTCCTGGCCCTGCCTCATTAACCATACATTCCCGGGAACATGCCATTTTGCTGGTGGCCGGACTCCGATTTTCCCGCCATGCCGTCACTTCGCCGCTTCCCCACGCTGGGTGTCATGTTTAAAGTGCAGCTGTGAGCACACCTCTCAGCGCTTTCAGCCCAGGACTGCTTCACAGTAGACATGATTGCGAAAGGCAAGAGGACTGCAGCCCCCTGATTCAGTGACGCATCTCTGGGATGCCTTCTGGACACCATTGGAGCCCACCACAATGTCCTCTACCCCCATCCTGGCCGCAGGGGGCCCATCAACGTGATCATTCTGGCTTGGAAGGCGTTGGCAGAGGTGATCAGTTCCAATGCTGCACAGAAGGGGTTGGCCATCCAGTGTAATGCCCTTATTCAAAAAGGGAGGGAGTCAAAAAACAGGTCGCCATAGGCCAGTTAGATTAACATCCATTATTGGGAAAATGTTAGAGTCTATTATAAAGGATGTAATGGCAGAGCATTTAGAAATACATAATATAATCAAGCAGAGTCAGCATGGCTTCATGAAGGGGAAATCATGCCTGACAAATTTATTAGAATTCTTTGAGGAGGTAACAAGCAAGATAGATAAATGGGAACCAGTAGATGTAATATATTTGGATTTCCAAAAAGCATTTGATAAGGTACTGCACATAATGCTACTTAATAAGATAAGAGCCCATTGTGTTGGGGGTAGTATGTTAGCATGGATAGAAGATTGGATAACTACTAGAAGACAGAGAATTGGGATAAGAGGGACATTTTCAGGGTGGCAACCTGTAGCTAGTGAAGTGCCACAGGGGTCAGTGCGGGGGCCACAGTTATTTGCAATATATATTAATGACTTAGGTGAGGGAAATGAATGTACTATTGCCAAGTTTGCAGATGACACAAAAATAGGTGGGAAGGCAAGTGGTGAGGATGACACAAAGAATCTACAGAGGGTTAAGTGAGTTGGCAAAAATTGGCAGATGGAATATAATGTGGGAAAATGTGAGGTTATGCATTTTGGCAGCAAGAACAGAGGAGCTGAATATTATTTGCATGGAGAAAGACTGCAGAAAGCCACAGCACAGAGGGATTTGGGGGTCCTCATGCATGAATCCCAAAAAGCTAATATACAAGTTCAGCAGGTAATAGGGAAGTCAAATGGAATGTTGGCCTTTATTTCAAAGGGAATGCAGTATAAAAATAGGGCAGCCTTGCTAAAATTATACAAGGCACTAGTTAGGCCACATATGGAATACTGTGAGCAGTTTTGGTCCCCTTATCTAAGGAAGTATATACTTGCATTGGAGGCAGTCCAGAGAAGGTTCACTAGGTTGATCCCGGGTATGGAGGGATTTTCTTATGAGGAGAGGTTGAGTAGGTTGGGCCTGTACTCATTGGAGTTTAGAAGAATGAGAGGTGATCTTATTGAAACATATAGGGGGCTTGACATATAGGGTAGATGTTGAGAGGTTGTTTCCCCTTGTGGGAGAGCCTAGGACCAGGGGGTATAATCTCAGAATAAGGGGTTGCCCATTTAAGACAGAGATGAGGAGGAATTTTTTTCTCTCAGAGGGTAGTGAATCTATGAAATTCTTTACTGCAGATGGCTGTAGAGGCTGGGTCGTTAAGTATATTCAAGGCGGAGATAGACAGATTTTTAATCATTAAGGGAATCAAGGGTTATGGGGAAAAGGCAGGAAAGTGGAGTTGACGATTATCAGAGCAGCCATGACTTTATTGAATGGCGGAGCAGACTTGATGGGCTGAATGACTTACTTCTGCTTCTACGTCTTATGGCCTTATAGTTCCTATCTGTGGTGGGACTTTATTTATAGCGCTATAAATGTCTGCTCTCTCATGCTTCTAGCAGCTAGCTTCCAGCTTTGTTTGCTTTTCTGAATCCACACCCAGGCTTAACTGATCAAGCACGGTGAGCTTTAATAGCAAGCAGACTCACATGATCTAACAGAACAATTGAACTCTATAACAAGAATCTCTGCTCACTTCTGTGCTTCATAGGTTGTTAGGCATTCTGTTTGCACCATCACACAATAGTTTGTAAATTGACAGTCTGATAGGAAATGCGTTTGGATAGACTTCATCCAGTTTCAGTGGATGTGAGTTTGCAGCGTGAAACTATCTTTAAAAATATACATTCACATTTGCCCTTTAATAAGTCTTGCTCAACAGGCCAGGTGTTGGGTCTCTCATTATGTGAACTTTAATGGGCATGGCTCATGTTGTTGGTGGACTGTCACCTCGAAAAATGTAAAATTCACAATGCAACCAATTCCCATGGAATTTTAAGAGAAAATAAGGTACAATACACATGATAGCAATGCTGTATTTTTTCACTCAAATTGCTAATTAGAATATTGGGTAAGCAAATATTTGGACCTGCGCTGGCTGGAAGTGAGGTCCGACACTAAAAGAAAGGTCAAGCAAATTCATGTTTTATAGCTCAGCTTTTGCTGGTCTCTCTATTGTTCATGTGGACAGCAGAGGCAAATCAGGTGCAACATTAGTAAATTTCAATAGTCAATTTGCTCTGAGCCAAGTGCAATGCAAGGGTCAATTGTTCAGTTCTATTGATCTTACGCTTTGGTGTTTAGTTGCCCCTGACGCCTTGGTCATTTGCAGTCCTTCGATTCTGCAGGCCTTGACTTCTCAGTTCTGAAGTCCCAGTTTTCCTTTTTCCTCCCGTCTCACAACAGAGCTTAGAAGTTGTAGAGGAGGGTCACTAACTAATATGAAGCTGACACATATCTTGCACCGTTGCTCTTGGTGAATCAGCGGGTGCATTAAAAGGGGTGCAGGTCTCCACTGAAAGAATTTGGAGTGTCTAAGAGACCTGCAGGGATGGTGCAGTGTTTCTAGATTTGCTCCTGGAAAAATAAATAAATCTGTTTTTCTTAGTAGTGGATAAGTAAACATGTTTCATGAATACAAATGATCTTAGGATTTCATTAAGGAAACTTTATGCCAGTTTATACCCCAGAACCAAGACTTCCACCCACCAATGTTGTCCAGCATTCACCCATCGTAAACTAAATGTTGGAAAGACCAAAGTTTCCGTTCACGAAACTGGGTTTGTAGTGCAGCTTGTGCTAGCACTACAGGAACCCCAATGTAAGAAGATAGTGCACAACACACTTGCGGCTGGTTCAGACTTGGTGCACGCGGTGCCCCGTGCCTCTGTTTGAAACGTGAGGAGTGGTCGGATTGTGACGTCAATCAGCCATTCCACTGATATGAAGCTCATTCTGGAAACTTGACTGTGCAAATCCAGTGTGTGCCTGTGCAAATCACTCAGCTGAAAATGAGCTCAGCTGCCTGGGAGACCTGCAAATTGAGTTGAGTTATCTAAAGGGCCAGCCATCCAACTTGCACATGAGGTGCTTTTGACTTACTTCTGCTTAGGTAATGTTTGGGGAAGCACTTGCGGCTTATTTTTGGAGACCCTTTGGTGAGTTAGTACATTCATTCATGGAGAGCAGAAGATTTGGTCACCTGCCCACACCAAGTCTGCAAGAAATATGTGAATTGTGGTTGCAGTGCTTCTGGATCTGCAACATGACTGGGAAATAGAACAGAGACGGCTAGGAAGGGGAGATTTACATAGAGAAAGGAGAAAGAGGACTCTCCACAGAATACACTACCCATCACAGATTTTCAGGGAGCACATTATATATTTACCTCATCATGAGCAATACCTGAAATTCAACAATGAGGTGGTCACATAACTGTACCACCTCCTTTAACAGAACCTGTAGCCTCACAGCTGGGTGAGGAGAGCTCCACTAATGGCTGTCAAGTTCACCTTGACCCTCAATTTCCGTATGCCAGTATTGTTCCAGGCAGCAACACATTTATTTTATTCATTCGTGGGTTGTGGGCTTCGCTGGCTGGGCCAGCATTTATTGCCCATCCCTAATTGCCCTTTAGAAAGTGGTGGTGAGCTGCCTTCTTGAACCGCCGCAGTCCATGGGGTGTAGATACACCCACAGTCCTATTAGGAAGGGAGTTCCAGGATTTTGACCTAGCAACAATGAAGGGACGGCATCAAGTTTCCAATTTCAAGTCAGGATGGTGAGTGACTCGGAGGGGAACTTTCAGGTGGTGGTGTTCTATCTGCTACCCTTGTCCTTCTAGATGGTAGTGGTTGTGGATTTGGAAAGTGCTATCGAAGGAGCCTTGGTGAATTCCTGCAGTGCACCTTGTAGATGGTACACACTGCTGCTACTGTGCGTCAGTGGTGGAGGGAGTGAATGCTTGTGGCTGTGGTGTCAATCAAGTGGACGGCTTTGTCCTGGATGGCATCAAGTTTCTTGAGTGTTGTGGGAGCTGCACTCACCCAGGCAAGTGGGGAGTATTCCATCACATTCCTGACTTTTGCCTTATAAATGGTGGACAGGCTTTGGGGAGCCAGGAGGTGAGTTAACCGTCGCAGGATTCCTAGCCTTTGACCTGCTCTTGTGGCCACAGTATTTATATGGCTAGTCCAGTTCAGCTTCTGGTCAATGGTAACCCCCTGGATGTTAATAGTGGAGGAATTCAGTGATGGTAATGCCATTGAATGTCAAGGGCAATGGTTAGATTCTCTCTTGTTGGAGATGGTCATTGCCTGGCACTTGTGTGGCACAAATGCTACTTGCTACTTGCCAGCCCAAGCCTGGATATTGTCCAGGTCTTGCTATTTGGACTTGGACTGCTTCAGTATCTGATGAGTCATGAATGGTGCTGAACATTGTGCAATCATCAACAAACATCCCCACTTCTGACCTGATGATGGAAGGAAGGTCATTGATGAAGCAGCTGACGATGGTTGGGCTGAGGACATGACCCTGAAGAACTCCTGCAGTGATATCCTGGAGCTAAGATGACTGACCTGCAACAACCACAACCATCTTCCTTTGTGCTGGGCATGACTCCAACCAGTGGAGTGTTTTTGCCTTGATTCCCATTGACTCCAGTTTTGCTAGGGATCCTTGATGCCACACTCGTTCAAATGTGGCCTTGATGCCAAGGGCAGTCACTCTTATCTCACCTCGGTAGTTCAGCTCTTTTGTCCATGTTTGAACCAAGGCTGTAATGAGGTCACGTCATAGCAAACATCTCTCAGTACATTGTCCATCGCTGCTTCAGGGTGTGATGGAAACCTTTTCTATTCAGTGAGGCAAGCTTATGATTTTTCTCTAAGCAAAGAGAAGGAAGATGAATGAGCAATCGGATTTGCCAGCATAGTGGGATTGACAATGAACATTAATAAGCAACACCATTGTGCATTCACTTAATGCCTGTATTTTTTTATTCTTTGATGGGATCACTGGCAAGGCCAGCTTTTGTTTCCCAGCCCTACGAGAAGGTGGTAGTGAGCCACCTTCTTGAACTATGGCATGTGGTGCATGGGTACACCCACAGTGTGTAGGAAGGGAGTTCCAGATTCTTGGCACATCAACAGTGAAGGAATGGAGATACAGTTCCAAGTCAGGATGGTGGCTTGGAGGGAAACTTGCATGTGGTGGTCTTCCCAAACATCTGCTGCCCTTGTCCTTTTAGGTGGTAGAATTTGCTGGTTTGGAAGGTGCTATTGAAGGAGCCTTGGTGAGTTGGGGCTGTGCATCTTGTAGATGGTACACACTGCTCCCTCCGTGCACCAGTGGTACAGGGAGTGAATTTTTAATGTGGTGGATGGCATGCTAAACAAGCGGTCTGCCTTGTCCTGGATGATGTTTAGTTCCTTGAGTGTGGTTGGAGCTATACCCATTCAGGTAAGTGGCAAATATTGCAAGCACTCCTGACTTGTGACTTGTAGATGGTGGACAGGCTTTGGGGAGTCAGGTAGTAAATCACTCGCTGCAGAACTGTCAGCTTCTGATCGGCTCTTGTAACCACAGCATTTTTTTGGCTGGTCCGTTTAACTTTCTGGTCAATGGTAATCCTGAGGATGTGACGGTTGGGGATTCAGTGATGATAATGCTGTTGAATATCAAGGGGAGATGTTGGAGATGGCTATTGCCTGTAGCTTGTGTGATGTGACTGTTGCTTGCCACTTATCAGCACAGGACTGAACGTTGTCCAGGTCTTGCTGCACGTGGACACGGACTGCATCAGTATCAGCAATGATGTCCTGGGGCTAAGGTGTTTGGCCTCCAATAACCACAACCCCTTTCCTCTGTGACTGCAACCAGCGGAGAGTTTCTCATGATTTCTATTGACTTTCATTTTGATTTTTAATTTTAATTTTGCTAGGATTTCTTGATGTCACACTCAGTCAAATAGTGCCTTGAGTCACTCTCACTTCACCTCTTGAATTCAGCTCTTTAGCCAATGTTTAAACCAAGGCTGTAATGAGTTCAGGGCTGAGTGGCCTTGGCAGAACCTGAGCTGAGCATTGGTGAGCAGATTATTGCTATGTAATTTTCACTTGATAGCTGTTGATGACACCTTCCATCACTTGGTGATGATTGAGAGTAGGCTGATGTGGCAGTAATTGGCTGGATAGGATTTGGCCTGCTTTTTGTGGACAAGTACATACCCGGGCAATTTTCCATATTGCCGGGTAGATGCCAGTCTTGTAGCAGTACTGGGACAGCTTGGCTAGGGTTGCTTCTGAAGCACGAGTCTTCAGTACAACAGCTGCGATGTTGTCAAGGCTCTTTGCTTTTGTTGTACCTTGCAGGTGCCCATGCTGTCCTAGTCCTCCTATGCATTGCCATGCCAGCAAATGACGCATGGCTGGTGGAAGGCTGTTGTTTCAGGTGGAGAGGCTGCAGATGGCTCTGGGCCTTGAGGTCACAAAGTCAAATTGCTCCACCTTGGTGTAGGCAGCAACAGTCTGGGCTGGCAGGCCGATAGACACCAACAACGGCACTGGCAGAGTAGAGTAGTGGGAATGTGAATGCTGTCTTCCTGAAAGAGGACAGCAGATTTATGTTCCATGGAGCCACTGGAGATAGTCAGTGTTTAATTTTTCTTGAAACCATTTAATTAGAACTATTTACATCCAGGACCTCATGATAATTTTATTATTCTCTGGGCACAGAGCGTTCTGTGTCTTGCTCCCTTGGAGTCTCTTGGTCATCTGACCTTGATGTCATGCTTACATAATCATTAACATCATTGTCTAATTAACATAACCATTAAACCTTTACACATCCCCCTCAAGTATAATCTCAAAACTGTTACATTGGGCGGGATTTTCCAGCCCCAACACCAGTGGCATCATTGCAGTTGGGGCGGGGCTCTTCAAATGATCCTTTCCCGTCTGCGATAATGATGCAGGGTTGGAAAATCCTGGTCGTTATTTTGTTCAACTATTTACATTACATTCCCACCGTCTGTTAAACTAATATACTACTTACAGTTTCTATCAAACTCCTACCTACCCCCCCACCCACCAACCAAGTCACTTTCACCAAAAGTGTCAGAGAAATAGTGTTCTCCACTCTCTTGGCGGATGTGTTCCCTTATCTTCTTCCTGGAAGGCAAACACATTGGTGGAGTGGGATAGCAGCTTCTCACGACAGCTGGCTCCTTGACTGCGATTCTTATGATGATCTGAATGTAATGGCAATGAAAACCAGTCAAGGAAAAACTGATTCAAGACAGAATCCTCCAGGACTCGAATGATCACAATCCCTTGAAAAGGAAGACAATGAACTGAAATTCTCTCTCTCATCTTCTTCTGCATTGCACACTGAGTCAATAATGGATCTGGTAGACGAAAAGAATGAAGAACATTGTGAAGACACTGCTGAAGACGAGGAAAGGAGGACTTCCCTACGACTCTTAGGGTAGGAATTTCTCTTCCTGTAGGTAGTAGTATCACTTCCACATTTGATTCAGTGTGAGGCTGCTTCACTGCGGACAACAAGATCATCAGTGGGCTCAGTGGAATAAGCAGACAAATTCACCTCTTTATTACCTTCTTCAACAAGATTCTCCTTGAAAGCGACAACAAAGACTTCATGATACAAAAACAAAAATACCTGGAAAAGTTCAGCAGGTCTGACAGCATCTGCGGAGAGGAATACAGTTGATGTTTCGAGTCCGTATGACTCTCCATCAGAACTAAGGAAATAGAAAAATGAGGTGAAATATAAGCTGGTAGAGGGGGGTGGGACAGGTAGAACTGGATAGGGGGCCAGTGATAGGTGGAGGCAAAGAGAGATTGCCAAAGATGTCATAGACAAAAGGACAAAGGGCTGTTGACGGTGGTGGCTTCATGATCATTGGCAGTGGAATCGAAGAGTGTAGTAATATCTAGGACCTCTTCTTTCAACCGATCATCTGCTTCTGCGGTGTCTTCATTCTCTTGAACTCTGTCCTGAAAGCGCAAGCCAAGGTCTAGAAGCTCATCCAGCAGGTGGTCACTATCATTGTTAGTGAATCCTGTTTCTGTCTCTTCTAGCCTATCTCCAAAGGGAAGTGAGAGATCTGCAAACCCCTCCTGTGGTCCAATGGATGGTGTTTCTTCAATAAAGACTGACTCACTGCGTAATGGGTCGACTTCAATTTCTGGTGCAGTTTTGATCTTTCTCAGTCTTCAGAACAACTTTGGAAATTCATTCCTGAAAATTGCTCCACGGTCATCTATTGTTACCTCATCAACCTTTTGTAGAAGACCAAGTTCTGCACACGCTGTCCTGCTGAGCAGGGAAATTTGCTGGTTCTGTAAGGTATTAAAAGGCTCACCAATTTATTTATTTTTACACCTAAGGGTTGTGGTGAACAGACCCTTCACTTTGAGGTTTGTGCCTCCTGGCGCCTGTAGCTTTATTTTAGATGGCTGGATTTCTACTTGCTTAAGCCAGTCCTGAAGCCATTCCATTTTGTCCAATAAGACTGTGACCTAGTCCCGGTGTCCAGTTTAAATTCTGTTCTGTATACTTAGAGTTCTAGCTCTATAGACCAGAACAGCTTATTGGGATCTTTGAATTCTCTGAGGAAATCTTCATTCTCAATGTCTTTATTTCCAATTTCCAAGCTCCTGTTTGGGAGCTTGTTGCAGCTCTCTTCCGTTAAATTGTGCTTTGGATCTGCAGAATTGTTTAAAATGTCTGGTCTCGCCACAGAGAAAGCAGTCCCTGCTGGCCATTATTCCTTTGGCACTGCATCTGGAACATTTTAAAATGATTAGAAGGGTTTTTCCCGCCCCTTTGGCAGTTTTGGCGGGCTTTTTTGTGGGTTTTTCGATGGGTGGAACACATGACTTTGGGCCTATGTTCTGGATCAACCCCTCCCAAGCCTCGATGCCTCCCCAAAGTATACCCCGATTCTGCTTTTGTAGCTCTGCCTGCCTTTCAAACTGTTTGGCCTTCTTTAATGTTAAATCCCGCTTGGCCTGTAAACAGCACCTTGTCGAGCATGCTGACTACAATGCGGTTGTGAATTAACTCATGTTTTAAAGCTTAGTAGCTGCAACTACTGGGCAGTCTATATAAGCCATTAATAAATGACTTGATGGATTCACCTGGCCTCTGGCTCCTTTATTTGAATCCGGCCTGCTTGATGATCATATTTTTCTTGGGGCTGAAATAATTATCAAAGGTCCTCAAAACCTCCTCGAAGGACAACCTGGTCTCCTTGACTCCTTGTCTCGCCAGGACATCATTGGCTATGGCCCCAATCACATATAAAAGGGCACTGACCTGATGTTTTTGTGCCTTCTCTTGTAAGCTCGAAACTTTTTGGTACCTTTCAGACTGCCACCTCCAGACCTCCCATCGTTCTCCTTGCTGTGGACCCTCAATGTGTTTAAAGGGCTATGAAAGGGGTAGTGGCTGTATGATGGCAGCCAACATTGTGAGTGGTTGGTTAACTGTTCCCTATCAAGGTACATCTTCTTTTTGCCACTATGGTTTGTGCTGCCACCACCATTTGTGCTGTCACCATGGTTTTGCTTGTTGTCCCTTACTTGTTCTGGCCCAATGATTTTTCACTTACTCTATGAATGGCTTAGAGATCATCAGTATTTAGTTTTTTTTGACATCTTCATCTGAGCCCTATGTACAGAACTCATCTCCAACCTCGCTGTCATGAAGAGATATTAATATGTATAATGTTATTTTAAATTGGACTTGTAGTAGGGTCTGCTTCTATGTGTGTGTGTGTGTGTGTGTGTGTGTGTGTCTTAATTGGATTAAAACCAGCTAGTCTGGGTGCTTTTATGTATAGTAGTTTGAGATGTTAATTAGATAAACATAAGTTAAAAGGTAAAGTGTAATTTGCATTTATTTAATAAACCATTCAAAAGGATGAGTAAAATCTTGCACCTAGTTGGGAGACACCAAACAATGTGTTTATATTACTAATAAAATTGGTGGAATGAAAGGATTATTGTTAGGAGAGGTAAAATTAAAAAACCTAGTAATACAATGAAAAATTTACATTCAAAGGGGAAGCTAGGTATAAACCGAGAAGAGCTTGTATGTGGGTCAGAGGCATGTAAGATCTAACCAGCTTGTAAGCCCTACAACTGTGCTTGCAAATGAACCAAATTGCAAGGAATCTTATTTTGAATTCGTAAGATCAAATATGCTTTGCCTGGTATCTGTTTAAAGTCTAAGGGTTATTGCTGCATTGGTGAAGATTTACCTGGGAGTGATTAATTTGGGGATTTGTTTAACAGTTATTATGGTAGTAATTTGTAGGCATGTGTATGTGTTTAATTTGTTGTTAAATTAATAAATGTTTAATTTAGTTTCATATAAACATTCTCTTGAGGATTGGTGGTTTTATTTCTGAATTCAGAGTTGCATCTCAAACGTACCAATTGAAAAGGTTATGACAGTTGTTCAAGTTTCCCCTTGGGATTTAAACAACTCAGCCTTTACCAACTGCTGTGTCATAACACTCACCCTCTGGTGAGCTGACACATGAACTATCCTTTCCTCTGGCCTGTCAGCAGCCCACTTATGCCCAGTGACTCACCAGGTGCAGGTCCCAACACTACACTATCCTCACCTTTGAGCAGCGGCTGCTGTGACCAGGCAGATGGCGGTTCTCATGTCTGAAAGCAGAAAAACAGATGAAGAGGGTTGGAAAGCAAAATGTTCACGGTCACCCCATCAACAGCTAGCAGGATGAAGGTGAGCTGGGAGTTGTGAGAGATATAAGGCTCAATGTTCACAGTGACACTGGATGCAATGGTCTCTGTTGCAACTGATCCATAATGCGGACTACTATCTCCTCCCTAGGGCTTGGATGACACAGGTGTGACTGCCCCCTCTGGTTCTGCTCTGTTCCCTTCTATTGTGTGTGACCTTATCCTGCAAAAGAGATGGAAGAAGGTCAGTGAGTGTATTGCACTGTATTTGGGCGATGTGTCTGCCATAGCTGAATAACCGGAGGCATGTGCAGGCTGCGAGAGGTGGGGTGAGACTGGCAGTATTAGAATGTGTGTGAGGGTGTGGTGGGGTATCTGAATTTTAGGCCTGAGCTCTGACTATTAGGGACTCCTAATGGGTGAATGTTGGTGGCGTGTTCATTGAACAATGTAAGAGGTTGGTCCTGCGGTAGGTAGTAGATATCATGTGAAGATGCATTCACTGACATTGACCACCCATGTGAGACCACTGTACATTTTCCTGGCAATGCTGACATGTTCTTGAGGCCAATCTCCTGCTATTGACCTTGCTGGCCACCTGTTCCCATTCTCTTCAAGGAGTGGGGGGTGCGTCCACGAGGGCCTCCTGCCCATCCCTCCTCCGACCCTGAAACAAGGCCTTTCTCCTCTCGTGATGCATTGTGAACCTGGGATCCCTCTCTCTTTCCCTGGTGCTCTATTTATTTTTTTTTTTGCAGTCAGCTTCCTTTCAGTCAATGCAGCTTCCCTTTAAGAAGGACAAACTGCTTTTAATAGTTGGATTCTAACTAGAACATTTGCTCGTCTTGTATGTTGTTAGGACTCCTGTTAAACTTTCAGCCATTAGCAGTGCAGATCCTGCGTGGCTGAATGCTGCAATCATGAAATGAGGAGGCAGCGTGAAATTTGTGTTCTGTCCGCCTCAACAGGATGGGTCGTGGGCAGATTATGAATCATGATCCCTGTGTCTGAAAATGGGTGCAGAAATTTTTAGCCCAATGTGTTTGTTCCCCCTCACTCCCACCAACCTTCACCCCCAACCACATCACAAACTCCATTCCTAGCTACTGATTCAATCCCTGGCCATTGTCTTTGGCTGAACCACACTGCTTGCAACCTCGGTATCCTATGTGGTGGTGGGCCTGAGCTTCTCACCTATATCCTCACCATCTATTTTCACCTCCATAATACCACCTGTCTCTATTCCTTCCTCAGATCATTTTCTGCTAAAACCCTCATCTAGATTTTTATTACCTCCAGATGCAACTATTCCAATGTTCTCCTGACCAGCCTCCCATCGTACCCCCTTGATAAGCCTAAGCACATCAAAATTTCTGCTGCCTGTATCATATCTTGCACCAATTCCTGTTCACTCATTATTCCTATGCTCACTGAATGACACTGCTTCCAGGGTACCAATGCCTGCATTTTAAAATTCTCATCCTTAAATTCTTCCAATGCCTTGGCCCTCCCTATGCCTGTAACTTCCTCTAGTCCTACAACTATATTTTACTCCAACCCTGACCTCTTGTGCATCCCTCACTTCCTTCACCTCACTATTTATAGTTGTCAGCCATCTAGGGTCTGTAATATCCTCCGTGAACCTATTGCTGTTGTTGAGTTCGCAATCAAGTAGCTGTAGTGTGTGACTCATATGATTTTATATCACTCTTAGAGCATTCAAGTGGAGAAAAAAGAGGCAGAAATGAAACGTGTCAGTTTCATTGAGATTGACCTTCATACTGTACTGAATGAAATACAATAAAAGAGAAAATGACTGCTAGGTCCCATGGGTGGAAATTGCAGGAAAGTGTATGGTGCCATGTGAAGGGAATGGACAGTGGCACTGGGTCACCTCTCTCATCTCAGAACTGCAGACCAGTTTTTGAAAAATTTCAATGACTTTCTGAGGCAGGCAAGGTAACAGCAGCTACTATCATTTTTCTTTTTTAGACACCAACACACTAGCGACACTCGAAATTAATAGCTGCACAAGTAACTGTGATAACTGTATCTGCGATTAAGAGGGTCACAAACTCGAGAACATACAATATGCATTGCCATGATCTCTCCTAGCAGAAATGACTTGGATGTAGCACTTTAAAACTCCTTGATCCACCTAAACAGGTGGAACCAACAGATCTATTATGCCAACTGAATAATGCTATCTGAGAGGCAACCCTTAAATGCTATCCCTCACCTAATTTCTTCAATTTTGTTAAAGGTGGGACAATGTTCCGTAAATGTTTGGAGCTCAGAAGCAGTGCATCAGATATCAAACATTAGAGAACTGGTTCACTATGAAAAGCAGACTATAAATCCTCTGGGGAGATATTCTGTTCTAGCCATGGGAGATGGTGAGATCAGTGAGACGCTTTTGGTGGCAGATTAAATAGTACATACCTAGACTGTCACCATAGCATCCCTGTGAAGCAACAAACAACCAGAAGCTCCTGTAGCCTTTCTGTCTTTTTAATCCCTTGGGAGTTATACTTACCAGTGCCTTTGTTCCTGTAGATCTGACCCAACAATGGAGTTGAGGAGAGTGGTGTGCAATGCAGAGAGAAGGAAGCACAGACAATGAAGAATAAAAAGGTGACGATGAGAAGGAAGAGCAGAAGGTAAGAAAATTCTTTGTTATGCCTATTGTTACAAATGTGAGGTTTTATAAGATGGCTAAGTTTTAACCCGCCCCCTTTCATTAAAGGTAAAATGGAATAGTGGAGAGAGGCATGTGACTTCCTAATAGTTCTTCCTTGCAATCAACCCACATGACCTGTGGCCATGTGGACAGGGGCCCAGGTCAAACACTGTTGAAAACAAGGTGTCAATTTTTAACACCTTGAGAGAAAGGAAAAGACAGCTGGCCTTACTGCTACCAGGTTAACTGTCTCAGAAACGCTGTAGAGAGAACGTCCCAGAGAGAGAGAGAGAGAAAAAACACTAGGGGAAATGTTTGTTTTCTGTTAGTCACCAGGCAGAATGCTAGCGGGAGCTTATTCTTTGGTCAAAGAGATAGGACCTGTGGAGATTTAAGGACATTGAAGCTTTGCCCTGGCATGGCTGGGGGAAGTTGCTGCCAGAGTGGGCCTTGCTGCTGGATGTTGGTTCAAGGATTCTCAGAAGACTGAAGGAAACAAGTCTTGATGGATATTGGATATTACGACTCAACAAAACGAGGAGATGCGAGCTTGTTGGAAGCTGGGGGTAACTTCGGGCTGGTTTCAGTAAAGATTACAATTATGCAGAGTGTGATGTAATGTATAAACACAGCGTGGGGTTTTCGGTCAGCTTGGGAAGTTAAGGGGGATAACTTTTCTGTAGTTTGGTGCGTGAGCTGCCTACTAAGTAATGTTTTGTCAACGTTGATTTTAGTTTGTTTATTACAGTAAAAGTCTTAAAAGGTGACATCCTGTTGTGTGATCATTTGAGTCGGTCACTGGGAATTCAAATCTCTTTTACGGGGATCATAACATTACGATGTTGATGAAAAGAATGATGGTGTGGAGGAAGATAGTATTAAGCAGAAGACTGTGTAAGGATCCCAGTTACATGATTCTGCTCTGGATTGCTCTATCTCATCCCATCACCTTCTGTATTACCTGTTTCTTCATTCCCATGCACCAGCTCAGGTACTGTTACTTGAAGGGAAATAGTGTCCAGGAAAATTTGGCACTGAGCAGAATTCACAGAGCAGAATGGAGCCACAGGAGCTGACATGAGTGAGGATGTGCCAGGTGGAGGAGAAGACTGGCCAAAATTGTAGATTTATGGAGACCTAGAATTTATGGGTACTCAACCAAGAGGAAAGCACTTCAAGGAACATCATGTCTGCACGCTCTTATCGAAGGTTTTTCTCTGACAATGTGAGGCAACAGATGGCAATGGCAGCAAGAGGGAGAATATTTTTATGCAGCGAGTGGTTACGATCTGGAATGCACTGTCTGACAGTTTGGTGAAGGCAGAGGCTTTGATAAAGGAATTGGACAAGCACATGAAGAGAAACAAATTGCTAGGTTACGGGGAAAGAGTAGCCTAGTGTGACTGGCAGAGTTGTTCTTGAAGACAGCTAAAACAGACACAATGGGCTGAATGCCCTCCTGCTGTATTGTAACCGTTCTACGATTTTATTCTATGGGCAGAATTGTCCCAGACTTGCACTCAGTGTATTAGCTGGCGGGGAAAGGACATTTTGCCCGCTGTCTGCAATGGCGGCTTTACACGTTGTATTGTCTCAATCCCGTCTCATTAATCATGCATTCCCAGGAACCATGCTGTTTCGATGGCAGGCAGGCTCTTATTTGCCATCACCTTGATGCTTCGTCACACCGGACGCCATATTTAAAGTGCAGCCGCGTGAACACCTCTCAGTGATTCCAGCCCATGACTGCTGCAAAGAAGACATGGCTCTGAAAGGCAAGAAAACTGCAGGCCCCAGTTTAATGACACGTCCCTCGAGCGCCTATTGGACGCAGTGGATGCCTGCCTTCTACTACCGGTATGGCCGCAGGAGGGGCAGCAACATCTCTAATCCAGCATGGGAGGGAATGGCAGTGGTGGTCAGTGCCAACGCCCTACAAAAGAGGACAGCCCACCCAGTGCCAGAAAAGGATGAATGATCTCCTCCATTCCGTCAGGGTAAGTCACTCTTCTCATCAACCTCAATTCACACACTCACAAACCCATCACACATCCACAGCAGGCAGCAGCAGGGACTTCCCAGGTCTCCAGCACTCAGAGGACTGCTGGAGGCCAGAAATATGCTGAGTCTGAGTCAGATGATGAGCTTCTGGACTTGGCCATGGCATAGTTGCTGGAGCTGCAAAGGCAAGCTCGGGAACATCAGGAAGGGATGTCTGCTGCAATCTTCAGACCACAACGGAGAATGGAGGGCCCTGTCTGCCTTCAGTCTGAGGCGATACAGCTAGCATGCCAATGCACCGAGGCCAACCTGGTAGGATGGCATCCGTCATGGAAACCTTGGTACATTGGTCCTGTACTGCCAGTGCCATAGTTGGCCTCCAACAGTGTGTACGCGAGTGGGCTGCAGGGCAGCTTGATCTCACTCCAGCTACCTCCTCTCCTCAAGGAGTCAGCCAGGGCCTCAGGCACCCATAGGGAAGAGGATCAGCAGGTGCACACTCTGAGGCTATCCACCCAGGTGACTCTGGGAGTGCTTGGCCCATCTGAATCCCCTCTTCCTGTGACTCCAGCAGCTCCAGGTTCACAGGCTGAGGAGGGTGCCACTACCATACAGCAGGGCTCTGAAAACAGGCTGGGGCCCTCCAGGTCTCGGCCCACCAGAGGACGCCCGCCAAGGTCATCACAGACAGGGCGTCGCAGTCAGCAGGCTGCCTCCACCTCCTCTGTGATATCCAGGGAGCATCAAGACATAGCAGCAGGGTTAGGAAGGTTAAGAAGATGTAGCTGCACAGCCTGGGCACAGGTGTTAATCACTTGTACATACTGTTCACTGTTGCAAATAAACTCCCAAGAATGTCTCCCTGCTTGTGTTCTGATGAGCAGTGTTTGTGTCACTCAAATGCGAAACCTTGGCTCTTGCACAAGACAAAGGGAGCTGTCTCAGCCCAGGCCTCTTCCCTGTGCCTTGTGCGGCCTTCAGACCACAAAGTAGTGGTCCGGCCTCACATTCTGTGTGCTCTCAGAACTTTAACGTAGGACTGGCCCCCATCTTGTCAGCATCTGTGACCAGTGATGCTGTGCTCCTGAAGGGGTCAGGTGTTGAACGCTGTCAAAGGATCGGGTGCATTTAAAGTTTCACAGCTGTGTCTCCATGATATCATCCTCATCGCAGAGCGCAAGCAATCTGCCCTCGGCCAGACAGGACTCAAACATTCTCAGAGGCTCTGTGAAGGTATATGGAGTGTCTTCACTGCATGTCATCATCAACTTCCTGGAATTGAGCAACTATTAGGGCCTCCGCTGCATCTCCATGACAGGAGTCTTATCACAAAGGGTATGTGCATTGCCACAAGCCAGACTGGAGTTAAACATTCACAAATGCAATGTGAGGATCTATGAAGTCTCCTCACTGTATGTCGTCATCAGTCTCCACAAATCTAGCAACTATGAGGGCCTCCTGAGAATGCCTGCCTCACCTGGCCAGTGCGAGGGCCTCATCGCTGTTATTCTCGCCTTTGAGGACCCCCTCACCCTCATCCCATCTACGTCCTCCTCATCGGAGGAGACCTCCAGCTTTCTGCATCTCCTCCTCAGCCAGTTCCTCTTCCTGTTGCAGCGGCAGGGTGTAAAGGGAGCAGCAGGCGACAACGATGCATGACACCCTCTGTGGACTGTATTGCCGGGCTCCACCAGACCGGTTCAGGCACCGAAACCTCATTTTCAGCATCCCGATGGTTTGCTCCAACAAGTTGCGAGTTGCAGAATGAGCCTTGTTATACCATCGTTCTGCTGCAGTCTGAGGCCACCGCACGGGTGTCATCAGCCATGTTCTCTGCGGGTATCCCCTGTCCCTGAGGAGCCAACCCTGCAGCTTCTGTGGATCCTGGAATATTTCAGGGATCTGAGACCGACTAAGTATGCAGCAATTGTGGACACACCCTGGAAACAGCGCACAGATCTACAGGATGTGTTTGTGGTGCTCACACATCAGCTGAACATTCAGCGAGTGGAAGCCCTTGCGATTGACATAGTTGACCGCTTGTTGCTATGGAGGTCTGAGTGCCACGTGAGTGCAGTCGATGGCACTCTGCACCTGTGGAAAATCTGAGATCTGGGAAAATCCCAGCGCTCTTGCATCCTGTCTCTTCTAGTTCCGGGTGAAATGCACAAAGTTGTGTGCCCTCGTGAAGATGGCACCCGTGACCTCATGGATGCATTTGTGGGTGGAGGCTTGCGATATCCCACAGAGGTCACCTGTGGAGCCCTGAAAGGAGCCACTAGCATAAAAACTTAGTGCCGCAGTCACTTTCACGGCCATGGGCAGTGGATGCCCTCCATGTCCCTGTGGCACCAAATCCTGCTGTAGGGGGCATTTGTGACCGACCAGTTCCCTAGACATGCACCATCCTTGGCGACTCTGATTCCTGGCCATCTGCAAGAATGAAAGGCTTTGTCTATGGACCCTGGGTCTAGCTAGACACCGAACAGCGACGGTTCACTTCAGCTCTTCAGTGGTGTGTGTGGGACGCACAGCTGCCCATTCTTTCTGAGGGTGCTGCTCCTCCGTCTTCCCAACCAGGTGCCTCTGTCACTCTCTTCTCCTTTGTCTCTGTTCTCTGCATGCCACAAGGCATGCAGTTCACCAGCTCAATTCTCCTGATGTATTCATCCTGCAGGATGGAAGAGAGAGAGATGCATGGGTTAGCTTGGGTGTTCTAAGAACCTCTCTTGGTTAAGTCTGAAGGCCCCTTAACGCATCCAGAAAGTGCTGGTCACCACTTGGATGGCCAGAGTTTGTGCGCTGCATGGCTTCCTGAAACCCGCATCTGCCCACTGCACCTGATTGATTGGCGGCAGCTTTGCCCATTGCACTGCATGCTGTGCCCTCAGCTCAGGCACAGGCATTCTCCTAACCCGCACTGCAAGGCTGCACTGTTAGCTTGAACCATGGGGTAGACTGGTCCAAACCTGGATGCTGACATTGCAAGGGGCTGTGAGCACCTCCATCAGAGACTGCTCCATGGCCAGCTTCAGCAAGGAGATTGTACAACTTTTCCAGTCGTCCAATTGTTCTGCAGTCCACTAAAACACTCATTAGTTTGCAGTCTGTGCCTGAGAAGTGAAAAGTTCTGGGGCATTTGGCGGCACTTTCAGGCCTCTGAGTTGCTTGAGTGGGCAGATAAGCTAGAGGCTTATCAATGAGATGTCAGTGTGGCTGTGCCTGAACTGTCTCAGCTGTGGAGGAATGGTCACTTTATACAAAGTTTCCCTAAAGCATGGCCGCTTCCCTCCTTCCACCCACATGCGCTTGTGCACCACCATCAACCGCAGTGCAGCCCTTGTCCCCCCTCCTAAGTTGCCTCAGATGCAGTGCAGTTCTTGCACAGTCCTGACCCCACCCCCCGTAGAGTTGCCTCAACCGCAGTGCAGCCCTTGCCTTGACATCGCATTGTCAGCCAGCCAGTAAAAAGTGACTTGCCTGTACCCTCGCCTGTATGCGCGGCGCTTCAACCTTGAAGTCCAACACACGACCCTCGCGAGCGCTGCGCAATGTTACTGTGCACTCACCTCGGAGTTCCCCTCAAAATGCAGCTTGGCAGGTGAATGCCTTATATATGCTGTTGTAAAACATGTCAGTCTGAAATCACATCGACGTGCTCGGACGATCCAATATGGGGGGGATGATTCCGGCGAGCTGGTCTTAAAATGATATGCAGATGTATTAAAATGAGGTAAAAACAAAAAACTACTGCGGATACTGGAAATCCAAAACAAAAACAGAATTACATGGAAAAACTCAGCAGGTCTGGCAGCATCGGCGGAGAAGAAAAGAGTTGATGTTTCGAGTCCTCATGACCCTTCAGCAGAACTGAGTAAAGTTAGGAGAGGGGTGAAATATAAGCTGGCTTAAGGTGGGTGGGGGGGGGGGGGGGGTGGGGGGGGTGGGGGGTGGTGGGGGGAGAGAAGTTGGGGGGGAGGTGGTTGTAGGGACAAGCAAGCAGTGATAGGAGCAGATAATCAAAAGATGTCACAGACAAAGGAACAAAGACGTGTAAAAGGTGGTGATATTATCTAAGAGAATGTGCTATTTAAGAATGGATGGCAGGCCACTCAAGGTACAGCTCTAGTGGGGGTGGGGTGGAAAGACTGACAGGGCATTACAGTTATAGATTTAAAAAATAATGGAAATAGGTGGGAAAAGAAAAATCTATATAAATTATTGGAAAAAACAAAAGGGAGGGGGAAGAAACGGAAAGGGGTGGGGATGGGGTAGGGAGTTCAAGATCTAAAGTTGTTGAATTCAATATTCAGTCCGGAAGGCTGTAAAGTGCCTAGTCGGAAGACGAGGTGCTGTTCCTCCAGTTTGCGTTGGGCTTCACTGGACTTCACCCCAGTGAAGCTCAACGCAAACTGGAGGAACAGCACCTCACCTTCCGACTAGGCACTTTACAGCCTTCCGGACTGAATATTGAATTCAACAACTTTAGATCTTGAACTCCCTCCCCCATCCCCACCCCCATTTCCGTTTCTTCCCCCTCCCTTTTGTTTTTTCCAATAATGTATATAGATTTTTCTTTTCCCATCTATTTCCATTATTTTTAAATCTATAACTGTAATGCCCTGTCAGTCTTTCCACCCCACCCCCACTAGAGCTGTACCTTGAGTGTCTTGCCATCCATTCTTAATTAGCACATTCTCTTAGATAATATCACTACCTTTTACACGTCTTTGTTCCTTTGTCTGTGACATTTTTTGATTATCTGCTCCTATCACTGCTTGCTTGTGCCTACAACCACCCCCACCCCAACTTCTCTCCCCCCACCCCCACCCACCCCCCCACCCCACACCTTAAACCAGCTTATATTTCACCCCTCTCCTAACTTTACTCAGTTCTGCTGAAGGGTCATGAGGACTCGAAACGTCAACTCTTTTCTTCTCCGCCGATGCTGCCAGACCTGCTGAGTTTTATTAAAATGAGGTTCCTGACATCCGATAGTGGGAAATGCAGCCCGCCATTGATGGGCAGAGCGGATGATTGCAAACTGGTTCCACAATGTCATGAAACTGATTTTTGATCTTCATGTCATATTGTCTGCTCACATCGCCAAGCACGTCCGACGCCTATTGGCACAGAAAGTTCCGCCTATGATTCTTTCACTCTGGAGTCTACAGCCTGCATTTGTTGCAACACCTAAGAAATTTTCTCATTGTTGCCAATATCGGTTGAGCATGCGGCTTTTTCACTTGAATCTGTGCTAGCCCCAACCAAGAGGAATGAGGAACCAGTAGGAGACTCCTCCTCCACAGACACACAAACTGTAGCTCCTGCGGAAATAGGGGATAGATTAGAGTCTGCGCTGCAAGCCAGCTCTCAGCCTCTAGACTCTGAGGTCAACGCAAAATAAAATCCAGGAACATTTAACACTTACAGCTAATCTGGCTATGTTAGATTCCTGCCCGGCAGGCTAGGTTTAAATTTCCTCCAGGGAAACAAATCTGCATATTTACAGATTAGAAATCTTTCCGGTTCACATAAGGCACAGCATTATACATAGAGGCGTGGCTGGATTATGGGTGCAATGAATGATTGCCTGGACTCCCAAAAAACCCACTGATGCATAGACTTCTGCAATCCTCTCATGCCGCACTTGTTAACCAGTGGGGAAAACACTGACCTTTCTAAATAATGTATCTATGATTTCCTTGGTGCATTGATGAACAGCAAATGGGCTGACACTATGGAGGCTACAAGTGCTAACCTAGAAGGCGCCAAATATCTATGTTGTGATGACACTGATGGCCACTAGAATTGCTGAACCTGTATTAGATGTTCTCTCTAGGCCTTCCTGTAGGAAAGGAGGCAGCTCTGTCACTGCTTCCCTCATTAGACATTAGTTTTCTAATGCACTCACCTTCAGTCATTCCCCAATAGCTGTGCTTGGCATAATAGACCTGAAGGACTGTTTGGTGATGGGACTTGCTTGTATGTTTTTCACATTATCTAATACATTTGGTAATCCTATTCTGTTCTTGCTGGTCTTCCTCAGTCTAGTCTAATGCTAAGGGACCACTAAATGCATTTTTCATTGCATACAGATTTTAGT